>NW_019154085.1:8016110-8688436 GCF_002288905.1 Enhydra lutris kenyoni
GCCTTTGGCTCAGGTCATGATCCTGGAGTCCTAGGATGGAGTCCCATAGGCGGTTTCCCTGCCCCGCAGGGAGCCTGCCGCTCCCTCTCCCTCCGCCTGCCGACTCCTGCTTGTGCGTGCACTCTGTCTCTCCTGCGTCAAAGAAATAAATAAAATCTTAAAAAAAATTAAAAAAGAGATTTTATTTCTCTATTTGACAGAGAGAGTGAGCGCGTGCAAGCAGGGGAGCGGCGGGAGGGGGGAGAGCGAGAAGCAGGTTCTCTGCGGAGCAGGGGAACCGCATATGGGACTCCATCCTAGGACTCCAGGATCATGACCTGAGCCAAAGGCGGCCGCTTAACCGAGTGAGCCACCCAGGCGCTTCAGGAATCCACAATATTGGACAAACCCCATGGAGATGAGGAAAACAATGAAATGCATCTTTAAACGTTCACTGTTTTGGGCACTGTGTCTCGCAGTTTTTATTGCTGACGCGTATCCTTTTCATTCCTTATTCCACTTCCTCCAGATTTCTCTTTCATTGTTACTTAATTTGCTTCCTCAAATGGGGAAAGCCGTCAGACATTCAAGTTTGTTCTTTAAGTCCTAGAATCTACATTAATAAATTATCTAGACAATGACCTCACCTATCCTTTTTCAAAAATATTGATATACAGATTATCTAAGAAACTGGTCAATTAAAATAATCAGTGCAAGGTAATTAGCAAATTATTTACTCAACAGTTTATTACAGAGATTTTAATTTCTATCATTAAGATTAACAATCATTTTTTAGGATGGGAAGCCTTGGTGGCTAAGTGGGTTAAGCATCAGACTCTTGGTTTCATCTCAGGTCATGATCGCAGGGTCATGAGACGAAGCCCCACGTGGTGCTCCAAGCTCAGCATGGGACCTGTTTCGGATTGTTTCTCTTCCTCTGTCTCTCTCTCACCCCTGCAGCTCATCCCTGCTCCCCCACCCCCAATTTTTGTTAGGGGCCTGTCTGGCTCAGTCACTAGAGCGTGTGACTCTTGATCTTGGGGTCATGAGTTCGAGCCACATGTCGGGTGTAAAGATTACTTAAAATCTTTAAAAAAAAAAAAAAGTTTTTTTATTGTGTGTTTTTTCATTTTGGGAATGTTGGCCTATTTTTAATTGTGTTCTTGTTTAATTATGGGAAAATATACACATTCTTTACAACATCATCTATTATTATTACTATTTGAAATCAGATTATAATCATTCTCATTTACGTTCATGCCAGATGAAGTTTGAGAGGTGTCATGATAAATTATATCAACTCTTAGAACTTCTTAAGTGTGGCCACTTGGTATTGAAGAATAAATTGCAAATGGTATTAAAATAGTGACACATGGGAGTGCCTGGGTGACTCAGTCAGTTAAGTGGCTGCCCTTGGCTCAGGTCATGACCGCAGGCCCCTGGGATGAGCCCAGGATCACATGGGGCTCTCTGTCAGTGGGGAGCCTGCTTGTGCTCTCTCTCTCTCTCTATCAAATGAATAAATAAAATCTTTCAAAAAAGAAAAAAAAAAAGTAGTGACCCATGGCTGTTCAAACAGGGCAAGCCAAGTTCTGGATAGCCCTTTAATCAAAAAGAGTTAATCTAAGAAGAAAATACAAATGACTTCTCAATATCCTGTTTTTAACCATCATAGGTAGAAGTTTAAAATATTTGCCCGTGATTTCTTTTTCCCCCTGGTAGCATTTAGGGCTGGGATGAGTGAAGCTTCTGTGATGAGTGTTTCACCTCACCGCTCACGGGCTGGAAATAGTTTTATTTAAAGGCAGAATGGGAAGTATATAGGCCAAAGTTGAGGGAGAAGAGATTAATACTTGTGTTGAAGGGCAGTGGCCAGAGAGATACATTAGATAACAAGTATACAAAAGGCTCGGCATTTATTACATTGCTTGGAAGGATATTTTGGAGTCTCCCGAGTTTTCCTGAAAACCACATTAGCAGCTCCATCTGGGAAAGAGTTCTCTGCCCTAACCCACATTCCAAGGCCAACTTTCAGGCTTTCCTTAAAAGGTGCTTTGTATTAAGCCTTCAGGAAATAGCCCTTTGTTAGCCCTATAGTACCAGGCTCAAAAAAGGCTGAAGTGATACAAATATAAATTGTGATTCTGTTTAAAAAACAAAACAAAACAAAAAACAACACTCTAGCTAGGGCTGGTTTTGAATTCCTATGACAGTGTTTAATTTGTTCAGGATTCTTATTCAGCTTTTACAGTTGGCTCAATGTTAGGGAGAAGGAGAAGGAGAAACCTGTTGATACAGCTTCTTTAAGTGCTGTGGGTTTCCAAACAACGCTGTAGATACCAGCACGCATTCCTGTGGTGAGGCCAAGGGTGAGCGGAAAGCCTTCCCCGTTCATTCAAAGAAGGAGAAAGGGACTGAACTTACCTCCCAACAGGTGAAGTTAAGCGGGTCCTGTAAGTGGGTTGATTTGTTATATAAATCAGAGGTCTGTTTGCAGGGACCATAAATAATACTTTCTCAGCTGGTACCTTCTGTTTCTCCACCCCAGCCTCAAAGCCCCCCAGCTCACTGCTGCGGAAATACTCCTTTCTTGTTCAGAGATGCCTTTCTTCCTCCTTGATGATAGCTTTTTCTGTTTCTTTTTGTTTTTAGCTCAAAAGAAGGTTTTCCCCCTCTTTATGTCATGTCTCTGTGCCTTTTCTAATACATTACATTGTTTCTCTTTTCCTATGTTACTGTGCTCCTTCACATCTTGAAAACCTGAGCCTTGTTTCAAAACAATATAAATGCATGCTCTCTAAAATTATCAAGGAATAATACAGCTGTCCTCTCTTGAGCATCTAAAATTTTGGAAGCGCTTAGAAATTTCTTTTTAACAAAATTTATCAAAATTTTTGATAATTTAACAAAATTTATCAATTTTATTCTTATATAATTGTATACTAAATTGATAAATATGATATAATAAATTACATCAATAATTTAACAAAAATTATCAAAAAACTTCTTACGGAAACCCATTTTGTGAAGTTTTTGATTTTTGCTTTTATGGGTGGTTTACAAAAATATCTAGTGTGTTTCAGAAATACCTGTGCATGTTTCAGTGCAGTGAAAGTTCAACGAGTAAAAGCTTTAGACAGATTCTTCATTTGCAATTCATTTTGGATATTTATCCAGAGAAGTGATTTTTTTTCTTTTAATAATCTTTCTGCAGAGATAGACACAAACATGACTCAGTGCTACAACTGAACTTGAAAAAGAAGGACAGATAAGGGTTGTGGGAGCAAGAGAAAATGGTTGCTGATATTTTGAAAGTTATGTCCTAGCATTGCTATTTGAAATTTTGTAGCTGCTGTCGGACTCTTTAGCAATGGAGAAAGAGACCTAGTGTGGATCTTCACGGGCTCTGTCTGCACTTCCCATCCTCCTTTGTTCGGCCCACGGTCTCAGAGGTCCTTCCTATTCAAAGACAATGCTCCAGAGCGGTTGGCCGTCTCCCGCTGGAGCAGTGGGCTGCTCTGACTCATCCACACTTTTATCCTGTGAGATCATTCATTCTAGGAGTAATGACACTAATTTTCCAGGAGGCTGGCTGGCTAGGGATGTCACAGAAGGGATGAAGTTAAAGGACTTGAAACAGCACTGGTACGCGGCAGGAGCTTGATAAATATTTGTTGGATAAACGTCTTCAACTGTTTCCTTTTGCCCATTATATCTCCAATTAAATCATGAAGGAGCAAGCTCGCTTTTTGTTTGTATTGCAGTTATAATTCCGACTCGTAAAATATTGAGTAAATGGATGTGGCCAAAATTAAGTAAATAAGCTTGACTTAATTTACTTGAGTAATCGTTCCAAGCCCTCCAAACCTTTGTAGCTTTATTTCCAATACACCCTTTAAATTTTGCTTGCGGGAGTTGGGAAGGCGGGTCTCTGAGCCGGTGGTTCTCGGGGACCTCTGTACCCCTAAGGAAGAGCAAGGTTGCGTGTTGAACTTGGCCTTATGATACTGTTGTCAGGGATGCTTTAGCCGCTCCAAAAACATTTTTGAAAATAAATACCAAAAACCCACATTAAAGACACCTGGTTAGAACAACCCAAGCTTTAGACAAACTCCACTAATAAACCATCTGTAGCAAACCGCAAGGTCCCAGTCATTTGGGGTTTCTTATTTGAAGTGTCGCCGACACACAGCGCTGCGTTGCTTTCGGGTGCACAGTACAGCGGCCTGCTGTCTTCTGAGGGCTTCTCCCTGATGTCAGTTATTTTGAGCTGTTACCTGTACTGCAAATGGAAAACGAGAGCCTGGGGTGTCTGCATTCCCTCAGGGTTACTGACACTGATAACTACATAATGAGTGGCCCTCCCTCTGAAGGGGACAAAGTTCTCTAGAGGAGAATTTCTCAAACTTTCCGGTGCGTGTGAGAACACCCGACAGACTCTGACAGTGCGGTTCTGATTCTGTAAGTCCGGGGCGGGGGGTGGGGAGACCTTAATAATCTGCGTTTTTAGCAAGTCACAGGCGATGAGAATACTGCTGGTCTACAAAGTTATTGCCCCTCTGTCCCCCCCACCGTCCCCCACAGCCCGTTTTTTAAAGCTACACATCCTTGGGTTTCACCTCTGTTCCATCCCCCTTACACTCTTCCCCAGTCCCACTCCTAAGTTTCCCATCGAATTGGCCTTGAGTTATGGCCGGAGCCTGCCGCTTTTTTAAGCTCCCAGGTGATGCTAATGTTCAGCAGGTTTAAGAACCTCCAGATCTTGTCTGTAGTCTGTTTCTACTTGGAAAGCCGTTCACTTGTATGTATTAGCCGTCTGCTCCCCATAGGCATTTGTTTTTCTGAGTTAAATGCTCTGCCCTTTTTTGAGGAACTCACATCAGGCTTTCAGAGCCCCTTTTCAAATACCACAGCCCTTTTCAGATATTTGACACATTTTTAGAAATTCTTCTAGCACTCAACCTGTTCTGAATCCCATATGGCTTTATCTGTAACTCCTAAGGCAGTGACGGCATTCTGCTTTCTAATCATATGTGTATTTATCGTAACCTGCCTAGTTGATAAACTACCTGAAGGCAGACATCGTCTCACGTCTTTTATCTTTCCCTGTGGTTTCCCAGCCAGTGCCGCACGCAGTGCCCTGAGCGTGCATTTCTTCCTTCCACAAGCGTTCCTGTGGAGCTGTGTGCCAGGCGGCCCAGGCTCTGGTTGGGGAAGCCAGATACGTACCTTCCCCCTCTAGGAGCTTAACAGTCAAATGAGGGAGACAGATATGCACAAATGATTTACAAAAACACATGTGAGAGTTCAAGACAAGATAGAACCGAAACTTCCAGATTGGAAAGAAGGTCATCTTTGAGGGAAGGATTGAGATCTGGAGGTTATATAATCAGGTGGGGGGTGCGGAACGAGGGTGAAGGGCATTCGGGATAGAGAAAACTGTAGCATTTGCGTAATTTTAGAAAGAAATTAAATTTTTTTTCAATCAAAGTTTTTCCTGCCTCTACCCTCCATCTACCCAGGCCCCCAGCGAGGTGCCAACAATTACTAGTTTCTCGGGTACCCTTTCAGTCTCAAGCAATGTGCTGTTGAACCTTTCAGTGTCCCAGCAAATGTATACTAAGCACTGAATTTTTGCCTCTGAACTATGCTTTTCTCCCCCTTAATAATTTATTCTTTATCTCTTTTAATTGTAGAGAGGCCTTTTCTTTTTCATGAGGAAAAACTTGTTTTAAAGCTGAATATCAGGGGTGCCTGGGTGACTCAGTCATTAAGCATCTGCCTTCGGCTCAGGTCATGATCCCAGGGTGCTGGGATGGAGCCGCCCATCAGGCTCCCTGCTCCTCGGGAAGCCACCTTCCCCCTCTCCCACTCCCCCCACCCCCTGCTTGTGTTTTCTCTCTCCCTGTGTCTCTCTCTGTCAAATAAATATATAAAATCTAAAAAAAAACAAACAAAAAAAGCTGAACATTATCCTATTACGTAGCTGTATTAACTAGTATGTCCCTAATAGTTGGGTTGCTTACCATATTTTACTATTGAAAACAGTGTCACAATGAATAATTTTGAACTTTAGACATTTTTCATATATGAAAGTATATCTTTAAGATCATTTTCCAGAAGAGAAATTGCTGAATTATGAGCATATGCGTTTGTAATTTTGAGACATACTGTTAGATTGCCTTCCATAAGTATTTTTTTTAAGATTTCATTTATTTATTTATTTGAGAGAAAGAGAGAGAGAGGGCATGGGGGGGGCAGAGGGGGAGGGAGAAGCAGACTGCCCACCGAGCAGGGAGCCCTATGCTGGGCTTTATCTCAGGAACCTGAGATCATGACCTGAGTGGAGGGCAGGTGCCTTAACTGACTGAGCCACCCAGGACATGCTCACCAGAAATACATGAGAGCCCCTTTCTCTCCTGCATTCTCAATAGTGTGTTGTCAGCTTTTTGGATATTTGTTTAGCTCTACTAGGTACAAATAAAGATATCTTCATAGTTTTAATTTGGATCTTTTTTTTTTAATAAGTGAAGTTGAACGTCCTTCGATATGTTTAAGAGGCATTTATATTTTTTTCCTGTAAAGTCCATGTTTTCTTTGTAAAGATTTTACTTTTATATTTAGAGTATAGAAGTAGAAAGTCTCCACACCTAACATGGGGCTTGAATTTAACAATCCTGAGCTCAAGAGTCACATGCTCTATGGACTGAGTCAGCCAGGCGCCCCTAAACTTCCTCTTTTTATACTCTTTGTCCAGTTTTATATTGGGTTGTTGGTAACTTTCTTACTGATTTCTAAAAGCTCTTTAGGCATTAGAGATTTTCTACTTTTTTGATGAGTTCCTAATAATTGACGCAGTCTTTGTATTTGCTTATAGTGTTGCTTGTTTGTTTTTACCTTGTAGGTGAGTCTGGTTTTGACAGAGTTAAACTTACCAATCTTTTCTAGGATTTCAGGATTTTGAGTCATAGTTAGAATGGCCTGACCCATCCCAAGACCATAAGTAAAACCTCCCTTGTTACATTCCAGAACGTTGATAGCTTAGCTTTTTTACATTTAAGTCTTTGATCTTTCATATGCATTTGGCATATGATATAAGGCATTCGTCTAATTGTTCTTGTATGCGCATCTGCTATCAAAACATTTATTAACCTAATTTTTTAAAAAGATAACTGTGAGAGCATTGAGAAAGGGAAGGAAGACTGGAGTCTAGGAGACCAGTCCTAGGGAAATAAAAAGGCAAGGAAGTAAAAAGCAAGTGAAGGGTTAGGGAAGTTTTATTGGTCAGTCCGTATAACAACATGAACAGTAAATACATTACATGAACGTTGCCATTGTCACCGCCACCCCTTCGTGGTAGATGTGGCCAATCTGACACGACACTTTTTTTTTTTTTAAGATATTTATTTATTTATTTATTTATTTATTTAACAGAGAGAATGAGGGAGAGAGAGAGATCACAAGTAGGCAGAGAGGCAGGCAGAGAGAGAGAGAGGAGGAAGCAGGCTCCCGGCTGAGCAGAGAGCCCGACGTGGGGCTTGATCCCAGGACCCTGAGATCATGACCTGAGCCCAAGGCAGAGGCTTAACCCACTGAGCCACCAGGTGACCCGACATGATACTTCTTAAAACATTGTTTCAGGCAGCTACTTCCTGTTAATCAAAATGGATCCATGTGCCATCCCTGGTGCGGGATTTGATTTGGGAAGTAATGCAGGGGAAGAGAAGTGGCAAGAGAGGGACTGGAAAGGCACATGATGACAGGGTCTTGAATGCATATCGAGCAATGGCGATATCATGTGGGGTTTTTTGGTTTATTTATTTTTTATTTTTTTAAGCTCTTATTTATTTGTCAGAGAGAGCAGAAGCACAGAGAGCTGCAGGCACAAGCGGCAGAGCAGGCAGGGGGAGAAGCAGGCCCCCTGCTGAGCAAGGAGCCTGATGCGGGCCTCAATTCCGGGACCCTGGGATCATGACCTGAGCCAAAGGCAGAGGCTTAACCAACTGAGCCACTCAGGCGCCCCCCCCCCCCACCTTTTTTTAAGGGCAGAAAGTGACACGATAGTGTTTCAACAAAGTGGGTAGGGGAGAATGAGGACTTGAGGAAGAAAAACCCAAAGCTATTGTGCGCCGTCCAGGTTAGAGATGCTGAGGATCTGAGCTCAGGCTCTCTAGTGCCATAGAGACGTGCCATATTCAAGAGGTAAACTCACTAGGACGTGTAAGTGTTGAACTGCAGGAACTAGAAGAAATTATCTGTAGGTACTAGAGAGAAGATAGACTAGAAATGATTGGTTCCTTCAAGTAACACAGTCGTCTGGAGACTCAAGAGAACTTACAAGGAGCACATTTGGGGATGGAGAGACGATGGATAACGGGAGTGAGTGTGGATTTCAGTCAGATACTAACGCTGTATTTGGACTGTTCGTATTTACCTAGCACTGGGCTAAAACTGTAACGCATTTGCAATAAAGAGAAGAATTAGTGTTGATTCATACGTAATTACTTCCGGACAGAAGCTGAAAAAATGACCAGTTAGGTCTACGGATTCTCAATTTGAAAGATGACTGTCTCAGAAATTGATGAACTTGCAAACGGAGCAGGTAATAATGGAAACAGCAACGGGAGCCGATACGGGTCCGCATAACCTGGAACAGGAAGCCCGAGGTGACCCTCCAGGAATCATTCAATGTTAGTCGCCACCAGCCAGTCTCCGCATATTATGTCCAAGCTTGGGCTTCAAGACTTTAGACATTAAAATCCTGGAGAACATTCAAAGGGCAACAAAGATAATTAAAGGGTTAGAAATAATAGCTGAGGCATGAAAGTATATTTAAGTTAGCCTGGAGAAAAGGAGAACAAACGGTTACTCCATTCACAGCAGATGAAAGCACCGTAGAAGTAACGATTTCCTCAGAGTTGGAAGCAAGGGAAGAAGGGATTAAACTGTAAATCGATGTGCGTGAGATATGGGGCAAAACTTCCTGAGAAGAAGGTTAAATAATAGAGTTAAATTTGGTAGCTCAAGTCGTCTGGAGGTTGTGAAATCTGTCTATGAATCTTTAAAGCACGGAAAGCTAAACAGGAAATCTCTATTTAGCAAGCACTCTCTACTTAAGGATCCGATCCCATACCCCAGACCCCTGCCAGGAAAATCCACCACAGATCTTGTGCGAGTTGCTGCCCTAAGACCCCTGTTCAGGAAGGTCTTCACCGCTGTCAGTGCCCCTTCAAGAGTCAGGCGTTCACTCCGTAATTATTTTTGAATCATACATATGGGACGTTATTATTTTAGGTGCCAGGGATGTAGAATGAACAGAACAGAAGAAATGAATGTACCCAAAGTTTATTGAGTATCGCTCTGTGTCAAGTACTGAGCAACTACCTGCTTCACTCAAATGCTACCCTTCTCCAAAACTTGTCTTTGTTGTAGTCCCTACTTGCTGGATCTCTACTCTGTTTCCTCTCAAATCCCTGCCTGAGTCTGTTATCTCAGAGATCACGGCAGGGGACTGGAGAGGCCTTGGTCCAGAAACAAGTAGAGTTTAAAAGTGTGGATTTAATAATTTTCAAGTAGAACACAGATTGCCTGTAGTTTTAATTTGTTTCAAAAGCACTGAAAATGTAATTTATTCATTGGGCTCACTCATTTCTTTTTGACAGCCGCTGTCTGGCACTAGTGAATCTGACGGCATCATGCTCAATGGTGGTGCTTATTGGATTTATTTAACAAGATTGTTCAGATAAGCAAAATTAGAACATCATTTAGGTGTTTCTGTAACAAATGTAGCTGTGCCATGTGTTTTTAGATGTTCGATAATGTGAAATATTTGGAAGGCTGCTATGAGCATACATGTTTAGAAATTAGCTGAATTTTTTAAAGGCATATTTGGAACTGGAAATTGATTGCTATATGGATTGTGAGTTCTTTGATTTCCTTGAAGGTTGTGTTTGATGGAGTTCACTTTCTTGGTACTGAACACAGCATAGGGGCAAAGGGCTGTTTATATCTTTGTAGAAGTGTCAACCATACCAATACCTACAGACAGGGAGTCGTATTCTTTCTGTTATTGTTTACAAATGCTTTGAAGCATCCTTGTAGCACTTGATCCAATTCTCCAGATAGAGGATTTGGCAGTGGCAGAAGGTAGGATTAAGGATAAAAAGTAAAGGGCCAGCACAATTAGAAAAAAAATCATTTTTTTCTGATTGGTAAAATTTCCACCAATTCAGGGACGTACAAACTAGACAGAATTCATTTGTAGTAATTGAAGTATGAAGTGAGAGAGTGTGGCACCGAATTTGGCCTGGAAAGATAGGTATTAACAGGTGGATTTTTGTAACTGGGTAACCAGGCAGACTTTGAGGACTTGATGATTGTTTGAGAACAGAGAGATAAGGGGTGGGGAGGGGGATCCCAGAGTTTTGCAAAATTAATTGTGTTTTTACAGAACAGTTACCTGTATTCATCATAAATCCAAAACAGACTCTCTATACATAGGAAAATAAGGTAGGGCTTTAGAAGCATTATCCCATTCAATCTTTGTAGACCTCTGTAATGTAGGAACAGTTTGAAGATGAAAAAAACTGAGGCCTAGACAGTTCAATAATCTCCCCTACTTAGAGAATTGTGATGTCAGGATTCAGACTCAAATGAATCTGGTTCTAAATCTCTACACTTTCCTAATGTCACATTGATTCTTACTATTGTGCCTGTTGCACTTTTTTAGAAAATTAGTGATTTGGAATTTCCGCATTAAGTTCAAACACTCCAACACAACCAGAAGTGTTTTGGATTAAGTAGTCCTTTCTAGAATGAATGTTTTCAGGTTGAGGCCATCCGATGGGAATACCGAAACTATCAGCCATGCCTCCCAGGCACAGGTCAAGGGAATATTTTGAGAGCAGAGGGTTGAAGGAAGACTCCAATGTTTGTAAGAGAAATTGTGATGAATGTGACACAGTGACTTGTAAATAAAAGCCAAAGGCAGTTTGGAAGTTGGATATCTGGGCTCAGAACAAGCAGAAAGGGCAATAGCTAGAGATCCCACAGAGATAGTACACCGAGCAATGATGACACAGACTCCATCAGCCTGGTTGAGAGAGCTGCGGGGAACGTCAGGGTGAAAAATTGTATAAATGAATGATGTCACTATAATGGAATTTGAGATCCATTTAATAAAAAGATCCATTAAAAAATGTCCATTGTATGGGGCGCCTGGGTGGCTCAGTGGGTTAAAGCCGCTGCCTTCGGCTGGGGTCATGATCCCAGGATCCTGGGATCGAGCCCCGCGTCAGGCTCTCTGCTCAGCAGGGAGCTTGCTTCCCTTCCTCTCTCTCTCTGCCTGCCTCTCTGCCTACTTGTGATCTCTGTCTGTCAAATAAATAAATAAAATCTTAAAAAAAAAAATGTCCATTGTATTCAGGGCTGTTCTGCCAAAATTACACAAGGGCATGTGTTTTCATGACCCTGATTTTGAGTGTACTATTTTATCAGTAATAGGATTTTTTGCCCTAAGTGTAAGTTGTATGTTAATACTCCTGTTTACGGTTCATTGAGAATTATTCTAGTTATCTTACACGTTTTTATAAGAACATAGATTCTCCCTAACCCCTGCCACTCCAACCTTACCCAGTATTATGTAATTTATTGTAAGCAGACTGTTTGTACTAGCAGTAAATGTATCCTTTTAGGCTTGGTACATTTCTTAAACAGAAGAGGCCATACTAAACCAAATATTTACTGTGAAGCGGATAACTGGTACTCTACAGATACCACATCTTAAGCCCTTTTTATTTTGGCTTTATATAGCTAAAGGTTAAGGCAGCCCATCCATTGTAAGCTTTGCCTCTCAGACAGAAATTTGGCCCTGAAAAGAAAAACACTTTTGGCTTTATAAAATGATTTATTTCCAAATTTTAAATGAGCCAAAATGAATATATTATATTATATACTTTTATTTATATGATCACGCTTCTCAGCAGCTTGCTTTTTCATCCTTTGAAAATGAAAGGGCCTAAAACATTGTGAATGTACTTGTAACATTGCTAAAGAATTCTGTCAAAGTAGTTGTTTTAATCATTTGTTAAAAATGTAAAACTCAAAACACACACACACACACACACACACACACACACACACACACACACACCACCTCTTAGGTATACAGATTGGGAAAAATTAGACCAGCGACTCAAAATCTAAAATAAAAGCTTTGTCATTTCCTGAAAATTTATAGTCATGAAGAAGATAAAGGAGAAAGACCATTTACCAGCCAAAATCTGGTGGTGTATCCATGGCATAAAAGAAAGCCTGTTTTCATTAATTAGAGACACGATGTGTGGAGGCGCCTGTCTGGCTCACTTGGCAAACCATGGGACTCTTGATCTTGGGATCTCGAGTTCAGTCTCCATGTTGGGGGTGGTGTTTACTTAAAAGAATAAATAAAATTAAATTAAAAACCAAAAACCAAGTGTGGCGATTGACTACCAAAGAGGGAAGAGAGAACCTCACAAGTTAGCAAACTTTGAAAAGGCAATTTCAGAAGGTGCTAATAACATATATTTGAGAATGGCCATGCTCTTCGTCCTACCGCATTACAGGTTGAAGACTTTGTTGACAGCTTAGTCCGATAAGCCAGTTACATAAGAAGTGCTTCGTTACCACTACCATTCCCATGCCCATCCGTTCAGGAAGTATGTGTGCAAAGCATTGGGAGGAGAGATGAGCAAAGAAAACACGTGTATGAGTGCCAGGGGCATGCCTGGGTGGCTCAGTCGGTTAAGCATCTAACTCTTGGTTTCAGCTCAGGTCCTGATCTCCAGTGATGAGATTAAGCCCCAGGTTAGGCTCTGCACTCAGCGGGGAGCCTGCGGGAGATTGTCTCTCTCATCCCCTCTCCCCTCAGTTCCTTCCCTGCTCCTGCTCTCTAAAATAAGTAACATCATTAAAAAAAAAAAAAAAATCAGAGTGGAAAATGAAATAAATAAAAAAGAAGGCCTCTGCCTCTTCCAGATTGCCCAACAGATACCAGCAAGGCAGGGATACAGACAGTTGAAGAAAGCTCAGTAATGATAAACTTATCCAAATTTTTATAGGCAAAAGGAAGAGACCAAAGCAAACCAGAGAGAACTTCTTAATTTAAGTATACAGGTAAGTGTTGCATTTTGGGCCCTTATAGCTTGGTACTGATTTGCTTTACACAGTGTTTGAGGAATTCTAATCTTCACAGATGTCTAGGCCTCTAAAAGTGCCAAAGGGGACCCTATTCCGACCTTTCTTATCTTGAGGAAATGGAAACCTCTGAAATTTTCTTCTGCTCTGGACTCTTTATTTTCCCCTTGGAGATAGGAGTCACATTCTCAGAAAGCCTCAAATTTGTCAGACTTCCCTTGGGGTAAGAATCCCATGCTCAGATAATAGCATACGAACAGCAGTGAGTCTAAATCAGACGATACAGCAGGGCTACTTTTTAATTTACGTCTTCTTTCCTGATGGCTTTGTTCCTGAAGCTTGAGATGAGAGAGTAAGAAAGAAAGTTCAATTTGACCTGTAAAAGAGAGAATAATACAGTACTTTTTCTCATGGCCATAAAATACAGTTTACGAAACTGTATAATATCTTAAAAAAAAACCACCAACTCAAACAAGCCTTCTTTAAATTTGTGGAAATGAAAACAGAAGAGCTTCCTTTTAAAGACCATATTCCTTCTAGATTTTAGGGATTCTTATCACAGAGCAGAGACAGTAATTAGAAAGGGTCAGTTGGAGAGTCACTGTGCAGAGTGCAGATAAGGGTGAAGAAGATGTCAGGGAAAGTATCATCAATGGGTAATATTTTCCCTGAGTAAATTTTCCCCAAAGAGAAGATTTTTCTATATAGAGTTACTCATCTGTATCTCAGGCTCACAAACTGGCTGGTAAGTTTTAGTGGCAGGAAAATTGATAAATAGTTGTAGCCTGGAGATACAATTTCTCTCCTGGCACATAAATGTCTTCCCATGTCCCTTGGCTGTTTTTATCTCAAAGCATTAATCTGTGTTTCTTGGGGAAAATAAATTCATGATGATGCATCAGTAAATTCTCAACAGCTCAAAGATTGCCTTAAAAGTGTATTTTAAAATATTACCTTTCTATATTAAATTGAGGGTTCACTGTTACCTAAGAAGTGATCTAAATTGGGAGCTTTTAACCAGGGATATATGTAGATTCCAATTTGCTGTAATGACTCTGGTTAATTTATTCCTCATTAGTCTCTCAGAACATTTCGAAACGATACATCTAGAAATCTGCACTAAAACAAAACAAGGCAAAAACCTCCCTCAGTGACTCATACTCCCCAAAGTGATTTATTTAAACAAAATAGCTACAACTTCAGTAATTGTCCATTCTTCCATTTTAAAATGGCATGAACAATGAGGACGCTCATTTCAGTGAGTGGCTGGTTTACGTCATTCTGTGTACCCGAGGACTGGGGATGTGATTTGAGGAGTACCAGCTTCCCACCATTAGCAACACACCCGAAGGCAATTATATGACCCAGATTAATAAAACCCAGCAGATGATGTAATTACCCAAGTAGCTGAAAAGTAAGGAAGAGATTTATAAAGATATGCCAATACCAACATTCTAGGACTCTTAGAAAAAACTTGTATTACCCACATACAGACATGTTCTTTTACAATAGGAAATAAGACTGGGAAGGAAATGGAAACAAGGCAGGGAAACCTGAGAGAAGGAAGGTGCACGTATGTACGTAGTATACTGAATGGCCAGATGTTGCCTTGAAAATCTCTAAAACTAAGTGACAGCAGAAACCACCAGTGTTTTTAGGCAGTACTAGTAATGCCAAACGTGGAACAGATTGCTGTCAGCGTACAGTTTTGCAGACTTCATACTTCTGGTAGTGTCTGCTTTTGGATAATTTATTAAGTCCCTTGTGGAAGAAATCTGTGAGTTAGACCTATTAAAATCAACTTTAGAAATGAACTGCCGGTAGAAGGAACGTTTGCAAAGATGGGCACGTTGCCTAAAAGCAAAAATGTCAACAAAATCAATGTCATATCACCTTGTTTACTAAAGTTATAACTGAAACACCTGAATAAATGTGTTACTGTAGTTAAAGGGTGCAGTGAAACAATGAACATTTCTGGACTGCCCACCATGTGTAAGAGAGCCTTGAGGGAGGTACAGATGAATAACGTAGGCTCCAAACCCTGGGAGTTTATGATAGAACACTTGTACAGTTGATGAATTGTTTGTACTCTGAACATACAAAGTTCCCCATAAACATTCATATATCACAGACCCTCCACAGAGAGTGAGCGAGTAAATGAGAATTCTTGAATCCTTTGCTATTTAATTTATTCTTCCCTTAGGAAAGTTTAAGATAAATGATAATTTCAAATATATACATGCACACACATATACACACACACCTGCTAAATTGTTATCACCTTAGCGGGGCCATCTTCCATTCAGTCAATAGCCACGCCCACTTACATTCATTTCTTTCTTTTTTTTTTTTAATTTTTATTTTTTATAAACATATTTTTATCCCCAGGGGTACAGGTCTGTGAATCGCCAGGTTTACACACTTCACAGCACTCACCATAACACATACCCTCCCCAATGTCCGTAACCCTACCCCTCTTCTCTCAACTCCCCTCCCCGCAGCAACCCTCAGTTTGTTTTGTGAGATTAAGAGTCACTTATGGTTTGTCTCCCTCCCAATCCCATCTTGTTTCATTTATTCTTCTCCTACCCCCTTAACCCCTCATGTTGCATCTCCACTTCCTCATATCAGGGAGATCATATGATAGTTGTCTTTCTCCGATTGACTTATTTCGCTAAGCATGATACCCTCTCGTTCCATCCACGTCATCGCAAATGGCAAGATTTCATTTCTTTTGATGGTTGCATAGTATTCCATTGTGTATATATAGCACATCTTCTTTATCCATTCATCTGTTGAAGGACATCTAGGTTCTTTCCATAGTTTGGCTATTGTAGACATTGCTGCTATAAACATTCGGGTGCACGTGCCCCTTCGGATCACTATGTTTGTATCTTTAGGGTAAATACCCTGTAGTGCAATTGCTGGGTCATAGGGTAGTTCTATTTTCAACATTTTGAGGAACCTCCATGCTGTTTTCCAGAGTGGTTGCACCAGCTTGCATTCCCACCAACAGTGTAGGAGGGTTCCCCTTTCTCCGCATCCTCGCCAGCATCTGTCATTTCCTGACTTGTTAATTTTAGCCATTCTGACTGGTGTGAGGTGATATCTCATTGTGGTTTTGATTTGTATTTCCCTGATGCCGAGTGATGTGGAGCACTTTTTCATGTGTCTGTTGGCCATCTGGATGTCTTCTTTGCAGAAATGTCTGTTCATGTCTTCTGCCCATTTCTTGATTGGATTATTCTTTGGTTGTTGAGTTTGCTAAGTTCTTTATAGATTTTGGACACTAGCCCTTTATCTGATATGTCATTTGCAAATATCTTCTCCCATTCTGTCAGTTGTCTTTTGGTTTTGTTAACTGTTTCCTTTGCTGTGCAAAAGCTTTTGATCTTGATGAAATCCCAGTAGTTCATTTTTGTCCTTGCTTCCCTTGCCTTTGGCGATGTTCCCAGGAAGAGGTTGCTGCGGCTGAGGTCGAAGAGGTTGTGGCCTGTGTTCTCCTCAAGGATTTTGATGGATTCCTTTCTCACATTGAGGTCCTTCATCTGTTTTGAGTCTATTTTCGTGTGTGGTGTAAGGAAATGGTCCAATTTCATTTTTCTGCATGTGGCTGTCCAATTTTCCCAACACCATTTATTGAAGAGGCTGTCTTTTTTCCATTGGACATTCTTTCCTGCTTTGTCGAAGATTAGTTGACCATAGAGTTGAGGGTCTATTTCTGGGCTCTCTATTCTGTTCCATTGATCTAGGTGTCTGTTTTTGTGCCAGTACCATGCTGTCTTGATGATGACAGCTTTGTAATAGAGCTTGAAGTCCGGAATTGTGATGCCACCAACTTTGGATTTCTTTTTCAATATTCCTTTGGCTATTCGAGGTTTTTTCTGGTTCCATAGAAATTTTAGGATTATTTGTTCCATTTCTATGAAAAAAATGGATGGGATTTTGATAGGAATTGCATTAAATGTGTAGATTGCTTTAGGTAGCATAGACATTTTCACAATATTTATTCTTCCAATCCAGGAGCATGGAACATTTTTCCATTTCTTTGTGTCTTCCTCAATTTCTTTCATGAGTACTTTATAGTTTTCTGAGTATAGATTCTTAGCCTCTTTGGTTAGGTTTATTCCTAACTTCCATTCATTTCTTAACACTTAACTTACTATTTATTACATGCCAGGCGTGGGGGATACAGATTAAAAGCAAATGGCCTCTGTCTTCAAGAAACGTACGTTCTAACGGAAAGACAAATACAAAATAAAGAAAGACAACTAATTCATTGCAAATTATGATAAATACTTGGAAGAAAAAGGTTGAGGACATATTGTGGGGTCAGGGTGCCTAATTTAGACTATGGGGTCAAGAAAAGTCTTTTGAAAAAATTAAGCAGAGAGATCTAAATACTCGAGAAATTAGTCTAGTAAAAATAGGGTAGGACAAGTTTTCTATGCAGAGATCCTGGGCCTTCTTTAATGCTTTCCAATTATTCTGGAGCAATCTTACCCAGTCTGGTGGCTTTGAATATCATCTAAACACTGACAACTCCAAATTTATTATCTGACTCACACTTCTCTTTGGAGCTTGACCTGGATATTCCATTACTTACTTGACATCTCCACTGAGATGTCTCAGGTATCTCAAGCTTAAAATATCTCAAACTAGTAAGTCTCCATCCCCCACCACCACTTCCAAATCTGATCCTCCTCCAGTCTTGGTCCCTCTTGGTAAAAGATATGTATCTATCTATACTCTTATTCATACCAGAAAAAGAGTTCCTTGATCTCCCACCCACATCCCCTGCACACATTACTATCCAGCTTAAGTCCTATCAATTCTACCACCCAAATAGATCTCAAATCTGTTACTACTTTTGCATAAGCATCTTTTGCTTGGATCACTGCAGTAGCACCAGTGAGTTCAAAATCATTTGTGTCTGCGTACAACCACAGCTATGGAGCCACGGACCAAGCATGTCAGTCTCAGGTGGAGGAGACTCTCTCACCTAATATTTTCAAGTGTGTCATGGCAAGTGCTTTACACTTATAGGAACGACTTGGCAAAATTTCTTTTCTGATGGCTAACAAGGCCACCGATAATCATGTCAATTTCTTGGCACCTGATTGAAAGGGACAATTTGAAGAAGAAGTATTTCCATACTGCTGCTAGAAGGATGAAGCTAGTTATTTCACTTGACATCTATGTTTAGAATGTCAAATTGAATCTCTGATTAAAAAATTCATTCTCTCGTTAAACAGCAAATGTATCTTAGCCCCAGGCTGTACAGCTGTTTAAAGAAATTCAACCACGTCTTCAACAATAGCTCAATACACAATATTACTCCAAAGTTCACAGGACTTATTTCCTTTTTAAAAAACGAAACCAGGTTGTTAGATAAAATTGTAATTTAACTCATTTCACCTTAATTAAAAGCTGCTGATACCTTGCTTTCTGTTAGTGCTTCAGGTTGGTTAAAAACATGTGATTAAATGGAAATAGATTAATCTTTGCTGGGTCTTTGATTTGGAATTACTTCAGAAAAATAGCCTTTGAAAGCAATCTCAATTTGTGATTAAGAGTATTTACCAGGGGTCGCCTGGGTGGCTCAGTCCCTTAAGTGGCTGACTTCCGCTCAGGTCATGATCTCAGGGTCCTGGGATCGAGCCCCACATAGGGCTCCCTGCAGGCAGGAGTCTGCTTGTCTTTCTCCCTCTGCCCTTCCCCTTGCTTTGTCTGTCTTTCTCTCAAGCCCATGTGTTAATAAATAAATAAAATCTTAGAAAAGAAATAAAAAAGAATATTTACCAGTAAGTAACATCTATGTGCATTTGTAACACTGTGTGGGCAAAGTATAACCACAAGATGAATTTTACTACATTTTAACATAGAAAGCAATGAAAAATTTTATTGATATGCTGATCAATGTTTATAAAGGACAAAACAATTAGATTTTATTTATGAAATAGGAGAGAGAACTTCAATAAATATAGAGTAATTAGTGTATATAGGGCTATGAACTATCTTTATAAGACACGATGACTGAAGCTATTCCATCATACAATGGCCGTGACTCCCCTGTAACCTAATCGTGATTGCCTCGGCTCTCTGGTCAAGGATTTTAGAGGTCTGCCTTAATTCGTATTTGTTTTGAAAGCAGACAAGAGGAGTTTTATCATGTTTTTGATTTGAGATAAGGAATGCCCAGAGATGTTAAATGGTTTGTTGTTCTTATCAAAACATTTTCCGTGAAGTTGAATTGAAGTGTAATATCAGATAGAGAGAAAGGGCTTCAGCTCTCATTCTCCTTCCTTTTATTGAACAACTGTAGTGCGTGATCTGCCAATGTGAATTAAGAGTCATGATTTCATCCAGTCCTCTTAGAATCTAGACCATTCCTAGACCTCTTCTAGGTCCAGAAAGCACTAGAAGGCAAAAGGAGGGCACTTCTTTATTTTGAAACCTCTAAAATAATAGATCTTGATGTGGTAACATCTACTCATTCCAGAGGTGGTCAAAATTAAAATATGTAAGTAACTCAGTAGTATTTAATTTTTGAGCTTAAAACATATCTGTATGTCATTTAGTAATAGAATTATTATTCATTAGAGGAGTTGAATGTTGACTTTTATAGAGATTGCTATTTCCTTAAAGCCAGTCTTTATGCAGTGGGCTACATTCTTGTAGAGGCAGGAACTTTGATCTTGCAAAGTACAAATAACCATGAACCATTTCTTCTTTTTTACTGACACACAGAGGGGAAGTAGATAGGAAAAACTTTAAAACAGAGATAACATATTTTTTCTATCTATAAGACCAGTTTGTTCTTACTGTATTTCTTTAAGTATTTCCCTTTGTTTATCTTACTGTGCGAGATTCAAAGGTTAAAAATAATTGAATTAGATAAATCTTCAAACCCACATGCAGGTATCAAAAGATAGGTCTGTTTTAGTTTGAAAACTATTTACTGTAAACTAATAATTCACAAATGTATTTGACTGCTTCTCTTACTCAGGACCGTATCTTCAACCTTGGTGGCAGAGAACGTAGGTTGTTATAACACAGAATGATGCATACTTTCCTAGGCGTTTACTACGTAATCTGTGGTTTGATTTCTTGACACTTGAATATATTCCAGGAGTTTTGCTTCTGAACACCTAGTTGCTTTCTAATCCTGATTACTCCATAATTCAGGAATAGGTTTTCTAGTCCCTTAATTTTTGGTGTTCTGTTCTGATCCCTTTTATGGTTCTTAACGTTTATATTAATATTTAATCTTGTGTGTTTTATTTGAGTTGTCTCTATATGAGACACCTGTTTGAATTGTTCAGCTTGGTAGGCCTCCTTCTAGCTACAGTTACATGGCTGGTAATAACTTTGTTTTGCTTGCTCAATTCAGGGAGTTTGGAATGCATCAAACTCTGGTGATCAGGCTCTTGGGGTCTTTTGCATAGTGATGGGTTGACAAGAAGTATATGATTGTATATGAGTAAAAATGGCGTGGACTTGAATGGAAAACCTGTCTAAGGCCACTTAAACCATAAGGAAATGTACTTATCATTTCACATAACAAGAATTCTAAAGATAGGGTAGTTTCAAAGTGGAATAATTCATTGATTCATCAATGACATCACTTTGCCCAGATGTTTTCCATCTTTTCACTTTTCCAAATTCCAAAAGTGTGTTATTTGTCCCTTTGGGCAGGTTATTTCTAGTTTTCCCAAGTAGATGACAAAGTCCAGAGGCAGAAAACGGAAATTTGTTTCCACATGTCTTATTAGAAGAAAGAAACCGTTCCCAGAGGCCCATTGGCTTTCCGGCTAGAATTATGTCACATACCTAATCCAGAACTAATTGGCAAATGAAGTGGAACATCATATTGGCTTAACTCAGCAGTGGTTTATGGAACCTTGGAGACACAGATCTTTTTAGGGAGTTCACAAGGTGAAAATCCTTTCCTCTAACAATGATAAGATATCATTTGCCTTTTTCACTCCACTGATGGTATAAAAGGACCAGTGGTGGGTAATAACTCCCAGTTGTTTAGTACAAAATCAAGGCTGTGGCACCAAATGCACTAGTAGTCATTGTATGTCTCACTGCCAGCTACAAAGTGTGCTGTTATTTTCTGGTCCGTACTGAAGTGCTCTTGTTTTTCAGTCACATACTGTGTGATTGTTTGACTTCTACGTTGAAATGGCTGCTGCTTTCCTGGAACACTTTTCTATTGTTATTTTTTTAACCTGAAAAACAGGTGAACAAAATACTGTTATTCAGACTTGGGTATTTTGCAGACATTTTCTTGAAAATGAACAGAGGAAATAATGCCTGTCACTTTAAGGAAATCTGCTGACAATATTTGTTGCAAATGATAAAAATTCAAGCTTTCAGGTGAAAATTAGAATACTGGGTAGTTTACATCCACGACTCTGAGCTTGAAAGCTTCCCAGTGCTTACACATTTTTCTGATGATACCAGCAGTGCTACTGACAAAAGGGATCTTTTGGTACGGTATGATGAATGGTGTCGGCATTTGAAAGATCTGCATAACTCAGTGAACCGGTATTTTCTCAATGACTAACGCATGTTACACAGTCACTCAAAGGTAATAGATCCCTTTTAAGACCAAAATAGACTAAAAGATTTCTGCATTATGCATAGTCTCATGGATCTGTTTTCAGATTCTACATTTTAGCTAACCTTTGAGGAACTACCACATTTGAGTTTTAGTATCCTTTCAAAGAAGGATATGCAAAAATTTCTGAAGAGGCTATTAAAACACTTCTTTTTTTTTTTCAACTTATTTGTATGAGGTTGGATTTTCTTAAATGTACTTGAAACAAAACAACAGATTGAATGCAGAAGCAGGTATGAACATCTACATTTTCTGTTAAGCCAGAATTCTCAAATCTTTTCTTTTGAAAAATACAGTTATTTTCCATAAAATTATTATTTACATTAAAATGTAATGGGTTTATTACTTTTATTTTTCAATGAATTAATAACTATATTAAAAACTTTAATTTTTATTTTCTAAAATGGTAAACAATGATAGGTACGAGTCACATAAACAAATGTACTTTGTAGTCCTCAGTAGTTTTAAGAGTACAAAAAGTTTGAGAACCACTTGGTTTGGTTTAGACCAATCAAAGATTTACCTTCTGGGGCTTAGCGACAGTCTCCCTGGTGTATGTGATTTTATATTGTCTTAATTAACAGGGTGGTTATTAACAGGGTGGTTAATGGCTTAATTAGAGCAATGATCTGTTATAGTTAAGCTGAAGGAGAATTTTCCCAGTGACATGTGGCAGTCAGTAAACCCTGACTGATCTTTGGGAAATGTTGGCAAAGGGTTTTCAGGTCTCAGGGACAGGGATATACTGTAGTGTTCATGGGCTGCCAGCTTCTAGGGAAATCTTTCTTCAAAAGCTACATATAGTAAATGGACAGAAGCAATTCATTGCCCTTATGCACATTGGGGATCACCCTGCATCTCTGGTCAGTCCCTAAAAACACAGTGGTATTTGCTCCAAACTGGGGACCTGTTTCCTTCTCAAGGAACACAAAACAATGACATTCCATGTCTCTGTCTCATATCAGGACTGGAGTTCTCGGCTGTACCTGGGCACACCTCCAGCCTCCACAAGTTTTGACTGATGGATTGGTAATTATTCAAAAAAGTTTGTGCATCGAGAGTAAAGGGAGCATGTAGAAATAGAATTAAACAATGTTTGTATGAAACCAGAGAGGATAATGATTGTAAAGAAAACAGTCATTGCTAGGCTCTCATTAGATTACTGGGGGAAATTATATAGCTCTTAATCATGATTGAGGACACATTGGGAGCCACAGGATTACGGTTTTATTTTATTTTATTTTTTTTTAGGATTAGGGTTTTAAATGAGGGTTTCTCCTTTGGACATATTGAGTTTAATGTTCCTGAAAGTCTGTAGGTAGAAATGTCCACTGAGCAACCAGAAGTATTTTCTGACCTTTAACAAAGAGATTGGGCTTAGAATACAGATCTTGGAGTGTTCAACATGAAGGTCACACATGAAGCTTTAGGAACTGGTAAGATTTCTTTCCCTCTGATAGATGAAGTGATAAGCCAGAGCAGTCAAAGGTGCCTTGCTGCAAGGTAGAGTGTGTGACTCTTGATCTTGGGGTTTTGAGTTGGAGCTCCATGTTGGGTGTAGAGATTACTTAAAAATAAAATCTTAAAAAACAAAACAAAACAAAACAAAACTCTACACCCAGTGTGGGGCTTGAATTCATGACTCCAGAATCAAAAGTGGCATGTTTTTCTGACAGAGCCAGACAGGCACTCATAGAACAGTTTCAGATATAAAGAAAAAGGGCAGATTGTACAGATAGTTCTTATATGCCCAACATCCAGTTTCCCTGTTAGCATCTTACATCGACATGATATACAAGTTACAACTAATGAACCAATATGAGTATATTACTATTAACTGAAGTCCACAGTTTATTCAGATCTCCTTATTACCTAGTGTCCTTTTTCTGTCCCAGAGTCCCATCCCTGTTGTCACGTGATGCTTAGTCATCATCCCTTCTTAGGTTCCCTTTGGTCGTGACAGTTTCTCAGATTTTCCTTGTTTTTGAAGAGCACGACAGTTGGAAGAGTATCAGTCAGGTATGTTGTAGAATGGTCCTGATGTTTTTGCTCATGATTACACTGGGGTTGTGAATTTTAGGAAGACCCCAGAGTTTTTAAAAGTGCTATTTTAGTTACATTCTATCAAAGATACATACTATCAACACAATTTATCACTGTTGATGTTGACCTAGATCACCTGGCTGAGTTGGGGTTTGTCAAGTTTCCCCACTGCAAAGTTACCCCCTCCCCCATCTTTTCATACTGTGCTCTTGGAAAGGGAGCCCTGTGTACACCATGCTTTAGGTGGGGAGTTATGCCCCTCCCCAAGACAGAGTATCTACATAAATTATCTGGAATTTTTCTGCATGGGATATTTGTCTGTTTTCCCTCATTTAAAAAAAAAAAAGATTTTATTTATTTGAGAGAGAGAAACAATAAGAGCACGAGCAGGGGGAGGGGCACAGAGAGAGGGAGAAGTAGACTCCCTGCTCAGCAGAGCTGAGAACACTGGGATCCTGACCTTGAGCCATCCAGGTGCCCCTGTTCTCCCTCATTTTAACATTTATTTAATCATTTATTTCTGGCAGTGTGGATTCTTGGATATTTTGTACTTTGGGTGGTAATTCAAAGCTGCGTTTCTGTTGTTGCTCAAATAGTTCCAGCTTCAGCCATCGGGAGTGTGTTCGGTGGCTTCTGTGTTTCTGTCACGCAGCCCTGCTTAGTCGTGGCTTTTGAGTTAGCGTTTCACCAGTGCGGTGAGCACAAGCATGACAGTGTGCTGAGAAGTAGTAAGTGGTAAAGCAGTTAAAGGAAAACACTTAACGTTGGGCCTCAAATCAAGGTGAGGCTTACTCTTCCTAAGTCTTCAATACTTTTTTTTTAACGATTTTATTTACTTATTTGACAGACAGAGATCACAAGTAGGCAGAGAGGCAGGCAGAGAGAGGGGGAAGCAGGCTCCCCGCTGAGCAGAGAGCCTGATGCGGGACTCGATCCCAGGACCCTGAGACCATGACCTGAGCTGAAGGCAGAGGCTCAACCCACTGAGCCACCCAGGCGCCCCAAGTCTTCTAGAGATTTTAATATCACAAAAACGCAGATCGATGAAAGTCCTGGCTATGCCATGAAAGGGCCCTAAGCATTAAGAAAAAAAACAACAACACCCAAAACCCAGAGTAGTTAAATGGGATGGACATTGAGGACACCACTTAAAATTTATAATCTGATGAAACTGAGAAAATAGTAACTGTCTGTTCTTACCACTTTTATATTTGCTGTACCCTAATTTTTTTGCTTTTAATAGAGAGTAATGTGGTAAATGTTGATTATAATGTGGGTATGCCAGAATTTCTGATGTACTCCAAACTTCTCTGAATGCCAGCAGGATTATAGAGAAAAAAAACTTGATTTTAGGTCTCATTTAAATTCCTGCAAAGACTTGATCTTCAGAAATGCTATAAAAATGCTTTCCAGTGAATAGGTAATATTTCTCACAGTGAGTATCTTCTAGCCATATAGGAATTTAAAAATATTTAGAAGACAGAAATTGTGTTCATTTTATTTTGCGATCATTTCCTCATTTGAATTAACCAGCGAAGTTTTAAAATGTTGCACGTGACAAAAGAAGCAAGACAGTTGAGGGGTGTTGGTTGATAGGATTTGGATAGATTAAGGATGAAGAGACAATATTAATTCATGTCTCCTCCCATATTATTAACAGTCACGTTTCACATTTTGGGTCCAGAGAAGTCACTTCCAACAGCCATTCTGCCAGTAGTTGGTCTGTATCTACTTTGCACTGAGCCATGAACTCGAATCTGAGTATACTACCCCGACCAAGTCACAGTCCTGCTAACGAGCAGTCTGCGAGTATAGGAGACATGGGTTGGGGTAGACAAGTAAGCTGCAAGTACAGACCAGTGCAGGCTCTGTGCTGGATGTGCAAGCACTTAGGAAGCACAGCTAACCTGAAACTGGTTTGGGAAAAAGGGAAAGGGCAATGACTAGTTATTTAGCAATAACTAGTTAGTTATTTAGCAATAATTAGTTATTTAGCAATAACTAAACTAAATCTTGAAGAATGAGTAGGAGATGAAGGACGATAAAGGAAGGGGAGGGGCTACAGAGAAGTGAACTTTCAACCAGGAAAAATGTTTAACATTTGAGGTGGTAACGATTCTTTCACTATGGCAAGATCAGGGAGCTCTGGACCTGCCATTATCCCACAGAAGTATAATGCAGACCAGCTATGGAATTTTAAAAAACTTTAGTGGTTACATTAATAAAGTAACAGGAATCAAGTAAAATTACTTTTAGGAGTGTTTTAATCTGGGTTCAGTGGGTTGAGTGTCTGCTTTCAGCTCAGGTCATGATCTCAGGGTCCTGGGATGGAGCCCCGCATCGGGCTCCCTGCTCAGTAGGGGGTCGGTTCTCCCGCTGCCCCTCCACCAGCTTGTGATCTCTCTCTCATATAAATGAATAAAATCTTTAAAAAAGGGATGTGTTAGTCTAATATATTTAAAATTATATCATCTCAGCATGTTAGTATGAAAGATTATTAATGAGACATTCTTACCTTTTTTTTGTAAACCACATTTGAGAAAGCTGATGTATGAATTACACTTAGAGTATGTCTCAGATTGGACTGGCCACATTTCAAGTACTCGGGAGCCACATGTGGCTTGTGGCCGCTGTATTGGGCAGTATAACTGTAGAGTGAAATAAAGAGAGATAAATTTGCAGAGGTAATATGGCAGCAGAGTAGGTAGGATGTGGTTTGTCAGCAAAATTATTTCACCCAAGGGTGATAGGAGGCTTTGAAAAGTTTATGTATGGGAGTAATTGGACCAAACTAGTGATGACTTCCGTGTTCACTGTGCGGAATGGACTGCAGGTGGCTCTACCAGAAGTCTGTGAGTTTTAGACAAAAATGGTAGTATTTTTAACTAGGGAGTGACTCGAGTGTGGTGAGAAAGGAGAGTCGAGAGTCCTAAGGAGAGAGCGAGTGGAGAGAGGGAACAGGAACAACGGTATCACTTTTGCTTTTTTTTTCATCCCTGTTGGGTCTTTGGCAGAACCATTTTGAGAACTGGGAGAAACAAGAGGAAGTATCTTAGGATTGGGAGAGTGTTCGGTTTGGGACATCTTCAGTTCTAAGAGTTGCCTATGAGAATCAAGTGGAACGCTGCCATCTGAAAACAGGGAGAAAGGTGTCACAGATCTATAAATAGTAACAAGTCACGGGGTTGGACACTATCAGCCAGAGTGAGTATGTAAAACAGTAATTCTAAATCCTGATTTTTTGGGTAAGAATTAACTAGGAGGTAACTTAAAATGCAGATTTGGGTCTCTGTCCCCAAGATGCTGGTTCACTGGGGTGACATTGGAAATTGTGTCTTTAATAAAAGAACTCCTAGAGTCTCTGATGCTCATGCAAGTGATGTTTAAAGAACTCTTTGCAAACACTGGTGTAGAATGATAAGTAAGAGGTTCCAGAAGAAGTTGCCTACACTTATGGATGTTTAGAGGACAAAGCCCTTAAAGAAGATAGGAGAGAACCACTAGAGAGGTTAATGAAAAATCAGCGTTATTTGCTATTAAAATGTCAGTGGATCCAGGTTCTTACCTAAAAGGGAAAATGGTTGCATGTGGGACAGCTAGGCGGGTACTTACTTGGTGGGGCAGTCAGCCTAGGAAAATGGCACCATCCTTTGCCGCCTTCTCAAGCTGTTTGTCCTGGGCATATCTTCTCAGCCTACCACCATTCCCACCAGATTCCCAGTATCTGAAGGAGGAGGGGGCTAACTACCTTCAAAGGAGCAGAGAAATCAAATAGACTACCAGTTGGAAGTAACCACTGAATTTAGTAACTATGGTCATTAGTGACCATTCGGATGAGCTGGTAGGGGTGGCAGCCCAATTTCCATAGGTGAGTGGACAAAATGGGTTGAATCAGTGTGTGAAAGAAGTCTTTTTAAGAATCTGAGCCATAGGGGCGCCTGGGTGGCTCAGTGGGTTAAGCCTCTGCCTTCGGCTCAGGTCATGATCTCAGGGTCCTGGGATTGAGCCCCACATCGGGCTCTCTGCTCAGCAGGGAGCCTGCTTCCCTTCCCCTCTCTCTGTCTGCCTCTCTGCCTACCTGTGATCTCTGTCTGTCAAATAAATAAATAAAAATTTAAAAAAAAAAATAATCTGAGCTATAAAAGAGGGAAAAATGAAGGCAGAGTACATAAACGGGTGTTTGCTCTAGAAATAATAAGAGATACATGTACTAATTCTGAGTGTGTCCATCCTTGTTGCGTTTCTATTGTGTGGGTTGATTCATACAGTAAAGCCATAAGATTTCTGTCCTTGCTTCATGGAGTGTAGTTATTAAATAATATTGTGCTTATACATTCAAATCGGTCAAATGATACTATCACCTCTACTACTAATTATTGGAATGAATAAACAATTTTGCAGAATAACAGTAGCCAATTACTGATAACTTGAAAGATGTGTCAACCTGTGATAGGTTAAGACTGGATGAGGGAAGCTAGCAAGAAAAGAGAAAAAACCAGAAGCTTGAACCTGAATTCCTCAGTTTCCTTCTGACCTGTCCTCTTCTAGCCGATCATGCATCTTTGGCAGAATCCGTGTCCCCAGCCCAAAGCTGGTAAGATTCTAGAATACCTTAGCCATGGTAAGTCGAAAAGGCATTCATCTCTCTCTGGTAAAGAAGAGCTTATCAGACTTCATTGTTGCAGTAATTTTGTGTTAGCTGTTGCCTTCCCTCCCCTCTCCCATACCACACCTATTATCAGGTTAATTTCGAACTGATTACCAGTCATCAGACTTACTCTTTAACAATGTTGAGTACCAGTTTAAATAGTACACAAATGCAGTAAATATTTAAAAGATTTGCTTTGCTCCCAGTGTGAATGTGGAGAGCTACAAAGTATAACAATTCAAATGAAATGAAATATAAATAGGAGTGTTAGAGCTTTGTTTTTTTTTAAATTTATTTACATATTTGAGAGAGAGAGAGAGGGAGAGGAAAGGTATTCAGAGGTAGAGAGAAACTCAGTCACATCCCGCAGTGAGTGGGGACCCCAACGCAGGGCTCCATCTCATGATCTTGAGATCAGGACTTGAGCTGAAATCAAGAGTCCGGCGCCCGACCCACTGTGCCACCCAGGAGCCCCTTAGAGCTTCATTTCTAAATGTAGCTTGAAAGTTCAATTAGGTTTGCAAATTGGTTCTTTTTGTTTGTTTCTGCCAAAGAGGATGGGTCTATTTTGGAATGAAGCCAAATAATTTCCAAGTCACATTTTCGTCGCTTTCAGGGTGTGCACGGTTCGCCTTACACGTGACCAGTCTAACTACTTTATAAAGGTGCCAGGCAGAGGTAGGACGGCATTATCTCAGCTGATGTCACTGCTGACATATTTGGCTATTTCAGAATCGCTCCACGTACAAAGCTTATTCTGTATTTGAAGTTCTTATACAAATACAGAAGGAAGAGTGACTACTTCTGAAACATTTGCGAAATTACATTTAAAAACTCTAGATTTATAAAACTGTTTACGTGCTATCATTTGCACCAATTCCTTGAATATTATAGACACTAGTTGTATATTTGTCTAATTTGGTTTTATTACAATGCTTTATTTTTTTTACTGTCACGGAATTTCTTAAAACACAAAGCAGAGAGAATAGTAAAATGACACCCGTATAACCATCATCCACTGGCAGTGGTTCCTGGATGAGTGGCTTTGCATCACCTACATACTCCCTAATTGCATCTGTAAATACATGCGTGTATATATCTCTAAAAGGTAAGGACTCTTTTTTTCTTTGAAGCATAATACTATTATCATACATTAAAAAATAATTCCTGGGGCACCTGGGTAGCTCCGTGGGTTAAGCCTCTGCCTTCGGCTCAGGTCATGATCTCAGGGTCCTGGGATCGAGCCCCACATCAGGCTCTCTGCTCAGCAGGGAGCTTGCTTTCCCCTCTCTCTCTGCCTACTTGTGATCTCTCTCTGTCAAATAAATAAATAAAATCTTTAAAAAAATCCATGCTATCAAATATTCAGCCAGTATTAAAAATGGCCCAATTAGCTCAGACTTCTTTTTACAATTGGATTCTTCAAATTAGGAACCAGACAGGCTGCCATAATGAAATGCTGAATTTTCACTGTTTATTTAGCTGTAAATTCCAGATGAGAAGACTCGAAATGCTTCAAAAGACATGCTTTGACAGATACCAATTAGGAACATTAAAAAGAGATGTGGTCATTATAATTTTCCAATTCAGTCTTTATTTCAGTAGCAGAAATGCCACCTGGCCTGACACAGGCACTTGAGCCCTCTGAACCTAACGTCACACACATAGATTTCCAAACTTGCAGCCTTTCTGACTTTGTCTTTCAACCTTTGGTCAGAGTCCTAAGGGACATAATTATGTATTGGATCTGGTATTTAATTAATAGGAGCCATTCTCTAGGGTCTAGTCTTTGATCTAGTCTTTGGATAGACCAATTCCCCAGGGGCTTAATAGAGCAGAGGAAGTTGGAAATTCAGATAATTCTCTTGATACCTGATTTCCATTTCCTACTCCCTTTTTTATCTATACAGATGTAAAAGCAAAATTAGAGCATAAAAGATGATACAGATGATTCATAACATTTGTCTTTGATGATGTAGCAAAGGTGCAAATATTTCCCAAGTGTGGTTCCCATTTAATAAAAGGTTTACAAAGGAAAACAAACCATCTCTGCTAAAGAACTTGGTTTTTTGCAATCAATATCAACTGAAAGGGTCAAGATACATTCCGTTTACATTTGTAGCATTGCTAATAAATCAGGTGTCTTAACATAAAACTCTAAGGAACTGGAAAACATACAGGAAGAGGCTTATGCTGGACCCACACTCAGAAGTAGCCGTTCTATTTCATGTAAATTCTAGAGACTTTAAGAGTAGTAGTCACAATGGCAGGCACATGATTCATTGTAAAGATATTTATAATGTTTTTTGTGGATTCTCTGCCCTTAGAGGATAAAAGGCTCATATTCTGGGTCTCCCAGGACATAGCCCACACACAAGTGAGGACTGGAGAACATTGGCTTTGGTACCGTGTAGAAGCCTCGGTCTACCTGTGCCTCCAGAGAGCCTAAGTGTGAGCAGAGGAGATTTGGTCGTGGACTTGTTTGAAGCTGGCAGTGCCATTCTAGTGATTCAGCCACGGCTATCTTTATACCTTCAGAAGAACATTTTTGTTGGCAAAAACAATTTGGCCCTTCATTTGTTAAAACGGGAGTTGAGAATTTAGCAAGTACATTTTCTTCTCTCTCTCTCTCTCTCTCTCTCTCACACACACACACACACACACACACACACACGATAAATAGCTTAGTGGTTTAAGATCAAGGGCTTTTAAGCTCAGACTGCGGGTTTGAACTTTAGCAGATATCCAGGTGGGCAAGTTGTAGAACTTCTCTGCAGTTATTTTCTTATCAGTAAAATGGGTGTCATGACAGTAAATAAGGTTGTTGTGAGAATTAAATAAGAAAGTGTATGCGTGGACTTTTAAGATGTAGGAAAGTTCTGATGCCTGGTAAAACATTCAGTAACTTCATTAGCAGTGGTAGTAACAGTATCAGCATAGAGAAGTTACAAAATGCTGATAACCTTCCACAAATGCCACCACTCTTAATGGAGTTTACAGACTACTTCCATGTGTTTATTTCTCCAAACACACCATCTCCTTATACAAAGTTCTGCAGGGTGACACACCTGGTGTTCTGCTCCGTCAAACCAGTCATTCAAAGCACTTTGTTGGGCCTTGAGAGGACTTCATTGGTTATGGCAGCTCCTATGGTCCTTTGTCTGGAGGAGTTTGGTTAGGAACAAAACACAACTAAAGACACAGAGAAAGGGGGACACATTGGGGGGAAGGGGGCTTTAAACCTGATAAGAACTATAAAGGAAAGAAAATAGTATATAATGAGAAGAGATTCATGTTAAATTAGTGCAGGAGAAGAGGGTTCTCAAGATAGAGACGGCCTCTTGGAGAAAGTGAAACCGAAAGGATGAGAAAGTTTCTGGTAATCTAGATTATCCTTTTTAGCTGCAGAGCACTTTACATATAAATACACCATGAAAATTATCTTTTCTTTTTTTTTTTTTTCAAAGAAAAACAAATTCCTTCAGGTCATGGTCTCAGAGGCCTGATCGAGCCCCGCGTTAGGCTCCCTGCTCTGTGGGAAAGTCTGCCTCTCCCTCTCCACCTCTCCCCCCACACTCACGCTCTCTTTCACTATCTCTCAGATAAATAAAATCTTTAAACAAAAACAACAACAACAAAAAACCGGATTCTTCATCAAATGCTATTAATGCTGGAAAATCAACAGTGATGCTCTGTTGTAAGCAGTATATATTTTTTAAAGATTTTATTTATTTGTCAGAGCGAGAGAGAGGACCAGCAGGAGGAGCAGCCGCAGAGGGAGAGGGAGAAGCAGACTCCTGCCCAGCAGGGAGCCTGATGTGGGTCTTGATCCCAGGACCCTGGAATCACGACCCGAGCCAAAGGCAGCTGCTTAACTGACTGAGCCACCCAGGAGCCCTGTAAGCAGTATTTTATGAAATTCCATTGTGGTCCATACTAACAACCTTTTGGTGGGTGATTGATGGTGGTGGTGATGGGGACCTTACTGTTGCTTTGATTATACTTTATTAGGTGTCAGGGACTTAGCAAAGCATTTTGCCTACATTATCTTATTTACCTCTATTAGTTCATTTAATCTTAAAAGCAACCCTGGAGTATTTCTGGTAAAATACGGCTGATGGAACATGTGTGTTCATTTTTTCTCCTCAACTAAAGATGACAAAAATGAAATGAAATCACAAAGATGCAGTTATAAAGACAGAGAAGACAATGGGCAAAAGTAATAAACAGTTTGAAAGATAGAAAGGAAATGGTGAACTCTTTGCTCAAGAGAATTTAGTCCTTGGGAATGGGAATAGCAGGAAGAAGGAAGCCTGTTGGGGCTTCTAGCACCCCAGAAACACTTGCATTGTAAGCACTGGGCCCCTGTGAAAAAGGAGGTGAACGATATGTCTGGAAACAAGAGGACGTTTGAAAATCCGTGTAAGGAGCAGATTCCCTGATCTCCAAGATTATGAGTGTGTGTACTTAAGAGAGTTAAATCACGGTCTTGCTTATTGAAAGTCAACAGCAGACACCTAAAATTGATGAGATAGCAGGATAAGCATATCATTTTAAAATACGGACATAATTCCCCGGAGCAAAGCTAAAGTAATGGAAGGTTCTGTTCTGGGAAGTAGATCCTGGAGTTGGTAATATACTGTTGTTGCTATTCTATTTTAATTTTTTAAAAGTTGTGGTTAAATATACGTAACAGAGTATATCATTTTAGCCATTTTCTTAAGGTCTGACACTCAAGCAAACAGGTTTTATTAGTATTTTATTAGTATTAGTAGATGAAGCAAAGTCCATTAAAAAGTTAGATTTCTTTCTTGCTAGCAAGAAATTATACAATATTAAGATATTATACAATATCTAAGATACTATACAATAAAACCAAATGGATTTAAATAATCATATTTGTTCTTGTGGTAAAGTATACACAAAATTTACCATTTTAGCCATTTTTAACATTTAGCAGTTCGGTTGCATTAAGTAAGTTCACAGTGTTGTGCAGCCATCATTACCCTTTTCCGGACTTTTTTCATCATCGCAAATTGAAACTACCCACTAAACATTAATTCCCCATTCTCTTCATCACCCCTCCCCCCTACCCACGTGGTAACCTTGGTTCTAGTACTTTCTGTCTCAATGTGCTGTTCTAGGTGTCTCATATCAGAAGAATCATACAATACTTGTTTTCATGTCCGACTTCTCTTAGCATAAAGTTTTCATGATTCATTTGTATTCTAGCATGTGATTTCTATTGGAAATTTAGAGCTAATGTTAATGTATTGCTTTCATAAAAGTAGAAAGTAAAACAAAACCCCGCATATAACGCTCAGTTTTTAGGTACTGAACGCAGCAGAACAGTGAGGATTAAGAAGGGTCTTTCAAGGCCACAGCTAGTAAGTTAACGGAGCCGGGCTTCCCGGCTGGATTCTGTCTCCTTGATGCTTGCCAAATCAGCATTTTTCGTAAATCCGTGATTACCTCACACGTGGATTATTGCTATATAACAGCTAATGTATTCATTTTCTATTTCTGCTGTCAGAATTACTCTGGCATTGGTGGCTTAGAACAATACACATGTATTATTTTAGAGTTCTGTAGGCCAGAGGTCTGACATGGGTCTCACGGGCCACACTCCTTCGGGAGGAAGCCATTTCCCTGTCTTTTCCAGCCTCTAGAGGCCACCCACGTTCCTTGGCTTGTGCCTTTCTTCCTTGAGCAACATAAGCATCGCTGTGTGTTTCCATAGTCACAGCACCCTCTGACTTTCCTGTCTCTGCCCGCCTTCGTGATCACACGGAGTCTGCCCAGCTAATTTGGGATCATCTCCCCATCTGAAGGTCTGCTAACTAGCCACCTAACTCTGTCCCCAATCTCTACTTTCATTTGCCATGTATACTAACGTTCACAGGTTTGAGAGATGAGAATGTGGACATCATTTGCGGTGGGTGGTGGGAGGCATTACTCTTCCTACCCAGCTAATAGTATTACCTACTTCCCTCTCGACTGTGATCATGACGCTTGCTTGAAGTCCTTCAGGAGCTCTTACTGTCATCAGGTAGCATTCAGACTCTTCTGCATGGTACACAAAAACCCACTTCACTCACTCCTCTAATCCCGCATGTCAAAAACACACATCAGCACCCCGGGTTTCAATTCCCCAATTGAGAACCAACCTTTTACTCATTTCGTCCTTCTGCTTGTGTTGCTCTGCCCTCTGCCCTTTAGTAGGCTCTGTCCTCTCATCCTTCAGTCAGACCTTGGATGCCACTTCCTTTTTGAAGGCCTTTTTGCTTTGGTTGCCACAGCAACCTACCTATCTCCAGTATAGCACTTTCCATACTGTACTGAAGTTGCCTCCTTTATGATCTCCTTGACCCGATTGTAAGCTACCGAAAGGCAAGAATCCTATTTTACTCACCCTCATTTCCTAGCTAGTTAACAAGAGCAGCTTGCCAGCATAAAAGGGACACCAACTTTTGCTTGAAGATACTTTTGCTTAATTAACACTGGTCTGTTTTTCCAAGGAGACTTGCAGAGGATAGAGCCATATCTAAGGACTGGAATGGAGTGAACAGTTAATCCCCTAAGTGGATTTCACTTTAAATTTGCTGGGATATATTTGCCTGCACCTGACCGAGACTTTAGTGAGGAGCACGTTAATAGCCCACTTTTATGTGACTGATCAAATTTGTTAACATGCACTTGATTCTGCTTAATTTTGAATACAACTTTACTGGTATAAATAAATACTTGAACAACTATATCAAATAACCATAAAGAGGGGAAAGCTTTCAACTAAATGTATAACCGGATTGGCTAATTAACTTTCTAATTTGAGAGACTGTGGAATAAACATCTCCCTTGGAATGGATTCAAGCTAGTCAAGCTGAAGATAAAGCAAGAAAGAACAAATGTTCACATTATAAGTACCTTGAAATGTTTCTATGCTATTCTTTGTTCCATTTAAAATTTCCATTGACCTGCAATGTTTACAGACCAAAAAGCCACCAGTTTATGGTTCTACAGATTTGTTTTTTAAACTACCAACCTTTGCAGAGAAACTAATACAGGTATCCTCACAACAACTGGGAGAGCCTTGATAGGAGAGGGAAAGTAATGCGGGGATCGCGAGCACAGCCTCCAGAGCCAGACTGTTTGCACTGGGGTCCTGGGTCTGCCACGTGCTATGTAACCACCTCAGTTTTCTTCATCTGTGAAATGGGCATAATGATACTTACCTTGCAGGGCTATACGGGGGTAAAATATCATATTTAACTCACTTAAACTAATCGACACATTTCAAACTCTACATCTTCCTGTATTTAGGGTGGGAAGAAAGACTGTGAAACCTAATTGCCTAGGGAAAGGAATTGTCACTGTAACTGGAATGAAACCTGAGTTGATGAAAGTACTGACTCTAGGTGAGCTCATCTGTGAGGAAGCAAGCTAAGCATGGTAGGTTCTTAGTTATTGACCACGGCCGGAATTACTCCTCAGAAAGCACTGGGGAGCATCTAGACCTCTCTAAAGATGTGAAATGGTACAAAGAGGTGGTTTATGGGATTCTATGAAGAATGCAAAAATGGCTTATTCTAGTAAAAATAAAATATAATTTGGGCTTTACTTAGCAACAGTGCAAGGAAAATGTGGAAATCCCTAAAAGCTACTCTTGTTTTGACAATTCATTTATTGCCTTCCCTGATGTTTAGAATTTTGCTGCATTTTTGCTATCAAATTTTTAATAAATAAAGGTAAGCAATGTTAGTTAAGCGAAACCTAGTGTATCTTGATTTTTAAGAGATGTATTTGTTTTCATAAATGTCAGTTGTAAAATGGGTCTCATTAATTATCTTGGAATCTCCAGGCAGGATCTGAAATATGCTCTCATGTGATGACATTTTAAATGAATTTTAAAAAATGAGTTTATTAATTTTAACCAGTAAAGCAATTGAACCGCTTTAAAAAAATACTTACATGGAGGGGCACCTGGGGGGGCTCAATCAGTTAAACGTCTGACTTTGGCTTTAGGTCATGATCTCAAGGTCCTGGGATGGAGAGGGTTGGACCCCTGTCTTCAGCAGGGAGTCTGCTTCTCCCTCTCTCCTCTCCCCCACCTTCTCCCTTTGCCCCTTCCCAGCTCGTGTATGTGTGCACACTGTCACTCAAATAAATAAATAAAATCTTTTAAAAAAATATTTACATGGTAACTTACTGCTAATTCATCCATAAATCCTCTTCAAATTTGCAATGTTCATGTGGATTATTTATGTGACTTTTTTAATTCCTCTGGACTAGGAGTTAAGGTTTGGCAAGTTGTTGGTTTTTTGTTTTTTGTTTTTTTTCTTTCCCTGCGCTTTCGGAGTTCTAAAACACCCAAAATTGCTGTCTGTTGGCATCTAGGCCCCCATGATTGGGTGAAGCGACTGCTTATCGGACCTACTGGTTTTCTTCGTCTTTGGATTCTGTGAGTGAACAAGGCTGGCTAGAAGCAAGATTGAGAAGTTGGCAGTTTGTCTTATTTTTCTTTTGTCCCTTTGTACCACACTACCCTTAGGAAACGAGGCAGTCATGTTTCCTCCCTTAAAACTCCCTCTTCTTCAGAAAAGGCATGAAAAAATATTCTTGCAGCAGTATAAATAAGTAATAAAATAGTAGTAACATCCCTTAGGGTCAAAGTCCCTTTGGTTTCAAGTGCTAGGAATAAAGTTCTAAATGTGGAATTGAAGGGATTGATGAGTACCATAGACTAGGTCTGGGGCAAGACGTCTTCCTGGTACCATCACGTGGGCAAACATGTGATCTGCCTGTTACCGTGGTAGCATCACGTGGGCAAACATGTGATCCACCTGTTACCGTGGTAGCATCACGTGGGCAAACATGTGATCCACCTGTTACCGTGGTAGCATCACGTGGGCAAACGTGATCCGCCTGTTACCGTGGTTCCGGTGTGAGCCGCTTCCTTTCACTCCTTCTAGGGGATATGGCAACTTCTAGGCTAGGCTCATTCCCATTTTCGGAAGGACTTGCCATAGTAAATCAGAAACTTTAAGCCTCTCGTTGTTGTCCTCCTTCCTGTCTAATGTTAAAAGTTCTTGGGTTTGTGTTGCCATGAACCAAAACTGAGGGATCTGCCTAGTGCAATGTTAGCATCATCTAGGCAAATGACATAAAAGTTAACTTTCCTACTGGAGGTGGGGAGTAGTTTGAGCTGTTGCTTTAATTGTTCCATTTCTCCAATCTATTTTCGTTTGTGCAGATAGCCTGAAACTCATTTTATTGCTTAAGCCTACCAACTCGGAATGGTCTCACCTGACAGGCACATCAATCAAATTTGCCTCTCACAGGGTGGGATGGGTTGCTCTGCCTTTGTACCCTCCCCAAAATGGTGGGCTCTGTAGAAGAGGATGGTCTTACCAGTCACATCAGTCCTCATGAGAAAGGGCTACAGCACAGTTGCACTGCTCTAGTGAGAGCTTCCGTGCAAACTCTCAGTCTGTCTGAATTTTAGGAATGGCGGGTATTTATTTATTTATTTTTTTAAAAAGATTTTTATTTATTTATTTATTTGTCAGAGAGAGAGAGAGAGCGAGCACAGGCAGACAGAGTGGCAGGCAGAGGCAGAGGGAGAAGCAGGCTCCCCACAGAACAAGGAGCCCGATGTAGGACTCGATCCCAGGACGCTGGGATCATGACCTGAGCCGAAGGCAACGGCTTAACCAACTGAGCCACCCAGGTGTCCCAGGAATGGCGGGTATTTAGATGAGATGGCAGAGCCATAATTTCTCAAGGGATCAGGAAAAGACTGCCCCACAGATCCATTTCCCATCCTGACCGTGGGCTTGACATGTTAGATGTCACACAGTGCTGCACGACTTAAAGAATTAGAAATGGGGTGTGCCTTTTGTATTTCTGTGGCTTCAGATCTGGAGTGGGGGACCTCCGTGTCCAGGCTGAAACACATAGTCTCCAAAAGTGAGTAGACAGTTGCTAATTTTGAGGCCTAGGTTTATATATATATATTTTTTAAGTTTTTATTTAGTTATTTATTTGGCAGAGAGAGATCACAAGTAGGCAGAGAGGCAGGCAGACAGAGAGGGGGAAGCAGGCTCCCCACTGAGCAGAAAGCCTGATGCGGGCTCGATCCCAGGACCCTGGGATCATGACCAGAGCGGAAGGCAGAGGCTTTAACCCACTGAACCACCCAGGAGCCCCTATATATTCTTTTTTCAATTCATTAACACCTTTTCCTGATATTTTGTACCCACCATTCCGACCTCAGGGCTGTCTATCCATATAATCTAGTCTTCCTTGTTCTCTTTCCTGTAGGCATGATTTTGTCTGAACTAAACTTTTTGGCCAAGTAAAAATCAGTTTATTTATTTGTTTTTTATTTTTTTAAAGATCTTATTTGAGAGAGAGTGAGGAAGCACAACAAGGGTGGGGGCAGAGGGAGCTGGGGGCAAAGGTAGCGGGAGATACAAGCTCCCCAGTGAGCAGGGAGCCTGACATGGGGCTACATCCAATGCCCCCCAGGATCATGACCTGAACTGAAGGCAGATGCTTAACCAACTGAGCCACCCAGAAGCCCCTAAAAATCAGAGTTTAAACTGAATATGAATATAAGGAGTTTTTTTTATCTTTAGTTATTACTCATTTTAATTCATGGAAAGAACAGTTGTTTGAAAGGTCTAATGTCTTTAAATCAGTAATGTTCTTTAGAAATTTAATTAAAAGTTCTTAACTTTGTTGTGGATGGTGACAATTTTCTCCTCTCCTAGAGGGAAACCAAGATTATGACATAGACTTCCTTTCACAACTAAGGATTGAGGTAGGAAGTGTGGTTCTTATTTTTTGTATTTATTGCATCTGGTTCTTTTCTAATCCTCTGAAGAGAAAAATTTATTTGACAGACAGAGAGCGAGCGAACGAGCGCAAGCAGGGGGAGCAGCAGGGGGAGAGAAAAAGCAGCCTCCTCATTGAGCAAGGAGCTTGAATAGGGGACTCTATCCCAGGATCCTGGGATCATGACCTGAGCCAAAGGCAGATGCTTAACCAACTGAGCCTTAGGCCATTGGGTTTATTATATCATGACTCAGAAAGGTAGATTGGTTATGCTTAATATTTTAGGTATGTGAAATAAAACTGACTGAACCAGTGTGAATGAGTAAAACAAATGAAAAGTAAACCATTTACAAATAATTTAGTACTCTCTCTTTTTCCCCAAGCTTTTGCATATCATCTATACTGTTTTCATAGTTCAGGTGAGCCTCTTTATGAATCAAATGGGGTGGGTAGAAAAAAAATGAGTAACCCTTCTAGAAAGTTCTACAATGCTCGGTGCCTGGGTGGCTCAGTTGCTTTAGTGTTCCTCCACTCTTGATTTTGGCTCAGGTCATGATCTCAGGTTCATGAGCAGGCTCATTGCTGTGTATGGAGCCTGCTTGGGATTCTCTCTCCCCCCTACCTTTCTCTTTCACACATATGCATGCACGCTCTCTCTCTCTCTCTCTCTCTCGTTCTCTTTCTTAAAATGTTTTTTTAAAAAGTTCTATGTTTCTAATATACTAGAAGTTCCTTACTGACACATTCCTTATATAGAAAATAGGCAAAAATAAACCAAACATTACAGTGATACTTTTGCAGCACTCTCCATTGTTTAACTCAGCAGGTGATTTTGAGTAAGCCTTCAAGTCATTTGCTGAGATTCCTTTTCCCAGTAGGAAAAGTAATATACTAGTTTGCAGCTCATTTACCATATGTAGTAATTTTACTCTTAGTCTTGCCCTAATCAGAGTGCATATACTTGATCATATATGAATGTTTGGGTAAATGTAAAGAAGTGGGAGGTGACATGGTCTATTTTCAAGTAGGTCTACCCTATAGTTTTATGCAAGGATGATATTTAAAATATGTAACAGTTAGTAAAGCAAGGGCACCAACCAATTAGAATGAAAGTCTTTGATAACAAGCAGGTCCTGTAGGTTCCCTGCCCCGCCCCCCCTCCAGCCAGGCATTAACCCCATCGTTCCTGAAATGTGGGAGGTCTGGAGAATCCTGAGAGAAAGGGCTGGTGACAGGGTGGGGGCTTGAGGAATTGACTTACAACTACAGCTGTTGACCAGCTTGTCTGGAAGGATTTGAGTATGTGATGAATCAGTTCAGCTGCACTTGCGTGAACCAGCTGACCATTAAATAACCCTTATAAAATGAAAAAGCATTGTGGGTGCCTTAAGATACATGGATGCAAGTACTGTATCTTATTGATATTTAGGAGAAAGATACTACATATATGGTAAAGGTACTGATGATAATGTGGTCCGTAAAATAATTATGAGCCTTAAAATACAAGGGTCATTTGGAAGCTTTTAATGCTTTGTACCTAGATGCACCATATTAATTTTATGAAATCTAAGGACTTTAGTTTTGCTTTTATGAGATCTAAGCACTTTAGAATAAATTTAGACCAATTCCCTTAATATGTCCATAAATCTGAGGACCATGGTAATGGTCTCCCGCAATTAGTGATTATGGTGGGACCCGAAGTGAGAACCAGAGTTGATCTCTCCCCTGTACCTTAGGAGTTCTGCCTGCCTAATAACAGATGTGGAAACTAGCAGTAGGTCAATGGAATGACTTTCCCAGACAAGAAAGAAGGGGTATGGGAAGCTTAGTACCTTGACAGACCATATTTACTAAGCACCCCAAAGATGTTCTTTGTAGAACTACAAAACAAGGAATCTTGATTCCCAAAGATAGATAATGCTGAACAGCAGGGTATGTAGCCACACTGACCGGATTTGGATCTCAGTTCTGCTCCCTGTTGGTTTTGTGATCGTAAGCAAATTACTTAACTTCCTGTGCCTCAGTTTCCTGGGGCGTGATAATAATATCTGTTTCGCTGTGTTATTAATATGTATGTAAAGCACTTAGGGAGCATCTGACACACAGGAAGGCTTGCTATTACTATTGATCATGGTTTAGTGCGCTCTGCTAGACATCAATAAGGCACCCCCAGAACTCACTGTGTTGGATTCCGGCTGGATGTAGAAACAGGCATACCAGGCCGAACACAGAGAAGCCTCGCCGTGAAGATAAAGAACTGCGGGAAGCAGAGTAATGCGGCAAAGGGAGGGTGTCCGGAGCCACCTTTTAAGAAAGTACGGGTTATGAATTGCTTAAGAAAAGGGGAGGAGACCATTCAGATGGCAGGGATGGTGTGAGCAAAGGAATGGGAGCAGGAATGAGCACGAGGTAGGCAGGAGTCCACGGACTCGCTGGGCTGGACCAGGAGTTTTTGCCGTTGGGTGTTATGAAATAATCGGTGAATTGGGTAGTCAGAGGCGGTGAAGACCTTGGCAAGTCGCCAGAGTCTCAAGAATGATCATAAACGAGCGACCGCTCTCTGAACTCAACTTTTTCTTTCAGACTGGGGAGGCCCACGGGAGTGCGCTTGGGGAGGAATGGTGGGGTGGGCAGAGAGCTATGCAGAAGACCTTGTACTTAGCCCTAAATATGAGTTCCTTCTTGCCCTAAGAGACCGAGACGTTATTTTAACAAAGGGATGGGGCTAAGTTGAGTAGATGTTCAACGTCTGCACAGATAAACATCTCCGTTCCTCAGTCGGAGACCTTCCGGCTCAAGCGTTCGCGCTCCGGCTCCCATTACTCCTCCGCCTCCCCGGTCTGCGGCAACCGACATGCAAAACCCGGAGCCAAGGCGAGCGGCGAAGGGCGCTCCACGCATGCGTTAGAAGCCGCCCAACTCCCCCGCAGCGTCCTTTCTTGGAACAAAACTACCGCGGAGCCACGGAGTTCCGCAGTTTACGTAGACTCGAATTTCCCCGGCTCGGTCTGTCCGTGTGGAATCCGAGAGCGGTGCAGTTCCCCTCCGCAAGTTGCGTTATACGGAGTGAATGGCTGGGTGGTGCGTGTACGCCCAGAGCGTAGCACCCATAGGCGGACGGGGTGCGGCTGCGCAGGGACCTGAGTGGGCCTTATACGCCGGTAGCGTAGCGCGGTGTCTGACGCGCGGGCCTCCGCGACGCACTTAGCGCAGCCGGCTTTGGTGAATACACGATTTGGTGCAGCCGGGGTTTGGTACCGAGCGGAGAGGAGATGCACACGGCACTCGAGTGTGAGGTAACTATAAAACCCCGATTTGTTTACATTCCCTCCCCCAGAACCGGCCCCGTGCGCGGCGGAGGCTGCGAGTCCCGGGACGGCGGGGGGGTACAAAGGGAGGCGAGAACCGGGGAGTCCGGGCCGGGTCCCTCGGGGATCCGGGCGCTGCAGGCGGCGGCGGCGGCGGCGGCGAGCCGGAGCGGAGCGCGCGGTGGGCTGCGCGTGGGGCGCCGCGGCCGCTCGTGTGCGCCCTGGGCCGCCGCGGGTTGGCGGCGGGGCGGCCTGCCTTCCGCGTGCAGGGCCCCGCGCTCCACCCGGCCTCCTGTCGAGGCTGGCGACCCGCGCGGGCCGTGGGGGGAGTGACCGCTGGGCGGGCGGCGGCGGTTGGGGGGCTGCGCGCGGGCGGCCTGGGGGCCGAGGGTGGCGTCGGCGGAGGAGGCGGGGACCCTGCGGCCGGAGGGTGGGGGGATCCGCAGCCAGGCCTGGGCAGGACTTGGCGGCGGCGACGAACGCCCCGACTTTGCCTGCCGGTCCTTCGCGCCGGTCTCGTGGGGTCGGGCGAGGGGCCCCCGGGATGGAGCCTCGGAGCCGCTGTTCGGCAGCAGGAGGCTAACGGACGGTGGCGCCGGTGCTCCCGTCGCGGGAGGCCCGGAGGCCTCGTGGACGCTCCACCGCCCGAGGAACCGAGGCGGGACGCGGGGGAGTTCCCGCTTGGGCGGGCTGGGGTCCCCCGAGCCGAGGGCGGAGGGTGGGGCTGCGGCCGAGTCGGTGGGGGAGGCCGGGTGGGCCCGGAGGAGGCGCGGCGGCCCGGGCTTTGTTCCCGGGCGCCCTGCGGCGGGGGGCGCGGGGGTCCCAGCTGGGGAAGGAGCGGGGGAGCCGCCGCGGCCCTCCGCGCCCGCGGGTCTGCTCAGCTCGCTTCCCCCGCGGGGTGCTCGAGTGCCCCCGCGAGAAGGGGCTGTGAGGGCGCGGGCGCCGAGCACAGCTCCCCGAGGCTCGTGTGGGGCGTGTTCACGTGGGAGCCGGTCCGTCGGGCTGTCCTGGGAGTCGGGCGCGGGCGGGGAGAGGGAGCAGCGTCCGCGCCCTCCGGGAAGGGTCGCTCACGTGGGTCCCTGTTCGAGTAGTGAAGCGTGACATTAAAGCACATCGTTTTTTCAAAAGTAGGTTATCCTGTTGTTTTTGCTTTTGCTTTTGTTTTTCTTTAATGTGTACACTGCTCGGTGCTCGTTTTATTTTGAAAGTCGTTCTCGACGGGGAAAACGAGCATGCGACAGGCTTACGTAATTAAGAACAAGTTCTACACTGGAAAGGATGGAAATTGAGAATGTAGTTAATTGTAATCGGCGGAAAACCTTAAGTCAAGACTTCCGTATACTTTTTTTTTTAAGGACTTCCTGTTCTGCACATTTTGAGTACCTTTATGAGTCAAATCACTTGTTCAACCCTTCGGGGGTCCATACCAGACAACCCACGACCCTATACTCGCTGAATTCTCTGGTAGGGAGGGGGGGAGAGTATCAGTGACAAGTGGTATGAAGAAAATCATGTACTGGAGGGATTTTTTTTTTTTTTTTTTTTTTGAAACTTGTGTGATGAGACTGATGATTTTTAAATGTGGAATATGTATAGGATTACAACTAACCAATTACACTGAGATAATCAAAATATTAAATAAGATGAAGGAATCCATGCTTTATTAGAGCATTAAATATCAAGAGTAGTTTCAGGTCCAATGCCTAATTTCAAACTAATGAGGACCGAATGATCTTCAAAGGATGTAATTTGTATGATTTCTTCTGATAAAAGTATCTGATACTTCATATTCCTGTGGTTTGGTCTACATTCAATAACTGAAAAAATAATTCTCAGAGATTAAGATGAGAATGCATTTTTTAAATCTAAATTCACAAGCCTGAATTTTATACACAGACTCCTGCTTAAGAATCCCTGTGTAAGAATGACGAATGATGCTGCCTTAAAATGAGTGGTCAGGGAAGACCCTCCTTACCAGTTGATACCACTAATAGGTTGTGTGATAAGCTGTATTCTTCCCGTTGCCAGTTTATATTCTGCAACTTAAAGGCCAACAGATACTCCCTTTTTTGAGCAGGCGATTTTTGAAGTACTTTCAGGAGGCCTCGAGTATGGTATGCAAGTACTACTCGAGGGGTGGGTTTTCATTTTAGTGTTTTACTACTTTATGGAGAACGTAGGATACAGGTGTTACAGCAAGGGAAATTATATTTACTTCATAATTAAAGAGAATTTACTTTGTTACTCCATTCTCGCCAACCTCTCTATCCTCAAGTTATTGCCTAGTACTGGAAAGAATTTAGGGCTTTCGAGTGAGACAGCACACCGTTTAAAACTATAACCCATTATTAACCAGTTCGGTGAGCAAGTTAATCTGTTATCTATGAACTTGTGCTAAAAAAACCTATGCCATGGGTTTACTGTGATCTTTGTAAGTGACATAATGAAACAAAGGGCTGCAGAAAAACTTTGTTTTACCTTCTTTTCGACATACAAGTGTTTCAATTTTTACTCAGTGGTTGGAGGACAACCTTCTGTCTTTAACTCTGATAACTTGATTGAGGTTAAATGGTTTCTACTGGGCCTTTGCCGGAGATCGTTATCCTGTTATTGTTCTGTTACTTAAATATATAATTATAGAATTTTCTTCTGCTTCTCGTATTTTCTAACTTAAAATTCCCTACTTACATCAGGTTTTCCCTGTCCTACTAAACCCTTGAGGTGCGACATATTCCACAACTTGCGGTCACACAGTGCTCATGATGTTATTCAATGAATGGGCAAAGCTTGCTTGTGAACCTTTTAGATCAAGTTTAAAATGTTTAAAAAGTTTAAAATGATTACGACTGTAACAGAACTTAAATTTAGCATTAACCCAAGGGAATACTTTGGATAAAAATATCAGTCCTTGGGGTGCCTGGGTGGCTCAGTGGGTTAAGCCTCTGCCTTTCAGCTCAGGTCATGATCCCAGGGTCCCGGGATTGGGCTCCCTGTTTGGTGGGGAGCATGCTTCCCCTTCTCCCACTCCCCCTGCTTGTGCTCCCTCTCTCGCTGTCAAATAAATAAATAAATCTTAAAAAAAATCAGTCCTTGTCTCTAAAGTGCTTACCTCAATGGAAATGTCAGCGGGTTTGCTTTTATCAAAAGGACATTATTGGTGTGCCTGAGTGGCTCGTTTGTTGTGTCTGACTCTCGTTTTGTCTCAGATCTTGGGTGATGAGATAGAGCCCCACATAGGGCCCTAAGCTTAACACAGATTCTGCTTGACATTCCCTCCCTCTCCGTTTCCCCTCCCCTCCTGTTCCCTCTAAATCAATCTTAAACATTACTAATGCATTTTAAACTGATACTCAGGATGCAAGAAAAATTACATAGTAGAAAAGGGAAAGAAGTGTAGCCAATCAAAACAGAAAGCTATCCTTTTTCCTTTACAACATTTTTATAACCCTATAAAGTTGTCTTTCATTATAATGCAATTTTCATTAAAAATACACTCACCTTGATTTAAAGTTTACATGTTAGAATGCCCCGGCTGTCCCAACAGCTCGATGCTGCCCCCTAGTGATAGCTTCTCCTTCACCTTTCTCTTTTCCTAAAACAAGATCTATTTAAATCAGAATTTGATTCCTTAGTGCTAGATGATACTTTGGGGTTAGTGTCACTAATAAGATGGACGTAGTCATTTTGAATTGGTTGATTTTGGTTGCTTTTAACCCCTAGTTTTTCAAGTATGGAGTGAGTTTTGGGTGGAGGTAGGACAGTAAAATGCCAGGTTTCCTTGCAAGAGTACATGTGGGATTTCCCAAAACAGGAGGAAAGGTGTATGTTAAAGGTGTGTTTTTGAGGTTAACTTTGTATATGAATAACAGCAATTTTAGTCACTTAATCTAGGCTTATGGTATTATAGCGATGCAGAGATTTGCTTTCTGTCTTAATTTAGTCGCATGTAGCTTTGTATTGCCTCGACTATACTGAAAATAAAATTTGAGAATGTTAAAATTACATGATTTTTTAAAATTCAAATTTATTTCGCTCTGTGATTTAGAATGATGTCTGAAGAATAGAGAGTCTTCAAGGACTGTAGTAACCACAAGATTTCCTGTAGTCCTATAAATAAGGTTTCAAATTAGACCAGTTACCAATATGCTGAACTACTTTTTTCTTTTTTGTTAATTTCTGTTTCTAATTCTGAGTTGGTCATACAATGACTGTTAAATTTTTTTCCAAAATAAGCAAGTGTATTTTCAATAAAATAAAATAAGCTACAATCAGAATATTAAAAAATGTTTCTAGTAGATATGAAGGTGATTTTACTACTGAAATTGTGAAGTATAAATAACAGTAGCATTATTGAAGTTATTTCCAACTGTTTAAGAGACTACACAATGTTCAGACATGTTAAAACAACACAATAATTGATCTATGACATGACATATAAGAGTGTCAAATTTTATTTTTCTGTTATCAGAACATAAGGTTTTTTGATTGCTAGATACAGGGATTGGATATTTAATAGATTTTTAATACTTGATTTTCATATTAAAAGATGTTATAAGAATGGGGCAGTGGTTGGTGGCAGTGGTTACAGGTTGAAAGTATAAGGATAAAATCTAAAACCTTTTTCAAGTAGTATTTAAATTGTTTTAAGAGTTAGTGGTAGATGATTTTATAATTACCTGATTTTGTAATTACATTTTATAATTTACTCATTATATTGTAGATACTTTACTGCTGAAATTGAGGGAGACATGAGGTAACATTTGCTCTTGAAGTAACATTTCTAACAGCCATGTTTACACTTAATAATATGTACCCTACTTTTGGGGACCATCCATTCCATTCAGAAAAGAGGTTTTTGGGGATTAGAAAAGTGAATCAGAATGTTCTAGGAAGTATCTTTCTCTTACTAATATAGTAAGATTATGTCATAGGGCCAGAAATAAGAATTACTATGAACTTAAGTATGAAAGTTATTTTTAATCCTGTAATGATTATCTTGAGACTTGTCAGTCATTGATCACTTCAGTTTTTAGACTTATTTTCATTCATGTGGAAATTAGGAAATCTAAATGGTCTTCAGTTGTAGTAACCAAATTACTAAGGTATGTATCCCACTGTTCTGTTATTTTAATGCCTTAAAAAAAAGAAACCATGTCCATGCCCTCATACCCATAAGCTTTTTTCTGAACTCACTTTATGTATTTTGTGAGTTTTGAGTTTTAAAATAGTGGTTTCCCTTTAAGTCTGCTGAATTTGTAATTAAAAAAAAAAAATGTGGGAGCGCCTGGGTGGCTCAGTGGGTTAAAGCCTCTGCCTTCGGCTCAGGTCATGATCCCAGGGTTCTGGGATCGAGCCCTGCATCGGGCTCTCTGCTCAGCAGGGAGCCTGCTTCCTCCTCTCTCTGCCTGCCTCTCTGCCTGCTTGTGACCTCTGTCAAATAAATAAATAAAATCTTTAAAAAAAATATGTAGAGTACTAAGGGTCAGCAAGCTATGGCCCATCCACCAAATCAGCCTGCTTTTGTGTATCTTTATTATGCTTGGAGATGGAATATGAAGCCCTTGGCCTTCGACCTTCGGTTTCCACCTAATTCTCTCAATTGTTCTACTTACGTAGCATCTCTCACAGTTCATTTAAAAGGTGATAGTGTCTTCCTCGTACCTCCTTCAGAGCAGAAAATGCTTCATACTTATTTTTATGCCTTCTCCCTGTTCCTGTTCCCTTTCCTTTTTCTTCTTTCCTCACACCTCTCATAAAGTAACTTAAGATTGCATGTTTACAGGCCTGTGAACAAATGTTTCGGTGTAATACTTCTCAGGACTCTGCTGAGGATGAATTATTACTCTATTTTGATTATATGAGAAGAAATATACTTTGTGTTTTGTTATAGGGGAACATAACCTCTAGATGAAGGAGGCTGTGGAATTGATTTTATATACCTTATTAAGATACATAGAATAATATGATTAGTTATTACGTAAGAAAACAGGTCAGTAAAACAATATATTAGAAAAACATAACTAATGTTTATTACAATGATAAATTATACAAATTTGTACAGTTTATAATTGTATAATTTATATATGATTATGTATAATCGTATATAAATTATACAATGTATAATTATATAAATTTATACAGTTATAAAATTGCATTCTATAATGAAATATAGAAAAGTTAGATATTACATATATTCTATATAATATATATTATAAAGCAGTGAGATCATGCTTTCCATTCCAGTGGAACTTTTTTAGTGTAGAACTTAACTGACTTCATAATTTGTTAATGTTAGGAACACATTAAAAACAAAACTTTTTAAGATTTTGTTTTAAATTGGAATACTCTAGTTTTTTTCAAATAGAGTGAATAAATTTGATGTACATAGCCAGTGTAAATAGAAAGTTCATTTTCAAAAAAATAATTAGACCAATTAAAAAAAAAAGGAAATCACATATATTAAAATCACTGAAAGAGATTTTAGGGAAAAAGTGCTCTTTAAATTCACTGTAAATATTATGTAATATATAATTTAATTTACAATTTACAGCTTTTCCTATGAAAATTTTTGCCTAAATTACAAGTACCTAAAAATTTATTGAAGATAAAATATAAACTTTTTTAGTTTAACGGATAAGGATGTATTATTTGTTAGTGAAATGGTTGTTTTTCTTTTTCCCTAAAAAATAAGTGAATTTAGGGGTCATGTTAATTTTAATTAGGTTTTTTGTTATTTTAACCCATTGAGCCACCCAGATGCCCCTGTTCTTTGTTATTTTTAGGAGAAAATAATGTCAGGAGGAAAAAACTTCTTAAATTTAGAAACCATAGAAGAAATTGCAAAAGGAGAACCTGGGTGGCTCAGCCATTAAGCGTCTGCCTTTGGCTCAGGTCACCATCCCAGAGTCCTGGGGATTGAGCCCTGCATTGCATCAGGCTCCCTGCTCTGAGGGAAGCCTGCTTCCTCCTTTCACACTCCCCGTGCTTGTGTTCCCTCACTTGCTGCGTCTCCCTCTGTCAAATAAATAATATCTTTAAAAAAATTATTTAAAAAATTGCAAAAAAAATTTCATAGGTTTCATTGCATGTGTATGAAAACCTCTACTACATACATGAAAGGGAAGATACTGCTGTAATCAAAATAAAAAGAAAGCACAGAACTGAAGATGTTTTTTGCAGAAAATATGACCAAGTCATGTTATGCAAAAGCTCATATATGTTAGAATATTGAGACACCAGGAATAAGGATGAAGTAAAGATAGGGCAAAAGCTTCTACTTCAAAATTAATAGTACCGAGTACTAAAGAGAATGCTCTGATCATACTGCTGGTGGCAGTATAACCAAGCTTAATTTCCCTAGAAACCGATTTGGAAGTATGTAACAAGACCTGAAAAGTGCTAATGTGTTTTGTAGTCTTTCCCTGCATCTTGAAATTTCCCAAGCAAGTAACCAAAAGTAATAGCACAAATTGAAATTAAAGTGATTGCATATTGTGATTAAAACTCTACTAATGCTTGTGAAAATCTTGAAACTGTAAGTAATTCATTTTCTTTCACATGTGACAAAATGTGACTTTGTTTAACAAAAGCTTAAGATTTATAATCACTGGCACTTTTTTGTTGTTGTTTAAGCCTATTTTTAGTTTAGTGTTTTGTTTTGTTTTGTTTTTAGTCATTGTTGTACACGAAAATAAATAGTTCTGTGAAGTTTTTAGGGAAAAGGAAAAAAAAAAATCAGTCCTTGCGGTCTTCTTTCGTGTTCTTCTGCCTAGAGAGACCAGGAATTCCTTTTGTTCCATTAGTCGATTATTTCGTTATTCGACTGCCCGTCTCCAACGTGTTCATTAGTGCTTGTTGATCTTCAGTTTAAGTCATTATCTGTTCAATGAAGGATGAAGATTTACGACTCTTCTTTTGGTACCTTCTCCCGTTATCTGTACCCCTGCTGTTTTCAGTACAATGAGCCTGTAATTTTGGTTTAGGACAGTAGTGTTGTGTTTTTATGACTATAAATGTTATATGGCTATTATAATAAACTTATTTTTTCTTTCCTGTAGAACTTTGTTTTTTCTGGCATTAATACTTGATTTCTTTTCCATGTGCTTATCACGGAATCTATCTCACCTCTGTATCTGAATGTAGCTCCATAAGAAAGGGAATGTGCCCTAAGAAGACTGTGTTTACAGAAGAAGGCGTAGTTTTCTTACATGTTGGACATTGTTAAACTTGATAATAAAGATGATTGATAATTGATAATGAAATTGCTGTTTGCTACTAAAAATTAAGTAGCTTCGACTTAGGAATTAGATTTTTGTAAGATTTTGTTAAATGACAAGTGCTGAATCTTCACTTTGTTCAACAACTAAGAATACCTGGGTGGCTTAAAATAACTATAGGGACACTTAAAATGAATCACACAGAAAGCTTCCATGGTGAAGAGGATATAGCTTGTGTTGTCACCATCATCAAAAAATATTATAAATGCTATAAAAATGTTCAAAAATGTTTCATAAAGATTGCCCTGGACATTCTGTGATTTTTTTTTTTTCCCCTGTACTCATGGAAAGGATCATTTTCACTGGCAGCGCTTATGAAAGACAAGCTGGTGCAAAATCAGGGTCGTGTAACAGTGACACAAAGGGAAAAGCCAAGGTGAATGGACTGGTGAAAATTTGAGAGTGGCAGTAACTATTCTTAGAATAAAGGCAACTGCCCATAGCGGTGAGTCAGTAGGCTTGTGTGCCTGAGTCAGTTCCTAAAGTTAACACTCTGAAGTCCTCTTTGCATGTTATGTAGGTTTGTAAGCCTTCGGAGTGAAAGAGGTTGAAGTCTAAGGTAACCTAAAATTATAAACATTTTAGTAGTTCCAAAAGGCTGTCGCAGTATTTTGTGACGGATAAAAGCCATTACATTACTAATGACAGATCAGATGTTCCTTGTATTCGTAAGTAACAGAACAGACACAGGATTATCATAGGGGCTTTCAGCGGTATGATTCCAGGCTCCCTGTAACGAGAACTTGAAGAGCAGACTTGAGATCGTTGTTTTGATACACAAGGAGAAAAATGTAGGTTTGTACATGAAAGTTTAACATACAGTAAAGATGGGTTTGATATGTTGATACTTGATTTGGTTCCTTGAATCTAGGCTCAGATGTTTTTATTCTCTCTTGTTAAAATTAGTGAAACAGGAGCTTCCCTGGATTACATACACCCAAGTTCCCTTAACAGCACGCATCCCACTTTTTATAGGGATGAATCTCAGTGGAAATATTAAGAGACTGTTTGAACAGTGGTGGCTTTTTGGGAAGAGCTACGCTGGCGTTCCAGACTAAAACTACGGCATTCGTAAATGAGGTCTCTGGTCAAGTGGGAGAATGAAGAAGCAGAACTTGAAGCTGTACCGGGATGTAGCTGTTCCTGCTGAGAACTCGTTACTAAAAATAACTTTATGCCTTCAAAAGTTTTTTTTTTTTTTTTAAAGATTTTATTTATTTATTTGACAGACAGAGATCACAAGCAGGCAGAGAGAGAGGAGGAAGCAGGCTCCTTGCTGAGCAGAGAGCCCGATGTGGGGCTTGATCCCAGGGCCCTGAGATCATGACCTGAGCCGAAGGCAGCGGCTTAACCCACTGAGCCACCCAGGTGCCCCGAAAAGTTTTTTTTATGCTTGAAAAGTTTTGTGATATCCGTGAAACTGGTATGTTGTGATGATTCTTTCCTACTTCTCGAATACTGGTGCACTGGGTGTTTTGTAATCTAGAATTGGCCCTGGACGCACTAATGCTAAATGTGCTCTTGAATCTTCTCAATACCACTTTTTCGAAGGAATCAAAACAAAGCCCCCTCCCCCCCACCGCGCCCCCCATAGATACACTTTTTGGAAGTTAAGTGAAAGATACTTAGTGCCACATTTAATATCTTAGGGTAATATACTTGTTTTACAGAACAGCTTTATATACAGTAGTTCTGTTGATAGATAAATGCAAGCGCTCTTCCCCCTGTTTTGCGGATTGGAAACCCTGACAGTGCTGGGATGAATTAGAGACAAAGGTTTCTGATCCTTGGTTCTTTACTATGTACAAAGCACTATACTCAGCATGTGTGTCAGAAATGAGATTTAAAATAGATCCTGGTTATATTACCATTAATAACTTGCACTGAAATAGCATTTAGCATTGTAAGTTAAACAGAAAAATGTTCAAAGCTTTTACCACTTTGAAAAAAATACTTGTTATTTTACTTGGTTGTCTTAATTTACTGTGAAATAGAACAGGTATTAATATCCCCACTTTACAAGTGGTAATGAGAGCTAAAGAGGTTAAGTGATTGGCGCAGCGACTCCTAGCGAGTGAGTGGCAGAGCCAGATCTCTGAGGTCTTTGACTTCCAGAGTGGTGTTTCTTCAGTGTGCGAGCAGTCTCGTGTTGTGTGTACTGCTTGCTGTTGAATAACAGAGGGAAACCAAATTGGTATCTGGCTACCAATATGGGTGTAAAGATTAATGAAGTCATTTAGTGGTATAAAGGTCAGTGATTCAGGATGTATATAAAACTAATTTCTACTATTATTTAAAGAAGTCCTATAATGAAATCTTTTAAAAAATCCTATATGAAATTGGGATACTGTGTACATTTATTAATGGATTTTTCACGTAAAGTTTATTTAAAGTATGATATATCTATATAATCCAGGTTGGGTGTTTTCATTATTTTTTTCTTTTGATTTTGCTGTCATTCAGTGACCTTCAAAATACCAATCCTGGAGCATTGAAATGCTTAGTTTTAAAACCTTGCTAAGCAATTTATAGTATTTTTCCTATGATTATTTGTGAGTGTGTGTGTTTGTGTATGTATGAGAGAGTGAACTGAGATATAAACTTCCTTTTAAAAAACACCCTCTTGGGGCGTCTGGGTAGTTCAGTCTGTTAAGTGGCTGTCTTCAGCTCAGGTCATGCTGGGATTGAGCCCTGGGTGGGGTTCCTTGCCTAGCAGGAAGCCTGCTTCTCTCTCTGCCTGTTGTTCCCTCTGATTGTGCACGCTCTTTCTCTCTTTCTCTCTCTAATTAATTAATTTTTAAAAAATACTCTCTTGAGTAAATATTTTTTTTTAAATCAAATGTTAAATAGATTATACACAGGATATATACTACAGGCCTTTCCAGTAATAGCAACCTATTGTTGGAAATAGAATTATTTAGGGTCTATTAGTTATTATTTTATGTCAAGCAATCATTTTGTTAACTGATCTGTTGCTAATCTTACTGACTTTTAAATATTAACTGTAAGTAATTGGAGACAGTATGTTTTCCCTTTAAAAATTTTGGTAGTATACTTTAGATGACTCACATTAGTAATTATCTCACAGTGTTACGGCTTTATCCTATATAAATATGCTGGTGTCATAGAGAGAGTCCTAGGTATTCAAGTTAGAGGTTTGCCACACACTTGAAATATCACATTAATCATATCATATACATCCTCTGGGTCTTAGATTTCTGTTTATAGGAGTATTTAGCTAGTATACTTAAATATCTTTTTATCTTAAGTCTTCTGTTACTCTATTATGTCTATACGAAATGAAGATAATTATCTTCTTTAGACAAAATATGGAAAAATTTGTATTGTCAGCAATTAGTGTAATTTCAGTTTGTTCTTGATATAAGTGTCTTAATTTTATTTAAAAATTCAAAAATTGGAATTTCACACTTTATGCAGAAAAAATTACCATAGAAAGCCTATAATTAAAGATGTTTATAAGCTTTTTAAAAGAACTTGGTATGGAGATTATCAACCCTAATTGCTTCTATTTGTAATAGAAATGTACACAGATATGTTTAATCATACAGTTTGTTAAGCAAGATCCTTTGGTTACCAATAATACCTTTTTTCTTTCTGGTTAAGAAGTGGATTTTCTATTACAGTATTTTTAAGTGCCTATGAAAACTAGTGAAATGAGGTCTGTAGTTATAGGAGTATCAGTTTCTCGGTTTTGAAAATGTACTGTATTATATAAGCCGTTATTAGGAAAATTGGGCAAAGAGTATATAGAAACTGAACTGTATTTACAACTTGTATTTTAAATTATTTTTTACTTTTTAAAAATGTTTATTTTTTACAGAGAGAGAGTGTGTGTGAATGGCAGTGAGGTGGGGGAAAGGCAGGGGGAGAGGAGAGAGAGAATCCCAAACAGGCTCTACACTTAAGAGCTGAGCCTGCCTTGGGGCTTGATGTCACTACATGGAGATTGTGACTTCAGCTAAAAGCAAGAGTTGGATACCCAACTGATTGAGCCACCCAGGTTCCCGTATCTTAAGTTATTTAAAACAAGAAGTTAAAAAATAAGTTTGTTTTTGGAGATTGGCAAATATACGTTTGTTAATAGAAGCTATGTATTGCTGATTTTACTAATTGAAAGTTGAAATATATATATATATATAAATGATAGTTGAAAAAAAATATATATATATATTTTTTAAGATTTTACTTTTTCAGTAATACCTGCACCCAGCATGGGGCTTGAACTCAAAACCCCGAGATCAAGAGTTACATGCTCCACCAACTGAGCAGGCCAGGCACCCCTGAAATATATATTCTTTTTTTAAGATCTATTTGACACAGAGAGCGCATAAACAAGGGGAGCGGCAGGCGGAGGGAGAAGCAGGCTCTGCTGAGCAAGGAGACGGATGTAGGACTTGATCCCAGGACCCTGGACTCACGACCTCTGCTGAAGGCAGACGTCTAACTGACTGGGCCACCGAGCTGTCCCTGAAATACGTATTTTTTAAAGGATTAAAAATTATTCTGGTGACACTTGTGTGGCTCAGTCCGTGAATGGTCTGTTAATGGTCTGACTCTTAAATCCAGGGTCATGTGACTTACATTTGTCTCCGAGCTCAGCGTGGAGGCTTCTTGAGATTCTCTCTTTTCTCCCTCTGCCTCTCCCCTTACTCAGACCCTCTAAATTAGTCAATAAATGAAATCCTTGAAAAAAATTGTTTTGTCTGAAATAAAACATACCTCCAGGAAAGTACCCAAATGTTAAGTATAAAGCTTGACAAATTTTCATGAAGTGAACATACCCATGTAACAGCACCAAAGAAATAGCGCGCTGACACTGCCCAGATTTCCCTGCTTCCTCCCCACCACTTCCCGTAGCAATTTAGAACCACTGTCCTCACTAAATACTTAGTTCGTTTCTTTCTTTCTTTCTTTCTTTTTTAAGATTTTACTTATTTGACAAGAGAGAGCAAGAGAGGGAACACAAGCAGGGGAGTGGGAGAAGGAGAAGCAGGCTTCCCGCTGAGCAGGGAGCCTGATGTGGGGCTCGATCCAGGGACCCCGGGATCATGACCTGAGCCAAAGGCAGTGGCTTAACCAACCGAGCCACCCAGGCGCCCCATCTTGGATTATTTTTCAGAGAGAAATAAACTTGTTTCTTAAGCCGCTGCCTTTTGGGGAGAGGCTCGTTGCAGTAGCTGCTTAGTCTGCGCTGACGAATGCATACTTCATCCAAGTGATTGTGAAGCAAGCATTTGTGTAGCAGTTCTGAACTGAAATGCAAAATTATGAATGATTTACTGAGAAAAAAACACTTAGGTTTAAATTTACACCTATGATGTCACTCATGTGTTTGCATTCCTGTGATACTCTTGAATGTAAATAAGTAGAGAAATCAAGATATTTAGAATTCTTGCAATAAGCAGATCGAGTACTGTACACTGAAAACACGACATGACAGTCGAAGCCTCATACAGACCACCCACACTTGTTGTGTTTACGTGAAAATGGTAACCCAAAGGGTAATGAGACCAGCGAGCACAGCTGCAGACCTTGTTTTTGTTTGTTGGCCTTTAGATCTCCCTGACTCTCCTCTGAGGAGGCAGATTTGAGGCTCGCTCTCTGCATCTCCCCTCCTGTTTGCATCTTGAATAAACTCTTCTTGCTGAACAGTCGATGTCTCAGTGACGGGGTCAGCTGTGTGTCAGGCTGTACAAACTTGGGCTCAGTTACAAGTTCGGTGACCGACCAGGAGCTCCTTGCCTGTGGTTTGCTGACCCCCAGTCAGTCATGGGAGTCTGGTGCTGCCTGGGATCTCTGTCCTAGGGGCTCTGTCCCCGGAGCCCCAGCTCAACAGAGTACCATGAACTTCTGGTGCTTAACCCTTGTGGCAAGGAAACCGTTCTTGGTTGGGACGGCCGGCTCTTGGTAAGTGCTTTATGTGCCACGCGCAGCCTGTGAGCTGTTTCTTCCTTTTCGCCTGGTCGGGCTCCTCAGGTTTCTTTCTCCCGTTGGATGGCCTCCACATGGGGGTTATTGTTCTCTTAGCCTTCTTCTCTTAAGGAAAGGCTGATTAGAAGCCGTTTGGTTCAGTTGGTGAAGACGACTTTCAGGGAGGAACCAGCGCTCACAGAGGTACCACGGATTTCGTTGGGTTCGTTTGTTGCTGCAGCTTTTGCTGTCTTTGGACAAAACTGGCCGTGTTCTCACTGGAACGTGACAAGATGATTCCCACATGCAGGCCTTTGGGCTGTGTTCTCCAAAATTGGGCAACGTTTAGTTATGAATCCATGAAAAGGGAAAAAAAAATCACCTCTTTTTGTAACACTGCTTGGCCACAATATTTATTAGACTTCAGAAAAAAATGATAAACAGGTCCATAAATTATAATACCGTCTTCCAATTCGATTTGTATTTTTTAATTTTTTTTTTTAAAGTAATCTCTACACCTTAATGGAGATCAAATTCACAACCCTGAGATGAAGAGTAGCATGCCCTCCCAACTGAGCCAGCCAGGCACCCCTGGATTTGTTTTATGAAAGGGAGATACTGGGCCTTCAGTGAGGATTTTGTTTGTATCTTATTTGTGTATTCGTGTGTCCATGTATGTTGTAAATGTGAGATACTTTCTATCCCTCCAGAGGTTATTGCTAAAATTAGTTTTTTTCTAAAATTAATTTGTGAAAGAACTCTAGTTAGTTGGTTCTTAGGCAGACACTTAAAAAGAATTGGATTTTCTAAAATCCAAAAATAGAAACTAACCAAGTGTTCTTCAGGTCCATGTGATCTGGGAAAATATTCAATACTAAAGATAATTTGAGGTTGTTGGTTTAATTAAAACAGGCATCTTTAGAGCTGTCAGCATTAGATGTAGAACTTTTTGTTCTGCCTGTGTTTACCAGACGTGAGGTAGGCTCATGTTATTTTTGTTGCAAAATTTGTTGGAAAGGGGGTAAAAAAGTAAAGCCTTAGAAAGAATTCTAATAAATAAGACTAGTGGAGACAATTCTGTATGCAGGGAAAATGAGCCTCGTTATTTAAAAAGGAAAATTCTGGGAGAATATCTGAATGTAAAAAGGAAAGTTGTAGAAGGTTTATGAGAAGGGAATCTTTGGAAAGGAATTTTATGCACAGTTGGGATTAAGATTGTGGAGATTAGTCTGTAAAAGAAAGTTCGTCGGGGAGTAGTCAGCACCCGGAGAAGAGAAGGGAGTGCGGAGAGCCAGATGAGGCAGAAGGTGAGCAGTGATGTCACGTCAGCAGAGGCCTCTGCTGATACCTAAGTTTCAAAAGTTGGGTTGCCCTTAGAACCATCCTGAGCTGTGGCAAAAGGACTGCACTTTTATACCCTCATATTGAACGGTCAGTGGATGTGACCACCTGGGAAGAGAGCGCACTTTTGGCGAGGCCGCTGTCTTCAGTCCGCGCAAACCCCACAAGCCTCTGAGAGGTGAGAACTGTTGGCCGGCATTCCCTGCGGTCGAGAGCTTTCCTTCCTGCGGGAGGCTCTGATGGGGACATCACCGTATCCACGACAAGAACTCCCAGTCTATGCAGTGCCTTGGTGTCCTTGTCTTACTAGGTTTAGATATATATATGTGTACACACACACACACACACACACACACACACACACACACTCTTACTAAGTATATATCAACATGGGAGGTGATAGGAAAAAGGAGGGACTGCATTTTTTTTTTAAATTAGAAAACATTTTTTAAAAAATAATTTTGGAATGAATGAGTTTTATCAGAAGTACCGCAGTATAAGATTGGAAATTGGGGTGGGAGGGCTCCTGGGTGGCTTAGTCGGTTAAGCATCTGCCTTGGGCTTACTCTCTCTCTGTCAAATAAAATCTTTTAAAAAAATTGGAATTTGGTTCTTCTCTTTGTAAAAATAAGTTTCTTAGATTATTTGTCTAAATTTTAAAACCAAAGGTTTTTGTCTTTGATCTGCCTAAAACCCTTTGCATTTGCCTTTAGACTCTCTTATTGCCACTCTGGCTAAATAGATAATCAAATACTAAGTTTTGTAACGATGTGTAATGCTTTTTAAGCATGTTCTTTAAAACCTTCTGATATTTCTGACAGGCTTCCCAAATTCAACTTCTAAGTGAAGTCTTTTTGACTAATGAGGCTAATTTGATAGATCAAATTACATGGGGAGCATTGTCAAATAAGTGATAATAAACCTTCTTAGGTTATATTGTATAGGTGAATGCAATTGCTTTTCCAGAGATTATATAAAATTCCTAAGGTTTTACCAAATCCTGATATGATGTTATCACTTAATAATTCTAAGTATTGAAGTGTGTGTCACAGAATTTCCTCGTCAATCGCATTGTAACGGCAAATACCTGATACCTTTAGATTCATAAAACTAAACCAAGAATTTTCAGCACTGGGGCACCTGGGTGGCTCAGTCGTTAAGCATCTGCCTTTGGCTCAGGTCACGATCCCAGGGTCCTTGGATCAAGCCCTGCATCTGGGTCTCCGCTCAGCAGGAAGCCTGCTTTTCTCTCTCCCACTACCACTGCTTGTGTTCCCTCTCTGCCTGTCTGTGTCTCTCTCTCTGTCAAATAAATAAATAAGTAAAATTTTTTTAAAGGGATTTCCAGAACTAATGGGAAAACTGCCCTATTTTTGGTGGCAATGAGGGTGATTTTAGATTTTATATTTCAGTAGTACACACTGGTGGATGTTAGATTCCAGTGCTGGTGAACGGTTTTTTTTTTTTTTTTTAAGATTTTTATTTATTTGGGGGGGGGTGCATGAGCAGGGGGAGGGGCAGAGGGAGAGGAGAAGCAGACTCCCCACTGAGGGGGGATCCTGACACTGAGGCTCAATCCCAGGACCCCGAGATGATGACCTGAGCCCAAAGACAGATGCTTAATGGACTGAGCCACCCTGGCGCCCCTGATGTACTTCCTTAAGGATTAGTTATTTTCCTGTAAAACTGGTCTGTATTCTGAATTCTTCCGGTTTTCTCAAATATCTGGCCAAGACTCTCCAAACTAAGGTTCTGATTTTCTCCTTTACTCTTGACTTGGAATCATTGAGAATTAAAACTTCTTTTTTCCCTGAAGTTCTGCAAAGTGGAGCTAGATACCTTGAAATAAACTTAGAAGAAAATTGCCACAATGGCCCATGTTTAGATAGTCTTCATGCCTGTTGCGGTCCGGGCCACTCAGAGATCACCAGAGATACACAGGTAATTGAACAAGTTTGCTCCAGCTGTTGTCATTTGCCAGATCTGCCACTGGAAAATCCAGACCTTGTGATCCTCACAGAAGCAGTTTTAGGATCAAGGATGAAGAGGAGTGCTGGCTGCTGGGGTGACCCATCAGTTATTACTCATTGCCAAGATGATCAGAAATCAGATTGCTTCATTGCCCAAGGGAACAGGTGGGCACGTCAGGCCGCCAAGTTGGGCAGCTCATACAAAGACTTCAAAACCCTCTGTAATGGCTTTAGTACCAGATGTAGACTTAAGTCAGTACCAACCCCTGTCCGAACACTTCTAAACAAAACCAGGTTTGGATTGTTGCTAACAATTCAATGACAGCGGAACGGTGTTTATGGCGAAGGTCCCGTAAGCCAGTGTCCGGTATGTTGGTAAAACTCAGTGGGAATTACATGCTTCATCCGGCCCCCAATCAGCTGGGAAAATGGACAAAAATGAATCCTATGCTTGGAAAAACTTCAGCAAAGATTTGTAAAGAAGCCAGTTTTAACCTGGGGGGAAAGCCTTGCTGGTTACCCTGCTTCGGGTAAGTGGCCCCTAGCAATAAGCCTGGTTTCAGCCCTGGGGAAGTCCTCTGTGGATGGCCTGTTCTACATGCTTTTCGTGACTTCGGAATTCCTGACAGGGCCTGTGTTAGGGAATTGGATCCTATCAGGGATGTTCAATCTTTGGGAGATACTTAGCTGCTCTACGTGAGTTTGCTTCCAGCAGGTTGACGTGTGCCCCACAAATGTGCCCTTACACTGCCCGAATCCTGAAGACCTGGGGGTCACGAAAGACCTGAAGGAGGAAGCATCTGGAGGACCGAGTCCAGCCTTGTTGGACAGGACCTTATGTGTGCTGTTGAGCGCCCGTTCTCCAGTGACGCTAAAGGGAGTTAGATCCGCCACACTCAGATGAAGCTGGTTCTGCAGGAGTCCGGAGGTTCCCCGTACCCTGTCAGCAAGGAGAACATCAAAAAGACTCCTGCTTGGATCCGTGACCCTCTGATGGACCTAAAACTACTCAGGAGAGCTGGTCCAAAGAAATCAATAAAAACTTAGCGTTTTTCTGTTCTTGGCAACCTCTCAAGCTTGAAAAGATAATCCACCATTAGGATTTTGGCATTGTTGGCCAAGGTTGGCAGTCGTTCTCACTGTTGAATATGTCATTCTGACTCGTGTGGAGTATGACCACAGCAGCCCAGCAGTAACGCTTGTGACCTGGTGCACCCTGTCAGTTTAGAGTCTGGTTAATTCCAGTCGTCCAGTTAACCTGCTTCTTGGTTTCAAATGATGTTTTCAGGGATTCTGCAGAATGAAAGTAGTGATCCTCCTGAATGAACAGGAGTGCTCTTACCATCGCCAGGTTACACTTTGTTTGTAGATGGGAATACTTTACTAGGGGAATGAGAGTGCAGACATCTTGGTAATGGAGAATGTTGTGTTTCAGTTGGTATGTTGGAACTAAAGAATATTTCTAAATGAATGCAGAAAGTTCCACTCTGCTCACTCCGATCTCCCCATTTCAGCCAGGAATAGCTGGAGTGGTCATGGTCCCATTTCCCTCAAGAATGAGGAATGATCAAAAGACAGTGGTGATTGAAACAGATGACCAAAGGTTAAGAGGACTAAACAATGCAGCTGCGGCTTTTTACCCAGGCCCTGTTTGGTTTGCCTTGAAATGGCTCTGTCTCCTCCTCCAGAGGAGGATTTCAGGCCTGCTCTCCCATCTCCTCGTCTGCCTCCCCAAGAAACCCTTTCCTTGATGCATATTCAGTGTCTCGGTGATTGGCTTTGCTGCACTTTGGGCATAGAACTTGTTTGGCCACACATGGGGTCAATTATTTGTTGCCTGATCAAAATAGATCTTATGTTTTATTTCCACCACTGGTACCTATTCATTTGACAGTGCGATAACGTGCATGGATTAAACTGCAAAACATTCACATATCAAATGAATGGAGTGACATGCACTGAAAGAAATACTCTCTTTCTCTAGCATCTTCTACAAGGTGAACTGCAGGGAGTGTAACTGTCCACTTTCTGCTTAGTAGTGATCGCCACAGTTACCCATGCTCTTTCATCTTCATTAATGTACAAGTAAAATTAATGTATTTTAAATGGTAACTTTGTCCATGAGGCTGTATAAGAAACTGAAATGTTCGGATTTAAAAACCAAAACTTCAAACTTAACGTAGCTTTGGAATTAGAAAACATTATCGACTAATTTGTTTTTTAAAAAAAAAAATTTTTTTTGTAAGATTTTATTTATTTATTTGCTTGAGAGAGAATGAGAGAAAGAGTATGAAAGGGGGAAGGTCAGAGGGAGAAGCAGACTCCCTGCTGAGCCCGGAGCCTGATGCGGGGCTCGATCCCAGGACCCTAGGATCATGACCTGAGCCAAAGGCAGAGGCTTCACCCACTGAGCCACCCAGGCACTCTGGTTTTTCAAAATTCTTAAGCCAAATCTTTCACAAAATAATTCTGCCTAATTTATTTGGGGAATCCTAACATTCAGTTGACTAAAGTATCATTTTAAATAAATGGGAGTGTTTGATTTATTTGTATTGATTGTAGTTCTCAGACATTACCTGACTCAGAGACTCGATAAAACACTGCCAAGCTCTACTGCCAGAGTTCCTGAGTTACTAGGTCTGAGTGGGCTGCAAGGATTTATATTTCTAACAGGTTCCAAGGGGGACTGATGCTGCTTCTGCTGCGCCTACAGCCATGCTCTGATGAATCACGGACAGAGGTTATGTGATATCTCCTCAAAATTAAAGAAGAGCACTTAGAAGAACCTAACCTGAATTCCAGCATGCTCCTCTAACATACTGTTTCGTCACAGTACCTCAGACCCCCCTCTTTTTAGGAAATAAAACACTGCAGATGCAGCTAAGTTTGTATACCTCCTCTGTCGTCTGACTCTTCTCCTCTTCCTGAAAAGTAACCATTCCAGAATGTAACCGTCCCCACATTAGGTTCTTGCTACCTGTCTGTGTATATGTCCCCAAAGTAAAATGTTTTGTATATTTTTAATGGTGTTTAAATGATAGGACTGGGTCTTTTTTGTGCTTTTTAAATTGTTTCTTAGCTCTGTGCATGTTATATATTCTCTCATAGTTGCATATTTATAACTGGTGTAATTTTTGATTACATAAATATACCGCATTTATTTTATCCATTCTTCCATTGATGGGCATGTAGGTTTTGTGACGGGCACTAATTATTATATAATTGATTGTCATTCCTTAGAAATAAGGGATTTTACCTCGCTGCTTCCTTTCCTCATTTTTCCTTGCTGTTAAGCCCCACGTGTTCTTTGAGTACTTCCTCTCTCATATGGAGGAGACATCGCTTCCTTCCATTCCCAGGGGAATGAATATCTTTGTCTAAGCCAGTCACAGTAATTTCTTCCTTTACCAGTGATGGGTTTTGGCATGAGTATGTAGTACAGTTCTGCTCTTAATATATGTAAAGAGAAATCTGGGAGAGACTTTAGGGAAAGACTCTTCTCCCTGGGTAAAAAGAGGCATGAAGAGGGGTGCCTGGGGGGCTTGGTTAAGTGTCTGCCTTTTGCTCAGGTCCTGATCCCAGGGTCCTGGGATTGAGCCCCATATCAGGCTCCCTGCTCAGTGGGGAGTCTGCATCTCCCTCTCCTCCCTCTGGCCCTCCCTGGGTGCCTCTCTCTCTTCTCTTTCTCACTCACTCTCAAATAAATAGTTATAATTATAATTATTTTTATTAAAGAGAAATGAAGATAAATCCTCCAGCTTTGGATACAGTTGTGTAACGATGGAATGGTTGTAGCAACAACAGATCCTCTCGAGGGGACAAATCTACAAGCTTCGGTTTTTGATCATGTTGTTATCCTGGAACCACCCATTTCTTCCAACTTTTTTTTTTTTTTTTAAGATTTTATTTATTTATTTGACAGAGAGAGATCACAGTAGACAGAGGCAGGCAGAGAGAGAGAGAGGGAAGCAGGCTCCCTGCTGAGCAGAGAGCCCGATGTGGGACTCGATCCCAGGATCCTGAGATGACGACCTGAGCCGAAGGCAGTGGCCTAACCCACTGAGCCACCCAGGCGTCCCCCAACTTTTTTTTTTATGTAAAATATTCTTCTAGTGTTCTGTTATTTACAGTCAAAGTATCCTGTTACAAGATAGTTAACATTTAAGAAAACAAAAAACAGTACTTCAATGAAGATTCTTGAGTTTGTCTCCTGTGTCTTAAGGGCAAAAGTTTCTCTAACATAGATGCATTGATAGAAGTCGAAATTTATGACTATAGAGTATGTTCATGTTCACCCTTAGTAGATGTCAAATTGCTTCCCAAAACGATTGTACCTGTAATACACACTCCCATCTGCAGTGTATAGTAGTTTCTACTTCTCTACATTAGATCTTTGCCAGATATTTTTGTCTGTTAATGTCTTGGTCCATTATCTATGTTAGTAATTATGTTATTTTTTCAACAAGCTGTCCTCTTTTTTCCCCCTAAGATTTATTTGTTATTTTATAGAGGGAGAGAGGGAGAGCCCTTGAGCAGTAAGAGGGGCAAAGGGAGAGAGAGAGAAGGAGACTCCCCACCGGGCATGGAGCACAATCTCAAAACCCTGAGCCAAACAAGAGTTGGGCGCCCACTGACTGAGCCACCAAGGGCGCCTATCCTCTTTAGATCATCTGTGTAGCTATCTGTGCAGTATTGGAGTTTCTTCCATATCGACTAAATATGTTTTATGTATTCTGGGTACTGGTCTTTAGTATGCATTGTTTACATATACTCATTGCAAAGATTTCTGGTTTGTGGCTTGTCATATGCTTTGTCTGTGGTGGTCTTTACTGTAGAGTAATATTTAAAGAATTTAATTTAACTTAAGTTTTCTTTTAAGGTTTGTGGTTTCTGTGTCTTACCTGAAAAATTTTTCCCTAAAGTCATAACACTCCTGAATTTTCTTCTAAAACTTGTAAAGAATTTTATTCTTCACATTTAGTCTTTTGGAGGTGACTTTTGTGTATGGCGGGAGGAAGAGCTGCTGCTTCACTGTCAGTATTACAGATTTTCTTTCTGAAATCTCTCCTGTTCCTCTTGCGTATTTGTCTGTTCCTGTTGCCAGGTCGGTATTATTTTAGTGAGTGTAACTTTATAAATAAAGAAGTCTTTGTTACCCTGCTAAGCTTTCAGATTGTTTTGTTGTCTTTGGGCTTTTGTTCCTCATAAGAATTTTTGGATAAGCTTGTGCAATCTTACCGAAATCAAATAGCTACTAGGATTTTAATTGACACTGAATTAAATTTGTACACTTGGGAAGACTTTATGTACCTTCTAGCTCCCCCATGTAGGTGGTATCTCTCTCGTTTTTGTCGTCGTTCTTCACTGTCCTTCAGTAATCTTACACATTTCTTTTTCTAATAATCTTCTGTTTATTTCTAGAAGCCTTATAATTTTTAATTACATTTTCTAACTGGTTTTCAGTGAAGAAATTTTACTTTATTTTGTTCTTTTATTTTAAAGAAATTTTAAATAAAATTAAAGATTTTATTTATTTATTTGACAGAGAGAGATAGCAAGAGAGGGAACTATAAGCAGGGGGAGTGGGAGAGGGAGAAGCAGGCTTCTGCAGAGCAGGGAGCCTGATATGGGGCTCGATCCCAGGACCCTGAGATCATGACCTGAGTCGAAGGCAGAGGCTTAACGACTGAGCCACCCAGGCGCCCCCCAGATTTTACTTCTAACCTTTTCACCAGGTGCTTCCGTGACTCATTCAGTTCAGTATCCTGGGATCAAGTCAGTCTGGCTACCTGCTCAGTGGGGTGTCTGCTTCTTCCTCTCCCTCTGCCCTTTCCCCCTGTGTGTGCGTGTGCTCTCTCTCATGCACATGCTCTCTTTTTCTCAAATAAGTTTTTAAAGAAATTAAAAAATAGCTTTTTCATTGGAATATAGTATGTGTATAGAAAAACACACGGTAAGGGGCGTCTGGGTGGCTCAGTAGGTTAAAGCCTCTGCCTTCGGCTCGGGTCGTGATCCCAGGGTCCTGGGATCGAGCCCCGCATTGGGCTCTATGCTCAGAGGGGAGCCTGCTTCCCTCTCTCCCTCTGCCTGCCTCTCTGCCTACTTGTGATCTCTGTCAAAAAAAAAAAAAAATACACAGTAAAACACAATGAATTATCACAAAGTAGGCATATTTCTATAACTGTTACTCAGAAAAAGAGAATGTTAGTTACTTCACTTTCCAATTCCAATTATTACCCTCTACCTTCCTTTCAAAAAGTCATCATTGGGGTGCCTGGCTTGCTTAGTTGAAAGAGCATGAGACTCTTGATCTTGGGGTTGTGAGTTCAAGCCCCATGTCAGGTGTAGAGCTTACTTAAAAATAAAATCTTTTTAAAAAAAAGTCATTGTTATTTTGGTTTAGTTTTACCCATTTTTAACTTTATATAAATACATAATGGCTTATTATATGCTTTGTGTCTGGTGTGTGCTTTAGTGTTAGCCATCTTTTGCACAGTCTGTGAGATTTATTTGTGTTGATGTGTGAAGCCATAATTTCGTTTTCATTCCTGTGTCGTATTCCAGTACAAGTTTACTCTGTTTGTCCATTCAACAGTAGATGAGCATTTGGTCTTTTTTCCTGTCTTAAGCTATGATGAATGCTGATTGTGCTCATTTTCATGTTCTTGTCTGTTGGTGTCAGTCTGCATGCATTTCTGTGGAACTTATACCCAGGATTAGAATTGCTTTGTGAGTGGATATGCTTATGTTCAACTTCTGGAAGATCCAGTCAAACATTTTTCCAAAAGATACCAATGTATGGTTAGTCCCACCAGTAGTGCATTCAAATTTGAGTTAACTCCATATTCTTAACCTACATCTTTTGTATTTTGTTCATTCTGGTGGGTATATAGTAGTTATTAACTGTGATTTTAATGTATATTTCTCTGACAGCTATTGAAGTTGAGACCCTTCATATGCTTAGTCATTTGGCTGTTTTCTTATAAAGTGCCTGGTCAGACTTCTTCCCATTTCTCCATTGAATTTTCTCATAATTTTCATATTCCCTTTTAGAAATTCCTTATACATTTTTGACTGGTAATGTTGTGGTAATCTTTTCTAAGTCTGTGGCTTGCTCTTTTTTTTTTTTTTTTTTTAAGATTTTATTTTTAAGTAATCTCTGTACCCCACGTGGGGCTTGAACCTACAACCCCAGTATCAAGAGTCACATGCTCTACCTGAGGCACCCTCACCTCCCCCTTTTTGTTTTAAAGACCCGTGGCTTGCCCTTCTATTTAAAAAAAAAAAAAAAAAATTAGTGTGTGATTGATTGGTAGGGAGAAGCAGAAGAAGAGGGGAAGCAGACTCCTGCTGAGCCCAGAGCCCAAGACAGGGCTCCATCTCATAACCCTGAGATCATGGCCTGAACTTAAACTGAGAGTTGGACACACAACCGACTAAGCCCCCCAGGTGCCCTGTGTCTTTTAATCTCTTAATGATATCTTCTGAAGAACAGAAATTCCTTAATTTTAATTGGAGTATTCTTTATCCATTCCCCTTTATAATGTTTTTTATGTTTGGTTTTGAATGTCTTGAAGCTAGTCTCCCAAATCTTCCAGATCTACACTTTTCCGTATAGTAGCTATCAGCCACGTGTGGTTTATCTAGCACTTGAAGTGTGGTTAGTTGGAATTAGGATGTTCTGTAAGCGTAAAATACATGCTGGATGTCAACGACATAGTATTAAAAAAGAATGTAAAAATCTAAGTTTTTATGTTTTTTATATTTATTACATGTTGAAATGATAATATTTTGCATTTATAGTGAGTTAAATAAAATACAACATGAAAATGACTTTGACCTGTTTATTCTAGAACATTTTAAAATTAATTGACTCACATGCATTTCTATATTCTAGAAGTGTGCTGTCCAGTAGAACTTTCTGTGATGATGGACATGTTCTATATCTACACTGTTCAGTATAGTACCCAGAGCTGAAAGTGTCTGTTGAGTGTTTACAATTTAGCTGAGGTGATTGAGAAGCTGAATTTTAAATGTAGTTAGTTTAAATTTAAGCAGCGATATGTGAGTAGTGGCTGCCATATTGAATGGCACAGTTCTGGACACTTTATTGCTTTAACATTTATTGCTTTTTAGGTTTACAATGTGTCTGAATTGATTTTTATATATGATGTGAGGTAGGGGTCAAGTTTTATTTATTTATTTTTTCTTCCAAATGTAAAACAGATTGACCAGGCACCAAGGAAAAGAGAATCTTTACTATTTATTTACTCATTCATTCATTCATTCATTTATTTTTAAATTTTTTATTTATTTGACGGAGAGAGAGTACAAGTAGGCAGAGCAGTAGGCAGAGGGAGAGGGCAAGCAGACTCCCCAGTGAGCAGGGAGCCTGACTTCGGACTTGATTCCAAGACCCTGGGATCATGACCTGAACTGAAGGCAGCCGCTTAACTGACTGAGCCGCCCAGGTGCCCCAGATCTTTACTATTTTTAGACTCTCTTTTGTTTCTTTGGTATATTTGTTTATTCTTCCACTATATACCACAGCTACTTTAGTAGCTGGTAGAGTGAGTGCTCCTCTCTTATTCTTCATGAAGTCTTGACCATTCTTGGACTTTACTTTTTCCACATAAGTATTAAAAATACCTCACCAATTTTCACAGTTTCTTCTGGGATTTTGATTGATACTACATTGGATCTATATCACATCCAGTCATGAACACGATATAGCCATTCATTTATGTAGGTCTTTTCATTTCTCTCAGTAATATGTGATCTTTTATTTATGTAAACGTCTTACACATCTTTTGTTAGGTTTATTCCTAGCTATTGGTATGATAAATGATACCATTTTCTAATTTCATTTTATAATTATTGCTAGTGTCTAGAAATAAAATTGATTTTAGGTTATTGTCCTTAATACGGCAGTTTTACTAAATTAACTTACTCTTAGAGATTCTTTTGGATTTCCTACATACCCAGTTCTGCCGTTAGTGAATAATGATATTTTTCTTCCTGATTTTTATACTTTTTACCATTCTATTTCATCTTGTATATTGCACTGAACAGGACCTCAAGAGCAAGGATCAGTTAGCTTTCATAAAGGACCAGATAAGAGGGAAACCAGCAGTTCCTGTATAACTATATGGTAGATTCTTAAGTGTTATGCTTAAAGGGAGTCAGGATAGTCTATAGATGGAGTGATGAGCAATTTGTTCTAATTGGAAGGACTGTACACTATTTTGATAAATTAAAAGGGGCGATTTTTATAGGGAATCGAAGAAGGAAAGAATGATTTATAGCACTGAAAGAAATGTAAAACGTTTGCCTCGTGGATTGACAATTGCTGGAGAGTTTATGATTATATTGAATGTATCTAAGTACGAACTAATGCCTGCTTCTCTTTTTAAATCCCTTTAGGAAAAATAGAAATGAAGGTACATATGCATACAAAATTTTGCCTCATTTGTTTGCTGACATTTATTTTCCATCACTGCAACCATTGCCATGAAGAGCATGACCATGGTTCTGAGGAACATCACAGACATCGTCGTGGAATGACAGAATCGGAGTCAAGCAAATTTTCAGTGCTGGATGCTGAAAATGAAAAAAAATATTATATTGAAAAACTTTTTGACCGTTATGGTGAAAATGGAAGATTATCCTTTTTTGGTCTGGAGAAACTTTTAACAAACTTGGGCCTTGGAGAGATAAAAGTAGTTGAGATTAATCATGAGGATCTTGGTCACGATCATGTTTCTCACTTAGATATTTTGGCAGTTCAAGAGGGAAAGCATTTTCACTCCCATAACCACCAGCATTCCCACAATCATTTAAATTCAGAAAATCAAACTGTGACTAGCATATCAACAAAAAGAACCCATAAGTGTGATCCAGAGAAAGAGACAATTGAAGTATCTGTCAAATCTGATGATAAACATATGCATGACCATAGTCATCGCTTATGTCATCACCATTGTTTGCATCATCACCTCGATCATAACGGCACTCGCCATTTTCCTAATGATTCCATTGCTCACAGTGAGCGTGGGGAGACTAGCCATGAACCTTCAACAGAGACCAATAAAACACAGGAACAGTCTGAAAGTAAGCTACCGAAAGGAAAGAGGAAGAGAAAAGGGAAGAAAAGTAATGAAAATTCTGAGGTTATTACACCAGGTTTTCCCCCCAACCATGTTCAGGGTGAACAGTATGAGCATAATCGGGTCCACAAACCTGATCGTGTACATAACCCAGGTCATTCTCATGTACGCCTTCCAGAACATAATGGTCATGATCCTGGTCATGTACACCAAGATCTTAATACTGATAATGAAGGTGAACTTCGACATACTAGAAAGCGAGAAGCACCACACGTTAAAAAAAGTGCAATTTATTCAGCTGCTACTCACAAAGACCATAATGAAGATGACCGTCAGCATGAGGTAGGTGTAAAGAAGATGGTTGCTCCATAATTCTCAGATAATTGTGGAACATTGTAGATAACAAAAGAAGTAACAGTGGAGAATAGTCAGTCATATTCAAACTTACTTCCAGATAATGTTCCTGAACAAAATTCTTCAAGGAATTAAAATCAGATTAAAGTTTTTTATCTGGATTTTCATTTGCAGTGTTCTCAAATATGGGTTCCTCAAATCTAAATACTTAAAGGTTGTTAGAACATACAGTCCTTATTTTACTTTCCAGCTTATGACTTGTTTTGACTTCCCAAGTTAGTTTTCATTTTGTTATTGCTAGTTGGTTCTAGATGTTAGAAAATTGAAGTCCTTTTTGTTCACCTGCCCTGTTGGAAAGTAGGCATTTTCTTTTTCACAATTACTAACTTAAATGAATTAACTACAGAATGATTCCCAGTCATTGATGTAGCTCTAAAGTCAGTTATTTTATATGTGTGGTAGGTTTGTTTTTTCTATGTCACTTTATTGTAGTGCCTGTTTCCTCATAATTAATCTTTTTTCATGTCTTTGGCAGATGTAGGGTGAATACAAAAAGATAAGATAATAGGAAAATCCACTAGTAATGGGATGGTTGTCCTATCCTTTAAAATTTTTATGTTCCTTTGAATAGTTTCATATTTGATTGGTTCTTTCTCAGTTTTTTTAACTACTTAACTTAAACATGTTTATTTTTGTTGCATTAAAAGTATATCAACATCCTTGTTTAATTCTAATTTTTAGTACTTATTAAAGTTTAGAAAATTGTTCACACATATAAAAAGCAGCACTATACCATCTAATGGGGGAAAATGACCTCACCCTTTTTGTTTCTGTCTCTATTATTGAAGTATATTTTGTATCTATGGAAATATCTCTGTTTCTTCCCTGTGTAAATAATCAGGTACTGGTTTTCAGCAGAACTGATTTTTTTTAATTAATTTTTAAAAATTTTTTATTAACATATAGTGTGTTACTAGCCCCAGGGATACAGGTCGTGAATTGCCAGGTTTACACTTCACAGTACTCACCATAGCACATACCTTCCCCAATGTCCATAACCCAACCACCCTCTCCCTACCCACTTCCCCCCACCAACCCTCAGTTTGTTTTGTGAGATTAAGAGTCTCTTATGGTTTGTCTCCCTCCCGACCCCATCTTGTTTCATTTATTCCTTTCCTACCCTCCAAACCCCCCATGTTGCCTCTGCACTTCCTCACATCAGAGAGATCATATGATAATTGTCTTTCTCTGATTGACTTATTTTGCTCAGCATAATACCCTCTAGTTCCATCCACGTTGTCGCAAATGGCAAGATTTCTTTTGATGGCTGCATAGTATTCCATTGTATATATACACCACATCTTCTTTATCCATTTATCTGTTGATGGACATCTAGGTTCTTTCCCTAGTTTGGCTGTTTTGGACATTGCTGCTATAAATATTCGGGTGCACGTCAGCAGCACTGATTTTAAAATCCCTTATATTTTAGAATCTCAGTGTACTTGTAAGGAAATACTTTTATTTATTTACTACCATAGATAATATCCTAGAATCATCTCTTGATCATAACTAGACGTTATCATTAATGTTACTTTTTCTGTCAGACTTGTGGGGTCTATATCGGAGATGTTGTTTTATTTTCTTACAGGTCTGGTGCATATTTTTCTGATGAATTCTGATGAATTTTCTCAGGATTTCTAGAAATGTTCTATGCACTGGATAGAGTACTACCTCATGTTAAGACCTGAGAAGGATACTTTTCTTTTTGTATGTTTTGATTTTGTTTTTTGTACCATAAATAAAATCATATAATGAGGTTGCAAGTCAGTAAATAAGCATGCAACCAAAGTGTATGATGTATGAAAAAAAAGGGCACTACTCTCTCCTCTGCCTTTGTTTTAGATATTTGCTATATGACAGGTCCAGACTTGTTTGCTATTTGTTTTCTGCTTTGTTTTGTTTTGTACTTAAAAGAACCAGTGGAAGCTGCCTTCTTTTATCTTCCACTTATAGCATTGGGCTAGAATTCCCCAATATAATATTTTTTGGGGTACCTTAGATAATCAAAATGTCTATATTGTGTATTTTAATACAAAGTTGTTAAAATTCTCTATGTTTAATAATTTGGAACTGATGATTGTAATTTGAATAGGGAAATTATTTTTCTCTTCACCCTTTATGAATGTAGTTGTGAGTGATTTTTATTAATTATTGAGGAAAATTATAATCTTTCATGTGTTGGAGTGAAAAATGGCTAAAAGTCCATGTAGAGTTAGGTAGTGAAGTTGAATGTATTTCAGTCGTAAATTCTCAATGAAAATCTTTATTTGTAATAGTTATCTGTATTATAGGTTATTTTCAAATCATATTTAGACTTTTTTATTATACAGTAATTTCTTTTTCTGCTTAATCTTCTTAAAATACTCATTTACTTAATTTGCTTTATCAATTTTTTGCAGTGTTTGAACGTCACTCAGTTGTTAAAATACTACGGTCATGGTGCCAATTCTCCAATCTCACCTGATTTATTTACATATCTTTGCCCTGCTTTATTATATCAAATCGACAGCAGACTTTGTATCGAACATTTTGACAAACTTTTAGTTGAAGATTTAAGTAAGGATAAAAATCAGGTTCCTGAAGATAAGGCCAATATAGGGGCATCAGGTAAGAAAGATTACATTTTTTTTTTCCCCTCAAACTAGTCTCTGTACTATTTTAAGAATGTAATTGAATTAGAAAGTAATTCCAAATTACTGTTTTCCTTTTGGTGACTTCAGTATGTTTTAGTCAGGATTAGATATGAATGTTTAAAAAAGATTGGGGAAAGACAAGAGGCATGATAGAGTTTACTTGTCTTTTCAAGACAAGGATTATGAAGGAAGGTTTAGCTATGGATAGAGAACCAGATTAAAAAGAAAAGAAGGATTTGTGATAAATGGATTCTTCTTGAGGAGCAAATGGAAATAATGGGGCTGCCAGTTAAAGTCATTGGTATTATAATTACTTAAGTTAATCTTAGAGTAGAGGGCCTCTGTGAAAAGCTAAGATTAAGTTTATAAGGAAGTAAAAAGGGAAGCCACTGTGGTCAGACTCTCTGAATGTCAGAAATGCCAGCGACTGGCACATGAATTCCTTGTGGGCAGTTTTATAGAGAGCTTCAATGAAAGTAAAACCAAAACTCTTTTCAGCATTCTGTCTAGGCTCTTTTAAAACCATGTCTGGTTGGCTAGATAACCCCACCTTGATGTTCACAGAGATCTCCCACTTAATATTTCTAAAACTTCTACTCCACGAAAAGTTTGTACTTCTTACTGAATCTCAAATGCCATAACAGTTCATTTTTTTTTAATGAAATCTGAAAAATCTTTAGCCTTTTTCTCTTAAGGTTTTGTTTTTCCTTTTTTCCCTGCATAATCAGTCGTCAAGTCCAGTTGCATCTCCTCTTAAATTCCTTCTAGCTCTATCCACTCCATCATAACTTGGTTTTTGATTGAATTGTTGAAATAACTTCATTACCTTCCCTTTCTAAAAATGCAAATGAGATTTTCCAACACACAGTTTTTTCTTTTTAGTGACCGCTAACGTACTTTAACAGACAAGTATCGCAGGCATTCTTCTAGACTCAGTGACTTTTACTTTTTGCAGCAGGTATGGAAGGGGTAGAATGTTCTATGAACTTCCCCCAAATCTCAGAGCTGGTCAGTGACGGTGCTAGGATTCAAGCTGAGGGAATTTAGCCATTTTGCTATCCATGTGCTAAGTGTTTCACATGCTTCCCCTGCCCCCCACTAAATTTTAACAGTATTCTATTGAATTATTTTTGTTTAAAGATTTACTTACTAATTTGAGAGAGAGAGAGAGAGAGCACAAGCGAGTTTGCGGGTGGTTATTAGCGCTGTCAGAAATGAAGGGGCAGAGGGAGTGGGAGAGAGAGAGAATCCTCAAGCAGGCTCCCGACTGAGTGCAGAGCTAGACGCAGGGCTCAGTCCCCTGAGGTCATGACCTGAGCCAAAATCAAGAGTCGAATGCTTAACTGATTGAACTACCCAGGCACCCCACTCTGTTGAATTATTATGTGGGGGAGCTATTAAATGATTCTGATTCTTACAGACATTCAAACTGTAGTATAGAAAGGTTTCCTAACTTGCCTACATTTCCCCGGGCCTAATAAATGGTAGAGCCCACCACACCTGACATTTGTCATAAATCCTCTGGGCAGTTAATCACTATGCTGTTACCTTCCAAATTTAGTTAATTTGGATATCCCCTTTATAATTTTGCCATGTATCTTTATACTATTCAGTATTTTTCATTAGATCTCTAGTATTTGTCATTATATCTTTTATATTGTAAGCAGTAATGTCCCAGAACATAGATTTGTTGTGATGTGCTAGTTGTATTTTTTCTCCTGTATTTTAGGAAACTGTATTATGCTGTATTGTTCGAATTTCAGAGTCCTTTACTTGGTGGGTCAGGCTTCCCAGGATATGATCCCTGCCTACCTACTTCTCTATCCTTATCCCCCACCATTCATTTCTGTCCTCTCAGCCCTACCCATTAACAAACTCCTGTTGATAGATCATTCTGTTTTTCCCTCAGTTATCTCTGCCTTTTCACATTCTGAACTTTTCTGTTCGAGTGACTACTATGATTTCTCAGAGATTCAGCTCAAGGGTTAGACTCTCTGGAGTAACTTACTAACCATCCTGGGCTTCATTAAGCTCCGTTCCTTGGCGCTCTCTGTATGTCTCCATCTCAGTACAGAGCTTAGGGGATTTTCATAATTGGATTGGTTAACTGTTTTTGTTGGACTTCAGTTGCTTAAAGGAAGTGACTGGGTCTTTTGAACAAAAAGAAAGCATTCACATATTGATTGCATGAATAAATTACTTTATATTAATCTGTAAGCTTTCAGTTATAACCCAGGAAAGACCCTTGTTGAAAATGAGTCTTTGAAGATCATTTTATGAATTCAGTTGACCTCTGAACAACACAGATTTGAGCTGCATGTGTACACTTGTATGCAGATATTTTTCGAGAAATATATTGGAAAGCTTCTTGAAGGTTTACAGCAATTTGAAAAAACTAACAGATGAACCACGTAGCCTAGAAATACCGAAGAAAGAAAGAAAAAGATACTGTTGTAAGAATACAGTATATAACACATAATAACATACAAAATATGTGTTGTTTATGTTAATGGTAAGGCTTCTAGTCTACAATAGGCTATTAATAGTTAAATTGGGGGAAGTTAAAAGCTCTACTTGGATTTTTGGCTGCATATGGAGGGGTAGAGGTTTGTCCCCTAACCTCACTCGTTCAAGGGTCAGCTGTGTATTAGGCAGCTTAGTATACTTTGACAATACAGTCTTCTCAGAATGAGTAGAATTCTCATGGACTTGATCGTGTGGAAAATCACAGCCAAGGCAGTTCTGGTTGAAATGCCTGGAGCTGGAGGGGCACTGTTGCATAGTAGTGAAAGTAGCTAAATTGGTATGTGTGAATATGGACCAAATATGGGATTCTGACAAAAGATTGAGAAGGCAGAATTAAAACAATTTTTCATAGCATAGGAATAAGGTAGACATGTTTAAGAATATCACAGTCCAGTATATATGTAAGAGTTTTATTTGGGATCGAGAGATTCATTAAAGCTTGAAAACCTACAAGGGAAAGGAAATGCTCTCAATACATAACAATCAGTCTCACAGGTACCTACCTACTGGTTAATTTCTTTGCAATAAGAAAATAACTTTAGATAAATTAATCATGATGGCCTATATTTATTGGGACCATACTGTGTACTGTTCTAAATACATTCACAAGGATAATTGTTAAATCCAGGAGATAGGCACTTTTATTTACTTCTGTTTGCTGAGGAAAGGAGGCTTTGAGAAGTTAAGTAACTTGTCCAAGGTCACATCGATGCTGGGTAGCAGAGCCGTGATACGAACTAGAGTGAGTATTCTCCATCTAAAGCCCATAATTGTAACCTGTATGCCACTCTTCACTGCTTCCTGCTAAAAAGGGTCTTAACTTGGGGTGCCTGGGTGGCTTAGTCGGTTAAGCGTCTGCCTTTGGCTCAGGTCATGATCCCAGGGTCCTGGGATCGAGCCCTGCATGGGGCTCCTTGCTCAGCCGAGAGCCTGCTTCTCCCTCTCCTTCTGTCTGTTGCTCTGCCTACTTGTGCTCTGTCTCTCTTTGTCAAATAAATAAATAAAATCTTGAAAAAAGGTTCTTAACTCTGCTTTGCTAGTAAAAGTGACCAGGAAAAAAAAAAAGTGACCAGGAGATAGAGAGAGTTATATATGGTTACATTAGTAGTGCTTTGACAGGTAATGGAGACATGGGCAACAAAGTGGTATCGGTAAGTGTTGGTTTAAGTATGCTGGAAGTGTAGATGAGCTAAAACAGAACACCCAAGAGTAGTCTTGTTAGGTGGTACCTGTTCAGTCAGGTAAGATCAGTAAAAACAGAGAATTTAAGTCCTGATAGTAGCTTTGAATTCTGGTTTTTGAACAGATAAAATATGTTCCCTTTGCTGGCTTCGTGTTCATTGATCTTTGTAGATGAGTAAAGACCTTGAGAACCACAGTCTCTAAGGTGCTTATAAGTGCTCACTGAGGCAGGAGAAAAGGGGAAGTTAGGTCTGAGATTATTTGACTTAAATTAAAAATAAAACACATTTGTTCTACATGGAAAAACAAACTGACAGGATTGTTGCCTCTAGAGTTAAAACTAGTGGCCTTTTTTTTTTTGGCAAGGCTTCTAAGAAATTTCAGTCATTTTTACATCCACTTTGGATTATAACTTAAAGTTTTCAATGTTTTAATATTGCATAATCTGTATATTTTAACAGAGCTGTTGGCAGATGCTTGACAGTCATAACATTGAAAATTGGAGTTTATTCAATCCGAAAAGCCTTAGAGGAAATTATGCTTGCTTTGAAAACAAAAATATAATAGTGAATATTGATTAGTTGTTTGCAGGTGGTTATTAGCACTGTCAGAAATGAAGTTTGAATTAAGTATGTCTTGATAGATGTTAATAATTGTTGGAGAGATTGTCCTGCTAGTAATTATTTTTAATGACTGCTGCACCATTAAGAAAGGTTAACTTGTTCCATATAAATCTCCCATAGTGACACAGCTACTATCTCATTACTGTTCAAAGTCTGCTGTAAACCAAGTACGCCATATACTGTGTATGTTAGAAATCGTTTGTTTCACAAGATTGGCTCATTTAGTCATAGAGTTGACCCTAGCTTAATTACCAAGGGGGGGATACAGTTGTGAATAGGCCGCTAAGCATTTTCTGCCAATTAAAGTGCTGAAACAGTGTAGAAAACTGCCATCTTGCACATGCTTTGAACTGAGTTAATTAGAAAGTTTCCACAGATGAGCGCTTCTTTTTAAAAGAATGCATTTTCTCTCTAGATAATGAGAAAGGGAGTTGGTGAATAACTAAGCTTGAAGACCTTTAATGTTTTAAGCGACCTAATTTGCAGAATAAGTGAAGCTGTTTCAGACATTTAACGTTTTTTTATTGTATATGGTATCTTGGGTGCAAATAAAGGAAACATTTGTTAGTTGTATTTAATAGTTTGCATATTGTTGTTTTGCATAAGTTTTAGAAAAGATGCCTTTAATTGTTTATTGTTGTTTTGGGATCTTTTTTTGGTTTGTTTTATACTAAACAAGTGATTTTAAAAGCACAATAATTTGGTTAGGAATTAGAAAAATTTTATTACCTGAATTGCTTTTTTTCTACACCTAGGAAATTATAGTAGAGCTTATGTAAGTGTAAATATAAAAGTTAATTCTAAAAATAAGTGTTTTTTTTTTTTCTTAAGATTTTGTTTATTTATTTGAATAGAGGGAGCCAGGGGAAGGGAGTGGGAGAAGCAGGCTCCCCACTGAGCAGGAAGCCAGACTCAGGGCTGGATCCCAGGATCATGACCTGAGCCGAAGGTAGACACTTAACCGACTGAGCCACCCAGAGGCCCCTAAAAATAAAGTCTTTAAATAACACAGGATAATATTTCAAGTACAATAAAATCAAAACAGTGTTTCTTCTCATAGGTCAAAAGGATTGTAATTGTCCCTGAAGATTTACAAGTTGTGAGGAGAATGACTATTAAAATTTTAGTGCTAGAAAGCTTAAATTACTTTAAAAATTTTAACGGATCAGTATAAGAAAACGTGTGTATAAAAACACTTGTGAGAGATAGTAGGCTGTTTTGCTAATGACATAGTTGTGATGGAAAACCTATAGAAATACCTGGAAATACAGACAATATCTGGAAATTTTCCAGCTTACCTGAAATGGGAAATATAGCTCTTTATCCCTTATTTCTTATCACTGGCAAAAATAAGTGATCATTTATGTTAGATGGGACATAAATACTTTAACCTTGCTCTCACATATATTTTCAGGTGACATTGAAATAAATATAAGTATATTCTGATGATTTTATGTAATTACTTTTCTTTGGATCCTCCTTTGGTGAACCCATCTCTAAGAGTTAAATACGTAAGTGATAAATCACTTGGTGAGAATTCCCTGAAAATAGTGTGATTTAATGGAGAATATAGTAGATTAAGAGAGGACTTTGGGTTTAGTTTTTACTTTGCCATTTTATTTTAGCTAGCTATTGAATTATTTTTTATTATGGGAAAATATAAATAACCTAAGATTTGCTATTGTGGACCCTGAAATGTACAAATCAGTGGCACTTACTACATTACAATGTTGTGCAACCATCAAACTTTTTTTTTTTAAAGATTTTGTTTTTAGGTAATCTCTGTACCCAGCATGGGCCTAGAACATCTCTAAGATCAAACAAGACTTTCATGCTCCACTGACTGAGCCCCCCAAGCACCCCAAGCTATCGGCTACAAAAATTTTTTTATCACCCCAGATAGAAACTATAAACGATAAGCAACGCATCTACATTTCCATTTCTTCCTTGCCCTTGGTAACATCTCATCTTTTTTGTTTCTGAATTTGACTGTTCTGTTCTAGATAGTTCTTGTAAATGGAATCACTCAGTATTTGTCTTTGTGTCTTTGTTCTGGTTTATAACTCATTGTTCTGAAATTTCATCCATATTTTAGCATCTGTTAGAACGCCATTCTTTTTTATGGCTGAATAATATTCCATTAAATGTATATACTGCATTTTGTAATCCATTCATCCATTGATGGACACTTGGTTGTTTCTACCTTTTGGCTATTTTGAATAATGCTGTAATGAACACAGGCATGCAAGTATCTGTCTGCTTTCAATTCTTTTAGGGTATATACTTAGGAGTGGAATTCCTGTGTCATAAAGTGATTCCTTTTAGCTTTTTGAGGAATTACCAAACCATTTCTAGAGTGGCTGTGCCATTTTACATTTCCCTCAGCAATGTACCAGGGTTCTAGATTCTCTGCATCTTTACCAGTATGTGTGTGTGTGTGTGTGTGTGTGTGTGTGTGTGTGTGTGTGTTTACTAGCCATTCTAGTAGGTGTGAAATTGTATTATTTTAACATTTAACATTTCTCTGCCTCCGTATGCAAATCTGTAAAGTAGAAGGACATTGATCTACATTAGAATTTTCCAAATCATGTTTTGTAGGACCCTGGTTCATTGACATACACTAATAGGTTCCATGATCAAGTGAGTTAGAAAAATGCCACATGCTCTGTTCGTCGATTCACGGGGTTTGTTAAGCTGTTAGAGGCTCTGAGGGAACTTGTGTGGCCAAGAATGACCAAATCTTTCTGCTCGTTAAATTCTCCTCTCACTCCCCTTGGAATGCCACCTGAGAATTAGATGAGCACGGTTTGTGCAACACCAGTGTAGATTATTAAATTCCTTTCAACGTATACAGTATGACACTGCCAGTTTAAGGAGCTCCTGGTAAGCAAGGAACTGAAAAAATTACCTTTTTAAAGGGGCAGAATAATTGACATCTTTTAAAAGTTTTGTTGTTTTTTTTTTTTTATAATTTCCAACTCTGTCAATCAAGTCAAGGTATATAAGGAAGAATAATTAAACTATATTATAATTGTCCCAGTTGTGCCCTCTATTTTACCTATAAAATATGTTACTGGAAGTTACAGGATCATTTTTAGTCCTAGAATTTATTTTTTTTCGATCAGTTAAAAATATCTTTTGAAGGTAGCAAGCATACTAAATGTATCTCCTCTAGTTTGAAAAATGAGACAATTTGATTCTAAAAACAGGTGTTCTATATATATAAAGGTGTTCAAAGTTATACAAATTATTTAATTTTAATCTAAGAGCATAGTCTTTTTCTCATTCTTGGTTTTTATGTTGGTCAATAACCAATTTCTTGATAATCACTTGACTATGTGACCAGAAAACCAAAAGCATTTGTATTAATTATTTTTTTGAAGTGTGTGTTTATATGCGTGCATGTTTGTGTATGTATATATATGTACCAACTCCTTCTGGAGGGCCACTGTCCAAGCTCAGTGTAATACCATTTTACTGAAGGACTCCCAAGTGGCATCATTCGCATTTTATTCTAAGTAAATAGCATTCCCACAAAGATACATTGAGGATGGCACCCTGGTGGGCAGTGCTCTGATGCTGGATAGATTTATGTAAGGCTTTCTTCTTGGTGGGGTTATGTTTTCTTATATTTCCTGAGTTTCAGATATCTAATATCACAAATGCTGAAGATTTTCTAATCATAAAGTGGGCTTCTCTCTTTAAAGCATTTCTTATCTTAGTTCATGAATTTACTTTCACAAGTGGATGAGAAAGAGAGAATTTCTTAGCTGATTCATAAAAAATTATACCTGGGAGTGTGTAATGTGTGACATGTACTCATTTGCGCACAGATGAACTCATACACCCTTTCGTACTCACACCCTCCCTCAACCAATTATGTAAGCACTTGGGTAATTTAATGTGTCAGTCTGTCAGTGATTGGTCCTAAGTTACAATATTTTGAGCTCACGTGTCATATTGGCAAATTGATGTTTCACAAATTCAGTTTTGGTTGATTCCGTCATTTGGTAACTTGGTTTTTAGCTACTTAACCAAAACCCATTTGAGACTCTAAGTCATCTCAGAATAGTGCAGAATGTTTATGGTTTCATAGACTCTTTCTTAGACTTCTTCATATTCAGAACATCCTTAGCCAGAAATTAAGATGAGAATTTTAGAATGGAAATATTTGCTTAGAATAATGTTCATTTTCAGATAAAATTTTTATGAGTAGGGAATAGAATCACATTTTCTCTCAACTCTTTAATGATTAGCTTTTTAGAAATATGCTTATAAGAATAAGAAATATGCTTATATAAGAATATATGTCGGTTTAATGCTTATAAATGCTTATAAAAATAAGAAATATGCTTATATAAGAATATATGTCAGTTTAATAGGGCCTTACTCTGTAATGTCAAATTTTAAAATATGCTCCTAATGCTAATTTACTAAATTATTTTGTGTAAGTTAATCATCTTAAATGTCTACTATATCAAATTAATGGTATTTTCTTTATATTAAGATACAGGAATTTAATTTCTATTGCAGATATCTTGAAAAGCAAATTCAGAAAAGCAAATCCAGAAATATATATTTCCTAGTGTAGAATGTAATATAACCCTAGAAAAAAGAAAAGATCAGATTAAATAAGATTTACTCAAGTAGATTTTGGTAAATGTAGATTCTAATTTAGTATCTTAATCTGGTTATATGAATTGTCTTGGACTTAGGGACATAGGGATAAAATAAATACTTTTGCTGAATAATTCTGGTGACTAATTCCAGTACATTTTTGAACAAAATAATTCTGATTAATACAAATTTCTAGTAATTATGAAAAGTCATAAAATTTGTTTATGTGGTATATTTTGGGTTTCATCTGTAGTTTTGGCAGTCCCCATCCATATATATTAGTGAGTATGTACAGAATATTTTAGAATATGAATTACTGGCTTTTCTAAGTATTTTTTTAAATTAACATATAATGTATTATTTGTTTCAGGGTGCAGATCTGTGGTTCATCAGTCTTACATAATTCACAGTGTTCACCATAGCATATCCTCCCCAATGTCCATCACCCAGCCACCCCATCCCTCCCACCCTCCTCTCAGTAGTTTCTAGTGCTATTTTTAAGTTCTTAACTGAAGTTGCTTTTATTTATTTATTTTTTATTTATTTTTAAAGATTTTATTTATTTATTTGACAGAGAGAGATCACAGTAGACAGAGGCAGGCAGAGAGAGAGAGAGGGAAGCAGGCTCCCTGCTAAGCAGAGAGCCCAATGCGGGACTCGATCCCAGGACCCTGAGATCATGACCTGAGCCGAAGGCAGTGGCTTAACCCACTGAGCCACCCAGGCGCCCCTGAAGTTGCTTTTAGATAGATTGTTTTGAGAAGAAGTGTTTCTAAATTGAATTATTGCCAAAGTAAGGAAAAATACGTTTGGGAAGGGAGAGTTGTATATTAATATATGAGACATTTTACCTTTAGGTTAATGTATTTATTCCCAGCCTCAATTTGTCGCATTTAGTTCTTACAAGTATCTTTTGTCCACTTTTTTCCCAGATAGTATGATTGGAGCTGCAGAGCTGTGGTAGTTTTGACAAACCTTTATTGGTTTAGTTGGCCCTTAACTTTGTTGTCTTCCTGAGTTTATGTATACTAATGGCCCCTTTACTCTGGCCTGTTTACTCAGGCTCTCCCACTGATTTTATTGTTCCTGCCTATGCTTGGGGGACAAGGAGATAAACTAACTTGGTCATCATTATTAAGTCAACTTTTAAACCTTATTTGACCTTCTGTTTTTCTTTTTAAAATAGGGTTTTTGACCTCCGTTCCCTTTTTGCCTTACAGTCCCAACCATAGTTGGGGGAATCCTTAGCTTACCCATTGGTTTCACTAACAAGGATGTTGACTTCATAATGAATCTTTTTCCTTTCCCTCTTCCTTCCTTCCTCCCAAATCTTTGTAGGTATTAAAGCCACTGAATCCAAAGTCTGGTTGTGTGTTTCCATCTTCTTTTGGCCTTTTCGATTACCCATGTTTGTATTAGAAATTATATGTTAGATATAGAGTAAACCATAGAGCTTCCATTAGCAGTAGATGACCTATTGGTTTAGTCCTGCGAGCTAATTTAGCTTAGATTTAGTTTATAATGTTAATGTTATCGGAAACTGTTACTAAAATGTCAAGTGAAACAATCCAATTGTATTGATAAAGCTCAGCATCTAGTGGGTTGATTAAAGTTTCATTTCTTTACCTATCCTTCTCTTTGTCTTTGACAATTTTTTACCTTGTTGGAAGAAATGTATTTTCCTTTGTTCTCTTACCATAACCGTGAGCATAAAATCTCTCAGCAGATTTATAGTCCTTTGGGGTTTGATGAGAAAAACAGCATTTTAGATTAAAAACTTTACAAAATTATCATTCCTTAGTGAAATTTTCTATAGATAAAAATTAAGCAGAATTTTAAAAATATTTCTGTTTCACTTAAGCCATTAATATAGTATTTATTTTTTTAGAGAGAGCATGTGCCTGTGCATGTGAGCAGAGGTGGGGGAGGAGGGGGGCAAGGCAGAGGGGAGAGAGAATCTTAAGCAGGTTCCACACCCAGCATAGGGACATGTGATGGCGTTGATCTCACCATCCTGAGATCATGACCTAAATTAAGAGTCTGAACTTAACCTACTGAGCCACCCAGGTACCCCTAAAGTAATGTCACTTTAAGTGAAAATGCCCCACCCCCTGAACCACGGGCATTATTTCTGGTATCTAATCTGCTTATAAAGAGCTAAAAGAAATGTGCAGAAAATGCCCCCTTTTCTGTCACACTCGTGTATTTTCACAAATCATATTGTGGAGACATTTCTCTTGTATTCTGGTTATAGAATATAATTATTACTATATAAAATAATGTAGAACACAATAACTATATATCATGTCATGTATTAATATATAATAATATATATTAATAATGTAATATAGAATATAATAGTTGCTATATAAGTAGTAAAATTATATAGTGAAATTTTTAAAAAGGAGAAAATGATACAGAAAGCCAAATTGGAAGAAAGGGAATTTGGAGCTGGTTGTGGAGTAAAGATGGTATCACGGGGGATGGTGCTGAATTATCTTTTGAATATGTTTCCATTTTGGACTGATATGTTAAGCTTCTTAAACTTTGTATTAGAAAGATTTACAAAGTTAACACTAGATACTTGGCCTCCTCTGATGACTACAGGAGAGTTTTATAATTCTCTAAATAAACAGTTTTATTGCTATGGCTTTACCTTTATACCTTGGTAGAATTTTATTTATAGTCTAGATATTAGGAGTGAATCACAGCCAGAAGTCATTTGAAGTCCCTGTTTCTGGTAAGGTGGGCTACTGAAAGTACTGTTTGTAACTATACAACGAAGGTCTGAATTTCTTAATTCTTGTAAGTATTCAGTTTGGCTGTGCAGATACTTGTCGTGTTTTTACACACAGCAGTGCCAGAATGTAAAACTTCTTGAAAAGCATAGTCAGGGCAAGATAGTCTATGTCCCATGACTCATTTATCTCATGTTGATTGTTCTTTAGAGCTGTTTGGTTTATATGCCATATTAATGTTGACTATTGATTTCTTTCCTACAGCATGGATTTGTGGTATCATTTCTATCACTGTTATTAGCCTGCTTTCCTTGCTAGGCGTGATCTTGGTTCCCATCATTAACCAAGGATGCTTCAAATTTCTTCTCACATTCCTTGTTGCACTAGCTGTAGGAACAATGAGTGGAGATGCCCTTCTTCATCTACTGCCCCATGTAAGAAAACTTTTTAATCTTTAAAAAAAATAAAAATATTTAAGCTAAAAGTGTCCTTCATTACCAAGCTATGTAGCACACTAAACTAGTATTTGTTTTATTTGCTTGTAGGATGAAGTATTTTTCCCATTTGCATAGTTTTAATAGCAACACTTTTGAAATAAATTGAATTGTTAGGTTTTCAAATAGCAACAAAAATTGGTAACATCAGTTTTACTCTTTCCCGTCACAGTGTATACATACGAAATCACTATGTCGTACACTTTTAAGTGTCTTAGAGTTTAACATCCGTAGAGCTGAAATGTTAAAAAAAATTGCTCTGTTAGCAGTTCTGAAAATGAATACGTAAAATGGTACCCCACTCACTGATCTTTATCCGTATGCTGTATCAGGAAAGCCTTGAGAAGAAATACATTAGGGTCTCGCAGTGATTGTGCCACATGGCCACTGTGCCCAGGCATCGCATTTGCTCGGGAAGAGGCTGACGCGCTCAGCTGACAGCTTCAGGCGTTGAGCTCTTTGCACTTGGGGCTGTTTATCCTTTCACCTGGCAGACCACTTATTTGCTCCTATTTCAGGACACTTCTTTTATTTATTTATTTATTTTAAGATATACTTCTTTGAGAGAGCCAGACAGAGAGTGCGGGCATGGGTGAGCGAGTGGTGGGGGCAGAGAGAGAGTCATGAGCAGAGAGAGAGTCATGAGCAGAGAGAGAGTCATGAGCAGAGAGAGAGTCATCAGGCAGACTCCCCGTGGAAGGCGGAGCCCCACCCACCTCCATCCCAGCGAGCAGGAGATGGTGACCTGAGCTGAAACCAAGCGTAGGAAACTCAACCAACTGCCCCAGTGCCCTGTATCCCAGGAGACACTTCTAATGTTATGATCTTATGCCCACACGCCTAGTTACCTTGCTTATCCTCTTCCCAGGTAGGAGTATTTTATCCAACATTACTGCTTTTACTTCAAATTATGAAAATACTGGGGCTTTTCCTTTTCCAAATGCAAAATTACAGGTTTGAGGGGTTTGTTGTTTTGTTTTTGTTTTTGTTTTTGTTTTATATTCTTACCACCTCCTTTTGGAATATTTGGGAGACAGAATTATATTTTCTTTTTAAGTAATCTCTGCACTCAACGTAGGTCTGGAGCTTACAGCCCGGAGATCAAGCAGGAGTTGGCTGCTCTCCCAGCTGACCAGCCGGGTGCCCCCAAGAATTGTTTGTGCGTTTTGTGTAATCCTTCTCCCCATCTTCACTTTTGGTTAAGATTAGAGATTGATATCTGGAATAATATATGGCACTGCCTTAAGAAATTGATTAGTGAATCTTAAAATTGTGAATATGAGGTTTTTTTGGTAAGTTGATTAGTTACTTATTTCCCCCTTTGTCCCCCCCCCCCCACTTGCTTACCCTTTCACCAGTCATCAAGAATAGTGACATTTTCAAAACTGGGCCTAACAAGAACAGTTGAAGTAAGAATAGTCTTTTACTGCTCTTTAACTTATTTTTTTCATAAGAAGTATTAATTACTTAAAGCTGAATGGTCTTGCTTTCTTTGAGCGGTTTAGAGCCTTCTTCAGTTGGCCGCTAGCGACTGAGAAGGCGTACAGGTGCTCAAAGGAAGGAAAAGACTTTAGACTAATTTTCTAACTTTGAAGGTCACTATTGTGAAACTTAACTCCTTTCACAATTAAAAAAACTTTGTTTCTATGCATTTATTTTTGCTAAAGCTTTAAAATGTGGAAAATCAAACACGTTTAAGTATATGCTTTTGCTGTTGCTCTACTGTGTAAGCATAGGTAACATCTCCTCACTTTTTAAAAATAATTTGTAAGAGAAAAACATAAAAATACAATCAATTTAAGAAAAAGTTAGATTACAGGGATTCACGGGTTGTGTATGACCTGCTGGTGAAGTAGTTTGTTTTTACTAAATGTTAGGCATCTGGTTCTTGTTTACTTCAGTTTGCAAAGGACCCTCCTGCGTGATTGTCTCGCTATAGGATGTATCTTAACCCCTATAGGCATTTGACTTTGTGGTCTTTGTTTCAGAGTGACCATGAAATAGGCAATACTTTCCAGGCCACTTAGAACGTCAGAATTAAATAGAGGGCGACTTAGAGTTCAGTGAGATAATATTTACAGAACCACTTCAAAAATTTAAAGATATTTTTTCCTGTGTCCTCTAGGAGATTATAATCTCAAAGTTTTAAAAGGCATTTTTAATTACATGCTCAGAAGTTTTCGTTATTCTTATTAATAGTCTCAGGGTGGACATGATCACAGTCATCAACATGCGCACGGGCACGGGCATTCTCACGGACATGAATCTAAGAAGTTTTTGGAGGAGTACGATGCTGTATTGAAAGGACTGGTTGCTCTAGGAGGCGTCTACTTGTTATTTATCATTGAACACTGCATTAGAATGTTTAAGCACTACAAACAGCAAAGAGTAAGTATTTTTTTAATGGCTTCTTCCATTTTCTGAGATATAAAACGTAACAAAAAATACCATTTTCTGGCCACATGCTTAATTGTGATGTTGGTATGTATTAAAGGAAACATGGACATTGATCTTCGCTGTTTTGGTCATTATGTCTGTCATTCGTAATCCAGATATAGCAGTCTTTGTTTCAGTTCCTTTGTTGGATTTTTTTCTAGCTGACTTAAATAGGATAGAAGAAGCTGTTGGCCGATTTCTGCTTATTTCAAAAAAAACCAAAAATGTATAAATAGAATCAAGTTTCATGGGTCCACTTAGGTCATGTTTTCAAGTATAAGTGGCTTTCATTGTCCTGTCTTTCAACGAAAATGTTTTCACACAGCACATTTCCTCATCAGAAATGCTAGTGGTAGAAGCAGTAGAGGTGAGGAGGCTTTAGATCCAGGGGCTTTGTAGGAAGGAAGTAGAATGAAGTGAAGGGAGTGGCGGGGAACCTCCCAGGAGATGTTAGACTATTGATTAAATACCCTGCTTGTCATGAGCCGTGTTTCATGGCACATTTGTGAGTATCAGATAAATACCTAAAATAACTTTCCCCCTAAGTAATTTCAGGGCTACTACCACTGACCTTCCCTTTTCACAGCAGTTCACGTCTGTTTCTGAAGCTCTGTCTCGAGTGCTTCTCAATAACATGTTTGTGGTACTAGTGCTGATTCTCTTCAGTGTACTCTGCTGAAGAGGAACAGTGTGTTCTGTCTAGAGGATGTTTTAAAAAAGCTTAGACAAAAAAGAGAAAATTCTTACATTTTGCTGGTTTACTGCAAATACTAAAAAAAAAAAAAAAAAAAAAACAAAAAACTTTTTCCTCAAGAACAAAGGATAGTCATGATCATAATATGTGTACAGACCACTCTTAAAATACACCCTTTATGTTATTTTTATGGATGTATTTTGTTTGTATATGTACGTGTTTTTTTCTTTGAGATAAAATACGGTTTAGAACCGAGCTCTAAACCGGGATTTGGGGGAGTGATTCTAATTCTTGCCCAGGCACAAACCGCAGCTGGGAAACTCTGACTCATTTATCATGATTTCCAGTTGCTAGCTAAATCTACAGGAAATAAATCCTACTTCTTAGATAGATTTTTGTATCATATTCTAAATAATATATTTAATTTTAATTGGCACATTTTAGTCTGGACATCATCATATTTAATTACGTCCAAAGAAAGGGTGATCAGCATGATGTGCCAATAAATTATTATCTAAGGAATGGTAAGAGGACCTGGGAAGGATCAAAAGTGAAAGAAATCTAGTATCTGGGTTTTTGAAGGTCGTGTGGAAAGGTTGGGTGAAGAAGAGAATAATGGGGGAGGGATGCCAGGGTGAGAGCGGCAGCAGGAAATGAGTCAGAAGGGGGGCGATGGGAGCTTGAATTTCGAGCCACGTCCTAAGGAAAGGGGAAAGAGAAGCAGATTAAGAGGATTTCTTTCAATGAGAGAATAAGAGTTGATCACTGATGACCTAAGAAATGTAAGAATTTTAGGGTCCATTGCAAAGGATACGGAGAAGTTTTGGAATTACTGTGAAGCCCTAATTTTCTTCAGTTGTGTATACCTGCTAACACTGAGGCAGCAAGCATTAATATATAATATGTACAAATTATTAGAGTCTGCATAACTTATAAGTATAAAATGTAGTCTTTCAAGAGATCAAAAGTTTCCTGGTTTTCTTTATCATTTAAGCTTGGTCTCCTTTTGAATTTAAATTTGCTGGCAAAATTAAATAGGTTTGTTTTGTAAACCAGTATAGGAGAATAGAGTCCCCAGAGCTTGGTAGTTCTTGCGTAAATTTGAAATTGTGGGAAGTCAGTAACTGAAGGGAGCACCTAAGTCTAGTAGTAAGGAGTCCTTCAAGTGTGTCGAAGAAAGGGACCTGGGCAGGTGAATCAGTGCGTCTCTTTTATGATAAATAGGACAGTGAGTAACCAGAGAAGAAAAAGTGTATGGCATTTTTTGAGGAAAGGGAATTAGTGATAATTGAACAGAACAGACATTTGACCATCTGTGTGGCAGAATCAGTTATTGAAAGAAAGCTTCCAGAGCATAAATTAAGTAATACATCAGATGTTGACTGGTTTCAGCAAGTTGAGGCTTTGAGGGTAACGATTTGGCAAGTTTTTAGGACAACAGACAATCGGAACCAAAGCAGTTAGACAGAATCCCAGCTAGTATTTGCATTTTCCTCTTAACACTTTTGTACTAGTGTTGGCTTTTTCTCCCCGCCTCCCTTTTCTTCCCCTTCTTCTTTAACTCATGACTTCTGTTTCTTTTCTTCTCTCTAGGTTGTCTCCATATTACTTTCTTCTGACAATTTTGTGTTTCCCCAGTTCTTGTTACTTACTGCTGTGAAGCAGAAAAACCCACAGCTTACTGGCTTATAACAATCATAAATAGTAGTTTATTATTTCTCTTAATTCTGTGAGAAAATGAGGCGAGATTCACCAGGAAGTTCTTTTGCTGCACTTGGTATCAGCTAGAGTCACTCACTTTACTCCCTTCAGACTCACCTGGCCTGGTTTGACCTGGACAGAGTGGGGTTGGGGGTAGAAGGTCCCCAGGTGGTCTTTGTCTCTGCCACATGGCCTGTCCTCAGAAGTAGCTAGCTTCTAGCTTCCTGAGCAAAAGCAGAAGGTGCCAGGCTTCTCGCAGATCGGTCCCACAAGTAGCCCTTCGTCACTTTCTTGCATTCTGTTGATCAGAAGGCCACAGCTTATTTGCTCCCTTAAATCTACAGAGATTGGAAATAGAAATGTAAGTGGGAAGAGTTGTCAGTGGTAGTTCCGTAGTTACACTGATAAAAGAAGAAAGCAGACTTTTGGAAGATAGGAGAATTCAAACCTAAACAATGAAATACAATAATTAGGATTCATTAATAATTGAGGATAAATTAGATGAGAAAGAAAACTTTGTTGCAAAACTGTGAAGAGTCAGTTACTGATAGGTCGTTTTCATACATCGCCGCATTTAATCCTAAGAATCTGTCATTTTTATTTTACAGATGAGCATTCTTATGCCCAAGTCTCACAGAAGTAAACTGCAAATTTGGGGACTTTAATGCAAGGGTGACTCTGGCCATTATGTCCCATGTAGGGAGATGTAAGATTGCATTCAGGACGATGAAATTCAAAAGAATAAACTTTAGTTTTTTCAGAACTTCCTTTTCCCACACACTATAAATAAGGCAGATATTAAATGTATTTCACATTTCACTCAGGTGCATGTAATACAGTCTGTGTATCCCATTCTGTGCTTCTGAGTAGATGAATTATCTTTTACTTGAGTCATTGGGAAAAAGAAAAAATGACATATAAATTTAGTTGGCTATTTTATCTAGTTAGACCCCTTGATTAATTTCTAAAAACTTTTTCCTCACTTTTTTCCTAAATAATTTATGAATAAAATGTTAGTGCCAGTTATCCCCGTAGATGTTAGTAAGTAAATATTGTTGTTCATTGTGGCTGCAGATTTGATGCTAATACCAGATTCTTTTCAGGGAAAACAGAAGTGGTTTATGAAGCAGAACACAGAAGAATCAACTATTGGAAGGAAGCTTTCAGATCACAAGTTAAATAACACACCAGATGCTGATTGGCTTCAGCTCAAGCCTCTTGCCGGTAGGCAACAGTTCTGACTAAAGAGAAACTTTTAAAATATAAAAATTGAAATATTGCTTCTAAACTGTGCCACTGTTTGAAATATCTTGTTTTTGTGGCTTTCATAATATTAGTTTCTAACTTGTATTTTCTTAAATGTGAGTGTATCTTGTGATTTTGTTAGTGTTTTATTTTGGCCTTACTTAAATGTGGGACTAACTGCATCACAGGGCAAGGAATGTATTGCACTTTTACAGGGAAAAAAAAGAATGAAACAAAAAGGTTTTGTAAGCAGTATGCTCGTGTTATTTTTAGATCTTGGCAATGCAAAATCTCCGTGCCCACCGCATGTGATTGCTTTCATATGGAAGAGGGCGAGTGGTCTCCATATAAAAAAATCTCTGCTCATCCATTCGTCTTTCTTGTTGCCTGATAGATGTGATGAGGTAGCTTACAATTTTCAAGGAAACGTAAAAATTTTTTTTAATCTAATGTTACCTTTTTTTTAACCTGTGTTTCCCTTGAGTATACGAATGATTTTCTGCAGAAAAGGGGCAGACAAGACTCTAACTGTATTCCGCTCCAAAATACAATTTGAGAAGTAGTAGGCTCTTTGTCACATAATAAATAGCTTTTGAAAACTAGGGGAGAGGCCAACCTCAGTAAAAAAAAAAAAATTTCATCAGATGTTGTCTTGACTTACATGGATTTCTGAACTCCCTTCTAGTACTGATCTGAGCAGCATTTTCCGGTGGGTGGAGCTTTGGGGGGTGCGGTGCCAGTACTTAAGTTCTGTTTTTGTTTTCTTGAGTGATAAGGGAATGTTAGAGTGGGTAAACTTTAAGGTTCCTTCTTTCCCTGAAAAATGGTGGGTCCATTGTATTGTCCTGTAAATTCTGCAGTAACTTTCTCCCCTTTGATGTTCATGATGCGCTCCTTAAGTTTCAGCGTCTTCATGCTTGCCGGTTCTTCCCACTCTGCTGCTTCGGATCTCGGGGCTCTCACTTACTTCATCTGCTTCATCTTTTGGACACTCAGAACCAGTTTGCTGTGTGTGCACATGTGTCTTTGTTCTCTTTGCTCTTACACGTTTACTTGGGACTTGTAAAAGACATTCACTTAAGAAATGTATATCGCACTGCTATTCTGCTTGAGTTTAAATTAGCAAAGAAGCGTTCATTTAGGTGTTGATAAGGTGTGTCCTCTGCTGTTGCAAATACAGGAACTGATGACTCGGTTGTTTCTGAAGATCGACTTAATGAAACTGAACTGACAGATTTAGAAGGTCAACAGGAATCTCCTCCTAAAAATTATCTTTGTGTGGACGAGGAGAAAATCATGGACCATTCTCACAGTGATGGCTTACATACCATTCACGAGCATGATCTCAACGCCGCTGCCCACAACCACCACGACGAGAGTAAAACTGTGCTGAGGAAACACAACCATCAGTGGCACCACAAACATTCTCATCATTCTCATGGGCCCTGTCACTCTGGATCTGACCTGAAAGAAACAGGGATAGCTAATATAGCGTGGATGGTGATCATGGGGGACGGCATCCACAACTTCAGTGACGGCTTAGCAATCGGTGAGTGGGCTGAATCTTGGGTTATAGTTTGTTGTTCTATAAGACCATTTTCCTTTGTCCACAGTTTCAGTATTAATATTGTGAATTACAATACATAAGATTAACTTTTGGAGGTTAACAAATACACTGTCATATATTACTCTGGTCATGTGATTTTGTTAAGGTTTTCAGTATAAGTTTATTTGGGGCATAGAGATTAATTTTACTGGATTTTCCTTTGAACATAGAAACGAATGTCTATAATATACTACTTTAATAACATTCCAAGGCATAATCACCATATGAATGGTGATTTAACATTTTATTTTCAAATTCATTAAATTATTAAATTATTCATTTAATGGTGATTTCCAAGGCATAATCACCATATGAATAGTGATTTAACATTTTATTTTCAAACACATTTACAGGACCCTGAATGTATAATTTCAATCCTAGGTTTAATAATTCGTTTTTGCTTTTGAGAAGGTGAAGAAAAATTTACATGTTAAAAGTCCATTGTACCAAATTCAGATATTACGTTAGAGCCTTGCTAATAATGTAAACTGATATTACTTAGTCTAGGAGAATATTAAACATGATTCATTCATGATTTTCTTTTCCAGACTTGACTCAGAAGTAGGCTGTGGTTTCTTCCAGAAAGGAGAGGCCATATTTTTGAATCAACAGTAGCCATCAATGTTAAAGAATAAAGAATTTTAGCAGGAGAATCAAATGTAGTTTGTACCTCTGATATTCAGTCCTCAAGACCATCAGACAAATAATACTTCGTGGCATTTATACTCTAAACCCAGGAGAGTTCAGATAAGGGGATAGTAGCCATTTAGGTATCTTTAAATATTTATATGGGAGAGCAAATGAAATCATAGACTTACAGGACTTAAAATTTAGCATCAGGTTTCCACTCAGAGACGGAAATGCTGAAAGCCGTTATACTCCCGAGCTTTTAGTGAGTGAGAAGGAAACCCTCACGGAGGATTAAATTTCTCGGAGAGTATTTCCTTCATGGAGTCGCTCTCTCTGGTTGTCATACACCTGTTGCACTTGACTTACGTATGCACAACATACGGAGTAAGGTAGATGTGAGTCACGCGCACACCGTAAAGTTAATTTCATCGTTAATGAAAATGGAAAAGCAGAAGTAAACATCACTTGACTTTGTTTCTACCCCCGCCTCAGGAGCAGCTTTCAGTGCCGGACTGACCGGAGGAATCAGCACTTCTATAGCGGTCTTCTGTCATGAGCTGCCACACGAGTTAGGTAATGTGTAACCTTTAGAGTGTCACCGGATCTTGTCGAATCTGAGACTTCTTCAGTGATAAATGTGTCTAAATTTGGGAGAGTTTAAACATAAAAGTGGCTGATTGCAGGCATACATGTGATCATTCTCTTATTATATAATATGTGTTATATGTGCCTAAAGATGTACATTGTTTTATATGTATGTATTTTTAACTTATATCAACAGTATTACATTATATCCCATTCTGTTCCTTGCCTTCTGTTTCTGATCATTACGCTTAAAAACTCCAGGTTCTCATGAGTTAATTTACTATGTTGCTTTTACCCAGTACTCAGACTTGTGCGTTTACTACATTTTACATATTTATCACTTAGTACCGGATACACCATGCCTTTAATTTCCTGTCATCACAGATAATGATGCATTTAACATCTGTACACTTGAGTGCTTATAGGCTCTTCTGAGAACATCTTTTGGGCTTCTACCCAGGAACAGAATTGATGGATCTCAGGATATACATGCCAAGAAGTGCCACATTACTGTCCACAATGGCCGTACCAGTACAGTTTCTAACCAGCAGTACCTGAGAGTTCTTGTGTTTCCATATCCCTGCCAGGATTTGATGTTAAGTTCATTAAGTTTTGTCAGTTCGACAGGTGTAAAATGATAGTTTTTTGTTGTTCTGGTTGGCACTTATTCACCTACCAATGATTTTTAAATTTTTTTAGTTTCTCTTCATGTGTATTTTTTTCCTGTAAATTGAAAAACATTAGATGTGAACATGCATTCATCACATAGAAAATGGGCAAGGGATGTAGAGATGACCTTGAGAGAAAAAAAAAACCCCATCTTTTGAGTATGCAAGGAATTTTTCATGTATGAAACATCTGTCATTTGACTGTGTTTAACTGTTTTTGGTGGTAGCAGTAGCCTTATTTGCTTACTTTGAATAGAGTTTATATATGTAGTTTGCTTAGAAAATTATTAACTGCTCACAAAAAGCAGAAAAATCTGTTAGTGCTTACGTGGTGCTGATTCTTTAAGCCTGATTCCATACTTAACAGCCTTGGGCATGTGGTCTTTCTCTTGGTTCATGCCCCATCATCCTTACCCTGACTAAGCCATCATTGCCTTCATTGTCTTTTGCTTGGACAATTTCCATAGTGTTTGTATCTGGTTTCATTCTATTCCAGTCCATCTCATATACCTTATCCTAGATAGAGCTTCTCAGATGTAACTTGCTCACGTAATCAGAATCTTCCAGTTGCTTCCCTTACGTATGGAGTTAGAAGCTGAGATTCCTTCATCCTACTTTAGGTGACCGTCCCTTCTGCCTACCGTGTTAGCCTTACTCACTGTACTCGCTGTTGCATGTTTTCTACTTCACCAAACATGATTCAGCAAATACACTGTAGGTGCCTCAGCCTGTTTCTTTGCTTATACCATTCTCCTACTTTGGCTCGTCCTGCTGCTTGTGTCCCTAGTTAATCATGTTAATAAGTCTTTTTCCCCCTCTCACTGCAGGACTGCCCTCTGGTCCCATGATTGGATTACTTTTTCTTCTAAACTTTGTCACTTACTTTAAGTAGGTCTTTCTTTGGGTACTTAGTATATATCCATTTTAGATGTCCTGTTTCTTAAAATGTAGGTTCTTTGGGTACAGATACTGTATCTTATCCCCTTTTCTTAACTGCTTTCCTATGTTAGTGAGAGCGTGAGCTGCCGGTTGTGACTCCGTAGCAATGGAAATCAGAGCTGTCAGTTTCTATATGTGAGTAACATACTGCTAAGAATTTTAGCCTTCCATTTTCATTTTGAACTCTCTTAGAACTAGACTTGGGTAGTCCTAGACACACATCCGCAGCATATGGGAAAACCTTCAACTTCCCTTCTTCCTGCTCCCTTGGTGGAGTACATCATGCCGCTTCATGGTTACTGACAGCAGAGAGTCTGGAGATTAAGGTGGTTGCCTTTCTACTACTTACTCCTTTTTCTCTCTGTAGTTTCTTGTTGAAAAAGTGACACACAAGGAATGATAGCCCCACGTAAAACACGTGCAGGACAGATCTTAATGGCTAGGTAAGCCCTGGATCCCCAGAGCCGAGTTCTTGTAAAAGCTGGGTTATAGAACTCTGCATGGGCCAGGACTCCTCAGTGAGACCTTCGACCACAGATCTCTACCTGTTTTACCCCACAGACCAGAAGTTGAGATGGTACTATTGCTGTGAGAGGAAACAACAATTTAAAATATATTGAGGAGCACCTGGGTAGCTCAGTCAGTTAAGTATCCAACTCTAGATGCCAGCTCAGGTCACCATCACAGGGTCCTGAGACTGAGCTCTGCGTTGCTCACAGCACCTGCTTGGGATGCGATCTCTCCCTCTCCCTCGCTTTCTTCTCCAGCTTGTGTCCATGCTTGTGCTCTCTCTAAATAAGTAAATAAATAAAAATAAAACTTTTTTTTTAAAGATTTTATTTATTTATTTGACAGAGAGATCACAAGTAGGCAGAGAGTCAGGTAGAGAGAGAGGGGGAAGCAGGCTCTCCGCTCAGCAGGGATGCTGAGGCAGATGCGGGGCTCGATCCCAGGACCCTGAGACCATTACCCGAGCCGAGGGCAGCGGCTTAATCCACTGAGCCACCCAGGCGCCCCAAATAAAACTTTTTAAAGTATATTGAACTTTGCCAGCAGGAAAGACGTGAGACCCTAAGAAAATGTGCATTTCCCCCCAATACTTAGTGCTAGATCCACATCAACTCCATATTCCAGCTGCCGAAGCTTGTAGGGAAGAAAGAGCACAGCTCTGGAGGTGACAGAAGATGCTTTGGACTTTGTATCCATCAAGGTAGGAAGTAGTCTACTGACCATAACCAGAGGAAGTGTTTGAAGAAAGAGATTATACAGCCTTTTTTTTTTTTTTTTTTTTTGCCTTTAAGGCACAGTAATAGGCACTTTGGTAAAATAGGCCTGGATGAATGTCCTACCCTAATTATCCACTCTTACTTGGAGAGGAAGGGAATCTGGAGAGAGAAGTACAGAAACATCTTCCTCAAACTTCCAAGCAAGGGAAAGGTGATTCCCCTTGAAGATGAGATAGAAGCATGGCAGGTGGATAGAGGAGTTGTCTTCTCCCTGGTGGTTAAGGTATTGGCAAAGCAGTATAATACGTCACATTCCAGAATAATTGATTTGATCTAAAACCTCTTTGGCCCTAGTTAAATTTTTTAATTATGAATTCTTCAAACCATTCTGAGATTTTTATACTGAAGTCATCATACCCTAAGGGGTAAAATGTGTTTAAATTACATTTTAATGCATTAAAAACTGACCGTTAGTAATTCCAAGTTTTATTGTTCCTTTTCTGGACAGATCGCTGTTTCTCTAATGGTGTACCAGGTGAGGGTTTGCTTTTGTTTAGGAATGCGATAGGAAAATTTGTAGTTTTAAGCCTTAGAATGATATACAGTTCAGGGGAATTCACTCTAAGAGGGGTGTAGAAATTGAAACCATCTGAGAAAATAGAAAACCTTGGTCTCTCATTGCATGTTTGTTCCTGGACTGTGGTAATGGATGAAATTGTCCAAATTATTACTATTCTTTCTTCCGTTTTTGCTAAACTTGTGTAGCTAAATTTAAGTAAGTTACAGTATTACTCTGTTATATTTTCTCTGCTTTCTCCCCACTCTCTCAGTAAAGAACTGTATCACCATGTGAATAATTTATAGGAAAACTTGTATAAAAACATATAAAGGGGAAATGAGATTGGGGATAATCCAGAACTCTCTTCTTGACATTAAGTAATGTGTTCTAATTTAAAGGAAGTAACACTTTGATAAATGAATTTATCCATATTATTCAGACTCAGCTCAGAAAGGCTGTGGTGCTATCCATTTTTTTTCCTTTCCTCTTGTATATTTAAGGGGTAAATAGAATTTCAAAATAAGATTTTCATAATGTGCTAAATTGTCCAGGGAAAACTGAACATTCACTATGTAGAGTTATACATGTGTATACTTGCATTATTTAAGGCAAAAATAAAGAATTTTAAAATACATACTTGTTTTTAAAAATCTTAATAGTTGATGTTAGCAGATGTAATTATAGCACTGGATCACATTAACGGCTTTGACAGGTACACCTCATTCATTGTGCTAATGATAACCTTTGTCAGCAGAAAGGAAAGGATACTGATTTATCAAAAGATGAATAGATTTGCTTGGTGTAAATCCCAACTGTATTCCTTTGATCTCTTTTTCAAATGTTTGTACAGATTCTTACTGAGAAAGGTAGAGAAAAAGGGAGAAAAATATGCAGATACCTTTGAGAAATTGTCATCTAAGATGAGAGTAGGACAGAGATAGAGTTTAAATGAAATATTCATCTTATGCAAGATCATTCTACAGAGATCACTTACACTGCTATATATTGGCAGTGAATAATTGGAAATTGAAATTTTTTTAAAGTAGTTGTATAATAACACCAAAAAACATGAAATGCTTTGCTTTAAATCTTAACAAAATATAGATAGAGTCTGTATGCTGGAAATGACAAATAGCACAAAAGAAATCAAAGGAGATTTAAGTATGAAGAGAGTGTAACAGGATTGGAATAGAAGACTCAATATCTTTTCACATGCTAATTTTCCCTATATTTTAAGTGCATTCCCAATCAGAATACCAGTAGGCTTTTTTGGAGCTTTTTCAAAATTTTACAGGGAAAGGGAAAGGAACTTGGATAGCCAGAAGAATTTTGGAAAAGGACAGCAGAATTGACTTTAAGACTTGCTATAAAGCCACAGTAATTGAAACAATTTATATTGGTGAAAAAATAGACACATAAATCAGTGGAACAAAGTAGAGTTCTCACATATATGGCAACTTAATTTCAACAAGGTGCAAAGGAAGTTCCATGTCGAAAGGATAGTTTTTCCAGCAAATGTTGCTGCAGTAATTGGATATGTAGTGGGGGAAAAAAAGCCCAAAAAACCAAAAACCCCTCACAGTAGGCACAGATTATATAAAAATAGATCACTGATTTAAATAAAGTTTTTTTTTTTTTCAAGAGAGAGAAGGTGTGTGCATGCGCGGGAACGAGGAGAGGGACAGAGGGAGAAAGAGAAGCCCAAGTAGGCTCTAGGCTCTGCGTGCCTGATCTCATGACCCTGAGATCATGACCCCAGCCTAAATCAAGAGTCTGTCACTTTAACCAACTGAGCTACCCAGGTGCCCCATTAATAAAAATTTTAAAATACAGGTTTTCCCTGCTATCCAGAAGTAGTGTTCCTATTAAAACCTTTTGTAAGCTACAATGGCTTAAAGCTAAGAAACACTATTAATGCAGAAGTTCTTGAGCATTCCTGGACCCTAAGAAACCTCTCTTAGGCTTTCGATACCTTAGGATAGATCTTGCTGATAGATGCACAAGCGAGGGATAAAGCACTGGTCACCTAGTTCAGAGCTATGGACGCTTGCTTGATGCTGAGATGCTGAGTCTGTTTCCTGGGGTAGGGGCTGGGTGCCGCCAGTCTTTCTGCTCGGGGTACATGCTGCACGGGCTCACTGCAAAACAAAGGCGAGGTTCCCATTTTTGCCTTTTTTTGTAAAAGTGAAAATCCTCCTCAGATTTTTTTGTTGTTAGGGAAAACGGGTACTAATGTAGGTCTTTAACAAAAGTGAGGTGGCTGTAATGTGAACCGTGGCAAAGTGGGGGTTACCTCTGTAAGACGCACAGAAGAAGACATAAGAGAAAGTCTGTTATTGGATTAGGCAAGTTATTCTTAGACACAGCACCAAAAGCATGATCCGTTAAGGAAAAAAGTAATAAAATTGGACTTCATAAAGATTAAAAACTCTACACAAAAGAAACCTTTACTAAAGGAATGAAAAGACAAGGTGTAAGGTCTGTGGAGAAATATTTGAAAAATATTCTGAAAGACCAAAGACTTTTAGGAAAAGATGTAAAGAGCGTCGTATTAGATGGAAACTGGAGAATGGCAAACTAGAAGCCATTGATAGAGAATCTCCTAGCATAGCACTAATTTTTCTGTTAACGTCTTCCTGTTAGAAATTAGAACCTTGTAACCATAAGAATTAAAAAGGAAAAGATCATGTACTGTTTGTTAGTCATATAAGATTAAGATCCCTTTTTTTTTAAAGGTTTGTTTATGTGTGTATGTGTAAGTGACCTCTGCGCCCAGGATGGGGCTCAAACTAGATCGAGGGTCACGTGCTCTCCCAGCTGGGCCGGCCAGGTGCCCCGAAGATGGCTTCTTAAGGGAAAGAAATGCCGCCATATTCTACGTAATACCTTTCACTGCTAAGTGTTCAGTGATCGATTGGATGTTTGTACATTTAATAACTAAAAAGTTTGTTATAATTAGTTGAAATTGATTTTGGCCCTTTAGCTTTAAGACTATTATTTCTGGCAGTATTTATTTTTCTAGTAAAGTTTCTGAGCAGTATTTAACCCTTTTAACATTTTTTAAGATTTTTATTTATTTGAGAGAGAGAGAGATTGAGGGAACGAAGTGGGAGGAGGGGCAAAGGGAGCCAGACACCCCACTGAGCAGGGAGCACCATGCAGGACCCGATCCCAGGACCCTGAGATCATGACCTGAGCCGAAGGCAGACGTTTAACTGAATGAGCCACCCAGGCGCCCCTTAACCCATTTTCCCCTAGTGGTTCAGCTATAGACACATGAGTGACAAAGTCTCTAATTTTACATGTTTAGAATTAAGTTTTAATTTTTTTCTCTGGAAAAAATAAAACATAAATGTGAACAGCATACAGTATACTCAAAGAGTCTGTTACTTCTGTTTTTCTTAGGCCGTTTCCCTTTGGAAATACGGCAGAGATCAGAGGAGAGAGCTTTAATTGTAGCTCACAGAAAAAGCAGTGACCAAGTTCTTTTTTTCTGTTATGTTTCTGCTTTTTTAAAAAAACATTTTACTTTTCACATTCTACAGAAAATTGGCCTTTTTGATATATGGTTCTTTGAGTTTTAACATGTATGTGACTTTCTGTAACAGTCACCACGGCCAGCAGGTGCAGAACAATTCCATCATCCCAACAGTCCCTTCACGCAGTCCCTTTGTGGTCACACCCCATTCCCAGCCTGCTTCAGGCAACCTTGGCATTCTTTGTCTTACATGGAATCATACATACCTTTCAGACGGTCTTTGAGCATCGAGCCTGAGACTTTCACTCAAATTTTGCATGCATTAGGTTTAATTTAATAAGTAAATTTTTATAATAAAGCATCAGTTATTAAAGGCGTATCTTTTAATATCAGTTCTTAATTTTGGTTTCTTTTTTTTCCCCCTAAATTTGTGCATAAAATCCTGTGGTTATAAAACTCTCACATTGTGTCTTTACTGTAGGTGATTTTGCAGTTCTTCTGAAAGCGGGCATGACTGTGAAGCAGGCCATCGTCTACAACCTCCTCTCCGCCATGATGGCTTACGTAGGCATGCTGATAGGCACGGCCGTCGGCCAGTACGCCAATAACATCACACTTTGGATCTTCGCAGTCACTGCAGGCATGTTCCTCTACGTAGCCTTGGTGGATATGGTAAGATATTTTAAATTTTTTTGTTAATACTAAACCTGTAAATAGAATGCACCTTCCAAAAATGGAGGAAATCTCTGGACATATTTGAAAGACTATTTTAAAAAAATATGTACCCCATTTAAAAACATGATATCCTAAATAGCTTATTAGAGAAAGAAAATTAAGTGGGAGGATTTCTTTGGAAATCAAGATGAGATGCTGAGAATTTTGGACCAAAGGATATTACTAGTCAAAGTAATCCAGTATTTAGAGATAATTATTATACTGTGAAGATTTTGTAATGTTAGGGTATAAATATTTTGTGGTTGTTAATAAATCATTCTTTGAGCTTGTTTTATAGCAAATAGGAAATACTATACCTCTTATGTAAGCCAGTCTTCTGCAGAAAATGGTGTATATTCCTAGGGATTTATGCAATTTCCCCTATTTCTAACTTTAAAGTTAACAAATCTAAACAATAGCAACTAGTTTTATTTTAATTTTACCTTAGTGTCTTAAATATGTTAGGCAGTATATTTGCAGAACTAGTAACTTGATTACTTTTTGTTTTTATTTTTTGATTTTTTAAAATTATTTTTATTAATATAGGTACAGGTCTGTGAATCGCCAGGTTTACACACTTCACAGCACTCACCATAGCCCATACCCTCCCCAGTGTCCATAACCCAGTCACCCTCTCCCTACCCTCTTCCCCCCAGCAACCCTCAGTTTGTTTTGTGAGATTAAGAGTCTCTTATGGTTTGTGTTACTTTTTGTTTTTAACTTAGATATTATGTTCACTTTCCTTCTGGTAAGATTGGTTAGATAGTGTCATTTCAAAACTTTGTAACCTAAATTTTTAATCACAGGATTATTGCCTATTTATAATAGTTTAGAAAATATCAACAAAAAATAGCTATTTACATTCTGTGCCTAGAGTTTGCCATTTCCTTGTTTTTTTCTTGGACTCTAACACCTCATTTCCTGTCCCCATGCTCAGCTGATGACCTTCCTATTTCATGGAAAATACTGAAGCCATCGAGACAGCCTTCCACAGGTTGCCATCCCTGTTTCTGCTCCCCTCCTGTATCTCTCTGTCCGCTCCCCTTTCCTATAACAGTGAAGAAATCTGTTTCTCGCTGAGGCCAGCTCCTTCAAGCCGTGCCCTGGCACTTGTGCCCTTTCATTAACTCCCTGAAATTCTCCCCTTTCTCTCTGTTGTTGTTCATTTTTCCCTCTCTGCTGGATCATGTCTAAACCTCCTGTACTTCTCACAAAGGTAGGAGAGAGGGAGTTTCTTTAAGTCCAGTTCCCATTTTAGTTCTCAGCCACCATTTTCCTTCTTGTACTGCAGATTACCCTTTCTTATTTTCTCGTTCTCCTCTTTCTTGAGTCTGGCCTCATCTGGTATTCTCCCCAACCGCTGTCCCGGATTGCTTTGGCCACATCTACTACTGACCACAGCATCCTTGAGTCCATGGTCACGTACCCCATCTGGCTTCATTCAGTTGTCCTAACGGCCGCATTTGGGGGGGGCTCAGTCTCTTCTCTTTCAATGCTTTCTTGTCAGTTGGCCTCTATGCCACCACCGTTTCCTGGCTTAACCACCTTTCTGGCCTTTCCGTTTGTTTTCTGGTTCTCTTCTCCTTGACCTATAAATGTTGGTGAAAGCCCTCTAGGTGATCTCATTTAGTCTCATGACTTTAAGTATTTAATGGCTGGTAATTCCTACATTTACATCTTTAGCCCAGACCTTTCCCTTAACTCCAGGTCAGTCTATCCACCAGCTTCCCTGAGCGTCTGAAAGGAATTGGAGGCACATCTGTTCAGAGCCTAGTTCTTGAGATGGCCAGCCTTCACTCACTGGACCCCCGACTCCTGTAGGAGTCTCTGTCTTACAGATGATGATTCCGTTCTTCCAGCTGCTCAGATCAAAGCCCTGATGATAATTCTTTGTCTCGGTTCTCCCTGTTCCCTACCGCTCCCCCAACCTCTGACTAATCCTAAGCCCCTGGGGAGGGCTCCACCTCCCAGCCACCTCTTCCGCCACCATCTTCTTCGGTTTAACCTTCTCCCCGCTTCTGTTGTTGCCCCGTCCATGACGGCTTCTGAGTCAACAATCATGTCACTCAGGTGCTTCAGACTCTTCAGTGGCTCCTTGTGAATTTCCTCCTCCTCCCTTTAGCCCTCCCTAATGTGTCTCTTTTCCTCATCTTCTTCCCCTTTCCCCCAGGAGGCACACACCGCCTCAGGGGCCTGGCTCTTGCTGGTCACTAAATGTTGACTATTTGGCCTGCAGAAGCTCTACTGACTAGCTCCCTCACTCCTTACGAGGCTTCCCAACTTCTACCCCAACATTTTACATCTTCTATCCCTACTTCACTTTTCTTTTTCTCCTTTGCACTTGTATTTTGATCTGTTAATAACACACTAAACATTTTACTTATTTACTGAGCTCATTGTGTGCCCCACATGGATGTCAGTTCTGGGAGGACAAACTTCTTTTTGGTTGTATTTCATTTACTACTATAGAAGTAGTTCACAGTTAGTTGAATGAAAAAGAAATGAGCTAATTCTGAAAAGAACAAGGTAATTTTTACAGTAAGGATTAGTAGTCTAATGAAGAAGAAAAGTAGCCATTAATTAGAATTCTTTTGATAATGGGTTACGCTAGAGTAGTGCACCATGTCTGTGGAACTATGGGGAGAGGCTGGCTAAAAAATAGGGGGAAATTAGGGAAATTTTTCTGGAACAAGATATCTGAGCTGAGTCTTAAAACCTGTAGAAGAGTTTATTAGGAGCAAGAGGAAAGGGCATAGGAGAAAGCAGAGTAATGAGTAACATCATTCCTTAACCAGTCAGTCGACTCCAAGAACTATGTTCTGATATTCTGAAAAAGTAACCCAGCATGACTACTGCTAAGAACACAAACAAGCAAACAAAAGTAAAACTGTATTTAAGTGTTAAGTAGCATTTATAAGGGGCGCCTGGGTGGCTCAGTTGATTTAGTGTCTGCCTTCGGCTCAGGTCATGATTCCAGGGTCCTGGGATCGAGCCCCACATCCGCTCTCTGCTCAGCAGGGAGCCTGCTTCTCCCTCTCCCTCTGCCTGCCACTGCTTACTTGTGATCTCTCTCTGTCAAATAAATAACTAAAATCTTTAAAAAACAAACAAAAAACGAAAAAAGTAGCATTTATAATGTTATAATTACATTGGAAATATCCTAAATGTCCAAGAAGAAAAACTACCTACATATATTTTAGGATTTTAATGACACTGAGATTATTTTTTCTCATGTTAAATGGAAAAAAATGGATTAAAAAGTCACATCCATCGTTATTAGGTAGAGGTAGGCCAGATCATGACAGAGACACAAAACATAGTGCTGTAAAAAGGGAGAACTTATCTTGTACATTTTGAGGCGCCATTACAGGGTTTAAGCAACGATGACATGATTGTATTTTCATTTTAGAAAGCCTACTTTGACTATAGAGAGGAGGTGTTTATTCGCTTACAGTCAGTCATGCGATAGCAACAGCTCCAGAAGTTCTAGTTCGAGGTCTCTAGGACGTGCAGTTGGAAGTGTCCACTGGTTTTCGGGGCTTTGCACAGCAGCTGTCAGTCCCCAGCGCGGAAGCGCTCTTGCGTTTTCACAGATACCGCCGCACTGTTGGGTGCAGCGGGCTCCGCTGTGGTTCTGATCAGCAAATACGGGTGTGGGCATTCGGGACGGAACTGAATGGGGGAAGGCATAGCGCCTCTTGTGGCTGGTATGTGCACATGTCCAGAGGGGATGCTTCTGTGAAACATCCTGTGTTATTTATGCTTCAGTGGTAAGGAAAGCCAGATTTAACAGTTTTTGTCATAATGAAAACTTGAGAAGAGGACAAAAGATAAACCAGTCTTCGTACTAATAGAACCACATGGGGGAAGTTGCCTGGTTTAGTTCTGATCCATTAACCCAGAGGTTGGCAGACTTTCTGTAATGGGACAGAGAGTACATATGTAGGCTTTGTAGCCCGTGTAGTCTCTACCGCAGTTAATCAGCTCTGCTGTTTGCAGTGGTTTCTGTCACAAGTACTTAACTCTGCTCAAAAAGGACAGTAGCCTCCATTAGCCGTTATTTACTATGGCCACAGACTTCTGAACAAAATTGATGACCAGCATGAAGTGGTTCTTAAATAAGACCCTCAGGGAATTGTTAAATATACTGTAGCAATGTCAGAATATGGTAGTTGGATTAACTGTACTCATTATTTAGTAATGAGCAATAGCATTTTTTCCTACGCAGCCATTATGTTACACTTTCCCCCTCTGAACCACGAAAAGCACCAAGATACTGTTTGGAGGAGAGCTTAGTGTCTGAAAGAGTAGCATATCGTGTCCTCTTTCTGATGGCGTCATTGCACACTTGAAAAGCAAAACACAGAAAACAAGAAAATGAAACGTGAAGTAGCATTTCTTTCACAATTTTGATTAGATGTGGATGGAAAGACTTGATGCTTATAATAATGGACATGCATTTCTTTAACAAATCTTATTTACTTAAATAAAGACTTAGGTTTTATACTTTGAACTTTGCATTATTCTTAAATGTAATAGTATATGCTTATGCTTTAGAAATCGAGCTATGAACTTCAGTGAACTGCGTGCCTTTAAAGGTACTGGAAACATTCAGGTTTTTGAAATTGTATCATGATTAGGAGAAACAGAGGACCCTGTGAAGGCCACGGGCTCCACTTGGTCGTAGTCCTGATGAATAGCTTCGAGAGACTATTTTCTCTATTATTGCAAGGAAAATAACGGCTTACGGGCAGAGAGATAACGAGTTAGGATTGTCTGTAAATATCTGTCCTTGCTCTCCCATGCAGCTGAATATGAGAATTTAAAACGGAAAGAGTAAAGAAGTGGAAAATCTTGAATTAGGTATCTCCCCCCCCCCAAAAGAATCTTATGTTTTCAGTGACTTTAAGTCAGTAAATGTGGTGATCTTTCCTGGAGAGTTTATTGGCAGTAATAAATGGTCTTATACTTTAGCATAAAGCAAATGGCAAGGTCAGTGGATGGTAACTTTAGAAAACGGCCAACGCACATATTTGCATTTGTTCAGGGTTTAGGAGGGAACAGATTTAGTACTTACTTCATAGCTAGAGCTTAAACTTCATCAGTGTTTGGCTGAAGTATATATTATGCTTAGCATTATGTTTAACAGAGTAATTTGTAGTTATGCTTTATTCATTTAAGTAGAAGAATGTAAACAAATTAAGCAGAGTATTATACAGAATTGCTTGTGAGTACCTGGGTTTTGTTTTTGCAGCTTCCAGAAATGTTGCATGGTGATGGTGACAATGAAGAACATGGCTTTTGTCCCGTGGGGCAATTCATTCTTCAGAATTTAGGGTTGCTGTTTGGATTTGCCATTATGCTGGTGATCGCCCTCTATGAAGACAAAATTGTGTTTGACCTCCAGTTTTAACCATTCCCAGTAATCACTGTGGATTACGAGAATGTTTCCATGCAGCTTTGCATCTGTCCCTAGTACTGTATGCACATTGCTCAAAGAAAAGTCAGTGGCTTGCACTACTTCCAAGTTCCATAGATTTGAGCCTAACCACAAAAGACTGGTGCTCAGTACTGCTTTTCCCTGTGTGAAGGGGTCTTTTAAAAATACAAAGCTTGTGATAAAGAGAGGAGAAAATGGGACTCCATGAACCAATGTTGACATAGGTTTGATTAAGACTTTTAAAAAAATAATCATATAAAACACTAAAGTAGTCTCTTTGGTAGTAGAAACTTCTGTGGCTATGCAGAAATAGAAATTGAACCAAAAATCACTTAAACTTTAAAAATATTTTAAATGGACTTCGGGCAGACTTTTCTTTGTGCTAAAAATGAATTGTAGTGTCCTTTAATTCAGTTACATATATACATAAGGTAATGGGGATCAACTTGATACAATTTTGAAACTGCATAAAGTAGGCTGTAGGAACTAGAGGAGAGCTCAGGCTGTGTTAGAGTATGAATTTAGCATTGGGAAAAGCCCTTATTCTTGAATCTAGAGTTACTATTTTTGTATATATTGCCATAGTGTTTAAACTTGCAGCCTAAACTACTGAACTTTGTGATTGTATGTTTGTGTGAGCTTCAGTTTAATGAAAGATTCATAGCGGTTCTTTGTATTAATATTATACTTGGTGTTTGGGTGTTTTTTTCTTGCAAACTTCAGTTTTGTTTTTGTTTTGGGATTTTTGGTGGGGGTAGGGAGTTGGAGCATGTGGTAAATTTTTTTTTTTTTTCGTTAAAAGTGTAACCCTCTAGAAAATACCAGAAAAAAAGAAGAACCCAAACATGGTTGAAATATGCAGCTTTCCTATTTTAACAGTACTAACCAGTTACTGGGGAAGTTTAAGTTCTAAATGTACGCATTGCTTTACCAGTTTGGTTTGGGAACCTAGAGCACATGCTGCGATTGGCAGGAAGGTAAGGCAGAAAACCCAAGTTCACCACGTCCATAATCTCTGCACGTCGACGGAAGTGGCTCTGACGATCATCTCGGCTGATGGCACGGGCCGTCGTGATACCACGCGACTTGGAAGATACACTTAAGTAACACAGCTGAAATCACTTGATCGTGCTGTGCCCAGATACGCTGTCGGTGCCTGATAGGGACTCGTCTCACTTAGAGGTGCCCCGTTCTAGCATAATTGAGCGATTTGTGAGAAGTGCAAGCCATGTTTATCCTGAATTTTGATCTATAATTTGTAGCACTAGTCATACTGCATGTAGCTTTCTGTTTACATCTTGTGCCACACGGTCTTCATTTATGCCCAGTAAACTGTGTGTGAACTGTGCGCAGGCAGCTTTGTTTTAATCGCTTGGCTACCAATGCGGCTGATTTAAAAATCTTACTGTTCACATATTTAAGAGCCAAACTCCTTCCATTCCATTTAAAGTGTTTGCATTTAGCCCTCCTTCTCTCCTCAGCTCCTTTCCTCTTAGTGAACCTACAAAAATAAAACTTGGAGAGCTGCACATGTACCTGGGTAGCAAGAGTCTTGCCAGTGTTTCTCCTTTGTGCCGTAAGCAAGGACGCTTAGGTGTGCTTTTCTGAATTTATGCCTGAATTTGAAAAATTATTTCTGGCTTTCTCTATGGCCTCCTGTAATAAGTAGGAGTTTTTTACCTAGAATATTTTCAGCGTTGGGCAGTGAATGAGCACAGCCCTCATCTCACTGCTTGGCCCTTCAAGCAACCCCGCTACAAGGTGCTGGTATTTGATTTAGTACTGCCAACGTCAAGTGATTAAAATATCTTGCTTTCTGAACCAAGATATATTTCTAGTTCCTTTTTGCATTTTTATACCCAAGGAGGATTCTGCATTCCAGCATTAAATCTGCTTAATTTTAAAACTTTTATGAAAAGCAACAGTGGGAATGTATTCCCAGTCTTACAGGTCTGGTTTAAAGCAAGCAAGTTCTGCTGAAGTGTATAAAGTTTTATATTCTCTAAAAAATGGTATTCTCTTCATCTGCTAGATTTTTTTAACCTATTAAGAGGGCTGTAACGGTTGCTGCTAGTATTTTGTTAGGGTTCCACCAGTATTTAGTTTCCACATCGTTCTAGTGTATAGTTTCAAGTCTTACTAGACAATCTGAATTCCACAACATTTCTGTTTGGCTCCAACATTCCATTTAGCTTGACCAGTCTGATTTAATGTGTGTTTGTTGGAGGTCATTCATGTTACTTGTACAATGCTGTCACTGTGTGACATCCATATGAATTTTGGTGTATATCACATTGCATTCAATCAGCTGTGATTATGCGTAGAAATACTATAGTAACTAGATGCAGTGTGAATTTTTTCCATTAACTACGTCAGTGGCTTAAATATGATTATGGTCCTGCAAGGTGATACTTGCTAAAATATCTAAACTTTTTTTTGTTGTAACTGAATCATTTTTTAAAAATTTATAAAGCTGGAAATGATCCAATGCTGTTTTTTTTTTCATTGTCAACAGTGGTGTGTCGTTTTATGTATGTTCCTGATGCTTATGGAACTCTCCCAAAATAAAGTTATTCAAAAAGAGCAAATACACCAGTGTGTTTTCTTTAGTCTTTATTTCAGAACATTCCTTACACTGAAGTAGGAGGCATTTTAAAAATACAGGCTGCATTTGCACATAAATTTATAATTAAGTACAGCTTTAAGTGAAATCTACATAAACCAAATTGTTTATATTTTCTTCCTAACCATCTAACAAGAAATAGGAACAGGTGTCTTCGAATTATGAATTAAGCTGACATAATAGTGCCACACCCCGTCCAATCCAGTGCTCCACGGGTCGGTCAGAGGGAAGAGTCACGGCAATAACGAAGTTCGTAGAATGCCCAGTGGTGGATAAGGTTCCTCTCCGCTCACTTGTCTTGTACAGTGGAGCAACATAACTTGGTCGTTCTGGTATCTCTACCCTTTTACAGGGCTTTAGCCACATCTGGAAGAAAGTGCATAAAAGTGCTTTTGAGTCAAGGGTATGATACTTACATTTGAACCTAATAGGGGATTTCAGTTCTGTGTCTGCAAATTTCTGTGGCCCAAATAGATCTTATTTTTGTTAGCAGTACTGCCATTGTTCAAAACATTTAATTTGTAATCATTTTTTTAAATTAAAGTATAATTAACTGCTGTTGTATTAGTTTCAGGTGTACAACATAATGATTCAACAATTCTCTCCCTCCCTCAGTGCTCATCAAGTAAGTACAGTCCCCAGAGGTCACCAGATAGTTCTTAGAGTCTTACGCACTGTGTTCCCTGTGTCGTACTTTCCATCTCTGCGCTCATTTATTGTATAATAGAAGTTCGTACATCTTAATCCCCTTTATTTCATCCACACTCCCCTCGACCTCCCGCTTCCCCTCCAACAACCACCAGTTTGCTCTCTGTATTTAAGAGTCGGGGTTTTTTTTGTTTGTCTCTTTCCTTGTTCACTTAAGATTCCATATGAGTAGAACCATGCGGTATTTGTCTTTCTCTGACGTATTTCACTTACCATTATATCCTCTAGGTCCATCCATGTTGTAAATGGTAAGATCTCATTCTTTTTTATGGCTGAAAATACTGTATAATATTACGTATGTACACTGATCTACATCTACATGTAATATTTTATATATAGCCACAGCTTTACCCACTCGTCTTCTGATAGCCTCTTTATGCTTCCATATCTTGACTCTTCTGTTTTCGTTTATCTTTGAGTAAATACCCAGTAATGGAATTACTGGATCATATGGTATTTCTAACTCTTTGAGGAACCTCCATACTGTTTTCCATAGTGGGTGCCCCAGTTTGCATTTCCACCAGCAATACGCCAGGGTTCCTTTTTCTCCACTTCTCTTTTTGATGCTAGCAGTTCTGACAGGTGTCAGGTGGTACCTCATCGTGGCTTTTTCATTTGCAGTTCCCCGGTGATTAGTGATGAAGAGCATCTTTTCATGTTTCTGTTTTGACCATCTCTAGGTGGTCTTTGGAAAACTTTTTTTTTCGGTTCCTTATTTTTTTTTTTTTTTTTTTGCTCTTGAATTATATGTTCTTTATGTACTTTGGCTATTAACCCCTTATTGGATAGAATCATTGCAAATGTCTTCCCCCATTCAGTAGGTTGCCTTTTTCTTTTGTTGATGGTTTCCTTCACTATACAAAAGCTTTTTATTTTAATGGAGTCCCAATAGCTTATTTTTGTTTCCCCTGCCTTAGGTGACCTGTCTAGAAAAATGTTGTTAAAACCAGTGCTGAGGAGATTACTGCCTATGTTTTTTTCTAGGCATTTTATGGTTTCAGGTCCCATATTTTGGCCTTTAATTCATTTTGAATTTATTTTTGTGTATGATTTTAAAAAATGGTCCAGTTTCATTCTTTTGCATGTAGCTGTCCAGTTTTCCCAGCACCATTTGTCAAAGAGGCTGTCTTTTCCCCATTGTGTGTTCTTGCCTCCTTTTTATAGATTAATTAGTCATAGAAGTGTGGGGTTATTTCTGCATTGATCTTTTTTGTGTGCCAGTACCATACTGTTTTGATTGGGTGAGTTTCAATCTGAAATTGTGAGGTCTTCAGCTTCTTTTTTCTCAAGATTGCTTTGGCTATTCGGGTGTTTTATTTTTCCATACAAATTTTGGAATTCTAATTTTGTGAACAATGCTGTTGGTATTCTGATAGGGATTGCATAAAATCTGGAGATTGCTTTGGGTAGTGTGGACATTTTAACTATAATTCTTCCAACCCCTGAGCATGGGATGTCTTTGCATTTGTGTTGTTTCCAATTTCTTTCATCAGTATAGGTCTTTCACTTCCTTGGGTAAGTTTATTCCTAGGCATTTTGCTCAAAACTTTTTTTTTAGTGTTCTCAGAACTATTTTCGGAGCCAACTAAATGAGAAAAAATAATTATTTTCACCTGTCAAGAAACATGTTATCTATGTATTCTTTACCTAGTCACCGTACTTACCTGGGGAGGACTTTTGACTGTTTACATCAACAACCACAAAATCATACATGCTTTCAAAGGGAACCACCACCACTGATAATCATGTCACCATATTAATTTAATACAGGCCAATCAAAAAAATCTAAAAGGATTTTGTCAGTGATTCTAGAGCTTAGATCACCTCCCCATTTTTTAGGTGGCTATTTTAAAGGGGCTAGTACACACATCGTGCTGTTTCAAACCTAGTTGCATTCCTTTATTCCTATAATATACCCACTTTATTTTTAGGATGTCATTAGCCAAGTTCCTAAAATATTAAGCACTGTTAAGCCTAACCAACCTAACCAATCTCAAAAGAATGTGGGGCAGGTTGGTCTCTGAAAATAAGCATAAAGAACAAACTACGGTCATAATGAGGAAATAGTGTTTTGTTTTAAAATCTAATTCGATTCCTTTTTCTCTTATAAAGTGGAATCCTTGAGCGGATGTTGGCTTGACAGCCCACTGTTCAGAGCCCTCTTTCAGGTTTCTCAGGTCTAAATAAATTGTATGAAGGAGTTAATAGTGATGTTAGTGTATGCTTCTCCCACATTATTGCGGAATCCATAAAGCTGTTTTTGGATGTAATTAAATATGAGGACTCAACAACACTTAATGAGTGTATTTCATCTTGGTCAAAACCACATTTTCTTAATGAGAATTTTTCTCACTAAGTGACATATGTATGAGAATCATCCACTTACAAATACCTTTGTATTCATTGTGAACTACCTTAAAAGAGCTTCCAGGTCTATCCCAGTCAACTCTTGAAACTTACCCTGTGACTTTGAATTTGGGTCGCCTGTTTAAAACTCTCTGTCCATACACAGTATCTTAGCATATAGGTCAGGTTTCTGGGAATAGCTCGTCCCTCACTGTACCTGTTAGGATTTTTGCCCGTCTGAGCTGCTCCCAGTGTCCCACAAACAATACATGTAAATGCACAGCCTGTATTTTATCGCACCATTCCAGACAGGCCTTTCCAAGTGTATGAAAATTTGTCTAGTCGTTTTCTCATGATTCAGTAACAGATGGAAACAATATCTTCCATAGCTTAGTTGGCTCATACTGCAGATTGGTTCCTAGCAAACACGTTTTTATGGGGTTGGCTTTCATATAGTTATCTTTTAGTCTCTAAGTATCATTTTTAGGTCAAAGTATATGTAAGAAATATATATGCATATGTGGATGCATGTATATAGTCCTCATTCTTTCTGGATTCTGTATTTGCAAATCTGCTTATCACTAACATTTATTCATCATCCTAGAACCAGTACTCTGTTGTATGATCATTCACAAGCATACTCAGAACCTCAAAAAATGTGAGTCACCAAACAAGTACTTTTCCAGCTGAGGTTGAACCTGGTGACACTCCGTTTTTCTATTTCACCTTGGTAAATAGAAACAAGTCTCATTTTGATAGGTTATTTAATAAGGAGTTTTTTTGCATTTTGTTGTTAGTGATTTCCCTGTTTAAAATGGCCCTAAATGTAGTGCTCAGGTGCTCCCTAGTGTTCCTGAGTGCAAGAAGACTGGGATGGGCCTCAGGAAGAAAATACTGTAAGGTTCATCCAGGCATAAGTTACAGTGCTGTTTTCTCTGAGTTCAATGTTAATAAATCAAAAGTATATATTAAATGTGGCATTTTTAAAGAGACACAAAACAAGTTATGTCTTGATTGGTTAACAAAAATGTGACCAGAGGAGCGTAGAAACTTAACCTTGTGTTTCTCCTAGGAGCTGTGGTTCAGCATTCACTAATTCTGTGCTGGCGGGAACTTAATAAAACATAATTATCATGATGAGAATGTCTGTTTGTGGGGTGTGTGTTTGTGTGTGCGTATAAAATAGTATCCCCCATCCCCATATTAGTATATCAAATACTAACCACAGGCACTGTGTCATAAAGAATTTTGGGATGTGATTCTGCAAGTTTCTTGGTCTTTCTACTCCAGGAAGCTCCATCCAGAAATAATCCATGAATGAAAACCCCTAAATATAAAAGAAGCAGGTTAATACAACTGTTTAAATATGTATATTGATTAAGTTCTGAATCTAAAATTCCTCTGAAGTGCTCTGCAGATGGTATGGTACCAGGTCAGCAGCCCAAGGCTTGTTATAAAGTAAAAGCAGTATTCTGAATGCTTTGTCTTAACATCCAGATTCTAAGAATATCTATACTCTTCCTAGTTAACTCAATAGTAAGATTAGATGTGGAAGATAAAAGAAATTTTAAATTAGTCTATGGGAAATTCTCAGTCTGGGTGAACAGTACCAGATTTATGTTTTTAGTTGGCCAATGGTTGTAATGTGGGAGGCCATGAAGTCTGCAGGAAAAATTCCTAACGTAGGGATTCAGTGGCTTCGAGGCAGCATGTGAAGAAAATACGCTTGTGCACATCTCTAAGATCATGAAAGTTATTTCTCTCTCCCTCATTTAGAATTTATCCTCACTCCCAGATCTCTTCTTAGTCTGTATGAGAGAACACACGGGTGACCTCCTTCCGGAACGTCATTCATAGACTAACCACTGAAGAAGACAAACTAGGAAATCCCTGAAACTCCAATCAGTTCTTTGTCCTTTTGTGTAAAGTTTCACAAATTGAATCTAGGTGTACGTACGTGAAAACGTTCATTGTAATGGTTGCACAGATGTGAAGGGAAGCAATGTGGAACTTAGACCTAGGTCTTAGTTCCTAATTTTCTGTGTGACCTTGAGCAAGTCATTTAACTCTGGGTATATTTGGTCCTCTGAGAACAACTGGAAAACATTCACAAAACAGTAATGCCTACTTTCTGCCTTGTAGAGTCATTACGGTCAAATCAGCTAATACTAGTGAAAGCGCTTTGTAAGGTAGTATATGGAAGTCCGCTTGGGCCATCCCCATCCAATGCGACTTTCTGTAATGAAAGAAATAATCAATATCTGTGCTTTGCAGTGTGGTAGCCATTGGCTATTAAGACCTGAAACATGGCTAGTGTGATTGAGGGACTTTAATTACAGCTTAATTTTAAAAGCCGCATGTGGCTAACCCAGTGACGAATGTTGACTGGGGAGGAAGACTTCCTCCTCTCTCAGTTTCAACTGATGGAAAGAACAGTGGGAGTAAAATACCAGTTTTATTGACTGGCAAAGCACTTGTCCAGTAACTTTTCAACTATTATTCTGGTAAAGCTAAATTGCAAAATGCATCTTAAGCCTGGAACGATGTTGGGGATAGATCTGCCTGAGAGAGAGTTTGGTCAGTAGCCACATCCTACATACTAATCACTCCAGCCCTACCTAAGGCCGACAGGGCAGCCACAGTAATGGATAGGAATAGGAAAATAGAAGACTACAGACAGGTCCAAGAGAGCCATTTAATACCCTGCCCCACTGACTTGTAAGCATAGCCCACTAAATCTCTGGTTTTAACTAGTTAGATGGTCTATTCTCCACTTGGGGAAGAAAGATAATGTCAGAAAAAGTAAACAGTTCATTTCAACACCTAAGAATAGTGGCAATAAGGATAAAATTTCCTCCAACCCAGCAACAATTTTACAGGAAATGTGGTGGAGACATACAAACGCGGTTTTCTTTCTCCTGGTCAGTACAGGCCATAGGGAAGATACAAGATCTGAAAGGATCTGAAAGGATAAATAGATATTGACTGGGTCCTGGTGCAGAGCTGCTCCTACTCTGGGCCACAGCCTCTGCCATCTGGGAGATGTGACTGACATACAGTGTCAGCTGCGGCTTCTTCAGCTCCTCTCCATTTTCTGCCTCCTGCTGTATAATGCCCGTCACTGGGGACTCTGAGTCCCCCATTAGTACTAATAATTCTGATAAGAGGAATCTTAGAAAGTACAGCTAGAATGTGTGATTCCAAATTTACATGGATTTACAGTGGCATTGTGGCCACATCACGAGTCACTTTAAGGGTGACCTTTTTCATTAAGTTCAATTTAATCCTAGGTAAGTAAGGCTGACTTCTTTGTGAGCCCCAGAACCCAGAAACAGGCACACACTAAAGTGTGTATGAAAGATACCAGCTGATGGAATGGTAGAGAGAAACTCTGGGGGAGAAAACACACCGGTTCTTCCCAGGTGTGATCTGGGCTCCTCCAATGAGGGTCCCATGAGAAAGTTGTTCTTTGGGAAAAGCTCATTGCTCCAAATCATTCCATGGAATCTCATTTTCCTTTGGGCAATTAGCTAAGTTGGAAGGAAAAAATAGGAATGACAAAAAGGCTATATTGTGGGTATCTGTGTTTATTGGTGAAAACGTGTGTGTGTGTGTGTGTGTGTGTGTACAAAGCAATAAAATTCACAATTTACTATCTATCAGCAGTAATTCACGAATTACTGTCTATCAGCTATTATAAATCAGACCTTGGCTGATACTTCAACATTCAGTGAAATGGTTCCTTTAATCGATGGCTACGCTTCACTGCATGATCTTAGAGCACTGACTGGTCCTTACTGATCCTGAAGCTGTACTTTATATCTGCCCCACTGTTTTCCAGATAATTTTGGATTTTGATACATTTAGATCTTGAATAAGAACAGTTGTGGGTTAAATTAGTAAGTCACTGTAAAAAGAGATACCAATGACCTTGTACCATGTCTAAGTTCAGTGTATAATGATTGGCAATTCAGTAGTTTTATCTTCAATATTAACTAGTTCATAAACTTCGGGCAATGCGTTGAGTGTGTTTTTTAGCTGAGTTCAAAAAAACTTGTAACTCTGAGGGACATCTATGCTAACTTGCCTTCAATTGAAATGTCATTTTCCCTGCCTTTTATCATAATGATATGAGGAGAATTTAGAAAAAAAAAATCTTGCATCTGAATTAAATACTTTAGAGTCAACCATAGGTTCTTCAAGAAACTTTTCTTGAGAAAGGTGATAATGTTTTCAGACTTGTACTTCCACAAAAATACTCAGCAGGCCTTTAAGGAAGCAGCTAGTGAAGCATAAAAGCCAGATGGCATGGGCTTTGGTCAACTCTGCCTATTGCTGGCCGAGACACCTTGGACAAGTTAGTTAACTCTCCGGAGCCTTTGTTTCCACCTGTGTGTAATGGGGGTGTTCTGGACCCAACAGTGATACAGAGTAACTCCATGCCCTTCCTCTGATTCCTTTTTACCCAACTTTGTTGGAACCAAATTATTTATCCTTCTTAGTATATTGCTTATCTATCTACATTTTGACTTTTATTAGGACAGGGGAACTTAAACATTTTATTGGTCTCTCTAAGAGCATGTGTTACAGTGAGCTGTACAGAGAATGTATTATTTTAAGGCTGATATAATGGAAGGAACAATAAACAACACCTTAGCAGAAGGTTCTTACGTGCCCTTCGGGTATTCAACAATAGGCCCATTCTGAGTGTATTAGGAATAAAAATAAAAGAAAAGAGCAACTGTCCCAGGATTAAGTCCTTGGAAACTCCAGTATTCAGAGGAGGAAAAGCTAGCAAAGAAGCATGTATGTGTCCGGTGAGAGAATCAGGAGAAACCCAGGGAGAAGGATGTCTTTAGGAGAGTGGTTGTCAACGGATGAGAACTATGAGTTTAAGATGAAGACTGAATTCATGGGATTTGCCAATAAGGAGGTCATTACTAACTCTGTTTATTACTAACATCAGTTTATTGGAGAGGATGAGAGGTAGATGGGAACTAGGAAGTGAGAGCCTGGAGAGGGCATGTAAAGACAATTCTTTGAAGAAATTTGCTATAAAAGGGAGAGAGACACGGGACAGTTGCTGAGGGTATGTGGATGTTAAGATGGCTGGAATTCTTTGTTGATTTGTTTTTAAGGTGATAGACTGTAAAAGTATAGTGCATGTTGATAACAATTTCTTTTCCTCAACTACTTGAGAGTAACATACATGATGATTAAAATTCTGACAGTTGAGCAAAGTAAGCAAGAACGTTGTCTGTTCTGTACCTCGATGGAAGCCGACTCACTCTGCCGGCGCACTTACCATCTTCCGGGGCGTGCTTGTACTCCTTGTCCTCCATCACCTCATAGTCAAACCCGAGAAGGTCAATGGGGATGGTGTATTTCCTGGCATAGTTCTGCTGGGCACCAGTCAGGAAGGCTTGCGTGAAGAAGAAGCCGGAGAGCCAGAAGACTGGAGGCGGGCCAACCTCGTACCACTGCTGTGATGACAAAGCACACATGTCATGAGGTTGGAGCCTTTCAACTTTGAATACAACAACAGCTTAATAAAATTCACCCCAGCACTCCCCCTGTTATGCTTTAGGTAGACTCATAAGTGAGCCAACACGTTCAGGGAAAAAACTTGACACTGTCGAGGTTTTAAAAAGCTACTTATTCAGTGTATGTTCTGACTTCCGTTTCATATCCATTGCCTCAGCTGGGATGTCACAATGTGGGTTAATGCAGAAGTGAATGTCTCTGTATGTGCCTAGTGATTCCTCCCAAAAAGCTCCACACAATGATGAATATCTGATATACGTTGTTGCACAATATATCATGTTCTATAGTTGACTAGATCCCTATAACATCTGGTAATATTTTTCCCATTTTTTTCTCTCTCATCATTGCTGTCCAGTAGAATATTCCTTTGGAAGTTTTCCCACCTACTTTACCAAAAATACAATGAAATCCAACATATGGAAACACAGTATTATACAAAGAACTTACTAAAGAAACCATAGTGAGAGCTTAAGATAGTATAAATATCAAAGATACCCAAATAATTCTGTTCATATCATACTTTAAGAAGCTAATTGACTACTGATTTTAAATAGAAAATTATAGAAGTCAAAAGAATTTGAAGAACTTTTCCCTGTTAGAGTCCAAGGTAGAGCCTTCATCGTTCAAGAATAATCTTATTTCTTTAGTGTCAACTCTAGTAATAACAAGAAGGCCTGTGTTATTCAAGGGAAGTTGAGTCATTTTATCCCTGCAGAAATTTTCTCACAAGCAGTTTTGATACATTATGAAAAGTATGTAGGAAATTAATACTTTTAATGAATATAATTAATAACATAGTTAAGCACCAGTATTGCCGGATAATTAGGAGACAGGTTTCTGCACACTCAACATTTCCAAGACAATTCGCCATGGAGATTATTACCATGTTGGGCTGAACCAGCAGTCTACTGACTTCATGATCTGGAAGAATGCTGGACAAGGAAAAGATAACGCTTCTTGCTAGTAGCTCGCCTGGCTTTCTAAGGTGCTCTGCTCTAGGAATCTATTTTGATGCTTAGTATTTAACGTAAAAAATCAACATAGCCAGTTGTTTTCTCTCTTCAAGCATCACTAACTTGAGTGTGTTGTTTACTAAATATGAACACCTGTTCTAAAGAAGCTTTCAGAGATTCTGTTTCCCATATTCGTATTTTGACAGTTCAGTGTAACAGTTACGTACATTATATGCAATACTGAGTACTGGTCATTTCTGCCTGGGATGCACAGAAAAACTAGAGAGTAATGTCACGTTAGGCATCCTGATGAAAATGAAATGAAACCATATATGATAGTTTAGATGAACTCACTTGCAAGAATTTCAGTCTTGAAAGGAAGTCATTCACATAGCTCCCAAGTGGTTTAAGGCTTGGGTATGATTTACCCATCCACATTCCTGGAATTTTGACATTCAGAATGCTGCTAACCACTTCTTCAAGATCTGTAGACATCACCACAAGCCCCTGAAACATTTGGTTAACATGATAATACTGATTTTGGACAATCCTCTCTTAAATACCTTTTTCATAATTATCCTTTGTTTAAACTTGTGATGAAAGGGGCGCCTGGGTGGCTCAGTGGGTTAAAGCCTCTGCCTTTGGCTCGGGTCCTGATCCCAGGGTTCTGGGATCGAGCCCCGCATCGGGCTCTCTGGTTGGTAGGGAGCGTGCTTCCCCTCCTCTCTCTCCTGTCTCTCTGCCTAGTTGTGATCTCTGTCTGTCAAATAAATAAATAAAATCTTTAAACTTGTGATGAAAGCTGAGTCATACAGGAAAAAAGAAAAGATACATTCTTTTGCTGACAGTAAGTCATGGAGTCATTGAACTATTCCTTACAAAATATTGACAATTTTACTTTTAATCAAATTTTTGTGGAAAATTTTCTTACTGGGGTATAATTGACATGTAACATGGTAGAGTTGAACCTTGAACAAATGGATTTGAACTGTATGGGTCCATGTGGATTTTTTTCAATAAATACATTGAAAAAAATTTTTTTTTGAGATTTGTACCTATTTGAAGAAACTCACAGATGAACCAAGTAACCTGGAAATAATGAAAGATTTCAGAGAATGGTATTGTAAGAATACAGTACATTATACATGTTATGTGTTGACTGTTTATGTTATGGACAAGGCTTCCAGTCATCAGTTGGCTATTAGCAGTTAAGCTTTTGAGAGGTCAGGAGTTATATGTGGATTTTTGGCTACAAGGGGGTCAGCAACCCTAACCCCCATGTTGTTAAAGCCTCAACTGTATTAGTTTCATATATACAATATGATGGTTTAGTATTTGGATATATTGCAAAATGGTCACAATAGTCTGGGTAACATCTGTCACCGTACATAGTTACAGTATTATTTCTTGTGATGAGAACTTTTAAGATTCACTCGCAACAACTTTTGAATTTGCAACACAGTATTATTAACTATAGTCATTAGGCTATAATTGCACTCCCATGGCTTTTATTTTATAACTAAAAGTTTGTGCCTTTTGACTTCCTTCAGCCTTTTGCCCACCCTGGAAAAATCTTAATACTTAGCTACTCACTAGCTATTAAATCACAGACTAACTTGGACTTAGTTTATTGCCTTTTTTTTTTTTTTTTGCCTTTAAAAAAATTTTTTTTTATTAACATATAATGTATTGTTTGCCCCAGGGGTACGGGTCTGTGAATCATCAGGCTTACACACTTCACAGCAAGTTCACTGCTCTTTTGAATAGACAACTGTTACATCTCCTGTCTTCTTAAAAGAATAGTGATAAATATAAAATTAGAAAAATTACATGAAATCCTTTGGAAAGTTAAAATAGTCTCAGTTCCACCTATGAAGTCTAACTGATCTTATCCCATTTTGTTAATTATTTAAGTAAACTCTTTGCCCAACATGGGGCTCAAAATCATGACCCTGAGATCAAGAGTTGCATGCTCTACCAACTGAGCCAGCCAGGGGCCCCAGTCTTACTCATTTTGAATCACTGGTGGACATATGTTGAAACTTTGAGGACTTTAAAAATTACTGCCTCCTTGACCTTACAGTTGGGCCAGTTGCCATCATCGTTTCTCTTTTCTCTATAGTTGACAGAATTACCCCTACTAACATACGGAGAAGATTTTAGAGTAAATTTAATATGTTCAACACCCACATTTCCTTTGCCTCCTTTCCCAAACCCACTAAAACAGCAGTAAAAGAATTTATGTTTTAAGGGCATAAGCCTACAAGTGCAGAAAAAAATTAGGGCAAGGCAAGATGGCAACACAGTTTTGGGAGCTAGAAAGCATTTGGACCGTTGGCAGGTGACGTTGAAGTCGGGCGTTGACCGGATCCTGACCAGTAGATGAGAAAGCCAAGCAGCAAGCAGACACACTGGGGAATACCCAAAAGTGTTGGGACTGACGGCCCTGGACCGAATGAGAAGGGCTATTGAAATTGGGTTTCAAAAACAGATTTCTAGGACTTCTCCCACAAATCCGCACAATGCCTACCTTGAATGAAATGTGGAAGGGAAAATAAGAAATCCCTGGGGGATGCCAGGCTTGGCAGGGGGTCAGATTACCATCCTGAGTCAGGAATTACATGAATGAATGTACATTGGATGCTGAGATCCCTGAGGCCTCTCCCCACTTTTCCCCAGAATGCCGGAAGCCAGGCCGTTCTCTTCCAGGAAGGACACAGGAAGAACCAGGTCAAGGAGAAACCAAGGACCCTGAATGCTGCTTAGCCAAACATTCCAGCCAGATGACACCACAACCAGCCCAGGAGACCCCTCTTTCCACAATAGCTCCTATTCAACCACTTTGCTCCTCCTCCAAAGCCACAACAGAAACAAGCTCTGCTGGAACGTCAATAGTAGGATTGCTGGCTGCCTGCACACTTGCTCCCCCACAGTCCTTCCTGCAGGGGTCAGAGTGAACTTTTAAAAATGTAAAACAGATCATTTCACTTCATTGCTTAACATGCTCTGAAGACCTCCCCTTACTTTTGTTTTTTAGAACAAAATTCATGATCTTCAGCATGGCCAACAAGGCCACGATGAGTCTGTGGCTTTTCTCTGTCCTACTGTTTCCCCCATGCTCACTCCACTCCAGCCACAAGAGCCTTTCCTAGTGTTCCCAGACCAGGCCAAGCTTGTTCTTCTCATGGTCTTTGCACTTACCATATCCTCAGTCCGAATGTTCCATGGTTTGCCATTAAGTTCAGACCCCTGCTGAAGGGTCAGCACCTTTCACTTTGTGTCAGTCGTCTGACACAAAATGGGTTTCCCACCCATCACTCTCTATCCTCTCATCCTTTATTTTTTTCTCATGGAACTTAACATTTATCAAAATTATACATTTATTTTAAATTTTTATCTCCCTAATCAAAACTTCAGCTCTATGGGGGCTCCAGGTGCCTCATTTGGTTAAACGTCTGACTCTTGATTTCAGCTCAGGTATGAGACTGAGCCCAGTGTCCAACTCTGCGCTGGGCATAGAGCCTGCTTGGGATTCTCTCCCTCTCCTTTGGTCCCTCCCCACTGTTCTCGCTCTCCCAAAAATATATGTGCTGCCGAAGTGAGCACTCTCTCTCAAAAATAAAATAAAGATTGGTTGTTTATATTTTTTAAAGGGTGGGGATACACCTGGGTGGCACAGTTGGTTAAATGTTCGACACTTTGTTTCAGCTCAGGTCATGATCTCAGGGGCGTGAGGTCAGGCCCCTGACTCAGGCTCAGCATGGAGTCTGCTCAGTTTCTCTCCCCTTCTCCCTCTGTTCCTCCCCCCACTCTTTTCTCTCTCTTTCAAGTAAATAAACCTTTAAAACTTAAGCTCTGTGAAAGCAAGGCTTGGTCTTTCTTACTCCTTTGTGTTTTCTTAGCATGTATCCTATCTAGCAAACTATGCCATCTAACACACTCCATAATTCCTTACCCACTTACGAACTATCATTCCCAGAATCCTACATGGTCTTCAAGGGCAGGGATTTTGCTTCTCTCCCCAGAATGCAGAACGAACAGTGTTTCCACACAGTCTCTCCCCCAGTAAATATTTGCTGAGTAAAATGAATGATAAGTTATTGCAAGGATTTTTCTTGTATATATTTCCTTACCTTGATTGCTTTTTGAATATCAATGCATGAGTCCCTTATGGTCTGCAACAATTTATTGAACCGTCCCATCTCTTGGACAAGCACAGTGTTCATGCTCTGAGTATATGTTGTTGGGTACCTCCTCATTGCGGCCTCAACATCAAAGTTGTGGGGAAGTTTGCCCAAGATGTCACCAGCAACCTCATCTACGACTTCATCTGAGGATTTTGCACCAGCGTCTGCTGAACGAGACTGTAAAGAATGCAAGCGAAACACGAGAACTCCTCATTAAGTTGTAGGAATTGCTGAATAGGAAAACTCCTAAGGTAAATTTTGTGCGAATGAGTACTATTCTGCTATTTTACCAATGATTCTTCTCTGCACAAGACTGACTGAAGTGGTAAAAACAGGCACGGGTTGGGGATTCAGGAGAAAACCATTGTTAGGGAGGAAGGAAGAGGGCATGGACAGTTGTTCACGGGCAAAAGAGGGTCTAGAGCAAGAAAATGAGCCACACACTGGGCTACCTAGGTAGAGGGGGAGTGGATGGTATGGAGAGAGGGAGAAAAAGCATTTATGTTGGTGGGGTGATTCAGAAATGATGAACTTTAACAGCCAGGAGAAGGGAATTTGATCTTGCCTTGAGAAGCTTGCCACAAAATATATTTGCCAATAACTCTGGTGCCTACTGGTTGCCAAAAGCAGAGATATAGTTTTGTCCTTGAACCAGAAGGGCAAAGAAAATTAGCTCGTCTCCTCAAAGCAGTTGCAAGAGTTATGGAGAAAGGCAGACTTTAGTGATCCACACTGAAACAAAGGAAGGGGAACTTCATTTCAATTTTTATTTTTTATGTTTATAGTGGCAGGGTGTGAATGAATCTATATTTTTTTGGAAAACTGTTTAAATCCTCACAATAAATGAATGCATGTACGTACTTGCACATGCACGTTGAGAGAAAACAAGCACAATTAGAATATAAATGAATATATGTCATATTTTTCAAGCCCTAGGAAATTGTGTTTAGTCTTATTTCAGATTTTGTATTTCCTGGTTTCTTTACTGGTGCTTAGGCAGAAACACAAGAGCTCTGCCAAAGTAACATTCCCAAGACCAATATTTCTTGTTCTAATTTTTTTCCTGTTCTGTTTTTTTAAGATATTTTAAGTACATAATGTAAAAGTTTTGTCATTGTTAACTTGCTCTCCAAACTCTGCTGTTCTGGTCTCTCTGCCACTGAGTTGTGGTAAACCCAACGTAGAAGCAATGAACTCCTGCCTACCCATTAGCATAATTGTACTTGCCAATCTGAGGGTGAGGATATTGAAAGAGGCTGTTTAATTACATACTGAGAAGATACCCCAAGTGTATTTAGACTTATCGGTTTGGTTCTGAGTCATTTTCTGTTGGAATGAACCTACTGTTGTATGTGTTCTGTAATGTGGCACACCCCATCAACCTTAAATAAAGCCAAAAGCTACCCTAAATGTCCTGTTGTCACTCCCCAGTGTATCACATGTGTCTAGTACTCCTGGACATCTACTTACTCATGTTTGTGCATATACTTTTGTACTCAGGAAAGAACTGATTTTAGTGGAATTAATGTATGTAAATATGGATGTAAAAAATAGTCTTTTTTCTTTCTCCCTTATGGGAAAATGTCATCTGACAGTAGACCAGAGTGAGGAGTACCATGGACTCTTCCATCAAGGACTGCACACCATTTTATCCTCCTAATACGGTTCTTTTAGCTCCCCCCACCACGCGCCATCGTCTCTTATAATCTGCCCTGCTCGCTCGTAGCCCATCTTTAGAATCCAGAAAAAGTTTAGCATTATGGTTCAGAACGCAGATTCTGGAGCCAAACTACTGGGAGTCAGACTGCTTTGAGTCCTGGCTTGAATTTGTGCCTTAAGCAAGCTACTTAATCATTCTGTATCTGTTTTCTAGCTGTAAAGTGGGAATTATTAGCCCTTACCTCAGAGGACTGCCGTATGCATCGCACTGTCATACATGAAGCACTTGGAACAGTGTCAGCATACAGTCAGTACTATGTCAGTGTTAGCTATTATCATCATTACTCTGAGATTCCATAAAAGTAAAAACATCCCTAGAAGTCAGCTCATGGGATAATTCACTGGACCAAATAAGCATTCTTACCCAAATTTTACTCAGTCACTAAGGGAACTCTTACCATTTGGACTAATCTGCTTTCAAAAATGAAAGAAACCAACAACTGACCATTTCTGCTAAAGGGAGAGTACAAGAGAAAATCTCTTAGTAGAAGAGCAAGATTAAATATTCTTTATTCAAATACACTGACTCGTGCCTATGGCATGCTGAGTTCTAATGCCTTAAATTTCTCTCTGACATGCGATTATATTTATGCTCTCATAAGTGGAGCTGCATGTCTAGAAAGTGTCAATGATATCTTTCTCCTCAACCCTTTTGTACATCCTTTACTTACTGTTGCAAGTCTTTAAATATGATGTAATCTGATAAAATACTGATGTGAAAGAAACTTTCTATGTAAACTATGTTAAATGTTCTGGAACATTTGAAGAAGATAAGTCACTTTATCAATTGTTGTTGAATTAGTAAGAGACTAGAAAACAGGCAAAATTTTAGACTGGATTCTGGCATCAAACCTATTCCCACGTATTACCAAACCCCACCCTGCTGCACCCAGCAGGGACATCCTCCCCCGGGCAGGTGTGACTGTAAGCCCAGGGCAGGCGTCTCTCCCAGCAGACCCACACAGGCCCCCTGCGCGCACCAAGGCCACTGACCACGCACGGCTCCAAAGCGTCAGCTTCAATGCTGGTGGAAAGAGATTTTATTTGCTTATTTATTTAAGAGAGAGAGGGGGACAAAAGAAAGTGTCCATAGTGCACAAGAGGGGATGAAACAGAAGGAAAGGGAAAGGGAAGAGGAAGGAATCTCAGGGAGACTCTGCACTGAGCATGGGCCCAGCTCGGGGCTCAACCTCACGAACGTGAAGTCATGACCAGGCCCGAAACCAAGAGTCAGACACTTAACTGACGGAGCCGCCCAGGAGCCGCTCTCCTTGGAAATAGGAACAGGCTTTCTTGCTCCTTCCCCCACTCCCTTTGGAATCAGGCTTAGAGGTTATTGTTTGTTTGTTTGTTTTTTCATTGCTTTTTTTTTTTCTTTCTTTGGATCAGGCTTCCTTCCTTTCTTCTTCTTTGGAAAACTATCTTATAGTTTTTTGTTTGTTTCTTTGGCGGTTTTTCTTGGCCCCTTTTCCTTTTTTTAGATCAGGCTTTTTTTTTTTTTTTCTTTTTTAATCAGGCTTATTTTAACAAATCAAAGCACACCTAGTTAAAGGCCTAAACACTCCCTATTGCAAGAACCGAGGAACTCTGCAGAGGACTGACCTGTGGGAAAAGCAGCGCAACGGCGAGAGCAGCGCACACAGCACACACCGGAGACGCCTGCGGGAGTGCCAGGCCCTGGACAGTGTGCGACTCCTTCCTAGTCTTACTCTCAGTCAGTAAGTAATTAATAACAAAAATAACAAGTGTTCAAGTACCCGAAGAGAGAAACCCAGATGTAATGACAAGATGGGGGAATTCTCCGCTAAAGAAAGACCAAGAAGAAATCACAGCCAGGGATTTACTCAAAACAGACACCAGCAATAGGTCTGAGAGAAGTTAGAACAGCAGTCGTAAGAACTCTGGCTGGACTCGAAAGAAGCACAGAAAACACCAGAGAAACCCTGGCTATGGAGATAAAAGACCTGAAAACTAGTCAGGCCAAAATGAAAAAATGCTACGACTGAGATGCAAACCTGACTGTATGTAATCACAGTGAGGATGGAAGAAGCAGAGGAACAAACAGGTGATACAGAAGATGAAATTATGGAAAATAATGAAGCTGAGAAGAAAAGGGAAAGAAAACTATTAGATCATGAATATAGATTTAGGGGACTTGGCAATTACATAAAGCACAACAAGAGCCATATTATAGGAGCCCCTGAAGGAAAAGAGTGGGAAAAGGGGGCAAAAGGTTTATTTGAATAAATTATGGCTGAGAACTTCCCTAATCTGGGGAAAGAAACAGGCACTACAGTCCAAGAGGCACAGAGAACTCCCCTCAAAATCAACAAAAACAGATCAATACTGAGACATATCATAGGGAAACTTGCAAAATTCAAAGATAAAGAGAGAATTCTGAAAGTAGCGGGAAAAAATCTTCCTTAATCTACAAAAGAAGATATATAAGGTCAGCAGCAGACTTGTCCACAGTAAGCTGGCAGGCCAGAAGGGAGCAGGATGAAATAGTCAATGTGCTAAGGGGAAAAATATGCAGCCCAGTATACTTCACCCAGCAAGGCTGTCATTCAGAATAGAAGGAAAGATAAAGAATTTCCCAGATAAGCAAAAACCAAAGGAGTTTGTGAACACTAAACCAGCCCTGCAAGAAATATTAAAGGGCACCCTTTTAGTGGGAAAGAGAGACCAAAAAGAAACAAAGACTAGAAAGGAAACAGAGACAATCTAAAGGAAGAGCAACTTTACAGGTACAATGGCAACTTTACAGCTTTAAATGGCACTAAATCATATCTATCAATAATTACTCTGAATGTAAATGGATTAAATGCTCCAATCAAAAGACATAGGGTATAAGAATGATTAAAAAAATAAGACCCATGACATGCTGCTTACGAAAGACTCATTTTAGACCCAGACACCTGCAGATTGAAAGTGAGGGGATGGAGAACATTTTATCATGCTAAAGGTCAGAAGAAAGCTGGAGTAGCCATGCTTATATCAGACAAACTAACTTTTAAACCAAAGTCTGTAAGAAGAGATGAAGAATAGCACTATATCATAATAAAGGGGTCTACCCAACCAGAAAATCAAGCAATTATAAATATTTATTCTTCCATCTTAGGATCACCCAAATATCTAAATCAATTAATAACAAACATAAAGAAACTCACTGATAATACTATAATAATAGGGAACTTTAACACCTATTATTATAGCAATAAACAGATCATCTAAGCAGAGGATCAATAATGAAACAAGGGCTTTTAATAACACACTGGACCAGATGGACTTCATAGATATCACCAGAACATTTCATCCTAAAGTGGCAGAATACACATTCTTTTTGAGTGAACATGGAATATTCTCCAGAATAGATCACACACCAGGTCACAAATCAGGCCTCAACCAGTGCAGAAAGATTGAGATCACACCACACCTATTTTCAGACCACAGCATTATGAAACTTGAAGCCAACCACAAGAAAAAATTTGGATTGACTACAAATACATGGAGGTTAAAGAACATCCTACTAAAGGATGAATAGGTTAATCAGGAAATTAAAGAAGAAATAAAAAATTCATGGAAGCAAATGAAAATGAAAACACAGTAGTCCAGAAACATCTGGGATGCAGCAAAGCAGTCAAGGAGGGAAGTATATAGCAATGCAATCCTACCTCAAGAAGCAAGAAAAATCTCAAATACACAATCTAACCTTACACCTAAAGGAGCTAGAAAAAGAATAGCAAATAAAGCCTAAAATCAGCAGAAAAATGGGAATGATAAAAGATTAGAGCAGAAATAAAGGATATAGAAATTAAAAAAAGAACAGCAGAACAGATCAACAAAACTAGGAGCTGGTTCTTTGAAAGAATTGACAAAATTGATAACCTGGCCAGATTTATCAAAAAGAAAAAAGAAAGAACCCAAATAAATAATCACTAAAGAGAGGGAAAGATCACAACCAACACTGCAGAAACACAAACAATTATCACAGTATATTATGAGCAATTATATGACAATGAATTGGGCCATCTGGAAGAAATAAATAAATTCCTATAAAAATATAAACTACCAAAACTGAAGCAGAAACAGAAAATTTCAACAAACCAATGACCATCGAAGAAATTGAACTAGTAATCGAATATCTCCCAAGAAACAGGAGTCCATGGTAGATGGCTTCCCAGGGGAATTCTACCAAACATTTAAAGAAGAGTTAACACTTAATCTTCTCAAACTGTTCCAAAAAATAGAAATGGAAGGAAAACCTCTAAACTCATTCTATGAGGCCAGAATTATCTTGACTCCAAAACCAGACGGAGGACCCTACTAAAAAGGAGAATTAGAGGGCCCCCTGGGTGGCTCAGTCAGTTAAACATCTGACATTTGATTTGGTCTCAAGTCATGATCTCAGGGTTGTGAGATCAAGCTGTGTGTCAGTCTCTGTACTCAGCATGGAGTCTGCTTGAGAGTTTTTCCTTCTACTGCTCCCACCCCGTTTCCTCTCTCTTTTTCTTTCTGTAAAAGAAATAAAACTTTTTAAAAAAGGGAAAATTTCAGACCAATATCCCTGAAAAACATCGATGCAAAAATTCCCAACAAGATACTAGCAAATTGAATCCAACAGATGTTAAAAGAATTGTTCACCACAATCAAGTGGGATTTTTTTCCTGGGCTGCAGCGGTGGCTCAATATTCACAAATTAATCAACATGATACACCACATTTATAAAAGAAAGGATAAGAACCATATAATTCTCTCAACAGATGCAGAAAAAACATTTGACAATATATAGTACCTTTCTTGAAAAAAACCTCAAGAAAGTAGGGATAGAAGGAATAAAGCTCAACATCATAAAGGCCATATATAAAAGACCCATAGTTGGGGCACCTGGATGGCTTAGTGGGTTAAAGCCTCTGCCTTTGGCTCAGGTCATGGTCTCAGGGTTCTGGGATCTGGCCCCACACCGGGCTCTCTGCTTAGCGGGGAGTCTTCTTCCCTTTCTCTCTCTGTCTGCCTCTCTGCCTACTTGTGATCTCTCTCTGTCAAAATAAATAAATAAAATTAAAAAAAAAAAAGACCCATAGTTAATATCATCCTCAATGGGGAAAAACTGAGACCTTTTCTCCTAAGGTCAGGAACTTGACAGGGATGCCCACTATCACCACTGTTGTTTAACATAGTACTGGACATCTTAGCCTCAGCAATCAGGCAGCAAAAAGAAATTTAAAACATCAGCAAGGAAGAAGCCAAACTTTCACTATTTGCACATGACATGATACTCTATGTAGAAAACCCAAAAGACTCCACCAAAACATTGCTAGAAATAATACATGAATTCAGCGAAGTTGTAGGATATAAAATCAACATACAGAAATACGTTGCATTTCTCTACAACAATAATGAAGAAGCAGAAAGAGAAATCAAGGTATCGATCCCATTTACAATTGCACCAAAAACCATAAGATACCTAGAAATAAACCTGACTAAAACAGTAAAAGATCTATACTCTGAAAACTATAGAACGCTTATGAAAGAAATTGAAGATGACATAAAGAAATGGAAAAACATCCCATGCTCATGGATTGGAAGAACAAATATTGTTAGAATGTCTATACTACCCAAAGAATTTACACATTCAATGCAATCCCTATCAAAATACCACCAGCTTTACAGAGCTAGAACAAACAATCCAAAAATTTGTATGGAACCAGAAAGTCCCCAGATAGCCAGAGGAATGCTGAAAAAATAAACAAACAAACAAACAAAAAAACCAACAAACCCAAAGATGGTGGCATCACAATTCCGTCCTTCAAGCTCTATTACCAAGCTGTAATCATCAAGACAGTATGGTACTGGCACAAAAACAGGCATGTGGATCAACGGAACAGAAAATAATCCAGAAGTGGACCTGCAGCTATATGGCCAATTAATCTTTGACAAAGCAGGAAAGAATATCCAGTGGAAAAAAGACAATTTTTCAACAAATGGTTATGGGGAAACATGGTGGTTATGGGGAAACATGGACAATGACAGACATAAGAAGGAAACTGGGCTACTTTTTTACACCATATGCAAAAATAAATTCAAAATGGATGAAAGACCCAAATGTGAGACAGGAAATATCAAAATCCTAAAGAACACAGGCAGCAACCTCTTTGACCTTGGCCATAGCAACTTCTTACTAGACAGGTTACCTGAGGCAAGGGAAACAAAACCAAAAATGAACTACTGGGACTTCATCAAGATAAAAAGCTTCTGCACAGTGAAGGAAACAATAAGCAAAAGTAAAAGACAGCCTACAGAATGGGAGAAGATATTTGCAAATGACATATCTGATAAAGAGTATGATCCAAAATCTATAAAGAACTTATCAAACTCAATACCCAAAAAACAATAATCCACTTAAGAAATGGGCAGAAGACATCAATAGACATTTTGCCAAAGAAGACATCCAGATGGCTAAATAGACACATGAAAAGTTGCTAAATATCACTCATCATTGGGGAAATACAAATCAAAACGACAATGAGATACCACCTTACACCAGTCAGAATGACTAAAATGAACAACTCAGGAAAAAACAAATGTTGGTGAGGATGTGGAGAAAAGGAACAACTCTTGCACTACTGGTGGGAAGGGAAGCTGGTGCAGCCACTCTGGGAAAGAGTATGGAGGTTCCTCAAAAAGTTAAAAATAGAGCTACCCTATGACCCAGCAATTTCACTAAGAGGTATCTACCTAAAGTATAGAAAAGTACAGATTTGAAGAGAGCACAGGCACCCTGATGTTTATAGCAGCACGATCGACAACAGCAAACTATGGAAAGAACCCAAGTACCCATTAAGCGATGCATAGATAAAGGAGATGTGGTGTGTTTATACATATATGCACACATCTACATACACACGCACACAGGAATATTCCTCAACCATCAAAAAGAATGAAATCTTGCCATTTGCCATGTCGTAGATGGAGCTATAGGGTACTATGCTAAGTGAAATAAGTCGGTCAGAGAAAGACAAATGCCATATGATTTTGCTCCTATGTGGCGTTTATGAAACAATATGGGTGAACTTAGGGAAGGAAAAATAAAATAAGATTAAAACAGACAGGGAGGCAACCCATAAGAAACTCTTAACCATAGAGAACGAACGAAGGGTTGTTGGAGGGCGGTGGGTGGGGGATGGGCTAGATGAGTGATGGGTATTAAGGAGGGCACTTGTGACAAGCACTGGGTGTTACGTTTAAGTGATGAATCACTAAACTCTACTCCTAAAACCAATACTACACTATACGTTACCTAACCTGAATTGAAATAAAAACTTGGAAGAAAAAGAAAATACAATGCACTTGAACATGGTTTCTGTAAGAAAGGCGAAATGGAACTCCTAGCAGCTGAATGATACTCAACGATTCTTTCCAAATCAAAAGGCTGATGAGGAAAAAGAAAGAGCCAACCCAAACCATATGCTCATATACTTCATGTTTAAATTCATATTTAAGGTACATAGGAATTTTCATCTTTTCCTTAAAATGGTTCTCCACTGGAACAGATGGCCCACGCTGCTCGGGCAGACTCCCTTCCAGCCGCAGAAGCTCGTTCCTACTCGAGCGCATACCTGGGTGAGGAGAATGTTATCAAACAGCAGTTGAGTTTCTGACTGATCTTTAGTGATATCGGCGTTGGCGTTCATCCCAAAGATTTCTGGTGCAGGGTTCAGCGGCAGAGTCTTCGTGTATTCAATGTAGCTCTTGTGCTGCAAAGATGAAGAACAAAGAGTCAGGAGGTTAGAAATCAATTATCCTGTAGAACTTTCTCTCTGAGAAGAGAAAATTTCCAGTACTCAAGTTATTGAGTGGATGAGCCTGTGGAACTGGACACCAAATGCTTTCATTTTCTTTCAACCTGGTCCAAAGTTAAAAAAAAAAAAAAAAAAGGAAACATTTAGGAAGAAAAAAAAATGTTCCATTCAATTGGAATAGATTTTAAAATGGAGAGAGGCATATCCCAGCCACCTTATTTAGACAATTTCTTCCGGAGAAATTTTTCTGTGCCACGTTTACGGATGATTGTTCTTCACTGATTGCAATAAAAATAATTTTTTTCTCTTTACTCTGATTTTTCTATTTCCTCTTGTGATAAATCCATGTAATTCAGAAAAGTAAACATTACCCACATGCTTATTATCCTGAGATAATCACCATTAACATTTCTTTTTATGCATATGCACACACATTTTATATTTTATTTACATGGACTTCTGTCAAAATTGCAAGCCTTTCTTCAGGCGCACACAGTCATACCAACACTTATAGACACATATGGTGGATGGGGATGGGGGACTGGTCACTGACGGTTTCTCAAAATGGGTCATGTTACATACACCTGACTTCATCTCACCTTTTTCTCACGTGAAATCCTGATACCCCTGGTTCCACAGGTGGGCCTCGTCCACTTATCTAGTGACCGAGGCTCTGGGACTGATCTTCTCTTCATCCCTATTGACATCTGCTCTCAGCTAGCATTAATCCTAATGGACGATGTGGTTATGGTATGTGCCTCTGATGCACGTGGTCATAGGTTTAACTTTCAATACATGCCCTTCTGACTTTTTGGAATAAAATGAGAACCAATTCAATTGTCCTGGCGGTCCCTGGGCACCTACTGCGTGATCATGTGAAGGCAGATACCGCACCTTCCACTAGGCAGACCTGGAAAAAGGAGCAGAAGGAAATGGACTCTTGGCAGTAGGTGGTTCTGTAACTCTCTTCCCCTTTCTATCCGTGTGGCCTTGGGCAAGTCATTTAACTTCTGTCAACCCGCTTTCTCATTTGTAAAAAGGGCCGAGTAATAATACCGATGTTAATTTGATGCTCTAGTGAGATAATTACTGTACTGCTTTGTAAATAAGTAAGCATGATCTAGATATTAACTATTCTTGTTAATATCATTTTGTAACCCTTCTCGTGTGTGTTTCCATTTTAACTGGGGACAATGTCTTTTTACCAAAGGGACAAATTCATGACGATAGAATTTCAGGTCACTAAGAAAGATCTTCTTGGGCGAGTGGCGTTTCTGAAAGTCCTCACATTAGAGCAAACAGCAAACCACTACCTACATATGCATGAGGTTTGTTTCAAGAAGGCTGGAAAAAGCACACATGATGGTTAACCAAAAAAAATGAGGCCTCTGGGGGAAAACAATCACCATTTTATCAGAGGAATTTCAGGTTTTACTGCTTTTCATTTTCTTGAAGGGCGTACTTACGTCACCAGAAGGAGGAACGAAATAGATGCCGCTTGAGTCGAATTTATAGCTTGGGTTTTGGACTAATTCTTTGTTGAAGAATTTGTTCAGAATGCTGTGCAGCGTGCGCCGGTCCCAGTCGTCGGTCACCCGGCCTCCGTAGTTGCAGTCCCCTGTCATGTACCGCAGAGCTTCGTACGGCAGTTCCTAGAACCCAGAGTTCGAGTCACTCCACCAGCGGAGAGTTTCCAGCAGCGTGCAGAGTCACACAGAGCTGTGACACCTACTAACAGACCATCTACTATGTGCCAGACACAGAATCAGCGAGACCAGAATCCCATCCCTGAAACACTGACCTTGCTGACTGCCATTTAAAACAAATCCAATATAATTCAGAGATAATCAGGATAAATTTCCTGCAGTTTTTATATCCCTCTGGGTTTGACAATTGGAATCCCTGTAGAGGCAATTTTGCATATAATTTTTTACCAAAGCTCAGATTGTAAGATATCTTTTACCGTTTCATGAAATACTCTTTTAAAATATTTTAATAATTTAAGAAACAAAACAGAGGAACATGGGGGAAGGGGAAAAAACTGAGAGAGGGAAGCAAACCATAAGAGACTCTTTAATGAGAGAACAAACTGAGGGTTAATGCAGGGAGGGAGGTGGGGGATGGGCTAGATGGGAAATAGGCTTAAGGGGGGCACTTGGGGTTAGAACTGGATGTTATATGTAAGTGATGAACTCCTGAAACCAATATTACACTATATGTTTACTAACTAGAATTTTAAAACTTGAAACAAAAAAACATTTTAAAAACTATCTTCTAATATTGAACCCTTCAGTCACTCCTAATTTACTGCTGTGTTAAATTATGTTTCATTAAATATACATTTCTTAAAATTTCTAATGATTCTTTGATTCCTGAAAAGAAAACTACTATGTCAAAGATAAAAGAGTTTATAAAAAGCAATCGATTAATGTCACTAAGCTATTTTTTCTTTTTTTTTTCTTTTTTTTTTAAGAAGGCTCCATGCCCAGCATGGAACCCAATGTGGGGCTTGAACTCACACTCTGAGATCAAGACTGAGCTGAGATCAAGAGTTGGATACTTAACTGACTGAGCTACCCAGGCGGCCCACCAAACTGCTTTTCTGAAAGGCTATAGTAATTGTAGGAATCAGTTTTAAAATGTTTGCTAATTTGTTTGACCAAAAGTAAGTAATATTGCGTTAATTTGCTTTCTTAGAACATCAGTGGAGTTCATAGTTTTTTCATGTTTAATAACATGTGTTCTGTGAACTAGCCTTCTACCCATTTTTTTCAATTAAAGTTTTAATAGCTTTATTATATATGTATTATAATATATATGTTACATATTGTATATACTATATATACATAGTATACATAAGCTGTTTTACACATTATCCTTTTTAATCAAATTTGTGGAAATATTTTTTCCTTTTAGTTTGCTTTTTTATTATATTCTCTGATATGAAGAATTTTTAAATGTTTATGAGTGCAAAAGTATTAATTGTTCATATTGTAATGTGTTTTATCATCAGCATAAATACTTAAATATCAACCAGCAATTCAGAGCATTCTATGTCTCATTGCTCTCAACAAAACTGAGCATTATCACTTCAGGGAAAAAACTGATGGTTAAACAATAACATTGTTTAACTCCAGGTACATTTTTAAATTTTTAAAAATATTTTAAAGATATTTTTTATTTTTAGTAATCTCTATACCCAGGGGAAATTTACTGAATTAGGAGTTGGAAGTGATGAGACTTGTTATTTGTTAGAACTAGAATAAAAGGCAGAGAATTTAGGAGAACTTGTATCAGTGACCATTTTTCCACAAGACTTTGTGGAGAAACGAACAGAATCAGGACGAACTCCAGCATGTTTATGTTCTTCCAGCTTCAAAGGTGATGGGAGTTTGATCAGACGCACGCACTGCCTGGACTTGCCTTGTTAACCTCATAAAAATGAAACATAGCAAGAAAACTCACTGGCAAAGTAAGTAGGTGGTATATGAGGTAGACCAAAGGTGAACCAGCTGGCCTCTGGGAGGGCCTCCTGATGCAGAGGAAAGAGGAGAGGGGGACGTGTGTGATCACAGAAAAAGGGTTAAACCTGCCAACCTGCTGCAGAACTGATGGTAAGATGTTCTTTCTCTCAGCAGCCTGATCACAACCAGCCGATCACACTGGGGAGTGCATTCTCCCAGGGGCCCAGGGATGCTGGCCGGGGTTGCAGAAATCCTGGCAGTTTGCTGCTGGGCCCTCTGGGATGAAGGTTGAGACCACAGATGGAGGGAGTATACGTGGAAGCAAAGCTGGAAGTCAGCAACTTGTATGCAAGGGTGTACACAAAGTCATTCATTTTTGCATTGCTTATTAGCAAAAACTAAAAAGGAAATAGAATCCTAACAGTGAGCAAAGGGGGAATGCTGTGTAAGCAGCCATTAAGCAAAGATCTCTGTCTACTTCGGAAGTTGTCCACAATATATGCAGAATGAAAAAAGCAAACCGAAAATGATTATGTGAATATGATTATGTTTTTCAGAAAGAAACTTGTGTGTATATTGTGCTTATGTATGTATGACTTACATGCATATAGGAAAACTTCTGCACAGATATGTCCTAAGCTATGAAATTGGTTGCTTTGGAGTAAAAGTAGAGTGAGAGGGAGGGGTGGGCCTTAAACACACACACACACCCCCCTACCAAAACAAGAAAAACAAAGCCATTGCCCACCTGCCAAGCAGATTATATCTATCTACTATTATTTTCTTCTTTTCCAGCTTAATTTTTCCTATTTCCTTTCTTTAACCCAACAGGAATTACATAGTACAAATAATCTAACTTGTTTTTTCCTAATAGCAAATAATCAATAATCCTATCATAATTTATTGAATACTTCTATCTCCTATTCATTTTATCTTTTCTCTTTATGTTTCTTTTGAATTCTAGTCAGTTAACATATAGTGTAGTATTGGTTTTAGGAGTAGAATTTACTGATTCATCTCTTACATATAACACCCAGTGCTCATCACTGGGTAACACTGGGTGTTACATGTAACACCCAGTACCCATCACCCATTTACTCTATCCCCTCCCTCACCGCCCCTCTGTCCTGTTCACGTTAAATGCTGCGATTACAATGCCAAATCCTACACGTGGTATTGACGCCATTCTTATTGAGAGCTTGAAGATCTTTCCACTCATCATGATTCATTCATAAGACAGGCACTTATTGAGTCGTCTACCTCCTATACATTTTTAGGCACTAAGCATACAAGAGTAAACAAATCAAAATCACCATATAGTCTAGGGCTCATAATCTGAAAGAATGTGTTCCGCTCAGCACCAAAATTTGTATTCCCAGTGTCAGACATGCATCAGCAGCTCTCTCAAGACTCCCCGAGCGAAGCGGGGCCAGGGCACCCATGTTTCTGGCTACTGAGCTAGAGTATGTTAGGGGAAGGGTAACAGAGATGATAGGCAAGTAGATCATAAAAGACCAAAAGTCTGGAATCATCTCCTGCTTTCATCCACGTTCTCCTACAGCAATAGGGATTCCCAGCACAATGCCGGACAAGGGACACACAACCTAATGCACGTAGAAATGTGCCAAGAGGAGGCATACTTGGTCCTGAGTCTGAGATGGTTGTTCAAAAACTACTCCCCAAGGCAAACAAAGGTGAAGCACAGGAAAAGGCACTTGAAGTAGAAGGAAAACATATGGTGAGGCTCAGAGATTGGAACAGCACATCATAGTGAGAGAAAAGCAAGGGGATTGTGGGAGAGTGGCGCAGCAGTCCCCACTTGTCCGCAGGAGATGCGCTCCAAGTTCCCCAGTGGATGCCAGACACCCCCGAGAGCTGGGTTGCCCATGTGCACAAGCCTATGACAGAGTTTATGAGTCAGGCACAGTAACAGGTTAACAATGATAACATAGTAACTAATAATGAAATAGAACAACTACAACAATCTATTCTCATAAAATGCAAGTGAGCGTGGTCTCTCTCCAAATATCTTACTGTATTGTACCTGCCCTTCTTGTAATGATGCGAGAGGATAAAATGTCTCCATGATGAGAGAAGTGGGAGGAATGACAGGCATTGCGACGTAGCATTAGGTACTACTGACCTTCTGACAATACGTCAGAAGGAAGAGCATCTGCTTCCAGGCTGCACCTGACCACAGGTGCCTGAAATTGAGGAGAGCAAAACCGAGGATGAGAGGGCCCTCCGGTATAGGACATGGGCTAGAGCAGGGAGGGGGAGTAGAGGGTAGTAGGGTGTGGCTCGGGAAGGATAAGGAATAACTGAGTGTCAATGACTCCCGGATTTCTAGATTGAGGCTGGGTGGGAGTTCTATTACTTTGATGCAGGAAGAGACTTGAAAATGGGTCCTGGCAACAGTATTCCCTAAGATAATCGTTCCTCATTCTGTTGTTTTTCCAAAGTTTCCCCTACTCCTTGACCTGCTCTCCAACCACTGACATTGGGTGGTCACCAACAGTCAATCCTTAGTTCTTTTCTTAGGCTACAAGGCCTTCCTTTTAAATTTCAGATGTTCTCAGGTCTCTCTTAACACTTTAAGAAAGTAAATCTCTGGTTTGTGTTCACTTCCTTCTCTTGGGCTATATTTTTCATTTCAGAGCCCGGTTGATTTATGGTCTTCCCAACTCCTTTCAAAATAAGTATAATACACTCACTTCTTAGATTCCCACACATTTATGTGTCAAACATAAATGATAAAATATAGGTTCCTAACAAACCAGTGTTCTAACCACCTACAATAGCAGTTATGATATCCTGTTATAACAAAGTATTACTTAAGATGCTGTTGAGAATTATTCATTACTCATTTTATAAGAGTAGAAATTAATCGGAAGTCCCTGCTCACTATACAAACACAATGTGATAAGGAGCAAAATAAGTCATGTCCTTGCTGTGGTTTTTACGATACCTCGTACTGGTTCAGGAACATGTGGAGTTGCTGTACACTGATTCTTAGGTCAGTCTCGTTGAACTCATAAGGAATATTCCACCCCAGGGGTCCAAATTTCCGTCTCTCTTGTACCAAAGCATGAAAGAAACAGAGGCCGTAAAGTAATTTCTTGAATTCCTCCTGTAGTGAAAAGAAATGGCACCACATCATTTCCCTCCTAACAGTACATTATACTTACCATTTTTTTAAACTGAAAGTAACGTTTTGTTTCAAATATATCCATCCCAAAGTACACCAACACAGAATTCACTATTTCTACAGGCTATTGAGGCAAAAATACGTCCATTCATACACATGTTCAGTAGACACACATAGCTATGGATACCAGGTTTTTAGAGAGCACAGAGAGCTTGTCTGTTTAGCGTTACCTGATAGGCTGTTGGCGGTTCCAACCAAAGCGTAACGAGGCAAGAAGAATGAATTCCAACGTGTGGTTCCAGACCACCACGGAGAAATTTCAAAGGAGACAGTTTAAACCAATTAAGAAGCTCTACAAGAAGGACTTTTGGATTAAAACTTTACAGCCTCATGACTTTCCAAGTTCCTCTTAGGTAATAAGAAGTCTTACAGTTACTTTGAATGGCAAAGCCAGCCTTGAATCAGAAATCAGAACGTACGATGCACCCTCCACGAGAATGCTATAAAGTGGTCAAAATAGAGTTTGAGAGAGGATTTGTGACTATTTCCTTGGCAAGAGCAGTGGCTGTACTGGGAGCCCTCTGGCTCCCATCCCCAAGGGAGAAAGAAGCATGGGGTATATCTTCTTAGTCCAAGCCAGTGAGAAGGAATCAGTGGGGTCAGTCAGAGAGTTGATGCACATTCTCTGCAGCTAGGATAGAGGGAAAAGTACAAAACTTCTGCCTGAAAGAGCAGAGCCGTGTAAGGCTGCAGGGTAATGGACTGGGAGAGGGAAATCAGAGTCCCACTCCAATGGCAGGCCAAGCCAGTGTGGAGCCCAAGGAGCAGATGGGGAGTTGGGTTAAGAAAGTCAGCCAAGGGTGCCCCCGGCTGGCTCATTCCGTTAAGTGTCTGAAACTTGACTTCCCTTCAGGTCATGATCTCAGGGTTATGAGATTGAGCCCTGCATTGGGCTCTGTGCTGGATGTGGAGCATGCTTAAGATTCTCTCTCTCTCTCTCTCTCTCTCTCTCTCTCTCTCTCACTTCCTCCCCTTCCTCTTTCTCTATTAAGAAAAAAAAAAAAAAAAAGGAAAAGAAAGAGGAAAAAGAAAGTCAGCCAGGGGTCATTTGAAACATTTCTTGGTCAAGAGGACTTGTATGTTGGGGTGAGAAAATCCCTGCATAAGACCCTGTATGAAGTGAATGATATGAAGCAACAGCTGACAGGGGTCCGGAGCGGTCAGCAGAAGGAGGGACGTGCCAGGGGTAATGGAGTCACAGTTGGAGGAGTCCAGAAGAGGAGCCCAAGGAGAACCCATGAGAAGAGTCACAAGAGAAAAATTCAATCAATCCAAGCAATCGCAGCCCGGGCCCAGAATGTGCATTCCACCTGCCCTGGGGCTGCACGTATCCAGACTGAGCGGTTAGGCTGAGCAGCCGTCTGCCAGTGGGTCACAGAAAGTAGGACGCCGACTCTGTCCTATTCTCCCAACAGCATGAAGCCCACTGACCACAAGTCCTAGCGAAGTTTCTGGAGAATCAAAGCCTACGTTTTACGTAAAAGCTAAGTATAATTAACATACTACACTACACTTTCTGATTTCTGAATCAAGGCTGGCTTCGAAGTTAAAATGACCATAGGTCATGTCATTACGTGACAGTAACCAGAAAAGCCATGATGTTGCCCAAAGGTTTATCCAAGGGCAGGTGGAAATGTCCGCTGTGGAATAAACTGAAAGGGGGAGAGGAGACAAAACTAAATAGCATCAGTTTAACCAAAGAGGTGGGAAAAAGCGAAGTGACAGGTGCTCTGTGGGTTTGGGAACTATTTTACTTCATTTCATTTCATTTCAAAGTAGGCTCCACATCGAGTGTGGAGCTTGAACTCAGAACCCGGAGATGAACACCTGAGTTGAAATCAAGAATGGGACACTTAACCGACTGAGCCAGCCAGGCGCCCCTAGAACTATTTTATATATGTTGCAGAACAGAGCAAATCGGTCAATGTGCCGATGATGTGAGAGCCAGGTGACCAGTGTAGATGAAGGGACCTGCACATATGGAATGAGGGAAAGTAAGAGCGAGCCCTGGGTGATCGGGTGGAAGTCAGATATCCCGTTACAAATTATCACCTCTGAAGTGTGGGAATGAGTATGTACGTGTGCATGTACTTATCTTAGGCATGTATAGGTGTGTATGTATTTGTATGTATGTGTATGTGTGTGAGAGTACGTGCATATAGGTCCAAGTTTTCTCCCCTGAAAGGACCAAGAGCCAAAAACAAGGCAGTAGTACTGAGCTCGTCTAGAACCCACATCTAGGTCTCCAGAAGAAGGACTCCACAGAAGACCTTGGTTCTGTGGCTGGTTCCAGGGTTGAATGACAGATAAGCCTGCAGCACTTTATGCTAAAAAAGTAAGAAGGCTAAGTAACACGATAACAACAGCAGCAGCAGCAGCAACAACAATAATAGTCGTAAATGATGGCACCTAGTACAGAGGGGCCAGCTTGACGGTGCTCTGCTGACCAAACTGGGGACAATTTGAGCAAAAGACTTAAAGATGGTAATGACCTGTAAATCACCGGGAGAAAAGGCAAGGAATTTGGGAGTCCGCACCAACGACACAGAAGTAAAGGGGGAGGAGGGAGGGCTCTTGCAATTGAGAGCGGCAGGTGTCAGATACGGATGGAGCTAGAGTTGGAAATACCGCAGGCAACTACTGCATCAGGCAAGATATTCCACTGACACTAAAGCCGGGCCGGGGCTGCAAGCCATTGGCATGGCTTGAAAATGTGTCCCCAGAGACTGATGATTAGTTGCAAGGGGCAAAGCGGTTACTGCACACTGAAGAAATCAGAAAGATGCCACTTTCTCTGGGTGATCAAAATTCTATCAGCAGTGAGGGATACATGGATATCGTGTACCTCCCAATGGGACAGTCTGAGGACACAATTTCACCAGTGTCCTCTTTTGGCTAAAAATGTGTAACTTGAATCTAATTGTGAAGGAGTATCTGACAAGTGCCAAATGAGAAATGTTCTGTTAAAAATAAAAAGAGGAGATGAATTCTTCAGAAAGGATCATATCCTCAAAGCCAAAGAAAGGCGGAGGCAATGTTCCAGATTAAAGGAATCAAAGAGACATGGCAACTAAAAGGTCATTCTAACCCTAAACCAACCTGCAGTGAGCAGGGAAGGTGCCCTAAAGGACACGATTGAGTCAACGGACAAATACGGAACAGAGGAACCTAGACAGTGTGTCCTTGCCAAATCCACTAAACCAGTAACAACACCACGATAAGATAATACCGCTATTCTTAAGAAATAGACCTCAAAGTATTTACTTAGGGGCGAAGCGTTGTGACATATCTACCTTACCCACCAAAGCTATGTGTTAACAGGAGGTGAACTGGGGTAAAGGGCATAGGACTGTTCTTCACACTAGTTTTATCCTCGCCACTTCTCTGTAAGTTTTAAATTATTTCCCAATAAGAATTCAAAACGACAAGGATGATGTACTCTTTTGGCTTTTGAGGAGATTGGGCTTTTGGATTCAATTGTGTTTCGTAAATGCCCAGACTTCCAGGATGTGTGACTTCCTCGGAGAGACCTTGAGATCTAGAAGAAAGGGAGTGAAATGTTGCCAAAGGGCTTCTGTGCAGCCTATCACATGCGGACATGCCCTCACCACCTACCTGAGCGGAACCCACTCTGTCTGGACCCAATCAGTGCCAAAGCTACTCCGACAGCGGGTCTTAGAAGCGCAGGATGAGGTTGGACTTAGGATAAAACATAGGTGCTTGCTCTCTTTCAGTACCTAAGACTTTTGTTTAATGAAAGTCCTTCTTTATTTTTAACGTTTTCTTTTGATGGGTGCTTAAACATATCCCGATATCAAAAGCGTGAGCTGTTTAATGGCAAAAACTTATCAAGGTTCATAACCCCTCTTAAAAAGAAACTCTTCCATTTTTAATTATGGTAAAACGCTGTGAAACCATTTTAGGTCACAGACATTCACACACAGAATTCTAATCATGAAAGCAGTGGGTGGTTTCCCTGCTTGCCTGGGAACGCTAAAAAAGACCCTTATGAGTCCCATCAATCAAGGAGTAAAATCATTTTGGCTCTCATTATAGTTATATGGAGGAAATATTTTTATGTTGTAATTTGAAGATATGGCTCCAACTAGCAGAGGGCTCAGTTAATATCCTGAAACAAGATCCTCCAACCTTGCGGATTCGTACTGGGAATGGCTTACAGCGGACTTTCTAAATAGAAAGTTACATTATTAATGACACCCCAGAAGATCTCAGCTGAGCAGAAATGAGGCTGGTGGTAAAATTAAAATAAAATATTAATACAATTGACTTCAGCATAGTCAATAATCAGTAATCAAAACCAACGGCACTGCGGGGCAGGAGGCCTATTTAATTTGTAGTTTTATTCAGCCACACACATCCGTGATCACCAGGGGCCACTTGAGCCTTCGCAGGGCTGAGGTAACAAGACTTAGCCATTACTGACAGGCTTTTTGCAGCTGCCAAAGAACTCCGGGTCAGAGATCGGGTCCATGAGGTAGGATCGAATGATATTGGCTCGTAAACCTTTCGGCGCTTCATTGGTCATTTTCACGCCATTCTGCAGGACAGACACGGGGAAGTTTGGTGACGGGTAACTCGTCAGCCAAATGCGGGAATCTGGATGTGTGGATTCTGGGCTTAACTCCTGCAAAAAAGCAAATTAGACATGAATGGCTACGTACAATCCAGGGAAATGTCCGGGTTGTATGCGCACGGGGCGGCTTGCAGGGGAGGAGGCATTTCTACAAAAGAGAACCTACGGCTGCAATGGAAGGCATGAGTCTTAAAACCGGATTCTGCCCCCGAAACAACATTCTTCATGGAGAAGGCCCAGAGTGTTGCCCTGCTTCTCAAGAAATTTAAATCATAGGACTATACAGTTCACAAAGGTATTACATAATTTAGAGCTGGCCACAGTAGAGACTAAGACATTCCCAAAAAACCTCATATCTTAACCGATGTTGCTGAAATATTTATAGCTATAATTCTCTGCCCGAGAGCCAGACTAAGAATAATCCATTTTTCTCTCTGTAGCCGGGTTGTGATGTGAGAATGAGAAACATAAGTCAATAGTAAACCAAGCAGAGATGAAAAGAAGAAAGAGAGAGCATTTTGAAAGGTGAAGCATTAAAACACATCACTATTAGCTATATTTTCTTCAGGGGATATTCAGGTCTGCGCTAGGGGGGATAACAGAATACCCACTTAGCACTGTCTTGAAGGCTGTATAGGCAAGGAGTGATTATCACAGGCCCTTTCTCCTCTTCTGGGCCAGTTCCACTCCCTATTTCTACTTCCCCCACTTGTCCATGTCAGTAGTATCTCTCTCTCTCTCTCTTTTTTTTTTTAATTTCAATTCTTTATCAGTAAAGCACTTCTTGAGCACTCATGTGGTGAAGGAACGAGGGTGAATTAGGTAGGATGCAAAGGTGTCTACTTTCTTAGTTACCATAGTGGAGAGCGAGGGCACGGTGTTTCTCTCCTACAAGATGCCCTATGGCGGGTGACTTAAACAACATGACTCATGGGAATTTGGGTTAAGTGTGCCATCCGTTAGGATGGAGAGCTCTTCTCTCCTATATGACTCTCCGATGGGTATCTATGACACAGTTCAACAGGTCATGAGACTGGTCTAGAGATGGGGCAGCCATGAGGAAATAGGCACAAATATAAAACCTTTAACATAACACCTGAAGGATGGGAAGATGTTCGTAAGGCAAATAATAGAATCATTTTTCAGACAGAAATAACATTATGATGACCTATATTCTTTTTCTTTCTGATTTATTTATTTGTGAGAGAGGGAGTGGGAGAGAGAGTGAGCAGGGGAAGGGGCAGAGTGAGAGGGAGAGAGACTCTCAAGCAGATTCCCTGCTGAGCGTGGAGCACAACGTAGGGCTCCACCTCACGACCCTGAGGTCATGACCTGAGCCCAAACCAAGAGTCAGACACTTGCTTAGCCAACTGAGCCACCCAGGCACCCCATGATGGCCTATATTCTTGAAAAACTGTGCTATACCAATGAAGTGAAAGAAGTCCAAATGGCGAGAGCATAGAAGTCATAGAAGACAGTAGCGAAGGTCAACAGGAAGCGTGTTGTCAGCCATGATGAGGCTTTCAACTTTGCCTTGCGTGCAAAGGAAAAGTTTTAAGCAGTGAAGCAATATTCATTACTAATTCAGGAAATAGTTGCAGATTGTCTCTCTGGGCCAGTCACAATTGAAGGTACTGGAGATAGAGCAGAGAACAAAATAAAGTCACTGCTCCAGCTCTCCTCCATATTTCCAGCTCACTGCAGGAGTCCTTGTCCCTGTTGAGAGGGACTGGGCAAGGGCTGACTGTGTGATTTCCCCTGGTGCCCCAGAGCCCCCATGTGAGCCCATCTGTCCTGTAATCCAGCCATGCCACCAGCCTGCAGCCCTCCAAACCAGAGGATGGGCATGGAGTTGGATGGCATGCACATCACTGCTTATGAGGTGGGAATAAAATCTAATAAAAATAAACTTGCATTTTTACCTCGCAAACTTTCTCGAGGGTTGGCATCCAAGAGGTGGCAAGGTGACAATTCTGAAGAACAACCCACGTTCCTTCTTTGATAGCTTTTTCTATCATCCTCATAGCTATGGGCCCTTGGCCTTGACCAAGAGATAGAGAGCTAAGTTTTGATCCCCCATATCCCTGTGTACAAGAATAGTAAAGATGTTATTTGACAACACATTTTTAAAGAAGAATCACTATTATTTTTATAAGAAATGTTAACATTAAGTATACTAAAATTTAATTATGCAGCATCCCTCAAAGGTCTAAACATATGCAGCCCTACAACACTCGTACTGATTAAGAATCTTATAAATACTCAGATCAAAAGTAAGTCAGTTCATGTTGGCAACAGTCATGGTAATAACTGGAAAAGTCTGTAGGGTCTTTGACTGTTGAGATAGGGAGAAGCAAAAAATTAAGAGCACTTTAAACATAAGGAAACATGAGATAAAAGGACCTGGCTCTCATGCAGCTTTTCTCCTAAAATCCAGAGCCCAGAAGAAAACTATGAACAGACAGATGAACTTGTCCTGTTTCCTCCAGATCTTTGAATAATAATATTTTAATTAATTTGGCTGTTGCGTAAAGTTCAGAGAAAAAAATTAACTCCTAATTCCCATTTAAAAGTTTTTTTTAAAGAATTCTGTGGGAATGTTTGCCTGGAATGCATTTCTGCCGTAGTCTGAGTCATCTGCAGTCTGTAGAAATAGTGTCTGTGACTCCCTGAGCTCTTTTTCTCTAGTGCCATCATCATCGGAAAGCCTCTTTGGAAGAGGCCTTGAATTATGGCAGCAGGGCTAGAGGAGGGCCTCAGGCTCTCTGAACATCCATAGTTCGTCAATACTAGCAGGTAGAACATCAGAAAACAAAACAGAGCCAGATACTACTGTTTCTGGAAAACGGGGGGCGGGGGTTAGCAGGTGAAGACGACGCACTGAGCTGTCCTACGCAGGGGCTGGAGGGTAATCATGTTGTGTCACATGGAAGGAAAATGGAGAGGAGCTAGGAAGATCGAAGGATCAAAAAGGTCATGTTGATGTGGAGAGGGTGAATCCCACCGAAAATGAATTCTAGCTTCCGCACCACTGCCACTCTGGTCCTTCCCACCCGTGATCTTCCTGGCCTTTTGGCAGCAGCCCCCGAACTAATACCCTGCTTCCACTTTGCACCACTCAAATAAATTCTCCTCACTCCAGCCAGGATGAGCTTTATAAACTATAGGCCAGAGCACTCAACTTTGTTGCTTAAAACCCTACCCCATAATCCCACCGTATTCGAGGCCCTCAGTGTAGCCTGTGAAGGCCCTACCTGATGTGGCCCCTCAGTATATGGTCTCAGCCCCCCACTCCTATAGTCGTGTCAGCCACGGTCCGGCCCGTCTTTAAACAGCGGGAAGTGCCGTGTTCCACTATCACTCCCCAAGTATCTGAGAATTATACCCAATGAAAAAAGCACAGAGTATTACAATAAATTGGCCTAATAAAGGGTATTTTAACCACTTAGCTCTGTGGACTTAAGGAAGCCACTTGACCTCTCCATGCTTTAGTGTCCCTCTCTATAAAATGGAGATGCCATTATTGACCTCATAGGACTGCTTTAAGAATTAAAAGACAGATGTTTCTAACAAGGTCTAGCAAAATTAACAGTATATATAAAGAACAATCAAAGCAGCGGTGGTGGTTCTAGAAATGTCAGTGCTGCTTCCCATAAAATGTTACTTTGGTTAGACCAAAAGGGGGAAAAAATCAACTCAAAAATGTCCAGTCACCTGTTTATGAAGATTTTCTTATTCTAGGCTGAATGATGTAAGAAAACTAAATTCATTTGAATAATTTTTAAATCCTTGATATATAAATATTAGAATGTATTCTAACCTATAATATATGATTGTCCTGGAGAGTCAAGAAGGTTCCTCTTTAGAGACTGGGAGAAAGGGTAGGATCAGACAAGGTTATCCCCAGGGTCACTGTTCAGACTTAAATTTATTAAATCAATCCAAGCTCTTGCACTGATGCCACAATGTCACAGAGTTCCTCTGTCTCCCCAAAATAAAAGTGAGTGCCCCCCAAGCCAAGTTCTAGTTTTCATAATTTGAATAGAGAAAATTATTTTAATGTCAGTGCTGCTATCTAAATATCATTTTCTTGAGACTCTGTCAACTTCTGGACCCCCGAGTCTTTCAAGATCTAAGTGAGTGAACAATTTTTACCTTTCCCTCCCTCCACTTAGGATAAGCAAGTTTGGTTATTAAAAAATTCAGCTGGAAAATACTTTACTTATTCACATTTATATGAGAGAGGCTCATCTATTTTAAGGTACCTGGTCGTCAGCAAATTTTAGAAGGGCAGCCATGGGGTCTGCTCCAGGAGAGAGCACAAAAATCAGTGGTGAACAGCAGTTACTATCTCCAAATGCCTTGGACAAATCAAAGGGAGGTGGCTCAATGAACGTGCGCCCCAATCTGTTGATTATAAATTCTTGCAGCATTGGAATAACCTAGAGAGGGACGAGAATATATTTGAAAGAATAGTCAAAACTGTTTACAAATTTAAAAGTTTAGATTCAAAGATATTTTAAAACAAAGGACTACATTAGCTTAGTTATTTGTTACTGTTAGCAGAGGGTCAAAGACATCACTTATATAAATGTCTTTTAGATAGAAAAAAAAAGACAAATTATTTAAATAATAAGAGATGAGTAGTTGGTGGCACAGAATTCAAAGGCATTCTTCTTCCCTTCAGTGAGCGTTCAGCACATAGTGGATGAAGAAAATAAGAAGCCTTAACTCTTTACTTAAGTTTAAAATACTATGTTCTAAAAGTCTGCAAGTCAAAAGTAGAAATTTGAGAGTGAGTTTATATAGTACTATACCGTCAAGAAAGAATTGAAATAGCTGGGAAAAGAAACAGAAAGAAGGCAAAAAGAAAGGCACTCCGAAAAAGAAACAAGTTATATTCCTGAGAAATAACTAAAAGTGTATGGTGGAAAGTTCCTCACAACACACCTGTGTGCTTTCAGCGATCATATGTGAGAAGGAGGAGAACTCCACGGTGTGGAGGCCCCTCCCAAGTATTCAATGTGAAAATGGAATTTTGTTCATCAATGTGGCTGACGTATAGCCTCCAGTACCCCCTTCCCTCTTTCTCTCTCTCTTTTTAAAGGATTTATTTGAGAGAAATAGAGAAAGAACAAAAGAGAGAAAGAGCAGGGGCAGAGGGAGAGAGTTTCAAGCAGATGTCCCACTGAATGTGGAGCCCGATGTAGGACTTGATCTCACCACCTCGAGATCATGACTGGAGCTGAACCCCAGGCTCTGATGCCTAACCAACTGAGCCGTCCAGGTGTCCCTTTTCTTCCCTCTTTCTAATGAAGGTTCTACACCTTTTCTCTCTGGACAATGGCTCCAAGCTAATCATGACTCAGATGTGAGCCAGACAAGCGAGATAGACAGGTTTAACAGACCAGCATCCCTATGTCTAGCTTAACAGATTATGTAGACAACATATCCCAGGAAGAGGAGTAATGGACTGGCAGGAACCCAAAGAATTTTTCGAATCACTCTAACTGGCTCCCTGCTCATACCCAAGATGGCCTCATGTCTGCGCACCAACAGTCCGAATTAGGTCGTCAATCCCACCAGCCGGGACCTTTCCTGAACTTGCAGCAAATTGCAAGAGCAGGTTTCCAAACACCAAGTATCTCAAAAAGCTGGTTTCCTCTGGAAAAAGTCGTGAGTATTTCCAGCCTCTGTGTATTCTCCCCAACGTCTATTCACACGAGGTTTATGAGCCAAAATCATGGACTGATCACAATGCCTGAAACAGCGTCAATCTTAATGTGGGTGAGTGTGTGTGACAGAGGGTGTGAGGGTGGGGGGCTGGGAGACACGGGAGGAGTATCTGGACTAAAATCAGATGTTTAAATCCCTCCCCAGCATTTCTCTAGGTTCGTTCGAGCACAGAAAATGCACAGAAGAATAACACGTATGTAAGCACTGTGGTGGCAAGGGCCTGCCTCACTCGTGACTCATAAGTTCTTGGCACACAATAAACACATACCGGATGGTAGAAACTTGGGATGCCTCTTTTTGTGAAGGTGAGATTCTAATGATAGAAATTCTCAACAAAAGTCACATCATAAGAATTCGCCCGTACCAAAAGTTTCATTTCTACAGAAGTTATTTCACGTTTCAGATATTGTGAAGGCGCACATGTCAAGCTTAATGCAGAAAACTAAAAATATCCCGTCTATCCCGGGCTTTGTCCTCGCCTTTCTCCTTTGTCCCCATAGCTGGTCTATTTTCATTATATTAAAAAATAACAACAACAACAAAAAAAAATAACAGCAACTACCAAAAGAAAAGGAAACTCTTTTTTTTTTTTCCCCTCCACCATCTCTTCCCAAGGCTGACTTGGGAATTAGAGTTTTACAAATAAAAGCACAAGGCTTTCAAGTGTACGGTTTTCCTTTCAGTGAGCTTGAGTTGTAAGCGTCTCTTCTCTTTTGTGAGTGGTTCAAGCTGCTGTCAGCCACTGCGCACGTGTAGGCCTGGCTGGAGGACCAAGTTAGGGGTGCACACGTGGGGGGTGCGGGGAGTACAAACAGATTTCAGTGCTTTGTTTTTAATTTTAATCTGAGCAAGACTTACTTGCTCCCAAGACCAAACTGTAACTCCTAAGGTAAATGAAGCTGTGCTTCTAATCAGTTGGCAAGGCAATAGAATTGGGTTTGCTTCTGCAATCTGATTATGCTGGCATTAGGCCTGTAAAAGGAAATCTGTCAGTAACAAAAATTACGGACTAATTTAAGCAGCCATCTCCCCAAAGGCAAGAAGAAGTTAGTGGGTCTCCATTTATGGTTTTCTGTATATTGCAAATTCCTGGAGGATTTATCTGAGGTCAGAGAAACATATTCCCTTATATTTGACAAGTTTCTTATTGAAAGCTGATTAATTGACCTCCTGTTGATCGTTCAGAAGGAGAGAATGGTAGCCAGAAAACTCTTCATTTTGTAAATGGGCCCAAAACACTGCACACCACAGTATTTATTCCCCTGTTATGTTTCTTTTATCAATAAAGCAATGTAAAATACTAAATTCTATACAAAAGTGTGAGCCCATCTCCTTTTTCCTTGTGGTGATTTACAGAGCATCTTTTATATTTTTCCAAACTAGAGCACTGGAGAACCTGGGGTGTAGCTTCTTCCCACTGGGTAGAATTTGTTTTGAGGACAGAGCAGGGAAAGGAAACAAAAAACCTGTGCTGCTAAATAATTTCTACTGTGAACTAGAGATGGAGGGACTACTGACCTTCCTGGTGGATAGACAGAGTATCTCATGACTTAGAGATTGCCAGGAAATGAAAATCTACAGAGCAGAAGCCCAAACAGTGGCCTCCGAGAGCACAGCTCCTTTCTTCGGCATGCTAATGCCCTATTACTTTGGAAAACCATTCTTTTAAAAGTATAGTAGCCCCTATATTCCTTTTAAATAAACACAGATTCCAAAACCCACAATTTCCCACTAGAACTCGGAGTGCCTAGTAACAGCAAGATTGACAAGTTTGAGGTTGCTAGTAACAGAAGACCATACTAAGAATTCTTTCTCTTTTAAAGATTATAAGTGTGATCGCATAGATAACGGTCATGAATTACTCAGGTTAATTTGATTTATGCTCTAGTAGCAACCATTTCCAGATCTCAGTGATTTAATGCAACAAAAAGTTTCTTTTTCTTCCCTGCAAAGTCCTGTGTACGTGCAGGCGATACTCACTCACTGGGCCAGCTAGGGTCCGGCCTGCTGACGGCACTGAAATATCAAATGTGATTCCACTATGCTGATGGCAGGGGGCGTGCCCTGGAGAGTCTCAGGCTGGAGGTTAATTGTTTCTGCCCTGACACTTCTCACGTTTTTATGGCCAGAGCCCTTCACCTCATGTGTACAAGGGAGGAGAACTGGGAATATCAGGGAACAGCATTAATGTCTACACTTAACCACCTACCCCAGGAAAACTCTAAAGGAGATATGGAAACACACAGGGCAAAGTTATAAAACAGGGGGCCAAAGTATTGGACAGAGTAGCTATGTAAAGCATAAAACTATACATTTCACCTAAGTTGATTTAAAAACAAAAAACAGGGGCGCCTAGATGGCTCAGTTGGTTAAGTTTTCAGCTGTTTTCAGCTCAGGTCATGATCTCAGGGTCCTGGGATCAAGTCCCAGATCGGGGTCGCTGCTCAGTGGGGAGGGAGTCCGCTTCCCCCTCTACTTCTGCCTGTCCCCCTCCTCCTGCTGACGGACGTATGCGCGCTCTCTCTCAACTACATAAAATCTTTAAAAGAAAGTTAGTAGAAATAAAAACTAAATAAAACCAAAAACATACAAACAAAACTGCCCCAGCGTGACTATCTAACTCCTCATCTCCTTCAAATACACTCTAAAAAGAGAATGAATAAGGAAAGTAATATTTGCTCTTTTAGCTCAGTGTATTTTCAGATTACAGTGTCAATTTTTTTAAAACATAAAATTGGGGAAAAGATATTTATAGGTGAAGGCTGCAATAAACTTAACATAAAACATGAACAGAAGCTTCTTTGTTTTTTTTTTTTTTTTAAGATTTTATTTATTTATTTGACAGAGAGAGATCACAAGTAGACGGAGAGGCAGGCAGAGAGAGAGAGAGAGGAGGAAGCAGGCTTCTTGCTGAGCAGAGAGCCCGATGGGGGACTCGATCCCAGGACCCTGAGATCATGACCTGAGCCGAAGGCAGCGGCTTAACCCACTGAGCCACCCAGGCGTCCCCTTCTTTGTTTTTTTCAGACAATGAGGGGAGAGGTTGGTGGTACATGCGGAGTTGTTTTAGTGGAATGGTCTACAGAGCTTAGAAAACAAAGTAAAACCCTTTGAAAAATTTAATTAAGGGTTTTAAATGAGGAAGCTGTATTAGGTAAGAGTGTGAAATATTTCATATTCTTCCATATTTAATATTTGCAGGGAAATCTTCTGAGGATTAACACTAAAGTTTCCATGGCAATTCGTTTTTGAAAGGGCTACCGAGGCAGAGAATGTTTCATTAGTTTAATTATGATTCCTAAACAATTGTGACTACTTCCAACACCTAAGAGCAGGGCAGCATTATGACTGTCTGTCTATCTTTCTTTCTTTATAAGATTTTATTTATTTAATTGTCAGAGAGAGAGAGAGAGAGAGAACGCACACACAGGGGGAGCGGCAGACAGAGGGAGAAGCAGGCTCCCCAGCTGAGCAAGGAGCCCGATGTGGGACTCGATCGCGGAGCTGAAGGCAGATGCTTAACCGACTAAGCCTCACAAGCTTTATGACTTTCATAGTCCCCAGGCACCCTTTACATCCCTTTCCCTGTGAAAAAATATCAAAAATTATATTTTGCCATTGTTTTGGTATAATTACAAGCTTAATACAGGCTGGGTTACATTTTCCGTTTTTAAACAGAATTAAAACATTTTCATTAACACCTAGAAGTATCATGGGCTCTCGGCACGATGCCTCATGGACACTCGGGCTCTGGCAAAGGACCCAGTGACCGGCCAGGCCAGAACTGCACGTGTTTGCTGAGTCGACCTCGGCTGACAGAGGAAACACTGCCTCTGCCCCACCTGTCACTGGCGCATGTAAAAACTTTAAAAAATAAATTGCTTTCACCTAAGTTCTGATTTTTTGTTGTCAGGATAGAATTACTGCCTTACATTCCCTAGCAACTCCCAGTTGTGAATACGGTAAGTTTTGATATCATTATGTATCACTTTTACTTGAGTCGTAACAGAGGGCAATTAGGATGTTTTCTCAATTTTTTCTCAACATACCTAATATCTACATTTTTCAGAGTATAGGGATATCTCTGTGGATGTCTTCATACTTAGATGAATAGTTTGTTTTTTTTAATAGAGTAAATAATGCAAATGAGACTGTCACCGAGTCTGAAATTTGCTGACGTGACAGGTCAGCCGATTCATTGGTTATACATCATTTAAGGAAATTAAAACAAACAGTATTGACATTTTCCTTTGTAGTCAGCAGTGATGAATGTCTTAAAGATGATATTCCACTAGCTTTCCACAGGCCAACAAAGAACTCCACATAAAGACAGCATTTGAAAAGGCAGAAATTCTTCTCTATCTGCTTGGTGTGAACACCAACACCACTGACCAGTATCATCACACTAATGAGAATAAGAATGAGATTACAGCATGTAACAGAAGTGGATTGTGAGCAATTGGGGAAGCATAAATTAAAGGAAGAATCATAAAATACATAAAAGTATAAAATACAGTCTCCTCCAGGGGCGCCGGGGTGGCTCCGTGGGTTAAAGCCTCTGCCTTCGCTGGGGTCATGATCCTAGAGTCCTGGGATCAAGCCCCACATTGGGCTCCCTGCTCGGCAGGGAGCCTGCTTCCTCCTCTCTCTCTCTCTACCTGCCTCTCTGCCTACTGGTGATCTCTGTCAAACAAATAAAATATTTAAAAAAAAAATACAGTCTCCTCCGTTATTAACTTAGTGTGGCTTTAACAATGTGCAAACTTCCTGAAAAATGACTGCATCGAAGGAAACGGGATTAGCCCCCCCACCCCGCCCCCCAGGCTCCTCCACCTCCCTGTGGGTGTTACAGAAGCAAATGCAAGCTGGCGGGACTGGAAGGGCCTGCTGGGGACTGGAGTCGCTGAGCGGCTTGCAAAGCCCGCACTTACCTTGTCTGGCCTCAAGCAACGAATGATAAGCATCCTTTGAAACTCATTTGCTTTCTCTTCCCAGTTTTCAGGAAAAACTTCATGATGTGGTTCCTAAAATTGCAGTAGACATAATTCAATGTTATTTTAGAGATTCTTTCTTTCTTTCTTTTTTTTAAGATTTTATTTATTCATTTGACAGATAGAGATCACAAGTAGGCAGAGAGAGGAAGGGAAGGGAGCAGAGAGCCCGATGTGGGGCCCGATCCCAGAACCCTGGGATCATGACCTGAGCTGAAGGCAGAGGCTTTAACCCACTGAGCCACCCAGGCGCCCCTAGAGATTATTTCTAAAGAGAATAGTATTTTGACTTAGAAACTGATTTTTAGGGAAAGCATATAATGACTAAGTGAGATCAAGAATACTAATGTAAATTTTATTAGGCTGGGGTAAAGTTATGAAATAAGGAATGAAAAGAAAATTTAAAGCACCACAAAGGAATCAAAATGAGGACATGAATTAAGCAGGTTTATGTCAATATGAATACTAATCATTAGACAAATGAATCCTTACTAAAAAAATGTGCATAAAGAGTTTTCCCATTATTTCTCCAAAGGCATTTTAAAACCTACCAACTACTCTCATCATCTATTTATAAAAATAAATATTTATTACAAAAGAAGAAAGGCATTATACTTAAGTTTATTGTGATATTTCCTGTTTGAACAATGTTTTGGTGTCTTTTTAAAAAATAAAGGTATATTTGAAACTGTATATAATAAAGAAGAAGACAAAGAGAGAGAGTTATTAAAAATACACAAGAAGAAAGGCATTAAGATCCCAGGAGGAGTAAGTTAAAAAAAAACAAAGGGGGAGATATTTATAAAAATTTTAAAACTCTAGGGAAGGCTATGTGATATCTCATATTAGAAATCTTCATGCCTCAGCATAGTCAATAAAATTTCTATTTCAAATTAGAATGAAGTACTCACAAAAACATATCCATCCCTAGGAAATATGTTTTTATTACTAATAGAGAGAAATTCAAATGAGATTCAGTCCAAAATATTTGCATTTATGTATAGATACAATCTCACTGCTGTGTATAATACAAGTTGGTAAACAAAAAATATTCTCTGCATATGTTGCACTTTCTTTCTTCTTCCCACCTTCCCTAAAGAGAGCTCTTGCATATTAAATCCAGGAAAGCAAAATGTTAAGAGAGTAGAAATAAAGGGGTAGAAAAAAGTAATTATGAATTGGCAAAATACTCATCCTCGTGCTTAAAAAAAAAAAAAAAAAAAAAAAAAAAAAAAGGGAAAAAAAAAAAATTTGAAAATGGAAAAAAACTCATCCTCGTGGTTAAAAAAAAAAAAAAAAAAAAAAGTGAAGGAAGGCAAAAATTTCTATGTGTGCCAGAAGGGAAACTGTTTTGTGGTTTGTGTTGACTATCATAGTCTCCAATTATCAAGATAGGGCCCCATGAAAAATTGTTTGAGAGCTATTAGCTTTTCCCTCTGAAAGGGAGGTGGAAATTTTTTCTGTCCAAGTTTCTAGCTAGAGCACAAATTAAATTTACTTGAAACAGGTTAACAGGAGGAAAAAACCCTGAAGTTTTATTACATGTGCATAGAGGCCCAAAAATGACACTGAGACCTAACGAAATGATCAAGGCAGGCAGTTTTTATACTTTCCAGACAAACCATTGATCTGTGAGGAATCGACAGAAAAAAGAAAACTTAACTTTGGGAGTTTCAGTTAGTAAGGAATTCTAAATGGGCTGGGATAGTAAATTAGTAGAAAGTAACAAGGGTTTTGTTTTGTTTAAAGATTTTATTTATTATTTATTTGAGAGAGAGGGCATGAGAGGGGAAGGGTCAGAGGGAGCAGCAGACTCCCCGCTGTATGGGCAGCTGATGCGGACTGGATCCTGGGACTCCAGATCATGACCTGAACCGAAGGCAGTGGCTTAACCAGCTGAGCCACCCAGGACCCCCAAGGGTTGTGGATACAGCCTTCTATGCTCTAAGTTTCTGGTCTCCAGTGATGAAGTTGTCTTTTTACTGCTGGTACAGGGAGGGTACCTTCCACATGGGAGATTTATTTCCACTCTCAGGGGGAGAGAGGGTCCTCTTGCACAAGCTGTCACTTAAGTAACTTTTATTTAAAATAATCCATATGCCAAAGTGGCACATTTTGGGTAGCCTGCCCTTGGCCCCTGCACCTTATGTCGACAGACAAAAATGCTTATTAACTTACATGCTCATCCTAGCTTATATCTGCATTTATATCCTGCGTTCAGAAAATCTAAATAAGAGCTCTTTTATAAAAAATTTTTTTTTTAAAGATTTATTTATTTTAGAGAGAGAGCACAAGCAGGAGGACCAAAGGGAGAGGGAATCTTAAGTAGACCCTGCGTTGAGTGTGGAGCCCGATCCCATGACCTTAAGATCATGACCCGAACTGAAACCAAGAGTCAGACACTCAACGGCACCACCCAGGCACCCTGGTAAAATTTTTTTTTAAATGATTTTATTTTTCTCAGAGTCCATGGTCTCTCATAGTTTGTCTCCCACTCCGATTTCCCCCAACTCACTTCTCCTCTCCATCTCCCAATGTCTTCCATGTTCTGAGAAACAAACTGAGGGATTTGGGAGGGGGTGGGGTACTAGGAGGGGGTGGGTATTGTGGAGGACACGTACTGCATGGAGCACTGGGTATGGTGCATAAACAATGCATTTTGGAACACTGAAAAAAAATAAAATGAAATTTAAAAAAAAAAAAGATTTTATTTTTAAGTAATCTCTACACCAAACACGGGGTTTGAACTTACAGCCCAGAGAGCGAGGCCCATGTTCTACCGAGACAGCCAGGTACCCTCTTTTGTAAAATTTTTAACTTCCCTGCTATTATGGTTGCAAAGTCTAAATTGTTAAAAAATAAGAACCTGGCATGGAAATTTGAAAAGAATATATATTTTTTAAGATTTTATTTATTTATTTGACAGACAGAGATCACAAGCAGGCACAGAGGCAGGCAGAGAGAGGAGGAAGCAGGCTCCCTGCTGAGCAGGGAGCCCGATGCGGGGCTCAATCCCAGGACCCTTGACCTGAGCTGAAAGCAGAGGCTTAACCCACTGAGCCACCCAGGCGCCCCTTGAAAAGAATATTTTAAGGGCTCTGCACCTCCACACATTTTAAGGATTTGAACACAAGTTCAGAAGAGAACTACCAATTTAGAAGGTGAGGATAATATAAATGGAAACCTTGATTTCAAGATCCAAATAGTTGTTTAAAGCTTAATTAAAGGGGCGCTGGGGTGGCTCAGTGGGTTAAGCCTCTGCCTTCGGCTCAGGTCATGATCTCAGGGTCCGGGGATTGAGCCCTGCATCAGGCTCTCTGCTCAGCAGGGAGCCTGCTTCCCCCTCTCCCTCTGCCTGCCTCTCTGTCTACTTGTGACCTCTCTCTCTCTCTGTCAAATAAATAAATCTTTAAAAGAAAATTACTTCCAAATTGTTTAAAGCTTAATTAAATATTCTTTTTATTCAAAGATAAAAATAAATTATTAAGCATTATTTTGTCCATTTAAAAACTTTGGAATAAGCGAAAGGGTTAAAAACATACCAAACTATCATATACTTTTTTCCATCCATCCTTTAAGTGCACAAACTCCCTACGAATATTTTTGAAGGACGGTAAATCATCCAGCCGACATATTTCATCCCAGGATTTTTGAGGAAGCCACGTGCAGGGGTTGGCGTGAGGGTTGTCCAGTCCAATGCCGCCAGTCAGCAGAAATCTCCACTCAGCTTTATTAATCTTTGGAAAACAAAGTAGCACGTAGAGTCAGAAATGAATTCATTATATACATATATATATATATATATATATATATATATATATATATATATAATACATTTAAACCGTTTTAAAAGAACTGTTGATTTTCAAGTTTTAGGTAACGTCCTTATGGAATTCTATAACTCCTGGTAGAGCCCCTGAGCACTTCCTCATATGGAACCATTTATCCATTACAACCGGCTTTCGAAATAGGTCCATTCTCGATAGCTACTTTTTGATAATTTTCCTCCAGAATTACTCATCTAAACAGAACAATTCTATTTGAGTAAATGTTTTCTAAAAATGTCTTTTTAGAGTCTTACAGGCTCTAAAAATTGGGGGAAGACAGAAGGCAGAGGGCAGGGAATCAGCAAACACAGGTGAGGGGGACTGGGAGATCCAGGCTTCGGGTATGAAATGAGTAATTCCCAGGAATAAAAGCTACAGCATAGGGAAGACAGTCGACGGTACTGTAACAGCATTATGTGGTGGGGATGGTACTTACACTTGGGAGTATAGAGTTGATGAATCACTATGTTGTACACCTGAAACTGCTGTGTGTCACTGTGTGTCAACTATACTCAATAAATATAAAAAGGAATAAGATAAAAATCTGGGGAGGACAGAAAGCTTTCAATCTGCCATATTTGCAATTATTCTCTGTAAAACATAATGAGGTACTGCTATGAAACTTGTGCAAGAAATGCAAGAATAAAGCCTTTATTCCTTCAGGATTCAACCGATACATCACCAAATCCAATGAATAAATCTTAAACACCTAAGTAAATAAAATAGTGAATTTTGTCACTATTTTCAATACCTCTTTCATTCTTAAGGCATTTCCTATATTTTAAATGAATAGATTTGAAATAGAACAAAAATTTATGAAAGGTATTGTTAAACCCAAATGGTTGGATTTGACTAGCTTGCACAAGTTCTTAAAAACATTACTATTTATGTGATTACTTGGGGTAAATATATCAACATAGTTAGTAAATTTATAAGCATACTTAAATGAGATTCTAATAGAGAGTGATTTATTTTAAACTAAAACACACATAAATTTAAGTAAAAATGACATAGTGCACTCTGCTTTATTTATTTTTCACCTCTGAAATTCAGTCTAGCTGTGATGTCTTGCCTTAACTATAATTATTGTTTAACTATTTACAACCCCTTTTTATGTGTATATACACATACACACACACACCCATACAAATTAGCAAATTAGTGAATCAGTGTTAGTCTTTTTCTACAAATTACAACAGTACTGACCGCATGTTCATGTAGTAGCAGGTTAGCAGTTAGACAAAAGGAAAAGAGTAGCTTATCCTTTTCAAAGAGCGACCGGCAGACATTGACATACAGGGAGTAAGTAAAGTGATCCTTGAGAATCTGAAGCCTACAAGTCAACAGAAAGACAAGTGAATAAACAAAAATGCACTATACCTTAAAAAAAATGCTCTCAAGGAAACACAGTATAAACCATTTAGATGTATATTCGTCTAATAAGCTTTCTGGTCAATTACCTCCAAAACAATCAATGGTCGTCATTAACACGATGTACCAATTTGAAAGCTACACAATGTAGAAACACTTCAGTAGAACTGCATTTTACTGTTGACTTATTTTTTAAAAAAAAAACTTAGTCTTTCTTTTGGAAAAAAAAGTCAATGCTTAGTACATTAATCTCATACATTTAAAGATTTGTGGACTATTTTTAACTCTAAAGCATTTCTTGGGGTAAAATTTGATTTTTTTTTTATTCTGTAGGTACTTCCAAAGTTCTATATTATATATTAAATTCACAGATTAAAACTGATAGCTTTTTTATTAAACTAACATTTGATAGTATGTTACTCTGCTCATAAATCCATAAAAGCTGGAGAAATCACAAAACTTGATAAGCTACATTTTAACTTACCACATAGATGGAACATGGAACTATGACTAATCATAATATTTGCAACTAACAACTTTCTTGTAAGTGCTAACATGTGTTTTCTGTATTCATAGAAATTCTTTACATGAATATAACAGTTTAAGAATTTTCATTTAATTATCTCATAGGGGAAAATAAACCATCTTTGAAATAAAAATTTCAAAAATGTTTTTTATGAAATAGGTTATAATAGTTGTAATAGAAATAAACAGAATAAATAGTTCACTGAGAACCTTTGCAGAGACCTGATGATTGACAATGGCCCAAACTAAGCAGATCAACTTACCTGAAGGGAAAATTAGTATAGTTTTTTGGTTAAACAAAATTTTATCAGTGTTTCTTAATGTGTCTAAAAAGAATAATCTACCAGTACCACCATATCTTGGCTATTTTCAGAATGACATCCTAGGCTACCAAGCATTTCAGCTCAATTTTTCTCCTGACTTGCCTATTTCTTTCATTATTTTGTCCCTTGCCAGCGTTCTCATAATGAAAATTACAACAAATTGATGTATTTTATTTCTAGTTGAAAACTCTGAAAAAGAGCTTGGTAGAGAGGGCTTTGAAACTAGTTGCTGAAATATAGTTGAATTCTCTGAAGATTTAAAATAATCATACTATTCCTGTCCCCATTTTTATGCTGATCATGGTTGTTTCACACGACATGGTATTTAGTTTGTCTCATCTGTAGCAGTGCAATTAATACAGGGTAATGCAGATTTGATCTTTCTAGAATAAAATAAAAATGTCTGCACTTTAAAACAAATTTCCTCTTATAGATAGGAAGCCTGAAGGGAAAATTATAAGGGTCACTCATATTAGAAATTCAAGTTCAGTCTCAGTGATAAAAATGCAGATTAAAATTCAATATTTTAATAATCTGTTATAGTGAAAAAGAGGATAAAAATGATAATTTTCAATGTTGATGTGTGTTATGGGGATATAAGATCACTTGCCTTCCTCCAATGGAGTTGTATATTTGAATAATCAATCAGGAGTCTGAAAGAAGTAAACAACTTTGTTCTAATTTTGGGATTCTAGCCTACAGAAATAATGAACAATGTGGATTACTTGCGAGTCTTAAAATATGAAAATCATGGCACATTCACAAAATGGTATATTGTGCAACTATTAAAAGTTATGTTTCGGGGCACCTGGGTGGCTCAGTCATTAAGCGTCTGCCTTCAGCTCGGGTCATGATCCGAGTCCTGGGATGGAGCCCCACTTCGGGCCACCTGCTCGGCGGGAAGGCTGCTTCTCCCTCTCCCACTCCCCCTGCTTGTGTTCCCTCTCTCTCTCTGTCAAATAAATAAATAAAATCTTAAAAAAAAAAAAGTTATGTTTCAGAAGAGTACTTAGTAACATGGGAAAAATGATCTTGATAGAAGTGGAAGGAAAAGAAAAAAGAACACTCAAAGTGTATGTATACACTTATATTGTTTACTGAGAGAGATTTCTGTTTGGTCCCTGTAACAAAACTATATCCTCATTAGATTTTTGTTTCTGTACTTCAATGGAGTTTTTTTTTTTTTTGCTATAATTATTTGTTTATTTTGCTATATTAAAAATTTGATAAAAAAACAGATGATCCAAATTACTATAGCTATTTCACAGTATATAGCTATATGTCATAGTCATATATATACATATATATAACAGTCATAACGTATGTTTGGTGTAATAGTTAAGTAAGAATTATTATGAATAATAACCATCAGAAGGCAAGCAAAAATAAAATATGTTTTAGTTGCTGAGTAGAAAGAAATAAGAAATAATTTTACTAGTTGTTACAAGTTGATACCCTTAAACACCATCAATTTATCCTACCCACCCCCTTCCCTTGGTAACCAGCATTTTACTGTTTGTTGTTGTTTTTAGTTTTTACAGACATGAACTTTGTTTTGATTCCACATATAAGTGATATCCACAGTACTTCTCTCTAACTTATCTTGGTTAGCATGATGTGCTCAAGGTCAATGCATGTCACAAATGGCAGAACATGTACATGTAGAACAATGAAAATGGACCCCTATCTCATACCACTCATAAAAACTGACTCAAAATGGGTCTAAGATGTAAACTTAAAACCTTATACAATAAAGCTCCTAGAAGAAAATGTAGGGAAGAAACCTATCAACATTGATTTCACCAGTGATTTTCTTGGACATGACACCAAAAGCACAAAACAAAAGAAAAAATCAACAAATGGGATTAATTCAAACCCAAAAGCTTCTGCGTGCAGAAGAAACAACTAAGAAAACAAAATAGCAACAAGAAATAAATCTATGCTTACACAGCCAATTCAGCTATGGCAAAGGAGGCAAAAATATTCAATGGGGGAAAAGACAGTCTTTTCACAAATGGTGTTGGAAAAATGAGAGCTGCATGCAGAAGAATGAAACTGGGCTATTTTCTGGTACCATATACAAAAATAAACTCAAAATGGATTAAATATCTAAATGTAAGACTTGAAACAGTAAAACTCCTAGAAGAAAACAGGTGGTAGTTTCCTTCACATTGGCTTTAGCAACATTTTCTAGATACGTCTCCTTGGGCAAGAGGAAAAAAAAGCAAAAAGAAACTATTGGGACTATACAAATAAAAAGCTTTTGCACAGTGAAGAAAACCATCAACAAAACAAAAAGGCAACTACTGAATGGGAGAAGATATTCACAAATGATATATCTGATAAGGGATTAATATCCAAAATATATAAACAACTTATAAAACTCAAAACCAAAACCCTAAATATCCTGATTAAAAATAGGCAGAGGATCTGAGTGACATTTTTCCAAAGACATATAGAGTCAAACAGACACATGAAAAGATGCACAACGTCACTAATCGCCCAGGAAATGCAAATCAAAAGCACAACGAGGTACCAGCTGACACCTCTCAGAATCACTAGAATCAAAAGGACAAGAAGTGTTGGCGAGGATATGGAGAAAAGGAACCCTTGTGCGCTGTTGGTGGGAATTTAAATTGGTGCAGCCGCTGCGGAAAACAGTATGGAGGTTCCTCAAAAAACTTTAAAACAAAATACCATATGATTCAGTAATTCCACTATTGGGTATTTACCCAGAAAATGAAAACACTAATTTGGAAAGATACTTGCACCCTTATGTTTATTGCTGCATTTTTCACAATAGCCAAGATACAGAAGCCACTCAGGTGCCTGTCAATAGATGAATGGATAAAGAAAATGGAGTGTGTACATATACACACAATGGAATATTCCTTAGCCACAGAAAAGAATGAGATGTTGCCATTTGTAACAACATGGATGGATCTAGAGGATAGAATACTAAGTGACATAGGTCGGACAAAGACAAATACCATATGATTTCATTCCTATGTGGAATCTAAAAAACAAAACAAACAAACAAAAAGCAGAAACAGACCCATAAGTGCAGAGAACTGATAGTTGCCAAGGAGGAGTGTGTTGAGGGGATGGGCACAATGCGTGAAGCGGAGTGGGAGGTGCAGGCCTCCAGTCACGGAATGAAGTGACGGGAATAAAAGGTACAGCACAGGGACTAAGTCAATGACATTGCAATAGTGTTGTATGGTGACAGGTAGGAGCTACCCTTGTGGTGAGCAAAGCATAACATATGGTCTTGTCCAGTCACTACGCTGTACACCTGAAACTAATAGAATATTGTGTGTCAACCATACTTCAAAACAAGCAACACACCACACACACACACACACACACAAAACACAAAAACAAACAAACAAACAAAACCCAAAGGAAACAACAGCAAAAAAATGAAAGGGCAGCCATAGAAGAAAATTTTTGCAGACCAAATATCAAATTATCAAATAAAGAGTTAATATCCAAAATATACGAAGAACTAACAGCTCAATAACAAAAAAATCTGATTAAAAAATGGGCCGGAGGGGGCGCCTGGGTGGCTCAGTTGGTTAAAGCCTCTGCCTTTGGCTCAGGTCATGATCCCAGGGTCGTGGGATCAAGCCCCCACATCAGGCTCTCTGCTCAGCAGGGAGCCTGCTTCCTCCTCTCTCTCTCTCTGCCTGCCTCTCTGCCTACTTGTGACCTCTCTTTGTCAAATAAATAAATAAAATCTTAAAAAAAAAAAAATGGGCCAGAGACCTAAACAGACATTTTTCTAAAGAGGACATCAAAATAGGGCGCTTGGGTGGCTCAGTTGGTTGAGCGGCTTCCTTCGGCTCAGGTCGTGATCTCAGGGTCTCGGGATCGAGTCCTGCATCGGGCTCTCTGCTCAATGGAGAGCCTGCTTCTCCCTCTCTCTCTGCCTGTTGCTTTGCCTCCTTGTGCTATCTCTTTGTCAAATAAATAAATAAATAAAATCTTTAAATTAAAAAAAAGAGGACATCAAAATAGGCAATAGGGCTCATGAGAAGATGCTCAGCGTCACTAATTTTCAGGGAAATGCAGATCGAAACATGATGAGAGATTACCTCACACCTGATAGAACTGCCGTCATTAGGAAAACAAGAGATCACAGGTGCCGGCCAGGATGTGGTGCAAGGGGAACTCCTCCACAAACCACGTGTGTTTTTCCTCTGGCTCAAGCCAGTTTGCTAGCCCAGATGGTCACTTCCGTTAGCAGGTAAATTTGGGCTGAGATTTCTACCTTCATGATCTGTTAGTGGATTGTCTGTGATACGCAACACATTCTGGTTTAATGTTTACTGAATAACCAAACTGTTTTCTTTCTCTACTACCTTCGTGGAGAAAACTGGGTTGAGAAAATATTTTGCTTCGGTTCTTTCCCGACAACATACTAGCACAATGGAAGCGAATAAACCACGGCCGATACAAAAGACAATGAAAGTCACGAATGCAATACTGAGTGTAAGCTGCCGGACACCTCGGAGCACAGACTGTGATTTCCATTCACACGATGTTCTAAAACAGGCCAAACTAATCCATGGTGTTGGAAGTCAGGACAGTCTTCCGCTTGGTGGAAGGGGCTGGGTCAGTCTCTAGAAGGGGACACAAAGTGGGGTTTCTGGGCTGTCGATAATGTTTTGGGTCTTGATCTGGGTGCTAGTTACACAGCTGTCCTCAATGATGAAAGTTCATTGAGCAAATACTCTGATTTCTGCATGCTTCTGAGTGTAGACTGATAATTTCAATGAAAGTTTTCAAGTATGCTTTTCCTATTTACTCTTCGGTTGGTTCCAGAATTACACTTTCAGGACCACTGGAGTCATGGATAAGATTTGCATTGTATGAAAATGAAAGGATCTTAAGTAGAGAAGACATATTTTGTTTTCTAGATTCCATCCAAATCTCACATCTGGGTAAAAGGATTTAATTTTCTAGAAATCATAAGGGACTATGGTCACAGTTAGGAAGAAACATGTCATATGTGTGGATGAGTTCTAATTTGATGAAACAAGATATAGTAAAGAAATGAATAATTAGTTGTAAAGCAAAAAATTGTTCTAATTTTTAACTCTTGTACACAAAGCATGTCTCTAAGTGACAGAGAAAATTAGTTTTCTTCTCTAGACTCCAGCAAATACCTTAATTTAAAAGTAGTTAAGATGATATTTTGGTGACTTAAACAAGGTAGAGGAAAACAACTGCAGTGAAAAACAAAACCCTGTTTACTGTTGTGGCGCCATGTGATGAGCACTGTGATAAGTTCTGAGAATATTAAACAACAAACAAACCCTCCTAAACCCTTGTCTCCGGGAACTCAGAACCTCGTGTAAAAACCAGGCATGCTTGTTCAATTAACTAACATAATGCAAGTGGCTGGGAGCTTTTCTAAGAAAGGTCACTTAAAATTTTGTTTTCTATATTTTAGTAATCCTTCCTACCCTTGAAAATTTCAGATAGCAGAAGAAATAGAGAAAGAAACGACACATTTTCAAGTATCATAATAAAAAAAACACACTTTAAACTCCCCTGGGAGGCGTTTCTTCTTGAAGGTGGCCACCCACTTCTCTTCCTCAGGGGCAGACAGCTGAGAGACTGTTTGCTAAGCCCAGTGTCAGTCTTTACACCTTCACTGATCTCATATTTAAGGTTGTAAAATAACAGTACTAACAAGAAATTGCTCAGTCTAAGAATACTCAAATTTTAGCAAAGTTCTACTGTAGTAAATGAGAGCAATTCAATTCAGATTTTTAGGAGATTCTCATTTTGAATTTCTAAAAAGTAATTCTGCCCTGGAGTGATCAGTATTAAATTGGATTTCCTTTGTGGGTATGAACAGTCAAGAAGCTGAAGAATCCAGCTTCATATTGATCAGTAAGTTTAGAGAGGGCCATGATCGCAATGGACTATTTTCTTTGTTCAAGAAGTAATTTCATGTTAGATCCTATTCAACATAGGTTTCGATACCAAACTAAAATTCACCTCACTGATAATAAAATGAAATTTTATTCTCTTATACACTTACTGTCAAGGTCTTAATTCCTTTATTACAATAGCCAAGTATAAAATAAGGTATTTTATGTAAGTAAGAGTAACACAAATAATCACAACAAGGTATTTTAAAAAAACTTGTTACTTGACAAAGTATAACTATGTATATATCAGAATGTACATCTGCAACTTTTGGAACGCTGGTTTACAGAGGGTAAGAGTCCTGTCTTTTAGGGGTATTATCTAGTCTTTCCATGCCTCCAATCACAAATACATTTTGCAAATGATCAACAGAGATCAATGTTTCCTCCTTTTAGAATTACATTATAATCCTATCTCCCAGTAAACGATTTCCTGGCAGGCTGAATTTGGTCACATCTATTCCATTTCTCACCCTCAGATTTATTTCTAGAACAATGATTAATCAAGCTCGCGTTAGCAGAGACGGCATACCCACACCATTCTGTAACAACAGCAAGAGCCACCACCAATTACTGCTAAATTTTCGTGCATCGGTCAGTATTCCTACTAATCAGTATTTCTTTTACGTACCTTTTTGCTAAAATTTCTGACTTCTCTGAATTTTCAATAGATAGGATGTAAAGGTTAATAAACCAGGTCAGTGAGTATTGGTACATGGGCTCGATGTTAGCTAGATCAGCGATGGAGAAGAACAGGATGGTGGAATGGATGGCGATGGGCCGATAGCCCAGGCGGGTGCTATCAATCTTCTTCTCCGTCTCCTCGGCTACTTCCTGCTTCTGAGAAATCTCATTAGCCAAAGCCTTGGAGGAAGATAATATCTTAATAGCGGTTTCATCTTCTAATATATTGCCTTCCGAAGATGAAAGAACTTCTAAAATCTTGTCTTCTATTTCTTTTAACTGCCTGGAATAAAACACAATTTTCTCAGAAGAAAAAGAAATCATTTAAATTCCCTTCACGCCCACATTCTTGTCTAGGAAACAAAGAGCTTGGAACCTAAAGAAACGCGTCATTTTGTGACAAACACCCATAACGGCGATGTTGTATAATTAATTTCTTATCTTGCAAGATGTCAAAAAGACAGGACTTTCTGCTCCACTTCTCTTCCCGACAATCATTTACGTGGTAACGGGAGGGAGAGGTATAAGCCGATCTGCTCTGCCATCAAGTATCTCAGCCTCAAGTGAACTCAGAGTATCACTCCATTTATTTTCCAAGATTTTTCATGACTTCTAGAGCTTTACACTTTGTACCTGTGCTAGAGATAGTGTGAGCGGACAGCGGGATGTAGTGTGCTAGTTCAGAGAGAGAACATCAGTTACATTATGAATACCAAAACTTTTGTGCTAAAACTTTGTTGAATACTTGAAAATTCATTGCCTTGACTTGTGTGGGGTAGGCCTTCCAGTTCTTCTAGTGCCCGAGAACTTGTATGTAAAAATATACTCTTATGCAGGTTTCTAAATTAACATAGAGACATTGTAATGCCTTCTATTTTCCTCTTAATTCTCCCCATTCAATGCACCTACTAAATCTAACAAAACACAGCTTTAAAATGTACTGTAATCCATTCTAAGTGATCTTGAAACAAGAACAATTCTGTGTTTTTTGGTTTTGTTTAGTTTTGTTTTTTAGAGAGAGCGCGTGCATGTGAGTGGGACATGGGGCAGTGGGGGAGGGGTGGAAGAAGAGAGAATCTTAAGCTGACTCCGTGCTCAGCTCAACCTGAGATCATGACCTGAGCCAAAATCAAGGGTCCAGCACTTAACTGATTGAGACACGCAGGCGCCCCAATAATTCTGTGCTTTATAATGTTTGATACCTTTTGTTTTCGGCTCCTTGTAGTATCAAGGCTTGCTTTTCTTCTTCAAGGTCTGGCCTCTCTCGGGCCACCACAATTCCCAGCAGCTGATCTTGCATTCCCTCCGACGTGATCATGAAGTTGAGTAATGTTACCTGTAAATGGAAAAATAAACAAGAATTGCACCATTGTTTCTATCAAGAAAGCCTCTGCTTTTATAAGTTCTAACCTTAAAATAGACTCTATTTACTATAGTAGTATATGTGAAAAGTGGCAATTTGTAGAGATTATGATTAAAGATACAGGCAAGTTTGGCTGCTGGATTAAAAACCCACCAAAGTTTCTCACAGGCATAAATGTGTATTTCAAAGGGTTTTGTTGGGTGATCAGTTTATTCCTATTACAAACTGATCCAATTTCTGACAACTGTTTAATCCCCAAATCCATTAGAATCAGGTTGGAAGCTACCTTTCGTACGGGCTGGATGGGCTAATTTATGTTATGGATCCCGGTGGTGATCAAAAGTAAAGGAAACCTTAACAAGTGAGACAGGAGGAAAAAGAACGCTGTTATTACTCCTCATGAGCATATATGATATTTATAATGTGATAATCATATTACATGATTTAAAATGTATGATATATAATGTAATATTACAATATGACCTATTAGATAATCACATTACAGTATGAACAGCCATTATTGTGAACTAGGAAATATACATTTTAATGGTATCCATTAAGGTGAAATCTATCAACGCTTACTTTATACTCCTAGTATGTAATGGCTCTTACAGGCTCTGTTTCCTACATCTTAAAATTCCTCCTCCCCTGGTTGTTTCCCATAAGTGGGAAAGTTGGCATGCTGAGGTCTTTCACATAGCAAATAAACAAATAATTCATTCTGTTTCTCCCACAATCCCTTCAGCTATGGAATGATCTCTCTTTGTGCCTTCACAACTATACTGTTGAAAATCTTATTTATTTATATATGCTTTTTGTCTCCCCCATCATTCCATTCTTCAGTGCTCTACAATCTACTCTCATCCCAGCCTCCATACACCCATCATGCTCCCAGCAATAAACTACAGAAATTCTTTGGTTCTGATCATCAGTGAACCCATAGGTCAACAAATGCTTACTTGACCTTGGTTTAATTCGAGAACCCCTACCCTGCACCCTGGCTCTTTTAAACATCTGTTTTACAATCTGCCTGCTCTCTGCCCTTGGGTCTTGAGCTCAGTTCTGTGTTTATGTCTCGAGCATCACCTTCTGTTCCTCCTTTCCCCGTGACTTTCATTTCTGCTACGGCTGATTTCTGGTGAAACCCTGTGCCCATCGGCTGTGAAGTGTCTGCCTGTACTTAGGCTTTGGCTGCTGAGTGGGAGACTCTACATGTCCCCACCTTTCCTAGTAAGAGAATTTGAGAATATTCCCTCTGCAAGAACAGGGTAATTCCATCTCTGTAAGAAAATATCCTACCTGCGATCAGAAAGTGTACAACAATTTCTTGCAGTACTCCTAGGAAGGTGACCCCCTCCTCTGCCCAAACTTGGCACCTTCTCCCTGGTGGTTTCCTCTTGGTTAAATTTGTCCCCCCCTCACTTGACCTGTGGTGGGCTTTGGATACCACTAGGGATAGATTATATGAGCATAATCATACATTTCGATGGGAGAATAAGAAATTCTTAAAATCAAGCAATTAAAAAAACTCATAAAATGTTATTTTGTAATTTTCTACTGCTTTGTCATTTATTCATGGGAAAAAAATAAAGCATTCAAGAGATTGTCCTCTTGACATGAGAAACCAAGGGCACAAATTATTGAGAGAAATGTATGTTTTATAACTTTTACTTCATTGTTTCAGACCCATGGAGGTATTCACTCATATTCCATTAGTGCTGTATCTTTTAAGATCAAGATTTTGTAAATCTAAGCATTTGCTCACAAATGACAATAAACATTTAAAGAAAATAATAACAAAGAAACATTTTAAATTATACAACATATGATTTCATAATTTTATTTTCATTTAGATTCAAAAGGATTATAGCAGCACCGTATCATCCCTTGGGTACTTTTGAAAGCAAAGGTACATAAAAGACCCTAAAAATAGGATTTAAAGGAAGTATTTTAATTTGTAAATGAAAGCAAGTAACTGCCTCACTATGTTTTCTAATCCCTGTTTAATCAATCCCAGCAATTAAAAATAATGAAGCAATAAGACGCCCTAGGGATTGTAAGGATTTCAATACTGAATCATAGATCAGTTTCCTTCCCACAGCAGGTTATGGCTTCTATAACTAGTTACCTGTGAACTAAGAATTGTTAGTCATTTATGAAATTTTCATAGATCTTACTGAAAAGTAAAAATGGTTTTCCATGTCATTTATTAAAAAAAAAAATGAACACAGTTTTGGGATTTTAACATTTTCTTTTAGGTTTCATACTTTCTCACTTATATTTAAAAGTTAAATAATAATGTTAATCATTAACACTCATATAACACTATGTGCTGGGACTTATTCTAAGCCCTTACATAGATTAATGTATTTAGTCTTCATACCACTTTATGAGATGGATAGTTATTATTCCCATTTTCTAGACTGGGGAATGGAGGGACAGAGAGATTAAATAATTTGGCTAATGTCACAACTGGCAAATGATAAAGCTAGGATTTGGACCAAGGTAGTCAGGTTCAAATGGCTTCAGAATCCATGTTTAAATTACTACTAGATACTATCTCTCCTGATAGACAATACACAATTTTTAGGTGTTTAGATAACATTTATTTTAATTAGTTAAAAATAGTGGTCAAGATTTTCCATATTTTAACATTGTATTTTTAAAACTAACCTCAAGGATTACCCCACTTTCCCTCAGTCTTCTTGGCTTCTCTGAATGTCCAGCCTAAAGTATGTCCCCAATTCTGAGCTCCTGTGTTTTCTTAGTCATAAATATAGTCACTTAACATACATATTATTTACAGTGAAAACCTCTTGAGAGCAGTTACCAGTTAATTCATCTTGGAGGGAATAAATTATGTCGTCTTTGTGCTTCCTCTGCCTCTGTAGACAGAGGCCTACATTAATTTAAATATTCCTAAAAAAGAACAGTTTTTGAACTCTCTGGTTAAATCTTGTCTCCATATGTAACTTTCAAAATCTGAATCAACATTTCTTAATGTCCTCTCTTGCTAGTTTCCATAAATGAAAGTTATCCCTCCCTCCCACACTCATTCCACAAACATTGACCAAGTGCCAACCTTACTGAGTGCCAAGATTTGGGAATAAAATATGGAATGACCTCTGGGAGCTCAGTTGCAGATCAATGTCTCAAGTAATTTTAGTCATTGACTAAAACTTTAAATCTTGAAAGGATTTGCTAGTATTTTCAAAGAACCACTGATGAAAATCAATTCTTTTAAGTAATTATATAAAGTCAGATAACAGCATCCTTATTCCAAGAAAGAAGAATGGATTTTTTTAAATTTCAGTGCCAAGAATTAGCATATTATCATTTATTACAAAGGGGGTACATATATATCATCTATTCTTAACAATGAAATTCTAAGAGTATATCAACTATAGGAATTTGATTCTCAGAGGTTTTTTTTTTTCCACTTCATACTGAAGGCTCCTTTATTACTCACATGCACACAAAAAATAAACATCTGGAACTATTACAGCAATTTCAGGAAATGCCAAACAAGGACAAAATCTACTTTTCTTAGGAAACCCATCCTTCTTATGCCTTAGGAGGAAAATACAGTCATTGATTGTAAAATTCAAAAGAGAAATATTCACTTTAGATACTGGCCTTTACTGACGTTTCAGGAAGATAATGAGGATTTCTTAGCTTTGTAGTAATATAGAAGCGGAAATCTGGTGCGTATTCAACGGTAGAATCCCCAAGTCGGATACATGTACTCCCACCCTGCTTAAAGGTCTGTTTCAGTAGAAGAGGCTCCAGAATAGGATCTAGTTCTTCTCCAACATTTTCTAGCAACACTGGAGTGGAATCAGAAAAAGATGCCATGTTATTTTAAATATTGACTGTAAACATTCAACCCCCCAATTCTTTCAGCCCCTAGATTACTATTATTCCTAGTTACCTATAAATTTATTTTTGTCTTCTGAGTGTAAGGAAACAGTGTCATAAAAAATAATTGGGTGCCTGTGGGATGGGCTGAACTGGTGGGTCTATCTGGTCCTTTTGCATCATCTTCCATACTTCTTGGCTATGGTCCTACTCAGGGCTCCCCACCTGGTCTGCCATTCACTATGTGCCCAACTACAATGGTGGGGAGGTATATCCATCTGAGACACCAGACAATAAACATTTCAACTTGTAGCTATTTAAATGGTTATTGATTTTTAATTAAGAAAGTAACTCGAGCTTATTGTGGAACATGAGGAAATGTAGGAAAGAATAAAAGTGTTAAATAGGAGGCCATTAGGCTGAGTTGGCTCTAATGCTACGGTGACCTAAGGAAGCAAACCGGAATCTAAGCTTATTAAGGGCTGAAGGTCACAAAGTCAAAATAAAAATCCTAAGGATAACAATCAAAAATAAAAATAAAAATCCTAAGGATAACCAAGTACAAGCAGCCAATGAGGTTTTAAGCTATTGCCAGCCAAATAATTTCCTTTCTTTTCTCCCTACTTCCCCCAGCTCTGGTCAGTGGAGCAATCTACCACATCCAAACTGGCAATGCCCAATTCCAACCAATTTTTGCTCAAATAAACTCTTAGAATGTTTAGTATGGCTCAGCTTATCTTTTAAATATTTTACATAATTGACTCATACTCATATATGATTTGATAGAAAAAGGACACAAAACTATGATAATTTTTTGTTGAATAAATTTTTCTGAATTTTTTGAATAAATTTGTTTGAATAAATTTTCTCTTCAGTATTTTATTAATCTTCTATGTGCAATTGAGACTAAACAATATATCTAATTTCGCATCCTAATTATTTTGCTTGACATTATACCATAAATATACCAGTTAAAATTAATAAACATGCTTTTAATTACTGTATAATAGTCTCAATATTAATTTTATCTAATATTTTAAGTCAATTCTCTACTATTAGATATTTCAATTGTTGTGTGTTCTCAATATTATAAATAGCACTGTGTACAAAAACTTTGTGCTTAAAAATATTTTCTTATGACAGCATTCTAGAAAGGGAATCCTTGGATGAAAGACCAGTGACATCGTTAAGGCTCATGATACATTTGCCAAATTAGTCTTACATGTTGGAGTTTGGGGGTGCTATTGCAGCCAACCTTGAATAATGGCGTTTTATGTAAGTCCTTTGAGGGCCTAGATGTGCAGTCTTGCTGGGAAAGGGGAGCTTAGGGCATCCGGATGGCGGGTATTTGAACTTCTATTGCCATTAAAGTACAGACATACTCTACTCCTTCCCAGAGGTTACACCTGGCTAAATGAATTCCTAAAATTGTCTTGTCAATTTCCTTCACTGCTGAGATCTTAATTAACCAAAGCTGGCATCTCAGATGATTTTAAAATTCATTCTCATTTTCTGCTTGAATAAAATGATTATTTTTCATAGTTAAATAATATGAGTGCATTATAATGGATTAAATACATTAATCTATTATTTAGATTGCTTCCATTTTTTCTGTTGTTAATAATGCTACAGTGAACATCTTTTTGAAAAAACCCTTGTGTTCATCTCTGATTACTTAATCAAGCTGGAGTCCTAGAAGTGCAATTAATTTAAAGGCTATTTATATTACCAAATTGCTTTCCTGAATGGCTGTAGAAATTTCAGAGTTGCAGTGAGCACTCTTTTTTTTCCCTTTTTAAACCTGTTTTTATATAATATGGTATTTATAAATGCCAGGCACCATGATGACATTTTATTTTCTCACCCTCAAATGTTTTAAATAACATGGAATACTGTTACCCCATTTTTACATGTGGGGAAACTGGGGCAAGGCAACGGAGCTAAAATTTCCAGTTAAATCAGCTGGTAAATGACAAAGCAAACACTTGAACTGATCAGGGTGGCTACTGCCACGGCTTCCTTAAGCACCATGTGAGATGGACAGCATTAAATACTGTATTCATGACTCGTAAAACTTGAAAGGTAAAAAATAGTTAAAATTTGTATTCAAGGCTTGATGTTTTGGATGCTCTTTGTCTAATTCTATTTTCCCCCCTCTGGACATTATCTATCAGTACACTGGCCCATTCTCCTATTGTGTATGTTCTTTACAATTCGGTACAGCTCCAAGTGATAAAAAACCCACAATGACTGTGACATGAGAAAGAAGGACTTTATAGCTCATGTAAAGGGAGCCCGAGGGAATCTGTCCAGGGTGGGAAGGACCAGTGTGTGAAACAGAAAAGGAAAAACATCCTTAAGGAAGATTTCCTGAGGATCACAAATGGCACTTCCACTGACACCTTGATGGCCAGACCATAGTCACATGATCATATGCAATCACAACGGAAGTTGGGGAATTTCTTTAACTATGAATGCAGTGTTGCCCATGGAAATACAGGGAAACCAATAGGTATTGGGGAACAAATATCGTTCATTGTCATAAAGTGCTAGTTTTTAAAACTTTATTTGTATCTTTTAACATTGTTGTAATAAATAGCTCCCATTTCCTGGTTGTTTTCAAACAACCAGGTTTGTTTACACTTTTTTTTTTACATTTTTTTCTTACTTGTAGAAATTTTCAAACCTTGGTCAGGGGCGCCTGGATGCCTCGGTCAGTGGAGCACCAGACCAGCTCAGGTCATGACCTCAAGGTTGTGAGATTGAGTCCTGCATCAGGCTCTGTGCTCAGCACTGAGTAGGCTTGGGATTTGCGATTCTTTCCCTCTTCCTCTGCCTCCCTGCCACCCTGTCCACTCATGCTATGTCTTTAACATAAATAATAAAATCTTTTTAAAAGTTTTTCAAGCTTTGTTCAAAAGCAAAAAGAACAGTATGCTGAACTTGATATACAAATCTTCCTGCTTTGACCCTTGTAAATTTAGCCAAACTTCTTTCATTTCTTCCTCATCTCACCCTGGATTATTTACAAACAAATGCTAGATATCATAAAACTTCACTTTCAGATATTTGACTAAGTACCTCTGAAAGGTAAAGACTTTTTTATTTATTTGAGACAGAGAGCATGAGAGAGAGAGAGCATGAGAGGAGGAAGATCAGAGGGAGAAGCAGACTCCCTGCTGAGCAGGGAGCCTGATGCGGGACTCAATGCCAGGACTCTGGGATCATGACCTGAGCCAAAGACAGTCGCTTAACCAACTGAGCCACTTAGGCACACAGGTAAAGATTCTTTAAAAAATTTTCGCAGCCAGGGCACCTGGGTGGCTCAGTCAGTTAAGTATCCAACTCTTGATTTCTGCTCAGGTCATGATCTCAGGGTTATGAGACTGGGCCCCATGCGGGGCTCCCTGACCAGAGGGGAGTCTGCTTGAGATTCTCTCCCTCTCCCTTTGCCCCTACCTCTCCCTGCTCTCTTTCTCTCTGTCTCTAAACTAAATAAGTAAATCTTTTAAAAAATTGTCATAGCTTAAAAAAGATAATTCAAAATTCAAAATCTTAGCAAATATATGGCAAGGAATAGGTTTCCACATTGTCTTAAAATATTTTATTTCAATTTTAAAAAATTTTTAATTTATATTTTAATAGGCTCCACATCCAACATGGAGTGCAAACTCACAACCCTGAGATCAAGAGTCATGTTCTACCAACTGAGCTAGCCAGGTGCCCCGACTTAAAATATTTTGATTACAGTTTGATTGCTTAAATTGGGATACAAATTCCATAAATTCTAATTGCCCAATAGTCTCTTAAGTTTGATGTTTCTTGGTTTAGCTTATAAATTTTTAGAGTCAAATATATGAATATTTTTATCAAGTGTGTATTTTCTTAGAAAGTTTCTTCTCAAAGACAAGTTAGTTATTCCCCTATGTTCTTTTAGCATTTATGTCTTCTATTTTTGCCTTTCATATTTAATTCTTCAATTCATCTAGAACATATTTTGGTCTGAGGTAAGACTCTGACTTAACACATTTTTCCACAAAACCACTTCTTCAACACCTTTTGCTGAATAACCTATCATTTCTCCATTGGTTCATAACATTTACTTTATAATGTGTTAAAGGCTTACATGTATTAAAATTTATTCCAGAACTTATTTGTTAATTGAAAACTCACTCTTCTTCTGAATTTTTATTGGCTTTTTCATTTATTTTTTCTAGGTTAACTTTGGCATTATTTCTAAAATATGTATTTCTGAAAGAGTGACATGTTTATAACATTTAATTTTCTTATCAGACCAAATGAGATGTCCTACTCAAATTGTGCTTTTCTGTGAAGTTTTGTCATTTTTTTTACTATACATTGTTAAAGTCATGCTAAGTTTTTGCTTTATTTGTTTCGCTTCCTATTCACTGGTTGGCTAGAATTACTACACACTCAACTTTTTCTCAGTTATTTTTAAATCTTGTTTTTGGAATATATCTACTCCATTAAATTCTTTTATTATAATAGATTTTTAGCTAATTTTCTTTGGTTTTCTAGATGAAATATATTATCTACAAATATTATTTCCTCTTTCCAAATGTTATTGCACTCTCATTGTTTCTTATTTTATTGTACTGAAAAGAACTTTCCTAATAATGTTAAGTGACAACAGTGATACTAGATACCGAATTCTCATTTTTATTTTTACATGATCAGATTCTTAAAATCTATTAATTTTCTAGAATAAGATATGAACTGGAAATCCTGTTTATGAAGTGTTACAACATTTAAACTTTGCTTAATTGCCTCAACATTTATTAACAGAAATTTTTGGATTAAAATCTCATCTTTAAATTATTTTTCCCTAAAAATATACAATTTCAGCCCCTACACCAATATGTTTCCTATTTTGAAATGGAATTAAGAGTGTCTATATTTGTATGTATGAGTCTCTTTAAAGGTAAAATACATATTATAAAACTTATACACTTGATTCTTTTCCCAAAAAGTGAAAATGTATTCCTAACAGAATCAAGTCTTATACCTGTTTTCTGTAGCATCCTGATTTCAAATAAATCTGTTCTCAGAATTGAATATTTACTACATTATGAGCCTCAGTGAGAAATCAAAAATATTCTAAACTTAAGAAACAGGAAAAAGAACAAAAATCTATAGGTACACAAATTACCCCAGAATGTTATCCTTAATTTCACTATTTTATTTTGACTCCTCTAAATTTTAACTAGATCAAAATATGTTTCATGTTAAAATACAGGAAAAAAGTTAATGAGACAGGCTTTTCTTCATTTTTCTATCATCAAAGTTAACCATATACTGATTTCCGTAAAAACCCGTCCTTGTTTCCAAATGTCAGCTCATCCTGCATTTGCAAACCTAGTGGGAAACCAACATTGGAGACCAAACACATGCTGCTAATGTCTTTTGAGTAAAGCAGAGCATCTCACTAAACACAGTTATCCTTCCTAAGAAAAATATAAAGGAGACCCAAGTATTCCTTTCATATATAATTTTCCCTTACGACAGCAACTGATACCAGGCTTTTATAAAATGATGAATTATCTACGTTATTCTATGTCAGACTTCAAATTTATGAGAAAAAAATCCTCTGTGTATTTCTGCTCAACAATATAGCATTTTGCACCCATTTTGAACCACCTACTGGGGACCCTCAAAGAGCTTGGAGGTGAGAAGCAAACAGTTACGTACATAATCATAAGGGCCATAGTAGAAATTTGTAAAAACTTCACTATTGGCATTTCACTGGAGAGGTAGAGATGTCATAGGAAGAGAGCTGTTTGAGCTGTGTCTTAAAGGCTGCCCTTAAACGAATTCACCAGTGGATGGAAGAACGCAGAAAGCCAAGAGATGGGAAGCGATGCCAGGTCCTACGAACTCCCTGCTCCTGTGCACCGTATCCACCCGTGTTACGACTCTCATCACACGTGTAATCACGGTCTCCCTCTTGAAACCAATAAGCTCCCAAACAGCAGAGACCAAGTCTGTCTTGCTCATGCTATGTTTTCAGCGGCATGTAGTAGTTGTACAACAAATATTTGTTAGGTGAGTGCAAGAACAAGCAAGTGAGCGAAGGAGAGAAAATTAAACCAGAAATAGTTTTGCACGTTAGACCCAAGAGAGAAAAGAAAGCGAAGTGCTAGGAGATAAAGGAAAGGCAAACTCAGGTAGGACAGATGTTCTTAAAACAAAGATTGTTTTTTTTTCATAGAGTGAATGAGAAGTTTTTCAGAGATTTTCTATACCAGTTGATGTCTTTTTAAAATGTTGTCTTATTTTTCCAGCTTTACTGGGGAGTACAAATAAATTGATTCATCAGCAATATTTATATGATCAATATTCTATGCACACCTTATCTACTGATGTAGCTAATATAAATGTATCTCTATTTTCTAGAACACGGCTTTCAAACTTTTTGCAAGCAGGAGGATACTTTTTTTTTTCCAAAGAGGATATTATCTTAAAACTTAATAGAAACAAAGAAGAGGGAGGCTGCTCTGGCTGAAGCAGAGGCAGGTGGACGAAGGAGGAGAAAACTTTTGCCTTCTCCGTCCAGGCTGCCAGCAAGGGATGATGCATCAAAAGCCACTGTTCTTCATCCAGATGGCCAACAGACACATGAAAAAGTGCTCCATATCACTCGGCATCAGGGAAATACAAATCAAAACCACAATGAGATATCACCTCACACCAGTCAGAATGGCTAAAATTAACAAGTCAGGAAATGACAGATGCTGGCGAGGATGCGGAGAAAGGGGAACCCTCCTACACTGTTGGTGGGAATGCAAGCTGGTGCAACCACTCTGGAAAACAGCATGGAGGTTCCTCAAAATGTTGAAAATAGAACTACCCTATGACCCAGCAATTGCCCTGCTGGGTATTTACCCTAAAGATACAAACGTAGTGATCCGAAGGGGCACGTGCACCCGAATGTTTATAGCAGCAATGTCTACAATAGCCAAACTATGGAAAGAACCTAGATGTCCATCAACAGACGAATGGATAAAGAAGATGTGGTATATATACACAATGGAATACTACGCAGCCATCAAAAGAAATGAAATCTTGCCATTTGCGACAACGTGGATGGAACTAGAGGGTATCATGCTTAGTGAAATAAGTCAATCGGAGAAAGACAACTATCATATGATCTCCCTGATATGAGGGAGAGGAGATGCAACATGGGGGGTTAAGGGGGTAGGAGAAGAGTAAATGAAACAAGATGGGATTGGGAGGGAGACAAACCATAAGTGACTCTTAATCTCACAAAACAAACTGAGGGTTGATGGGGGGAGGGGGGTTGGAAGAAGGGGGGTGGGATTATGGACACTGGGGAGGGTATGTGCTATGGTGAGTGCTGTGAAGTGTGTAAACCTGGTGATTCACAGACCTGTACCCCTGGGGATAAAAATATATGTTTATAAAAAATAAAATTTAAAAAAAAAAGCCACTGTTCTTGAATTGGCCAATGTCTATAGTAATTTTTAAATGGAAGTCTTTAACTGCCTATGTTTTAAAACTGTAACAGTAACCAATTCTTTTACTTGAAGTTCCGATACAAAAATAGTTACAAAATCTGCCATCTGTTACTCTTTCTATAATAGTTTTAAAATTTTCACTTTTCTCTGATGACTAATGTTTGAAGGTATTGTAAATAATTACTACCCATTTTTAAAGTAGTTCATCCCCAAAAGTAGGTTAAAGCAACTGCGAGTGGTCCAGTAGACATTGGGCAAAGGCGGGGGTCTTGGGGACTAGTTTAAGCACTGCTCTTTACTGGGGATACAATCTTGGTTAAGCCAAGTAACTAACATTCTCAAGCACCTCACTTACTTTGTTGATTAAATGAAGTGATTGGAATTACTATTGGATTTCATATTTTTATGGGCGCAACTCCAAGTAAGAAATATATTTTAAATTTTAATTAGGCACATATATACATAAAACTCCAAAAATTTAATGAACTAATACTTACCTTGACTCCATGCTATGCAACCTATAATATTTTATTCTGTTCTACTGTATTTCATTGAAAAATGCTGATCTTGACCCACTAAAAGTTGACTTTCTCTCCCACAGTTTGGAAACGTCTACACTGATTGTCTCCATGGCCCTTTCTTCCCTAAAATTATGGAACACTAACAGCAAGATCCATGACTGAGACTGTAGAATCCCAGAATGTTAAGCACATGGTAGATGCTAAATGACTGTTTATTTTTTAGCGTATCAAGGAAATTTGACTAAATGAAATCAAGTAATTTTAATTAAAGTATTTAAGGTACCAATTCTTTCAAGATATTTTCCCTATTTCTCTGAGTTCTTGTAAACATCTGTGTCTTTTTTGTTGTGCTAATATAATTAAATATAATACGAATATAACTAAAAGAGACTATGCACACACCACATAGTAAATCTCCAACTAAGAAACAACATACATTGAATTTATCAGACACTACCAGAAGTACCCAAACCACAGTAACTCATTTCCCCCTCACACTATCTGGTCAAAGTACCAAATGGGGAAACTGAGTCTCAGATCATTGAACTAAACAAAGAGTAACAGGCAGGTACTCTAATTCCAGAGCTAGCGCACCTACCCATAAGAGCGCAGTGGTTCTAACAAGGGTTAGTGACATATGCCCACTTTCTATGTTTATTACAGTTAGCTATACTACTATACTATGCATATTGTCTATACATACCACACATACTGTCTGATACTATTAAACAAGAAAGATATTTGAGAGTAGAGCTGTTTGCCCTTTCTCGTGACACCTCTGTCACCATACTCTAACACCAGCTGGATGAATGAAATACCATTTGCATGTGTGTCTCCCTGTCCGTATACACAAACACAGACTTTGTAGGTAGATTTAGTTTTTTCATTCCATGTGAATCCTAACAAACCTAAAATTTATAATATTTTAAAGATTAGCCCATTATTAATATGCAAAAATAAAATGTCTGTAAGACTACCTGCCTGATACGTTTGTTATCGTTCTTCCAAGCAGTATTAGCTCTAATGGCAACTGGGATTTACTCAACTCATCCTAAGGATAAATACGTTGTTGTTTCATAATGTCCACATGTATTTATTTGGTCAAGTAAATAGCCAAAATTTGACAGATAACATAGATTTAAAATGTGACAACCCCAATTTACTCTAATCATAAATATTTTGACAAATGTGACATGTGCATGGGGCTTTACTGAAAAATTCTGTCATGTTTCTCATCTCTCCATTGTGGCAGATAAGAGCCACGCGAAATGTGTATTCACTTCTCTGCCACTTTGGTAGGACAATCGAAGGAAGAATAAACACACAATTGGACTAATGTTGTGTTAAAATACCTCTGGCATATCAAGTGGTCCTTTTAATTGCAGTAGTGGAGTTATAGCAAGCACTAAGAATGGCAAAGCACAGACAAAAATGAAAACAATTACATTAGAGGATGCATCGCAAATGAATCTTAGGACAAAGAAAACAGCCTAACCCATGAGAACAAAAATCTCTCAAGTTCCTGGATAATTACCAATAAGTAATGAAAGACATAACAAAGTCATTATTTACTGAAGATGAGTCTGACACAAATATCTTTTTTTTTTTTTTAAAGATTTTTTATTTATTCATTTGACAGACAGAGATCACAAGTAGGCAGAGAGGCAGGCAGAGAGAGAGGAGGAAGCAGGTTCCCCGCCGAGCAGAGAACCCGATGCGGGGCTCGATCCCAGGACCCCCGGATCATGACCTGAACCGAAGGCAGAGGATTTAACCCACTGAGCCACCCAGGTGCCCCACAAATATCTTTTTAAAGAAGAAAAAATCTACATCCTTTTGGGTGAATTGTGCCCTCTCCAGGCATTTCCTAACACACACTTATTATTCACATACTTACCAGGGGTACCAAACTGGATGCAATTTTCCAGAGTCCTGACATAGTCAGGATCGTTTAATTTAACCACGTGAAGACTATTGGTTTTTTCCATGTTTTTGATCCATTTGTTAGCCTGACCTTGAGGATCTATCATCAGCGGCCACCTTCTTGCATTCCTAGAAGACAGAAGAAAGACAGCGCTGGCCAAGTTATGATTTGTCTCCAGGCTACTTAGCCGTGCACACATCATTTTCTCATAGTTTATGCTTTACAGTAATGTTTTACTTTTTAACTTATTGTGAGAAACTGTGATCTTATAGCAGAGACGTTTAGACTGGGCAGGCTATTAAAATGACATCTCTAAAAAATTCACCTGGCAAACACAAGTTTCTTTTACTCCTTTTGGAAAATTACCATTCTCTAAAGGTTAAATTACATTTTTGGAAAAAAAAAAACCAAAAAGCAAAACTTGCCACACTTGCTAGAATGAAATTCATTAACCATCACGAATACTGCAAATCAGGAAACTCTAGCTCTTCACCAGGCCCCGCCCTTCATTAATTACTCCTGTGACCCTGAACAAGTCACCTCCATCTCTTGGCTTCAATCTGCTATCATTTGTACAAGAGGGAAAGGAGAAAGGATTGAGACATCATCTCTCTCTTTGAAATCTTGACCATTAAAGATATAATGGTTCTTTAAAAAAAAAAGATGAGGAGCTAGATTTTAATCATCTAACCTTCCTGGACCCTAAAGTTTCAACACAACTGTTGATCTGTTTCAAATACTTGTATATTTAATGTCATATTTGTAGCTTACTACATATTTGTGAGCTTCCTACAGACAGAAATATGTTCTCTCGAAGTCAGTTTTTGCACTCTGGGTGAGCTCATTCTTCCTGCTCTATTCTCACCTCCCCCTTTTATGATAAGAATAAGAACAGTAAACCCTGAGCCAGCCAGGTTTTCTTCCACGGTGTTGTGGGGTCAAACAGAGTTAACCAAGATCTGCCATCGCCAAATGGTATCCAACCATCTAACTCTCTGCCCTGTGTGAAATGGAATCAGCATTAAGATTACTGTTCTTTCTCTTGGAAGTTTTAGTAAACTTTACAAGCCATAATTTTGGCCACATTCCTACAGATACTGTCATACTCTTTAAGAGTGACCACAGAAAAAGTACACAGATTGTTAGAAGAGTGAAAGGAGAAAATAAAAGGTGATTGGGGCAAAAATAAAACAAAACAATGTGGGGCTAAAAATTTATTTATTTATTTGATTTCAACTCATTATAGTATGAATTTAGAATTTTATTGGGTAATCTGTCCCAAATAGAAGTAATCATGCCTTTTAGCATTTAAGTTATAACCTGGCATAAAACATGTACCTTTATTATAAAGAAGATAGTCTAGTCCTCCAGTATTAGCATTACACGATATAACAGTCAGCTTGAAATGGAATGATTCCCTCTTATTTCCGTTGCTTCTACAATTTTTAACCACAATACCCATGTTCACACTGTTCCTCTGTACAAAATGCACTTCTTCCTCATCCTTTCATGTTCAAGCCCTACTCACGTTTCAAGGTCAGCTCAAATGGTATGCAATACAGAAAGTACCACAGACTGTCTTAACAGAATTTTTTCCCCACAGTTCCAGAGGCTGGAAGCCCAAGATCCAGGTGCCGGCGGGTTCGGTTTCTCTAGAGGCCTTTCTCCCTGTCTTGCAGAAAACACAGCTTTCTTGCTGTATCCTCACGTGGGCCCTCCCCCTGTGCAGGCATTTCTGGTATCTCTGATTAAAAGGACACCAGTCCTATTGAATTAGGGATCCACCCTTATGACCTCACGTATCCTTAATTACCTCCTTAAATGCCCTGCCTCCAAATAGTCACACTGCGGGTAATATTGTCAACATATGAATGAGGGGTGGACAATTCAGGCCATACCATAATGTTAATTATATTTAGTAAGAAATGAGACCAAAAGAGTAGTGTAATATCTTAAGTGTAATCAACTAATAAAAAGAGAACCATATCCATAAGGGAGTGAGAAGGAAAATTAGAAAGAAATAAAACTTATAAATATGTAAGTTCCATTCTGTCACATTTTAGAAGTATTTTTAAGTTGGGAGGATTATGGTGTTAGCATTTATGCTTCCCTAAAGAAACTGAATGACTCACTCTTCCTTCTGTTGCTTCCACAATTTTTAACCACAATACCCGTATTGACGCTGTTCCTTTGTCCAAAATACACTTCTCGTTCTTTCACATTCAAGTCCTACTCATGTTTCAGGGTCAGCTTCAATGTTATGCAATACACAAAGCCCATCTCGGTCTCTTTTCTCTCTAACCTCTTTAGCGGTTCATCTGTATTACATTTGTGATACTCTGATACAATGGTCATAATCTATCATGGCAATTTTATAATTTGCTAATGGCATCACTCATCTGAACTGGTTATTCTTTGAGGGAAAGGTCCACAGTGATTGCTCTTTATCCTTTTTCCCTAGATCAAATAAGTGTGATAATCTTCTGGGAGATAAATAATAAAAAGCATCTGGCAAACACATAGGTTAACGGATTCTAAAAACGGGTATTTTCCAAGCAGTCATCCCTGCATGGGGAATACCAGGCCAAAGTACACCATCTCAAATTTGGAGGAAAGAATTCTGGTGCAGACCAACCTGGTCTAAGTCCGTCATAACATTTCTCTTCCACTGATTATAATGAAAAGTTCTGAAAAAAATAACAAATTTTACTTACAGATTCTAAAAAGCAAATTGTAAACAGTAAATGGGAAGGAAGTTAAAACTTGAGCAATGGGGGCGCCTGGGTGGTTCGTGGGTTGGGGCCTCTGCCTTTGGCTCAGGTCGTGATCCCACGGTCCTGGGATCGAGCCCTGCATCGGGCTCTCTGCTCGGCAGGGAGCCTGCTTCCCCCTCTCTCTGCCTGCCTCTCTGCCTACTTGTGATCTCTCTCTGTCAAATAAATAATAAAATCTTAAAAAAAAAATTTAAAAAAAACCAAACACCTTGAGCAATGACCAGTAAGGGGGTAGTCAGTTTCTTGTGTGTTTGTCATCATTTTTTTTTTCCTTTCTATCTTCTGGCTTTGGTCAAAGAACAGGCCTAATGGGGGTTCTGGGCAGCAGGTACAGGTAGCAAAAATTCAAACTGGAGGAAAGAAATCATGTGTGAGCCAGAGAGTGGAGAGTGGGGGCAGGGGAATCTCTTTTTTCTTCTGCCCATGTGTCCAGGTCCACCCCAGCAGCAGAACGGTGATCCCACGAAGCAGCATGAAGAAGCCTGGGTAGTGCAGGCACTTACTACATCGAGATAAGACCAGTCTCTCTGGGTAACAGAGCTGGGCAAAGGGCCCTGTGCCATGCCTGGTGTGTAAGGCTGTCTTAGTCTGCTCAGGCTGTTACAACAAATGACCACAGACTGTGTCGCTTAAATAACAGATATTTTTCACAGTTCTGGAGGCTGAGAAGCCCAGGAATCAAGGTCTTAGCAGATCCAGTGGTTGCTGAGGGCCCCCTTCTGGCTTGTAGATGGAGCATTCGTGCTGCCTCCTCACACGGCAAAGAGCATGTCTGTGTCTCCTAAGGGCATTAATCTCATTCAAGACTCCACCCTCATGTCTCCAATAACCTCCCAAGGCTGTACCTCCAAATGCCATCACTATGGTGACTTAGGCCTCAACATATCAATCTGATAGACACAAAGATTAAGTCAAAAGCAGGGGGAACCCCAGAATTTTCCTTTTTCCCTCTTGCCACTTTGCCCCAAGTATGGACATATGTTGTGTGAAAGAGTGGGACGCTGAAATTCTGAGGAAATGTCATTATATTTGACAGAAAAATACAGAGAAATGGGTCCCTGGGATATGGAACGTAAGGGAGAAATTCTGGAGGAGACAGACCCAAAGAAAGGATCCCCTAATTCAGACACAAGTTCTGAGCTCATGGCCAAACACATCCGGAGAAGCATAGCAGACACTTCGGGCTACAATATAAACCCAAGTCCCAGACTAACTCCCGAGCAACGCATGCAGAGAAGTGTATCTAGACAGCATAGCAAAGGCTTTTAATTATGACCTGACAGTGGAAACATCATCCCCAGAAGGAAAGCAACTGAACTAACCAAGTCAATTGACTACTAAAACAAAAATCAGTTTTATCCGGGAGATTTTAATAGGAACCAGAATTTCATTTTCAAAAGGTCCAGGACAATCCAAAATTACACGACATACAGAGAGCCAGAATATGACGAATTCTCAAAGAAAAAGCAAAATGCTGGAATTACTAGAAAAAAACTTGAAAGCAGTTATTATAAAAACCTCCACAAGGTAAAGGTGAACATTAAAAAAAAAACTAAATGGATGGGGTGCCTGGGTGGCTCAGTTGGTTAGGCACCAGACTCTTGATTTCTGCTCAGGACATGATCTCATGGGCCGCGAGACTAAGTCCCATGGCGGGCTCCGTGCTGAGTGGGGCGTATACTTGAGATTCTTTCTCCTTCTCTCTCTGCCTCTCCCCCAGATTGAGAGTTTTTTCTAAATAAATAAAATCTTTAAAAATAAATAAGTAAATGGAAAGAGAGATGTGTTCAGCAGAGAAACAGAAAAAAAAAAAATAAAAAGAACCAAAAGGAAATTTTAGAACTGAAAAATATCTGAAATAAGAATTCCATCATAAGGATTCAACAGCAGGAAGAAGATGACAGGAAAGTCAGTGATTAAGACAGATGCGCACAAATAATCCAAACGGAACACTTAAAGAGAGAGAGAAAAACCAGTTAAAACAAATAGAGCCTCCAAGACCTGTGAGAAAATACTAAGAGGCTTAATATTCATGTGATGGGGTCCCAGGAGAGGAGAAAAATATTAATACAGAAAATATTTGAAAAAATAATGACTAATACTTTCTCAAGTTCAGTAAAACACATAGATTTACAGTTTCACAAAGCTGAGCAATCCTCAAAAAAGGAGAAACTAAGAAGCAAAAACAAAAATAAAACACACAAAAATGCACACACACCCAGATACACTGTAATCAAACGGCTAAAAACCGAAGATTTGAAAGAATATTTTTGAAAGCTGCCAGAGAAAAGTGATATATTACAGATAGAGGATAATTATTCAAATGACTGCAGATTTCACCTCAGAAATCATAGAGCCAGAGCACACTAGAATATTCTCAGTAGAATGAAAAAAAACTGTCAACACAGAACTCTATATCCACTAAAAATATCCCTCAAGAACAAAGGCAAAATAAAGATATTCTCAAGATCAAGGAAACTAAGAAAATTCTTTGCCAGCAGATTTACTCTAAAAATTTCTAAAGTTCTTCACTCTGAAGAGAAACGATACCACAATAAATTTTAGAAAGAAAAAAAAGAGCAATGAAATGGCAACTATAATAGACTATTTTTCTTCTCTTAATTTTTTAAAATATGTATAAATATTAAGACAAAAAACATTAAGTTGGGGGGAGCTTCAAAGCACACAGACATAATACATATGACTACTGTAACATAATCAGGGGAGGGTAAAGGAGGCCTACATGGTTGCAAGCCTTCTACATTTTAATTTAAGTGGTAAAATATTATCTCTAAGTAGACAGAAAAATTTGTACTAAAAAAATAATGCAAAGCATTATAGTGAAAATGGAATGTTAAGGATTGTGGATTATTCAAATAATCCAATAGAATGAGAAACAGAGCAACAAAAATCAGAGGTAAAAACAGAAAAGAAAAATAATAAAATGGTAGATCTAAATTCAATTATACCAACCACATGAAGTATAAAGTTGTCTAAACATACTATTTAATGGAGAGATTATCAGAAAAAATATAAGCTTTTACCGTACGCTGTCTGTCTACAAGATACAGATACTTACTTTAAGATTTTTTATTTATTTACAGACAGAGATCACAAGTAGGTACAGAGGCAGGCAGAGAGAGAGGGGGAAGCAGGCTCCCCGCCGAGCAGAGAGCCCGATATGGGGCTCGATCCCAGGACCCCGAGATCATGACCTGAGTTGAAGGCAGAGGCTTTAACCCACTGAGCCACCCAGGCATCCCCAGATACTCACTTTAAATACAGTAATATATTTATATTAAATAAAATCATGGTAAAATATACACCATGCAAACACTAATCAAAAGAAAGCTGAATTGTGCATAGACTTCAGAAGAAGAAAAATTATCAGGGATAAGGAGAGATATTATGTAATAATAAAAGGGTTAATTTATCCTGAAAACATAATAATCCCTATGCATCTGACAACACAGCTCCAAAACACATGAGGCCAAAACTAATAGAACTGAAGGGACAATAAGTAGACAGCAAATTAACAAGGATATGGAAGATGTGAACAGTACTATGACACAACCCAATTTAATTGGCATTTAAAGAATCCTCTACCCATTAATAGCAAAATACATATTTTTTCAAGTATACATGGAGCATTCACAAAGACAGACCATATTGGTACCATAACACAAACTTCAACAAATTTAAAACAACTGGAATCATACAATGTCTATTCTCTGAACATAATGCAATTAAGTTAGAAATTAAAAAATAGCAGAAGATACCTTAAAATCTCAAATGTTTGGAAATTAATATGTTTTTTAAAGACCTACAAAGAGGAAGTCTCATGAGAAATTAGGACATATTTTAAAGGCAATGAAAATATAACATATCAGAATGTGTGCTATGCAGCTAAAGCAGTGCTTTGTGGGAAATATACAGTGGTAAACACATAGATTAGAAAATAAGAAAAGTCTAAAATCACTAACTTAAGCTTTTGCCTCAGGAAACCACAGAAAGAAGAGTAGTTTAGGCCAAAAACAAGCAAAAGAAAAGAACAAAAGAAAAAAAAAAGAAAAAGTAAAGCAGAAGTCAATAAAATGGAAATCCAAAAAGATGGAGAAAAACCAACGAAATGAAAGCTTTATTCTTAGATAGGATCTGGAAAAATTATCAAACTATAGCTTGACTGATCAAGAAAAGCAAAAAAAATGCTAATTACTGATATCAGGAATGATAGAGAAGATTATCATTACAGACCCTGCAGAGATTAAAAGGATGGTGAGGGAATACTACAAACAACTCTATGCCCATAAATTTGACAACTTAGTTGAAAGGGACCCATTTTTTTGAAAGATAGAAACTACCAAAACTCACTTAATAATAGATAACTTGAATTTTCCTTAACTATTAAGATAACTTCAACTCTTTTAAAATTGAAATCATGGATAACACCTCCCAGCAAAGAAAGTTCCAGGCACAAATAGTTTCTTTGGTTATTTCTGCAAAACATTTAAGGACCTTAGGAGATAATTCTATATAATCTCTTCCAGAAAATAGAATGGGAGAAAACACTTTCCACTTTGTTTTATGAGGCCACCATTACCTTGATAATGAAAATATACTAGACATTAAAATAAAAGAAACCACATAGCAATATCCCTCATGAACAGAAAAATCTTCAACCAGTTCAGCAAATTGAATCAGAAATATATAAAAGGAGAATAGATGAAGACCGGGTAGGGTTTATCCTGGAAAAGCAAGGCTAGTCAAACGTCAAAAAAATCAATCAGTACAGTTCACCATATTAACAAACTAAACTTAAAAAATATATCTCAGTAGACACAGAACAAGCGCTTAACAAAATTTATTATGCATTAAAGATTAAAACCCCTAGCAAACTAGCAACAGAGGGAATTTCCTTTACCTGATAAAAAGGGTGTACAAAAAAATCCTACAGCTGATAAAGTAGGTCATAATGAAAGGCTAATTCATTTCCCCTAAGATTAGGAAAAGGCAACAGTGTGCAATTTCATCTTCCCTGTCCAACATTATATTAACCAGTGTAAATTATATTTATATAACAAGTATTCTTACACTTGCCCAAAAAAAGTACTTGACAGTACAATATGCCAAGAAAAAGAAACAAAAGGCATAATATTAGGAAGTAAGAAATGAAACTGACTCGATTTGCAGAGTACATCTCTGTACAATATCCTAATGAATCTATGTAAAATATGCTAGAACTAATAAATGAGTTTATCAAGGTCATAATGTATATGGTCAATGTTCAAAAATAAATTGTTTTTCTAATACTAGCAATGAACAACCAAATAAACTTTTTTAGAGTACCATTTACAATAGCTCACAAAAATTAAAAAGTACTGGATATAAATCTAACAATGAAATACTGATGAAAGAAATCGAAGGAGAGCTATGATAAAAAGTTTCTGCACAATGAAAGAAATGATCAACAAAACTAACAGGCAGCCTACAGAATGGAAGAAGATACTGCAAATGACATATCAGATACAGGGTTAAGATCCAAAATATTTAAAGAACTTATTAAACTCAACACCCAAAAAACAAGTAATCCAGTTCAGAAACAGCCAGAAGACATGAATAGACATTTTCCAAAGAAGACACCCAGATGGCCAACAGACACATGAAAAGATGTTCAACATCACTCACCAAATCAAAACCACGATGAGATATCACCTTACACATATCAGAATGGCTAAAATTAACACAGGAAACAACAGAAGTTGACAAGAATGCCAAGAAAGGGGAACCCCCTTGCACTGTTGGTAAGAATGCAAACTGGTACAGCCACTGTGGAAAACAGTATGGAGGTTCCTCAAAAAGTTAAAAGTAGAACTACCTGATAATCAGCAATTTCACTATTAAGCATTTACTTAAAGGATACAAAAATACAGATTCAAAGAGATGCATGCACCCTGATGTTTATAGCAGCATTATCAACAATAGCCAAACTATGGAAAGATCCCAAATGTCCATCAACTGATGAATGGATAAAAAGGTGGTGTACACACACACACACACACACACACACACACACACACACACACACTGGAATACTATTTAGCCATCAAAAAGAATGAACTCTTGCTATTTGCAATGATGTGGATGGGGCTAGAGTGTACTATGCTAAGTGAAATAAGACAGAGAATGACAATATATATGTGGAATTTAAGAAACAAAATAGATGAACATATGGGAAGGGAGAAAAAAAAGAGAGAGGGAAACAAACCACGAGAGACTCCTAACGATAGAGAAAAAACTGAGGGTTTCTGCAACGGAGGTGGGCAGGGGATGGGCTAAATGGGTGATGGGGATTAAGGAGGGCACTCGTGATGAGCACTGGCTGTTATATGTAAGTAATGAATGACTAATCTATACTCCTGAAGCCAGTATTGCACTATAGGTTAACTAGAATGAAACAAATATTTGAAAAAATTGAAAACATTCAAAAACAGGGATATATTGTGTTTATAGAAGACTTATTGTCAATTTTTCTCAAATTGATGTATAAATCAATGCAGTTTCAATCAAAATCCCAGCAAGGATCTTTTGTAGATGTTTAAAAACTGATTCCAAAATTCATAATGAGAGGTTAAAAATTAGACATAACGATTTTGAAAAAGAAAGCAAAGTTTGAAGACATATAATCTAACTTCAAGACCTAATATAAATCTATACTAATCAAGGCAGTGTGGTTTTTGCATCAAGACAGACAAATAGATCAACAGAACAGAATAGATAATCCAGAACCAGACCTCCATATGTGTGCACAACTGACTTTCAACAAAGATGTAAAAACAATTCAACGGAAAAAGGGTAATGTTTTCAAACATGTTCTGCTGGAACGAGATATAGCTCTCTATCTATCTATCTATATTTGTTATTATCTATCTCTGATCTGTATATTTGCACACACAAAGATGCTGTTCCATACCCAGTTAACAATTACATGAAACTTATTTTCCCTCAACAACACCCGTAATATAACATATCTTTTTGATTCAAAAGCAGGACAATGTCGTGACTTCAGGTTTTTTTTTTCTTTTAAAGCAAATTTTGCTTTAAAAAAAAAAGATTTATTTATTTTTGAAAGAGAGAACATGGGCTGGGAGGGGGTGCGGAGGAGGGGGAGGAAGAGGGAAAGAATCCAGTAGACTATGCTGTGAGCACGGAGCCCAGGGCGGGCCTGGATACCACCACCCGTGAGATCACACACCACCTGAGCTGAAACCAAGAGCCAAACACTCAACTGACTGCGCTGCCCAGGGACCCCTTAAAGCAAATTTTGTTTTTAAAGATTAGGGCATCTCTAGAATAACATATCAAATGAGTAAAATCTCAAAGGAGACATTCCTCAGGGTAGGTAGAGAAGAATATACTGGGGTTTTAATAACAATTATTGTGGAGAGCTATATGCAACACACATTGGTTTAAACAGGATCACTTTTTGGATGAATATAAATCCTGAATTTGAAAGAAACATGCACCATATTAACTATTTACTTCCTCTCCACTGCTTTGCCTTACATGTTTTACAAGACAACACCTTTCTTCAATCTTCTTACTTCCTCTGCCCAACATTCTTGAATGTAGAAATGCTTTAAAATCAGTGGTTCCCAAATAAAGACTGAATTTTTACAAACTCAGCATTCCAAGTTTTAACACTGTTTGTTCTTTTGTGGTTTATCTATGGAGGATTATTATTTTGTGCTCTTTGGGGCTTTTGCAAAATACAGACTTCTAATAGTGATAACACATGTTCACGATAGTCTGCCTGGAAGGACACAGAATTTAGGTATACAACAGATGCATCTCAAAGAATCTTGCTATATTCCTTTTTAGATACACACATAAAAATAGACAAAAAAAGACAGCAAAGGGTGGGTACTCCTCTCCGTTATTACTCTACTGAAATAAAACTAATTTATCCAACTCCTATAGAAATGAATACTAAAAGACATTTTTAAAAAGCAGAGTTATATCAGATAGATAGGTCCGATTTATTTACCAAGCAGTTAAGCAATCTTAATACCATTTCACTATGAAGTGTTCAGATACAATCCAATTACATTTAATGTTATCACTAGCCCTTGAAATTCTGATTAGCCAAGGACTTTCAGGTGTCAATAGCTCCAAAAGTTAATTATATTCCAACTTATCTAAATTTTATAGATTCTTCCCATTTCCCTAAATAATCAACTCTCCAGTCTGCTGAGATAGTACATAAAAAGCACTTAGCACAGGATTAGGTCTCTAGAAAGTGCTCAGTATTAGGTATTATCATTATCAAGCAAGTATCTCTGGGGACTGGAAGAACTCAGCAGGCAAGTAAATAAGATACTTATCTGATACTTCAAAATAATCACCTTCAACCTATTTACCGAAACCTCTCAGTATAAGATTACCAACAGAGATTGACAAAATAAGCCAAGAATGAAAAATGTTATTATTTCTTTCGTAATAAAGTTGCTGCCATAACTTTCAGCTAGTATTTTCAACATTTTTATAAACAAATAGCAAAAATGTAAGGGTGCTGGCGCATTAACACCATTTTTTACCTCTTTCTCTCCTGAACTGTGAGTTTGTTATCTCAAGAAATAATCACAGAAAGCTTTGGAATCATCAACACAGAAATATTCATCAATGTCCTGTTATTACTGAAATACAACTGGACCCAAAAGAAAGGGTACAATTATTTGCTGAAAAAGAAGAAGGTATTTGGCCTCTAATGAATACAATGGTTGTGGCTATCCTGCCAGGTGGAAAAAAACGTAAATAAACTACCAATCGAAACAGTAAAGACAGAACTACCCTAACGCAGGACATGATCAGTTATATTCACAAGTGCATGGAAAAACCCAAGTACTTTTTCCGAAAGAGAAAAAACAGCAATAGCAAAAACAGAAAAAAATCTGACTGTCCTTCAGGCTGAAGTTAAGTGGTACAGCTGGGCGAAGTAAAAGTGGGCTCCGGAACTTCCAGAAACCTCCCATATATGTCAACGTCTAATTGTATTCTCACATTAAACATCAACACAAACTCTCTGTGTACCACCTACTGGTTCAATAGTTTAAAAAACGGGCTGTCATCCTGTACTTGTTAAAAGGTACTGTTAAAGGTCTGTTTTAGTGGCCAACTAATGCACATATTTATCATTTATCTTGATTCAGTCATTTCTCTCCTGGATAGATTTAGATTGTGAGAGCAGAGGACCAAGTGCTTAATTTTCATTCCCCAAAGAAAAGTTTTGTAGTCTTTTCTCCGAATCAATCAAATAATTACATTTAAGTTTGGCTCCTGAAAAAGTTCGTCTAAGTATGAATCATTTGGTTAAAAATATGAGAACCATGTGACATGGCTTTTCTTTTTTGCCTTAATTACTAGAAAGCTTTAAACTTAATTCAGGGCCCAAATGTAAGGATGAGCTTGTCTGAAATACCGAGAAGTAACTACTTCTTTAATTTTCCTTAGGTGGTCTCATCAGATTTTTACTTTATATTCAAATTGCACTCACCTCAAATCCTTGTGGAACAATCCAGTAAGTAAATGCTAAGGAAGCCCATAAATGTGCACATATTATATCAGGTATATGTCATATATTTGTACATCAGGATCGCTCATCGAGCAGTAAAGAAACATGTTCATCAGAGTTTTAATTTGTGGAACAATTTTCAGAAATACTACATACAAAAAAATTTAGGAATAAGCAGTCTTCACATGTTAATTCTATTTTGAAAATTCACATGCATCTCTCATTTGTACATTCAATTAATTGTACATTAAATTAAGTACTCTGACATCAATTACTTTTTCAGTGGTAGACTAACAACGAATTAAAATAGTTATGTAACACAGAACTGAATATTTCTACTGACGGTTTACCTGTGCTATTCCTAATCTGCTAAAACCTCCAGGAAGGCTGGCCAGTGATGGAAGGCCCATGGTAACCTGACAAATCATGACTGTCTTCATACTGGGGTAGGTTAAAGTCCTTGGTTTCTGGGAGGTAAGACCTTTAGGAAGGTGAGACTGGACGAGCCTGCAGTATTGTCCCCTCCAAATTTCCATGGGATTTGTCTACTAGACAGGACATTCCAGGAATAGCCTGCACTACATCTTGGGGGCGCCTGGGTGGCTCAGTGGGTTAAGCCTCTGCCTTCAGCTCAGGTCATGGTCTCGGGGTCCTGGGATCGAGCCCCGTATCAGGCTCTCTGCTCGGTGGGGAGCCTGCTTCCCTCTCTCTCTCCGTCTACCTCTCTGCCTACTTGTGATCTCTCTCTCTGTGTCAAATAAATAAATAAAATCGTAGAAAGTCCCAATCAGCCCAGGACCAGAAATGTATCCATATCATTGCAGCTGGTCCCACACAGAGCAGGGATTAAGAATTTGGTACACTTGAACCCATCACCACCAACAACCCACTGCTGTACCTTTCACTAACCTGAAATAACAAAAACCCTGTAATTTTATGGGATAAATATTGGACCTCATTTACTCATGGTAGGGCTTTGTTCCATTTGCCAAAAGCTGATTAAAAACGAAGCAAAAGTCAGGGTGCCTGGGTGGCTCAGTGGGTGAAAGCTCAGAGTCCTGGGACCGAGCCCCGCATCGGGCTCTCTGCTCAGCAGGGACCCTGCTTCTCCCCCTCTCCCCCCCTCCCCCGCCTGCCTCTCTGCCTACTTGTGATCTCTGTCTGTCAAATAAACAAATAAAAGTTTTTTAAAAAAAATTAAGCAAAAGTCATTAGGGTTTTTGGTTGTTTACTACAGTCTCCAATATGTAATCATTCTAACATTACTGGGAGAAGGAAGTGATTATTCATATTTAATTTAGTTAATTAATGATGTAAGCAAAAATTTTTCACTACTATAAAAGTTTTCTAGCTATAATTGTTAAAAAGATGCACAGATAAATAAATCTACTGATTAATAGAGATCTCTTGAGAGAAAAGTAGTTTTCCTTACATTATGATGATCCCGTTATCAATGGAAAATGAGTCGGAAGGTAAACCAGCAATGTTCCAGGTTCGAATTGTCACTGCTTCTCCCAGAATACCCATAAGAGAATAATCATCAGAGCAGGGAATATCTTTGCTTTTGCACAAGCTTGTCCACTCCTTGATTTGGTTCTTTAAGACATGCACAGAGAGATATGAAAATGAGGCTGGAAATCACCAAATGAATACTTTGTTAACTTCTCAATTACACTTTATTCCTTGAGTGAACAAACCAGTGTTGAAACTGCACATTAAAACAATTTATCAGATTTTTTCAAATTATAATTCAGAAGGTCCATTGTGCATTCCAGTGAAAATGAACTATGTCCAATGTTAATTTTAGATACATCACTGAATAGTGAAGCCGAGGTCAGAATTTTGCATCCGAAAAAAAGAATTGCCAATTTTTATTCTAAAGCAGCACTTGACAAAGTACTTGGAGATCATCATTATTCTATACATTTTCTTTAAAGTACAAATATCGGGCAAGTCTTAACAGAGCATTATGGAATAAAATAAATCTACTTTGAACTGGTAGGGGACAAAGGGACCACAGCAGGACTATGAGGCACCAACAAGGATCAGGACAGATACTGGAGTTTGGGGCACAGTGTGCTAGGCTGCTCGGGAATCAAAAAGGGACTTCCAGTCCAGGTTCACACTTAGGAAGTCAGAAGTCAAGGTCCAGTTTGGGGTCACATATCAGGGAGTTCAGAAACAGTAAAAGACACGACCAGAGGAGATATAGGCGAGGAAGAGATATGGGAAGAGGACAGAGACACACAAGGTGTTGGGACCCACCAAATTCTGTGGGCACGGAGTGGTGCTGGCCGAGAAGGCATGGTGGGTACCACCATCTGCCTTGGGCTCCTGCTGAGCTCCCCCCACCAAAATCCCTTTAGGTTTGCCCATGAAAGGCCACGACAGGTTAGGGACAGTTAATGACTTTCAGGACCTTGATCAGTCAGTTGTTTTGTAGAATGTCCCACAGTCGCATCTCTATGATGTTCCCCCATGATTCAACTCAGGTTATGCACCTTCAGCAGGAACAGCATAGAAATGATACCATGTTCTGCTCATCGCATCACCTCAGTTGTACGATTTCCAACTGTTCATTTACTGATGACTCTGATTTTTATCACTTGATTAAGGGATTGTCTGCTGGGCTTCTGTCTTTTAATTGTATGATCTCAGGTATAATTAAAGCTTCTTTGGATGGTGGGATGCAACACAAGACACTCAGATGAAGAGCAGACCTTCTTGGTAGTTGTACTGCCACATGAGAGAAAGCTGCACTGCGACACAGTGTAGCAGCACATGGTGGAATGGTAGTGGGCGCGTCTGTGGGCAAGCAGAACGCAGGAGGGCTGGCTAGGCTGCGCGGGCTTCCTGGGGAGGAGGTAGTTTGAGGAATTCCACAGGTGCGGCAGAGAAGGGGCTGCCCCCGGGCATTAGATATCTAAGGACCTCTGGAAGTTGAGTGCCTGTTATCACCTGGAGTATTGGAGCCTGAGAAGGAAACGGTTGGGGTGAGGGCTGAACCAAGATGAATTCAGAGTTTTAAGCCAGGATTCAAAACTGAATGAAGGCAGCGCTTGTCAAATACTGTACTACACCTTCTGCACTGCCCTTGCCCCCTTTCTGGCTGTAATGAAGAGGCATTTTGTGGGGAGATACTTGTAACTGTAAGGATCTAGCTTTGTCAGGCACTCATTTTTAAAATGTATTAATTTATGTCATTATAGACTTATCTTTTTCTATTTTCTAGTCTCTTAAAAATATAATGGTCATATAACATGAGAGCAGTCACAACATCATGATCCACTCTTTGTGTATATTGTGAACCCATCATAGTAAGTCTAGTCAACATCCATCACCAAAGTTACAAAAACTTGTTTGTTATGTTAACCTTTTAAGATCTCAGTAAGATCTTTTAAGATCTCAAAGGTACAATATAATATTATTATTGTTGTTTTTTAAAATATTTTATTTATTTATTTGACAGAGAGAAAGATCACAAGTAGGCAGAGAGGCAGGCAGAGAAAGGGGGAAGCAGGCTCCCTGCTGAGCAGAGAGCCCGACACGAGGCTCGATCCCAGGACCCTGAGATCATGACCTGAGCCAAAGGCAGCGGCTTAACCCACTGAGCCACCCAGGGACCCCACAATACAATATTATTAACTACAGTCACCGTGCTGTACATTACATCCCAGGACTGACTTTATACCTAGAAATCTGTACCTTTTGAACCCCTTCATGCATTTTGCTCACATTTTTTATTCAATGAGTTGTAATATGTTGCTATCATTATTTATTGCTGATTTGGCCAGTAGAAGTAGCTTCAAGCTCAATTTTATGTCCTTTTAATATGTCCCTATCATTTTGGGGCCACTTCCTTACTCTTGCTTTAAAAAATAATTATTCTCTAATCAAGTCCTGGCTAACTGAAGGATAATCTTCCTGTTTTAAATTCAGCTGATAAACAATCTTAATAACAGAGACCCTTTGCCACGTAATGCAATATATTTGCTGGTGTAACACTCTAGGGCCAACAGGGGCAAAATCTCACCTTTTGTGACTACTTAAAAACTATCATCTGGCTTTCTGTTCGGTTTGGTTGTTGATGCCAGGAACAAGGGTTGTGGCTGTGTAGGGAGGGTATAAAGCATTTCTGGTTTGAACTCTGCTTTCTAATTCACAGTTCCTACTGGCATGTTTTGATCTCTTTGTTGTCAGGCTATAGGGCCGTCTGCAGACTTTTGGGAAAAATCTGAATGTTTGGCAAATATAGCTTGATGCTGTATTGGCACGATAGACAATGATATGTGGAAGAAGTAAAGAAAGCAAAAGCAGCAGTGACTGTGGAATGTTGTTTATAGTTGACAGTGTATGTTATCGTATCTGTGGATTAGAAATTTAAGTGGCCCAATTACATGCCTAAAACGGTACAGCAGTGGACAGTAACTATCCATGACCACCAACACGGTTCTGACCTTGACTGCTGGCAGGGAAAATGAGAAAGTTCCAATTAATTCAACTCCAGGGCTTATGTGTCCTTACAGCACTGTACAATTGTGTTTCAGAGATTGGTGTCAGCACGGCAGTTGAAGTACCCTGGGCCCAGTTATCCTAGAAGAACTGGAGTTTTCCATGTTTTATTTATGCAGAATGCCAGAAGTTCTACAGAGGGGCTGATGAATAATTCACAGCTATTCAGATTCAAGCTTGGAGGGAGGGGGTCCAGCTATCTATTGAAGGCTCTTGGTATCCAGAGACTTTGATGCTAGAAAAGAACCAAGATTGTTGGAAAGCTATTTTGTCTTGGTTGGGTTTCCCAGAAGCACACTCTGAGATGGAGATTTATTAAGGAAGGGTTACTGCGGGGAGCAGTGCAAGGACTGGGAAGAAGCCAATGAAAGGTGAGGATCTGCCAAAGTTTGCGGCAGGTGGCTTTGGTTTGATCCCACCCGGAGGGTAAGTTAGTCCTTAGAGCTGTTCTAGCCAGAGGGAAGGGAGGCCAATTCTCATGCTCCCACCTCCTTCAGTCATTGATCCAGGAACGCCTTAGAGGGAGAATAAGTCCCCAGGCAATTCCAGCTCCAATCACTGGGCAAAGGGCATTCTAAGACCCCACGAGAAGTCTGCCTACGAAGAGCTCCCAGGGCTGGTTGTTGGACACGAAAGTGCGGGAAGCCAGGAGGCCATCTGGGCAGACACAGAAGTTGCGGCTATAACCTTCTGCTTACAAACAAATGGGAAACTTTTGATGGGGTGTAACTTGACCCCTGCCCTGACCCGAAGGGGGCGGTGAGAGGACACAGAGAACAAATTCATAGGAAGGAATTTTGGAACATTGAAAAGAAATAAAATAAAATAAAATGGAAAAAAAATTCACAGGAAGAAACAGAGTAACATTAGAGACTCAAGAAAAGTAAAAGCCTCGGTTGCTGTAGCAAAGCATGGAAGGGGTAAAATTGCCTTCAAGCCTTGACAGAGATGAACTGGGAAGGGATGATGTGGCTGTTCCAGTCAGGGGCGAGGACAGAGGATCTGAGGTCACAGGAGCTCGGAGTTTGGGCTGTGTCTGTGTCTAGCTTAAGTGTCATGGTGCTTCTGTCAGTAAACTCCAAGGTCTCAGTTCTGGACCTCAGTGCTCTCCTGAAGGATTTGTGTGGTGGGCTGACCGGCAGCCTTCACTCTGGTGGAAGCGGGTGTCTGTGGAGTCGGCAAGATCCAGAGCCTCGGAACATGTCTGTCAGAGAGGACAGGGTGGGGAGGTATGGGACTTTCCGTCTGGCCCTGGAATGCTGAACAGGAGCTAGTGCAGGTGCCCAAGAGTGTGTTGAGAACCAGCAGGGAAGGGTAAGTGTGGCTGCCACTACCCCTTCCATTGTTCCAGGCTGATGTAGGGGAGGAGAAAAGGTGCTAATTAGGATTCAAGGGACTTCAAGTCTCATTCCTGCTGTGTCATTAACGAGCTATGTGGCTTTAAGCAACAACCTTCATCTTTCTAAGCCTCAGTCTCTGAAACGGTAGAGCAAACAAAGCTACTACCAGATAGTTTCATGCTAAACAGTAACTATTTGAGCTACAAGATGTTAATGCCATAGTAGCAAACAGTTATTCAAAGATACAAGTGAACGAAGTGAGGAAGAATGTGAAGGTCATGCACCAGGACCAGGATGACCCGATCTCAAAGAGATAGAAACACCATGTATGCGAAGATTTTAAATCAGTTTGGTTAAAAATAAACAAGCAAACTAAAATTGTGGACTCCCAGAATCAACCCTACTTAAGAGAAAGTTCCCAAATTAAGTAAGGCTCGATGGAGACCAGGTCCAAGCAAATGCTATGGGGAAGAAAGAAAGAAAGACAGAAAGATTGAGTGAGGGAGGGAAGGGGAAAGGAAGGAAGGAAGGAAGGAGAAAAAAATGAAAGAAGACAAAAACATGAGTTACCATTTATTCTTTCTCTACTTGCTCGACACTAGAAGCTATTACCAAATGCTTTAAGATTTCTCTCTTCTCCTTATTCTCATTACCCTCTTTTTCTTTGAGTACTTTCAATTTTTCTAAGTCTCTCTTCCTGCTCTGACAGGGCCATGTTCTGGGTTGGATTCCAGTTCAATTTTTCAAAAGAGAGCTCAACAACGTGCTGGGTCTCATTCAGAAATGGACTGAAAGGGGGAAGGAAAAAGCAGGAAGAAGAAATCGAAATGGGAACTGGGTCACAAAGAATGAGGCAGAATCCATCAAAAGGGCGCTAATTTGAAGCAGGACACTTGGCATTTGTTTTCAAAGGAAAGAAGCCACTTACGGATTCAGTTCTAGGCCAGCTTGCCTTTTCCTCCTCTGAAGTTTTCTGTCTGAAGTAATTTTTTGAAATGATTTATTATTGAGACTCATAGAGAGTAGCTGATCACACTCATAAACACACACATCAAAGATGTAATAAAAATCCTGATATCTTTGAAATTCTGTCATTAAAAGGTAAGATGAAATGGTAGACCCTAGAGTCAGTGTTTTTGTTTCTAGAACAATTTGATTTTAGAAAAATATTTGATATAACATCTTATGGCTATCAAGGCAATTTACAGAATAACTAAGATACGCAACTAGATAGAAATCCCTTGGAAACATTTGCTCTTCGTACTCATCAAAAAACCAAAACTTAAGCCAACAAAACCCTCTAAGATTAGTTAGTACTGGCTACAATGGGAGGGTCAGGAAGAGACCTCAGAAATCGACTAGTATTCTTTACCTGTCGATAGTTCGACGTAAAGGCACCGAGGTAAGCGACGACTCCCGAAGAAACGAGGATGTCACCTGTCAGGTTGACGTACACCTGCCCCAGGTCCAGAGCTGTGAGGCTCCAGCGTGTTTTCTCACCCCCAAGGCCTCCAATCAGCTGCTCGGCTCGTTCGAGCTTTTTGCTGCACAAGTTAACCTTGAAAATAAAAGTCAGGCTTTATCACCATCCACAGGTAGAAAATAAGTGAAAATTTCTGCACAATTTTGCCCTCTGAGATAAATCCTTCTTTTTGTAATTACAAACTTTCACTCGGAATTTTTTTTTAACTCTCTAAAAAAATGTGAGTTATCTCACTATGAATACTGGCAAGTCCATGACATTTGGGAAGTGTGTTTCATAATAAAGTTCATACAGTAAGTAAGTATAACAAAGTATACACAATTTATAAAATTTTTAGTGGCTATTCATCACATAACACAAGAATAGCTCTATTTAAGGAAATGATCTATAGTGGGAGACACTGAAATTTGCTTAAGTAATAAAGGACATTCTCTTGCAAATATAAATATTTTCCCTCAAATTTAAATACTCTAAATGCATTTTATTTAAAATGTTCTAGTAAAATCTTCCCCTCATTTAACTTATGGTTGACTTGATGATAATTTTAAAGGTTAAATGTTTAAAAGTTGTAATAATTTATGCTTACTTGCAAAGCACAATTTTCAAGTTGTTAAATTGTGTCAACCTACTCACACATTTGCAATTAACCTTCAATTAGGACATCAATCAATAGTTGAGAGCCTACTTTGTGCAGAAGACTGTCAACCAATTTGATTATGCGCAATTAGGCAATGTAATTAAAAAAAGAAAAAGGATAATTATGAAGGTGGAAAACTTGGGGAAAAGCCATTTCAACCCATGCAATGGCAATATTCCCCCGAGTTATATTAGTTTGATTTTAAATGACTTGGCCTCATTATTCTTGGATAAAGACAAGAATAAGCAAGGGTTAGCTTAAGGCTCAAAATGAAATGACTGACATGAAAAGAGGAAGTAAACAATTGATAAAAGCAGAGGCATTTAGATTACAGTGGAATAAGAATTTGGCCTATACTTTTTCCTAATGCTATGAATATTTATATTAAATAAATGCCATTAGACCAAAAGAGAGAAAATACTAAACTGGTTTATTGAAAGATAGGCTTGAAAAAGCAACAGTACGTAATTGGGGATATTTTTGATACTTCTAAACTTAAATCTTTTGTCTTTTAATATCTTCTGTCTTCCTGGCTTCTTTCTTCATTCTTTATCATAATGTTTATAATAAATTGCATCATGTATTTGACTGCAATAAACTTGCCATCAGAAATTACTAAGTAAAAGTATTTTAACTAGAATTTTGCCTCCAAAAGCAGATTTTTAGTGCACATGTAAGCATATATTCATTTTACATGATCATAATTTCCAATATTTTATCACAAAACATAAAAATGTCAATCATACAACAGAGTTGACAAAGGTTTACAATAAACCACACACCCACCTATTATATTATTTAAACTAAAACTGAATACTTGGACATCATGCCTTAAAGTAAGTAATATTTCTAAAGATGAGCTCAACATCACATATTTGTATAAATACAGAATATATGGTCATATCCTCTGGGAAGAAAACTCTAGGAAACAGCACAGCTACTGAAGTCGGATTTTAACCTTCTAACTTAGAACCTGGGTTGACTACAGGCAAGTTACCTGACCTTTAGTTTCTACAAAAATCATACAAAAAGATGACCTCCCTCAGAAGGCTGTTTTGAGAATAAATGAGATAATACATATTGTTCCCAGGGTAACAGTGACTCGAAGAGTAAGTACTCAATAAATATTTTGACTTTTTCCCCCCTGGAACTAATAATTAGACTTGAGCAGCTGCTTATTATAAAAAATATCACCTTTTTAGTCGTAGAATAATTTTCAGGGGTCACACAGTAGGGTTTTGGGTATTGAGTTCATATCTCAGCTCCGCCATTAACTCTTACACAGCCTAAGTCACTTAATATTTTGGTTCTTACCTATATAATGAAGAATTACTTAAATAATCTACCTCAATATTCTGGTAATCTGAGGCAAAGATGATTGACTTTTGGTGGGGGGAAGGACCCAAAAGGTAAAAATTGGGGGTTTTATGGATGAAGAGACAAAAATGATGATATTAGGCAGGTATTTATACAACCATTTACCATATAATCGTTAAAAAGTGTCAAAACTGTCTTTAGCTTGTGGGCCACACAGAAATAGGCCTGTGGGCCATCGTTTGCCAATCCCCAGCCAGGAAGAAAACAGGAGACTGAGGCTGTTACTTGCTGGCACAAACATCATTCCTACCAAAGTGATTAGGATTTGCCCATATTTGTCCATAGTATCACACACCTGGTTTTCCAAATCAGCCTTCTTCTGTTTGTTTAGTTCTAGGGTATCCTGAAGCTTGGCCAGCTTGGCCTGGACTTCTCGCAGGGTGGCCTGTTTCTTTCGAAGACCATCCATAGCAATTTTAAGCTCCCCTTCAGCAGCAGCCAGTTTTATCTTTTTAGGAGCTACTATTTTTGCCACTCTGCAAAAAGTAAAATCAGAAAATTCGATATACATTTTATACTGTAGTGCACTTACTACCACTGAATTTGCTTTTCTATCCTTACTGTAACTCACAACACATTTTTATGCAAAACCTATGCTGGTTTCCATATTCTATATTTCATCAAACTATCACACCTGGCCCCAGCACATAAAAAGAAATGATGATTAAAATGGGTATCAAGGGGTGCCTGGGTGGCTCAGTTGGTTAAGCGGCTGCCTTCGGCTCAGGTCATGATCCCAGCGTCCTGGGATCGAGTCCCACATTGGGATCCTTGCTCGGCAGGGAGCCTGCTTCTCCCTCCGCCTCTGCCTGCCATTCTGTCTGCCTGTGCTTGCTCGTGCGCGCTCTCTCTCTCTCTCTCTCTGACAAATAAATAAATTTAAAAAAAATTAAAAAAAATAAAATGGGTATCAAATATGGATAACTTTTCAAATGAGTAATTTTTTTTACCCAATATAAAGTATTAGATTATTGACAGTATGAATATTGTGGTTTTGCAGAAGGAAAATAGCCTATTCATGTAAAATATTGCAGTGTTTATGAAATCTAGTCTATTTCATTAAAGCTTAATTCTTAGGAGGTGAGGTGTTTTATCTATGTCATTTGCTTTTTAAAATTTTTCAGAATATATCTTTAACTAAAACCAGCCATCTTATAAATATGTATGTCAATAACAGAAGGGATTATATAAGAAAAAGAACGGATATAAATTATCTTCTATCTGGAAAATGGGATCAGTGATGTTAGTTTTCTAAACAAATGGTAAATGTTAAAATTTATCTTCAATACATTATGGTCCAAAACATATACAGGTTATAACATATGTACAATGATTCAAACTATGTATGAGTTTGAAAGATATCCTGTAATAGTTGTTTTTTGAAGATAACCAGTAATTTTTGCTGTTTTGTACATAATATAAGTGGTTCTCATACAATCACCAGAGAAGACTCCTTATCTTACAAAGAATATGTATTACACTAGTGGTTTTCAAAATGGGGCCGAAGACATACTTCATCCCCTTCGGGGAGTCCATGACATCCTCTCTTGTCCAACCACACATCTGCGTGAGGCTGTATTTTCATCATAAATTTCAATAGAAAAAACATATTGCAACAGATTGAAGATGCAGATTTGAGTGTCCAACTGTCTTCCACTGGCCACATATTAAAGAGATTTGCAAAAATATAAAACACTGGGCACCTAGGTGGCTCAGTGGGTTAAAGCCTCTGCCTTCAGCTCAGGTCATGATCTCAGGGTCCTGGGATCAAGCCCCGCATCGGGCGCTTTGCTCAGCAGGGAGCCTGCCTCCCCCACTCTCTCTGCCTGCCTTTCTGCCTACTTGTGATTTCTGTCTATCAAATAAATAAATAAAATTTAAAAAATATATATAAAACACCACTACTCTTCTAATTTTTTATGAAAAATGTGAATTTAAAAAATAAGTTATTTATGTAACATGTAATGTCTTTATGAACTAATATTTTTAAAAATTTCTCTATTTCAACTTCTAATATGGTAGATAAACAAGTTTTTCAAGGGATGCCTGGGTGGTTCAGTCAGTTAAGCGTCTGCCTTCAGTTCACGTCATGATCCCTGGGTCCTGGGATCAAATCCCAGACTAGCCTCCTTGCTCTGCCTGTCGCTCTCCCTGCTTGTGTTCTTTCTTTCTCTCTGACAAAGAAATAAAGTCTTTAATTAAAAAAAAAAAAAAAAAAGTTTTTCATGTCTTCAAGATTTTTAAGAGTATAAAGGGTTTCTGAGTCCAAAAATGTTTTTTTTTGTTTTTTTTTTTAAAGATTTTATGTATTTATTTGACAAATAGAGATCACAAGCAGGCAGAGAAGCAGGCAGAGAGAGAGAGAGGAGGAAGCGGGCTCCCTGCTGAGCAGAGAGCCCGATGCGGGGCTCAATCCCAGGACACTGAGATCATGACCTGAGCCGAAGGCAACGGCTTAATCCACTGAGCCACCCAGGCACCCCAGTCCAAAAATGTTTAAGCAACACTATTATACTATATAACTGGTATGGTCTTGCCTCCAGTAAATATGTACACACACAGCAATACTAGACAGGATTTCCCAAGGAGCCTCTCACCTGTATAACTTTTCAGTTTTATAGTGTCTAAATGACCAGACAGGAAAATAAAACACAGGGTTGTGTCATTGTTGCTGTTGTTAGTACTTACTTATCATATGAATCCATTGCTATGACCCATTTGCATAGACCTTCAGCTGCTGTGGAAGCATTTCTAATCTTCTCTGGAACAAAATCTGGATTTGGAATATAATTTTTTCTTATGATATTCATGTAAGCTGCAGGAATGTTGTCCTTGTCATATTCATGAAGTGACTGCAGAAATCGGATGTCACCAAGAAGTCTCTTAGCGGGACCCCAGAAATCCTCTATTTTTTTTCCTGAACCTGTTGGGTCAGGGATTTTGTCAGCTTTGATGCCTTTCAAGATGCATATAGCTTCCATAACAAGCTTGACACCAGCAGGAGGACTCTTCATGGATTTTACCACTGTAATGTCCTTGAAATAACAACATGCTAATTATTAAAAAAGAATTGTTCATGTATTATTTGTAATTGGCTCTTATTTTCACACTAAACCATAAGATAGAAACTGTTCATTGGGTAGATGGTAACAGTGATAGAATTCTGTCAAAAAAGAAATGAGAAGTTTGTCCCGAAAGAAAAGTTAGAAACAAAAAAGAATAATGGAAATATACCCTAATGTGAGATTACTTATGACACAAAGTCTACTCCAAAAATACATAAGAGAGATTTGGCTGTTGCAAAGTAAGAGTGTTGTAGTTTCTTAAAAATTGTGAAAGTAATAGATACAAATATTAGAAAAATACAGAAAAATTATACATACCAAAACCTCCTATAATCCCATATCTAGTTAACTGTTGCAAATATTTTTTATTTATATTTCTTCTATATGTTTTTCTATGTATATACGCTATTAGCTAGTGAATATGCTACATTTTGACCAACAGAATTATCATACATGCTATTTTAAAACTTTTCATATTTCAATAGTAATATATAGTGAATATCCTTACATGCTATGAAACACATCATTTTAATGGCAACATGACCTTCTCATGTATAGACATGAACCATAATTCTCATTCTCATACCCTAATGTTTTTCTTTTTTTTTTTTTTTTTTACTATTACAATTGCCATGTTGAGTTAAGAACTTTGTATCTTTTATTTTTAAAGCTTTTGACACATAATCACAAACCACTCTCCAGAAAGTATCTAAGGTTTCCTGTTTTACTACATATACCCTCAGCAACAGGGCTAGGGATTCTGATAAGTCAAAGAAATCTTTTATTAATCTGTTTTTTCAAAATACAAGTGAGGTAGGATACATTTTCATATGTTTAATGACTATTCATATTTCCTCTTTTGTGAATTATTTCTTCATATCATTTACCATCTTATCTTACATCTATTTTTTTCTTATTGATTTGTAAGAGCTTTTTACATAGAGGTATATTAATCTTTTGTTTGCCATCTAGTTCAAACATTTTCCCCCAGTGTTTCTATACTTCTGTCTGTGATGTTTATATCAAACAAAATGTGTTGGTTTTCAGGTACTAAAATTTCTAACTGAAAAAAAAAAACCCAATTATTAGTTATGAAAAACCAGAAGAGAATCCAGAGCATATGTATTACAATTTTGCTTAGTTTTTTTTTTCTGATCTCTCACATCTAGGAAATCCAAGGTCCTGATTCACTCCCAAGATATAAACAGGACCTGCATTTCCTACTATTTTATAATAGTAAAATTATTTATGTTTAAATTTTAATCACTCTGAAACCTATATTGCAGTAAGTATGAAGAAAGGACCTAACAGTCTCTCCTCACCCAAAGTTTAGCATGATTCTCAACACTATTTTAAAAAATTAACCTTTATCTTTCTTAATTGAAGTATTCCCCTCTCATGTCTAAATTTTTAATATCACATTTCATCCAATCTAACACATGTTATTAAAAAGTACAACATTGTAGGTCGTATTAGTATCACAAAAATTAAAAAAGAACCCAAACAGTAACAAACATGAACACAATATGTTATCACATCTACTGTAAGGTGTATGTCAATTTTACAAAATTGTCTAAATATGAAAAAGGTGAACCTTAGAAATAAGATACACATTTAGGTCTTATGTCTCTGTCTGCCACTGTACTGCAAAGTCCTTGCACAAATTTCTTGAAATAACAGAGGTTTTAGGGTAAGTTCTAAAATTTGGCAGCTTTCTCCTTTCCCAAAATTCTTAGTCATGCACATGCATTTCTGTTTCAGGTCAATTAGGTAACTCTTTTGCCAATTTGAAAATAATTTCAATTGCATTAACTGTGGAGACTATTTGGAGAGACAGACTTGATGGTAGCCCACGATGGTGAGCACCTCCTTGAGCTACGATGCTCTGTGTCCTAGCAAGTGTGCGGCTGTGCTCTCACCTGTGCAGTGAGAGTGTCCAGGGCAGACAGTGCTGACTCTAAGATGGGCAAGGCCTCCGCCAGGTCTGCGTCACATTCGTCTTTGATGGCTTTGGCGGCCATAGCTTGTTCGTTTGCTATCGTTTCATCAGCTTTCACTACTTTTTCAGTTTTGGCGACTTCTACAGACTCCCTCTCAATGATTGCCATCATTTCATCCACTTCTTTGCTAGCAACTTTTAATTGAGGATGTAGTGCCTCCAACTCAGTTTGCATTGTGGCTACTTGAGATGCAGCAGAATCCAGTTTGTCCAAACCCACCTCATACCTCTTTTTCATTTTCATGACTTCGCTGGAAGCAAACAGATAAAACAAAGTTAGTCATCAAGTTGTCTACCCTTCAAGGAAAAAATTGAAATATTCATGAGGTTTCTCAGGCTTTTTCCAGGGATAACTAAAGGAGTGGTATGAAAGATTTTCACATAATAATTTGTCAAAAGTTACTAACTTTAGAACATTGGGTTGCACACAACTAAGAGCAAAAGTACTCCTTGTTCATTTTTTATTTCCAGTGCCTAGCACAATATCCATGCATATAGCAAAATTGCAGAAATTTTTAAAAATTTATTATATACTAGGTATAGGCAAGGAGGGCTCTTTATCAAAATGAATAGTGTACTCCTAAAGTTAGTCACCTTGGGAACTTTATTCCTACAACACTATGGTTCCTTAAAACTTTTCTATAATTACATCTTCTAAATAGACTTCAGTGCCCAAAATATATTGTTTTTAATGTTGCCAAAGGTGGCAAATGATTTTTAAGAAGTATTCGATATCTTCAAATAACTTTTTCTTTAAGACAAAAATGGGGTGGAGGGGGAGGGGCATGATGGCAGAGAAGTAGGAGACCCTGTTGCAACTGGTCCCCTAAAGTGAACTAATTTTCTACCAGAACACCCTGAACACCCATGAAATCAGCCTGAGATATTAGATTATACACTTCTGGATCTCTCTGGGGGCAGAAGACATCAGTGGAGAGGGAAAGCACAGGGGGAACAATTGGGCTGATATTGGAGGATAAACAGAAGGGGGAGGGAGCCACCAGAAGTGACCCACTAGAAAGTGATATCCCAATATGAACGTGCCCTGTGACTGGGGACCAGCATTAACTTGGAGTCTGGTTAAAAGCCCTCAAAAAGAGCAAAAGATCTTAAGGGGCAACTGGTGGAATCGGGGGGTCAGGGGCACGGGCCTAAGCCCATGGTCCCAGGACAGTCACCACCGGCAACCACTTGTGCCAGAGAGAGTCTGGCTGAGCCTCCGGTCCACGGTCACTGAGCTCGAGGCTTTCCGCTGCTTGTAGCACCGCTAGCTGGCACACTCCCACCCATGCGTGAGGGAGCCCAGCATGAACACTGGCTGGGATCCCTCGGCCCACAGCCTCCTGTGACATGTGCTGCCCCAGGGTCTGACTGCACCCGGCGCAGGCGTGGACCCCAGACAACAGTCCTGGCAAAGGCAGCCACCAGAAACAGGGCTCCCTGGACCAATATTGCTCATGGTTTTAGTGGCACAGGGGTGCAGGGAAAAGCAGGGGCCTCGGGTGACCACTGGGATGGTGGCTGGGGGTGGGCACCACCTGTGGGAGGTGGTGGAGTTCAGCGGAGTTTGCAGAGGGGGAGTCTGTGTGTTCCGGACCATCCAGAGGGGATCAGTCTAAGGCTTCTCTCTGAGGTGGAGCTCTGGCAGACAAATTCTTTGCTCTGACCCTCTGAAAAGCTGTAGAAAGCCACCGAAGAACAAAAACCTCTAGAGAACAAAAGCCTGAAAAACTGGTTTCCACAGAGCCCAACCTCTTGACAGGGGGCAGAGTGACTCAACCCAAGCAAGATTGACTGGAAAACAATGTGGTGGCCCCTCCCCCAGAAGACAAGCCAAAAGAACAAGAGGACAACCACCACAGGGTCCCTATAAAACTGTAAAACCCCAACATCAGGGGAAAACAATATATTAAGCTCCTGGTATTGCCCTAAAACCTGTATATTTCATAGATACAACTTTTCTTTCTTTCTTTTTCTTTTCTTTCTTTCTTTCTTTTTTTTTTTTTTTTTTGGTTAATTTGTTCTCGTGATTCTTGTTTTTTTAATTTTTTAAACCTACTTACCATTACCACTAGAGGCTTAATACAAATATTTCATAATAACTTTTTAACTTGAATTTTTTTCATGCATATACCTGTGTTTCTTTTTCTTTTTTTTAATATACATATAGATATAAGCTTCAAGGTAATCCTTTTTCCCTATTTAATACTATCCCTATATATAAACCAGTTTTAATTTCCTTGTATCTCTGGAAAGTTGAATCCTTTAACAAAATAACAAGATACACCCAGGAAGAACCAAAATAACCTGCCTCACCCACACTGAGGATTTATAACCACCTTCCACTAACTCTTCTGTTAGTGTTTATGTGTATTTCTTTTTGTTCTGGTACTATAGAAATCTTAGTCTTGGGGCTCCTTTTGGCTGGGCTCTTCCTATTTTTCTTCTCATTTACTTTTGTTGCTCTTTTTGTTTGCTTGTTTTTGTTTATGTACCTTATAAATCTTACTTTTGGGGCTCATTTTGGCTGGGTTTTCTCTTTTCTTTTCTCTTTCTTTTTTTCCTTTTTTTTTTTTTTTTCTTTCTGGTGGTGACTTCTGATTTCTCTGAAACTTTCCAGGGTTCACCTTGTCTGGATCACAGTTGATATATTCAACCACCTCTCACCAAAATGACCAGGAGGAGGAATGACCCTGAGGCATTCTCAGCTCTGGCGTAACTGGATGCCATAAGACAACCCTGGTTCCTTTGTGGACCCTCCCATCTGAGGTTTTGCATGCTTAAGGATCCCAAACGACTTAAGAATTTAAAAAAAAAAAAAAAAGGACTGTCATTCATACAATTCACACCTAAAGTCTGAATTTTATCTGTTTTGAAAATGAACTTCTCTCGCTACACAGAAGTAACAATATGGTAGTCAGTTTTGTATTTAGAAATGTATTGGTAGCAGGGATGTTTTCATAATTTTCAGAGATTATGCATTCAGAGGAAACATTCAGAGACCATGCCCTCTGCCACAGAACTATTAGATATGGACATAAACAGTATGTCAGAAAGGGAATTCAGGGTAACAATCATCCATGCAATGACTAGGCTGGAGAACACCATTAGTGACAACATAGAATCTCTAAGGGCTGAATTGAGAGCCAATCTGGCAGAAGTTAAAAATGTTTATCAATGAGATACAATCTAATCTAAATACTCTAAGAGCTAGGGTAACTGAGGCAGAGGATAGAATTAGTGATCTAGAAGACAAACTGATAGAAAAGAAGGATCAGGAGGAGGCCTGGAACAAATAGCTTAGAAGCCATGAAAACAGAATTAGGGAAATAAAAGAGGCCATGAAACATTCCAACATCAGAATTATTGGGATCCCTGAGGGGGTAGAGAGAGAGAGACTAGAAGATATAGTTGAATAAATTCTGGATGAAAATTTCCCCAGTCTGAGGAATGGAACAAGTGTTTGTGTCCTAAAGGCAGAAAGGATACCCACCCCCTCCAAGATAAAAAAAAGTCTAGAAAGACATCCAGACACTTAATTATGAAATTCACAAATTGTAATTTCAGACAGGAGGTCTTAAGGGCAGCTAGGGGGAAAAGATTCCTTACATACAAAGGAAGGACCATCAGAATAATGTCAGACCTGTCCACAGAAACCTGGCAAGTCAGAAAGGGCAGGCAAGACATATTCAGGGCACTAACTGAGAAGAACAGGCAGCCAAGAATACTTTAACCAACAAGGATGACATTCAAAATGGATGGAGAAATAAAGAGCTTCCAACACGAGCAAGGTTGAAAAGGGTATGTGACCACCAAGCCAGCACTACAAGAAAAATTAAGGGGGTTCTGTAAAAGAACAGAGAACCCAGGAGTGACACCATATAGTAATTTACAGAGACAATCTATAGAAACAAGGACTTCACAGGCAACATGATGTCAATAAAAACTTATCTTTCAGTAATCACTCTCAACATGAATGGCCTAAATGCTCCCATAAAATGGCACAGTGTTGTAGAGTGGATAAAATGACAGGACCCGTCCATATGCTGTCTACAAGAGACACATTTGGAACCCAAAGTATATCCAGACTGAAAGTGAAGGGATGGAGAACCATCTTTCATGTCAACGGGCCTCAAAAGAAAGCTGGTGTAGTGATTCTCATATCAGATAAATTAGATTTTAAGCTAAAGACTGTAGTCAGAGATACAGAAGGACACTACGTCATTCTTAAAGAGTCTATCCACCAAGAAGATCTAACAATTGTAAATATTTATGTCCCCAACATGGGAGCAGCCAACTACATAAGTCAACTGTTAATCAAAATAAAGAGTCATATTGATATGAATATATTAATTGCAGAGGATCTTAACACAACACTCTCAGCTATTACTGAGAGTGGTTTATTACTCAGCTATTATTCATCCAAGCAGAAAATCAATAAAGAAACAAGAGCTTTGAATGACACATTGGACCAGATGGACGTCATAGATATAGACAGAGCATTACACCCTAAGACAACAGAATACTCATTCTTCTTGAGCACACATGGAAATTTCCCCAGAATAGACCATATACTGGGTCACAAATCAGGGCTCAACTGATACCAAAAGATTGAGATTATTCCCTGCATGCTCTCAGACCATAATGCTTTGAAACTGAAACAACCACAAGAAAAAGTTTGGAAGGAATTCAAACACTTGGAAGCTAAAGATCATCCTGCTCAAGAATGTCTGGGCCAACCAGGAAATCAAAGAACTTAAACAATTCATGGAAACCAATGTGAATGAAGACACATCTGTCCAAAACCTATGGGATACAGCAAAGGCGATCCTAAAGGAGAAATACATAGCCATCCAAGCCCACTCAAAAAAATTGAAAAATCCCAAATATACCAACTCTCTTTACATGTTAAAGAACTGGAAAATCACCAACAAATTAAGCCAACCCCACACACAAGAAGAGAAATAATTAAGATTAGAGCAGAGATCAATGGGTTAGAAACTAGAGATACAGTAGAACACATCAACGAAACTAGAAGCTGTTTCTTTGAAAGAATCAATAATATCAATAAGCAGATGGCCAAACTAAACCAAAAGAAAAGAGAGAGGACCCAAATTAATAAAATTATGAATGAAAAGGGAGAGATCACAACTAACACCAAGGAAACAGAAACAATCATCAGAAATTATTATCAACAGTTATATGCCAATAAGTTAAACAACCTAGAAGAAATGGATACATTGCTGGAAACCTATAAACTTTCAAGACTGAAACAGGAAGAAATTGACAACCTGAATAGACCAATATCTAGTAAAAAGATTGAAGCAATGATCAAAAATAGTCAACAAAACAGAGGCAACCCACAGAATGGGAGAAGATATTTGCAGATGAACTACAGACAAAGGGCTAATATCCAAGATCTATAAAGAACTTCTCAAACTCAACACTCAAAAAACAGATTATCATGTCAAAAAATGGGCAGAAGACATGGAGAGACACTTCTCCAAAGGAGACATACAAATGGCTAACAGACATATGAAAAAATGTTCATCATCATTAGCCATCAGGGAGATTTTAAATCAAAACCACATTGAGATATCACCTTATACCAGTTAGGAAGGCCAAAATTAACAAGATAGTAAACAACAAGTGTTGGAGAGGATGTGGAGAAAGGGGAACCTTCTTACACTGTTGGTGGGGATGCAAGTTGGGACAGCCACTTTGGAAAGCAGTGTGGGGATTCCTTAAGAAATTAAAAATAGAGCTACCCTATGACCCTGAAATTGCACTACTGGGTATTTACCCCAAAGATACAGATGTAGTGAAAAGAAGGGTCATCTGTACCCCAGTGTTCATAGCACCAATGGCCACAATCACCAAACTGTGGAAAGAGCCAAGATCCCCCTCAATAGACAAATGGATAAAGAAGATATGGTCCATATATACAATGGAGTATTATGCCTCCATCAGAAAGGATGAATACCCAACTTTTGCATCAACATGGATGGGACTGGAAGAGATTATGCTGAGTGAAATAAGTCAAGCAGAGAGAATCAATTATCATATGGTTTCACTTACTTGTGGAGCATAAGGAATAACATGGAGGACATTAGGAGAAGGAAAGGAAAAGTGAATTGGGGGAAATCGGAGCAGAAGACAAAGCATGAGAGACTGTGGACTCAGAATCAAACTGACGGTTTTGGAAGGGAGGGGGTGGGGGATGGGTGAGCCTGGTGGTGGGTATTAAGGAGGGCACGTATTGCATGGAGCACTGGGTGTGGTGCATAAAGAATGAATCTTGGAACACTGAAAAATTTTTAAAAAGTTTTAAAAGACAAAAATGACAAATAGGATAATAATACAACTCAACAATTTTTGTATGAATGAGTATAAAGTAATAATAATTGATTAAGAATAAAATGGTATTTTAATGTGCTTTAAACATTTTATCTGTAGTCATATATTTTCTATGGATAATTATACATTATGTGTAGAGAAAACTCTTCTTTATAATCCATCTCATTTATAATGTTTTATGTACCATAATGTTTCAAAGTAAAAGGTGACACATTTTAGAAATCATCTTCAAAAAGGAGGCTGGAGTAGGTAACAAACCAGCTTATTAACTGTCTAAAGGCAGAAGCACACCCTTCAGCTGAGGGCTTAACTGGCTCAAACTGGAAAAGCTAACTAAGAAAACATTAAAAAGACTGCCAAAGGCGGGGGGGGGGGGCACCCATAACATTTAGAAGTGAGGGTATGCTATGTTTTGTCATACATTGATTCCCTGTGAGTCAGCAAAATGCTTGTCATAATGAAAACTGAGGGGACTAGATACATGATACCATATTGTCTGTGAATTTGGTTCTAGCCCAAATCTTGGGGAACAATAATAGAAAAAAGAACAAGAATGCTTCCATATTATGGTTCATCCCATGTGATGATTTGCTAACTAAACTAATGTGTTTTAGCAGGGGATCTGTTAACTTGCTCCGAGGTTACCAGAGTACCTGGCTATACAGAGATCTGAAGGCTTTAGCTATTAAGGGAAGAGCAACCACAGGATGGGGATCCCAGTTAAGGTAAAGTATAATTTTTAAAAAAGATTTTTAAATTTATTTTTTATTTGAGATAGAGAGAGAAAGAGATAGAGTGGAGTAGAGGGAGAGAATCCCAAGCAGACTCACAGCTGAGCGCAGAGCCCTACACGGGACTTGATCCCATGACCCCGAAATCATGACCTGAGCTGAAACAAAGAGTTTTACACAACCAATTGAGCCACCCAGGCACTCCATAAAGGAGATTTTTTTTTTTTTTTAAAGGAAGATTTGAATGGCAAATAAGAATACCTAAAAATGATGGGGCACCCAGGTGGCTCAGTGGGTTAAGCCTCTGCCTTTGGCTCAGGTCATGGTCTCAGGGTTCTGGGATTGAGCCCCGCATCGGGCTCTTTACTCAGTGAGGAGCCTGCTTCCTCCTCACTCTGTCTGCCTCTGCCTACTTGTGATTTCTCTCTCTGTTAAATAAATAAATAAAACCTTAAAAAAAAAAGAATACCTAAAAATGCTTAGAAAACTATTACTTTCAATCATCTTATCACCTTGTATCTCATTTTCATAATATTTCTTTTGATTAGGATGGCCTTAGATATTTTTAGTGTACAATCAGAGTTTTAATTCTCTTGGATGGGAAAATACAGAAGAAAAAAAAAGACAAGATTCCATTAAATTAAAAATCATAAGATCTATATGGAAAGATAATTATTTTGACATTCAAAGCAATTATAATATTCAAAATCAAGTAATGTAGCGACCTCAGGTAGGAGTTGCAGATTTCACGAGGTAGACAGAAAAAGTATTAAGAGAAAAAAGAAAAAGTATTAATGATATGATTCAAACACATGGGTATGGATCATGGTATACAGGAAAGCTCTGATGCCCCAGCTGTAGAAAGTATTACAATAGTCACTGTAAATAATATGGATGAGGAGTGTCTTACCAGGATATAGGTAGCATCCTGGACAATACAGGAAAGGACACTTCAAAATTCTTGACATAGTGTGTTAGCACAGGAAGATTTAGAATTAACTATAGTTAATATGTAAACATTGAACTTCACATCAATATTTTTGTGTCATGAAATCTGTTCACATTGGTGCTTTAAGTGTTTTCAATATTTAAAAAATTCAGTCTAATAGATTCATAGATCAACCTTATAGTCCAATATAAATTATGTAATTGAGCAAGAGCTAGATTTCTGTTTTAAAGTAAATATAGCTCATAAAGTTTACAGGTAATATTAAACATTTAAAAGAACTTAAGGCTCACCCTCTCTATTAGTTTAACTTACTAAATTTTTAAAATTATATAAGTACCTAGGAAAGTTTAATTTGTTAAAACAGGCCTCAAAAAGGAAATAAAAACCTTTACAAATTATAAATGCAATGAAAAAATTATAAATGCAATGCAAAAAATTTGTTTAAATAACTTTTTGAATGTGACCAAACATTAGCTGAAGATCCCCTTAAAATGTAGATCACTAAAACTTTTAAGCATATAATTTTATAGCTTAATGTAATGTTTTTTACATTTTATAATATATTGAGTATTTTTAAAAAATATTTTATTTATTTATTTGACAGAGAGAGAAATCACAAGTAGGCAGAGAGGCAGGCAGAGGGGAAAGGGGAAGCAGGCTCCCTGCTGAGCAGAGAGCCCGATGTGGGGCTCCATCCCAGGACCCTGAGACCATGATCTGAGCTGAAGGCAGAGGCCTAACCCACTGAGCCACCCAGGCACCCCTATACTGAGTATTTTTTAGAACCAAAGAAGTTTTTGAGTAAACTTTTCTTGCATCTAAAAGTCACCCTCAGCAGATCGAAGGGAGTTAAGATGGGAGAGTAGTAGGAGACCCTAGGCTTGCCTCATCTCTGGAAACAGCTCAACAAATATGAATTCATTCTGAAAACCCAAGAAATCAATCTGAGGACTGACAGAACAAACGGCACAATGAGAGGGAGAAAAGAGACCACAGTGTGGAAGGTAGGAGGTATGAAGACCTGACTTGGGTGAGGAACAGATCATGGGTGCTGTAGAGGGGAGGGGGCCCTGGTCAGAACAAGAGAAGGGGGAGGAAGGGAGAGAAGGAGGGAGGGAGAAAGAGAGAGAGAGAGAGAGAAGTGCACAGGAAATTGCATAAGGAAAACAATTCCCCAAGGCCATTGACTAGGAAAATGAAAGGGGATGGCTCTCATGAGATTTTACAAATGGGGCTCAAAGGCTGGAGTTTTAGAGGCTGGAGGTGTTGCCAGTTGGAGCCCTGAGGGCGCTGCAGTGCTTCTGTGGAGGAGGGCAGATAGCCCAGGGGCAGACAGTGCATTCTGAGGATTACCCCTGAGATGCGCTGGGAGAGATGGTTCCCTTTTCTTGGAGTACATCTGGCAGAGGTGACATTGCCTCTCCAGGAGAAAAGAGCCAGTGGATGCCAGTTCCCTCCCCTGCCCCTTAGCTAAACTAACTTCAGTAAGCACCACAGCACCAACACTGGCAGCTTAAACTGCTTACACCAAACCCCACCCCCCTTAATTTTGTTGGTGCTCACTTGCCTGATAATCACTGTGGTGGGCCCCTTCCTCCAAAGACCAGTGCAAATCCCCCACATGCACCATGACTATCAACCATAGAGTCCTGCAAAGTTTCAGCTTTAGTGGAAAGAGCATCAAGTCTCTTTTAACAAGCAGAGCAGAGTGCACCTAGTTAAAATTCACCACTTTTTGATCCAGGTCCAAACACTCCCCATTGTAGGCAAGGAGAAACTCCACAGAGCACTGACCTGAGGGAAAGGGCAGCCATAACACAGCAGCAGAGTACAAACAACTAGAAACACTTTCTGAAGCACCAGGCCCTGGACAGTATATGACCTCTTCTTTAGAGACTCATTACTCTCAGGAGCAGAAAGCATAGCAGGCTTTCCTAACACAGAGAAGACAGAGACCTAGACAAAATGCCAAGATGGAGGAACTCATCCCAGAAGAAAGAATAAGAAAAGGTCATGGCTAGGGATCTAATCAAAACAGAAATAATATGCCTGATCTTGAATTTAAAACAACAACCATAAGGATACTAGCTGGGCCTGATAAAAGCATAGAAGACACCAAGGAGTCCCTTACCACAGAGATAAAAGATCTAAAAACTAGTCAGACCTAAATGAAAAATGCAATAATAATAAAGTCAAGATTTCAAACCAATTGGATGTAATGACCATGAGAATGGAATAAGCAGAGGAACAAATAAATGATACAGAAGATAAAATTTTGGGAAATAATGAAGCTGAAAATGTAGACATAGGGAACTCAGTAACTCCATAAAGCATAATAAGATTTGTATCATAGGAGTCCCAGTAGAAGAGAGGAGAGGTTTATTTGAGGAAATTACAGCTGAAAACTTATCTAACTGGGGGAAGGAATCAGACATCCAAATTCAGGAGGCACAAAGAATTCCCATCAAAATCAACAAAAGCAGGCCAACACCAAAACATCATAATTAAATTTGTAAAATATAGAGATAAAGGGATGTGGATGGAACTAGAGGGTATTATGCTTAGCGAAATAAGTCAATCGGAGAAAGACAGCTATCATATGATCTCCCTGATATGAGGAAGTGGAGATGCAATGGGGGGGATTTGGGGGTAGGAAAAGAAAAAATGAAAGAAGATGGGATTGGGAGGGAGACAAACCATAAAAGACTCAATCTCAAAAAACAGACTGGGGGTGGGGGGGGGGAGGGGGGACGGGAGAGGGTGGTGGGGATATGGACATTGGGGAGGAGGGTATGTGCTATGATGAGTGCTGTGAAATGTGTAAACCTGGCTATTCATAGACCTGTACCCCTGGGGATAAAAATACGTTATATGTTTATTTTTAAAAATAAATTAATTAATTAAAAAAAAAAAAAAACCCTAGAAACATCAAAAGAAGTCCTTAACTTCAACGGGAAGACAAATAAGATTAGCAGCAGATCTATCCACAGAAACTTAGCAGGCAAGAAGAAAGTGGCATGGTATAGTCAATGTGCTGAATGGGAAAATATGCAACCAAGGCTATTCAGCAAGTCTACCCTTTAGAATACAAGGATAGAAAACCAGGAGAGATAGAGTTTCCGAGACAAAAACAAAACCAAAACAAAACACCAAAAACTAAAGGAATTCATGATCATTAAACTGGTCCTTCAAGAAAAACTAAAGGGGACTCTTTCAGTGGGGAAAAAAAAGACCAAAAGTGACAAAGACTAGAAAGGAACAGAGAAAATCTCTAGAAACAATGACAAAACAAGTTATAAAATGGCATTAAATCATGTCTATCAATAATCACTCCAGATATAAATGGACTAAATGCTCCAATCAAAAGACATAAGGTGTCAGGGTGGATTAAAGAAAAAGGACCCATCTATATGCTGCCTACGAGAGACTCACTGTAGGAGAGAGGGAAGATGGTGGAAGACTAGGGGACAACCCTTGTTTCATCTGGTCCCTTGAATTCAGCTAGACACCTATCAAATCATTCTGAACACCTGTGAATTCAACCTGAGATCTAAGAAAATAATTGCTGCAATTAAACAAATAGAAAATTGACCACTTTTTGCAAGCGGTGCAAAAAGTCTTCAGGGAACAAAAGTCACATAGAGCAACCAGAAGCAGCCTACACTGAGCCCGGCCCCTGGCAAGGGGTGGTGCAACACCACCCAGGAAAAGACACCTGAAACTTAGTGCAACAGGCCCCTCCCCCAGAAGACCAGCAGGAATATCAGGTTAATACCAAGTTTATGGATCACATAGAATTGAAAAACTCCCGCGCTTGGGGAAAATAGTACATAGAATTCAAGATTTTTTCTCATGATTCTTCAGTTTAAAATGTTCTTTTTCTTACTTTTTTTCCTTTTCACTTATCTTATCAACTCTTTTTTTTAATCAACTCTTTTATCAAGTCTTTTTTTTAATTTTCATTTTTACATTTATATTTTATAGATGTATTCTTTATTTTTGGCTTCCTTTCACTGCATTCAGTTTTATATATATATGCTTTTTCTCTTTACAACTTTGTAACAAAAAGACCAAAATATACCCAGGACCAAGTATATCATCTGTTTAGTCTACCTGTTTTATTATAGTCTCTTTTTCTTCCCCCTTCCTTTTTTTTCTTTTTTGGTTTCTGATCTCTTCTAATTTGCCTAGTGTATATTTCACTGAAGTCATGGTTGATATTTTATTTTTTATTTCTTTTTTGTTCTCATTCATCTATTCTCTGAACAAATGACCAGGAGAAAAAATTCCCAGAAAAAAGGACAAGAGACAGTAATCACTGTCAGAGACTTAGTAAATATAGATATTGATTAAATGTCAGAGCTAAAATTCAGAACAATGATTATAAATATACTAGCTGGGCTTGATAAAGCATATAAGGTACTAGAAAATCCCTTTCTGGAGAAATAAAAGAACCAAGATTTTATCAGATTGGAATAAAAAAGGGTATTGCTGAGATTCAATAAAAAATGGAGGCTCTTACTGATAGGATAAGTGAGGCAGAAGAGAGAATAAGTGATACTAAAGATAAAATAATGGGGAATAAAGAAATGAGCAAAAGAGAGATAAACAATTATTGGACCATGAAGGGAGAATTTGAGACATCATAAAGGGAAACAATATTAGAATTATTAAGGCTCCGTGGGAAGAAGAAAGAGAGGGGGGGCAGAAGGTATATTTGGCAAATTATAGCTGAGAACTTCCCTAATCTGGGGAAGGAAATAGGCATGCAAGTCCAGAAGGCACAGAGAACCCACCTCAAAATCAATGAAAATAGATCAACACCATGACATATAATAACGAAGCTTGCAAATTTCAGAGATAAAGAGAAACTCCTGAAAGCAGCTCAAGAAAGAGGTTTTTAACCTACAAGGATAGGAACCTTAGACTGGCAGCAGACCTATCCACATGGACCTGGCAGGCCAGAAAGGACTGGCATGATATATACGGGGTATTAAATGAGAAAAACATACAGCCAAGAATACTTTATCCAGCAAGGCTGCCATTTAGAATGGAAGAAGAGACAAAAAGCTTCCAGAACAAACAGAAACTTAAAGAATTTGTGATCACTAAAACAACCCTGTAAGAAATATTAAAGGGAATGCTGTAAGCGAAGAGAGAGCTCAAAAGTAACATAGACCAGAAAAGAACTGAGACAATGCACAGAAACAATGGTTTTACAGGTAATACAATGGCACTAAATTCATATCTTTATATCAGTCACTCTGAATGTAAATGTACTAAATGCCCCCAATCAAAAGATACAGGATAGCAGACTATATAAAAAAACAGGATCCATTAATATGCTGTCTACAGGAGACTAATTTTAGATCAAAAGACACCTCCAGACTGAAAGTTAGGGTGTGGAGAATGATTTATCATGCTAATGGACATCAAAAGAAAGCTGGGGTAGCAATCCTTATATCAGATAAATTAGATTTTAAGCCAAAGACTGTAGTAAGGGATGAAGAAGGACACTATATCATACTTAAAGGGTCTATTCAACAAGATCTAATAATTATAAATATTTATGCTCCTATCTTGGGAGCAGCCCATTATATAAACCATTAATAACCAAATTAAAGAAGCACATTGATGATAATACAATCATAATAGGGGACTTTAACAGCCCCCTCACTGCAATGGACAGATCATTTAAGTAGAAGATGAACAAGGAAACAAGAGCTTTGAATGACACACTGGACCAGATGGACTTCACAGATATAGTCAGAACATTCCATCCTAAACAATAGAATACACATTCTTTTCAAATGCACATGGAGCATTCTCCAGAACACATAACATATTGGGTCACAAATCAGGCTCAACTGGTACCAAAAGACTGAGATTGTTTCCTGCATATTTTCAGAACACAATGCTTTGAAACTTCAACTAAGTCACAAGAGGAAATTTAGAAGGAACTCAAATACTTGGAGGTTAAAGAGAACCCTACTAAAGAATGAATGTGTCAACCAGGAAATTAAAGAGGACATTTAAAAAACTATTGGAAACAAAAGAAAATGAAAACACATCTGTTCAAAACCTTTGGGATACAGCGAAAGTGGTCCTAAGAGGGTAGTATATAGTAATACAAGGCTTTCTCAATAAATTAGAAAAATCTGAAATATACAAGCTAACCTTGGTGCAAAGAACAACAAAGAGAGCCCAAACCAAGAAGGCGATGAGAAATAATAAGATTAGAGCAGAAATCAGTGAAACAGAAACCAAAAGAACAGTAGAACAGATCAATAATACTAGAAGCTGGTTCTTTGAAAGAATTAATAAGATCAATAAACCCCTAGTGAGAACTACCAAAAAGAAAAGAGAAAGGACCCAAATTAATAAAATGATCAATGAAAGAGGAGAGATCATGACCAACACCAAGGAAATACAAACAATAGTAAAAACATTATAAGCAATGATATGTCAACAGATTAAGTAATATGGAAGAAATGAATGCATTCCTAGAAACATATAAAGTACCAAAACTGAAACAGGAAAAAATAGAAAACCTGAACAGACCCACAACCAACAAGGAAATTGAAGCAGTAATCAAAAATCTTCCAACAGACAAGAGTCCAGGGCTGGATGGCTTCCCAGGAGAATTCTACCTAACATTTGAAGGACAACTTTCACCCATTCTTCTGAAATTTTTCAAAAAATAGAAATGGAAGGAAAACTTCCAAACTCATTCTATGAAGCCAGCATTACCTTAATCCTAAAACAAGACAAAGACCCCACCAAAAAGGAGAATTACAGAACAATATTCCTAATGAACATGGATGCCAAAGTTCTCACCAAGATACTAGCCAATAGGATCCAAGAGTACATTAAAAGGATTATTCACCAGACGAAGTTTATTCCTGGGATGCAAAGGTGGGTCAACATTCACAAATCAATCAACGTGGTACACCACATTAATAAAAGAAAGGACAAGAACCATATGATGCTCTCAAATGATGCAGAAAAATCATTTGACAAATTATAGCATTCTTTCCTGATTAAAACTCCACAGTGTAGGGACAAAGGAAACATACCTCAATACCATAAAAGCCATCTACAAAAAGCCCACAGAGAATATCATTCTCAAGGGGGAAAAACTGAGAGCTTTTCCCTTAAGGTCAGGAACAAGACAGGGATGCCCACCCTCATCACTGTTGTTCAACATGGTACTAGAAGTCCTAGTCTTGGCCATCAGACAACATGAAGAAATAAAACACATTCAAACTGGCAAAGAAGTCAAACTCTCTCTCTTCACAGATGACATGATACTTTAAATGAAAAACTAAAAGATTCTCCCCCAATACTGCTAGAACTCATATAAGAATGAGCAATGTGGCAGGATATAAAAATCAATGCACAGCCATCAGTTGTATTCCTATACACTAACAGTGAGACAGAAATAAGGGAAATTAAGGAATCGATCCCATTTACAATTGCACCAAAACCCACAAGATAACCTAGGAATAACATTAACCAAAGAGGTAAAAGATCTGTACTGTAAAAACTACAGAAAACTTATGAAAGAAATTGAGGAAGACACAAAGAAATGGAAAAAACATTCCATACTCATGGATTGGAAGAATAAACATTGTTAAAATGTCTATGCTACCCAGAGCAATCTACACATTCAATGCAATCCCTATCAAAATATCACCAAGGGGAGCCTGGGTGGCTCAGTGGGTTAAAGCCTCTGCCTTCGGCTCAGGTCATGATCCCAGGGTCCTGGGATAAAGCCCTGCATTGGGCTCTCTGCTCAGCAGGGAGCCTGCTTCCTCCTCTCTCTCTGCCTGCCTCTCTGCCTACTTGAGATCTCTGTCTGTCAAATTAATAAATAAAATCTTTTAAAAAAAATACCATCAACATTTTTCACAGAGTTGGAAAAAACAATCCTAAAATTTGTATGGAACAAGGAAAGACCCCAAAAAGCCAGAGGAATGTTGAAAAAGAAAGTCAAAGTGGTGGCATCACAATGCTGGACTTCAAGCTCTATTACAAAGCTATAATCATCAAGACAGTATGATACTGGCACAAAACCAGACACAGATCAATGGAACAGAGTAGAGAATTCAGAAATGAACCCACAACTCTATGGTCAACTAATCTTTGACAAAACAGGAAAGAATATCTGATGGAAAAAGGACAGTGTCTTCAACAAATTGTGTTGGGAAAATTAGACAGTTACATGTAGAAGAATGAAACTGGACCATTTTCTTATACAATACACAAAGACAAACTCAAAATGGATGAAAGACCTCAATGTGAGACAGGAATACATCAAAATCCTAGAGGAGAACAAAGGCAGTAACCTCTTCGAGCTCAGCCTCAGCAACTTATTGCTAGCACATCTCTAAAAGCAAGGGAAACAACAGCAAAAATGAACTACGGGGACTTCATCCAGATAAAAAGCTCTACACAACAAAGGAAACAGTCAACAAAACTAAAAGGCAACCTATGGAATAGGAGAAGATATTTGCAAATGACATATCAGATATAGGGCTAGTATCCAAGATCTATAAAGAACTTATCAACCTCAACACCTGAAAAACAAAGAATCCAGTCAAGAAATGGACAGAAACGTGAACAGACATTTCTCCAAGAAAGACATAAAAAATGGCCAACAGACCCATGAAAAAGTGCCCCACACCACTTGGCATCAGGGAAGTACAAATCAAAACCACACTGAGGTACCACTTCATACTAGTCACAATGGCTAAAATTAACAAGTCAGATGTTGGTGAGGATGTGGACAAAGGGGACCCCTCCTACACTGTTGGTGGGCATGCAAGATGGTGCAGCCACACTGGATAACAATACAGATGTTCCTTGAGAAGTTAAAAGTAAAACTGCCCTATCACCCAGCAATTGCACCACAAGGGATGTAACCCAAAGTTACAAATGTAGTGATCCAAAGTGGCACTTGCACTCCAATATTTATAGCAGGAATGTCCACAATAACCAAACTATGGAAAGAGCGGAGACATCCATCAACAGATGAATGGATAAAGGAGATGTGGTATATATGTACAATGGACTATTACTCAGCCATCAGAAAGGATGAATACTTAAGCATTTATATCAACATGGATGGAGCTGGAGGGTGCTATGCTGAGCAAAATAAGTCAATCAGAGAAAGACAATTATCATATGGTTTCACTCGTATGTGGAACATAAGAAAGAACACAAAGGATCATAGGGGAAGGGAGGGAAAACCAAATGGGAAGTCATCAGAGAGGGAGACAAATCATGAGAGACTTTTAGCTATAGGAAACAAATTGAGGATTGCTGGAGGGGTGTAATGTGGGGGATGGGATAACTAAGTGGTGGGCATTAAGGAGGGCAAGTGATATGATGAGCACTGGATGTTATACAAAACTGATGAATTATTATACTCTACATCTGAATCTAATGATGTACTATATGTTGGCTAATTGAATTTAAATAAAAGAAGAAAAGAAAAAGTTCAGTGAAACCATGTAGTCCTATATTTGAATTGGAAATCTCAAAATAAGCACATGAGATGAGTTATATTTTAAAAAGAGAGAGAGAGAGATTCACTTTAGACCTGCAGATTAAAAGTGAGGGGACGGAGAACCCACTATTGTGCTTATGCACATCAGACAGAGCTACAGTAGCCATCTGGGTATCAGAAAAACTAGATTTCAAACCATGGACTATAAAAAGAGATGAACAAGGGCACTACATCATAATAAAGGGGTCTATCCAACAATATCTAACAATTCTATATATTTATGACTCCAACTTGGGAGCACCCAAATATCTAAATCAGTTAGTAACATAAAGGAAGTTACTGATAATAACACAATAATAGCAGGGAACTTTAACACCCCACTCACAGTAATGGACTGATCATCTAAGCAGAAGATCAACAAGGAAACAATGGCTTTGAATGGCACACTGGATCAGATGGATCTAACAGATACAGTCAGAAACTTTTATCCTAAAACAGCAGAATACACATTCTTTTTCCAGTGCACATAGGCCATTCTCCAGAATAGATCACATAGTAGTTCACAGATCAGGCCTCAACCAGTATAAAAAGATTGAGATCATACCATGCATATGTTCTGACCGCAATGCAATGAATCTTGAAGCTAACCCCAAGAAAAAATTTGGAAAGACCATAAATACCTGGAAGCTAAAGAAGTATCCAACTAAAGAATGAATGGGTCAATCAGGAAATTCAAGAAGAAATTAAAAAATACATGGAACAAATGAAAATGAAACATGATGTCCCCCAAACTTACATATATATATAGATATATATATATATATATATCTATATATATATATAGATATATATATATATATATATCTATATATATAGAAAGAGAGAGACAGACAGACATATTACTCAGCATCAAAAAGAATGAAATCTTGCCATTTGCAAGGACATGGATAGAATTAGAGTGTATTCTGCTAAGTAAAATAAATCAGACAAAGACAAATACCATAGGATTTTACTCATATGGAATTTAAGAAACAAAATAGATGAACATAGGGGAAGGAGGGAAAAAGAGAGGGAAAAAAAGAAAAAAACATACAACAGACTCTTAATGATAGAGAATAAGCAGAGTTGCTGTAGGGGAGGTGGGCAGGGGGTGGGCTAGATGGATGGTGGGCATTAAGGAAGATACTTACTGTGATGAACACTGGTTGTTGTATGTACATGATGAACCACTAAATTCTATTCCTGAAACCAGTACTATAGTATGTGTTAACTGGAATTTAAATAAAAACTTGAAACTACAAATAAATAAATAAATAAATGTCACCCTCAATGACATTAAAAATTCACACTGACACTTTCTATAGTATATAAGTTTATTGATGCTCATATTGAGGTTTTTCAAATGAGGATTTAAAGAAGGAAACCTGACTAGCTGTCTCTGGGTTTCAGCTGTTCAATACCTAAACAGAAGTTTTATCTATTATCTAATTACTTACAAAAAAAAAATCTTTCTAAATGGTGTTTACTCAGTATCATTGTCAAAGGATCCTGGAGTCAGCCCAACTCTGAGTGGCACACCTTTATTCCTTTAACAAATATGATTATGTATTTACAATGTGCTAGATGATACATCTATACAAAAGAATAAGACCTTCTCCCAACCCTGAAGATGTTTGCAAAATAAATCACATACACATATACACACACACACACACACACACACACACACACACATATGTATATGCATATATATAAACAATAATCAGAGTACAAACATGTATATATATACATATTATATATACACAAAATAAATCTCTACATCATAGTTATGTCATTTTTGTACACACAAATGTTTTAAAATCACTGTAGCTTACTTAGAAATAGGAAATTCCGGGATGCCTAAGTGGCTTAGTCAGTTGAGTGTCTGACTCTTGGTTTTGGCTCCAGTTGTGATCTCAGGGTAGTGAGAGCGAGTCCTGCAATGGCTCCATGCTCAGTGTGGAGTCTGTTTGCCCCTCTCTCCCCCTCTCTCTCTCTGCCCCTCCCCCTACTAGTGCATGCTTTCTTTAAAATACATAAATAAATAGAAATATGAAATTTCATTTTTACCTTCTTTTCTTTTCCAACAAGGTCTTGAAGGTGGAGATTAATTCAAGATAAGAGGTAGGAGTCACATAGTTGTATCTTTGAAGTTCAACATAGAAGGATGTAGATAAATCTATAGTAGAAGTGTGGAAGTTTTTACACATGGTGATACAGCCTTCTCGTATTTCCTCTGACATTTCAGTTTCTTCCAAGAAGCGTGAGGCAACTGCCTGGAGTGCATCTTCTGGCCATGACTGAATTTAGGATAAATGAGTTAGTACCTGATCAAAGTGACCAGTGTAAGTCTGTTACTACTGTAGCCCTTTGTGATTTATTGATGTCAGAAGTGGAGAGGAACAGGTGAAGGATGGGGCAGGAGAGACACTTCCATGAGGAACTCCCGACTCCCGACCCCCGACCCCCGACCCCCAACCCCCAACCAAGGACTTACACACTTAGGAGTCAGTAGCTAGTACTACTCACATTGACTCGTCATGGTTTGTTCAAAGGTTAGAGAAATGGTTTGTGTGTGTTGCAGGAGCAAGGAAGAGGACAGGAACTAAATTTATGGAATGTCTACTTCTGTGTGCATTCTTCCAGTGTCATCTCATTGAATTCTCCCAATAATTCTCTGAGGTATATGTTATTATCCTCTCCTCTAAACTCTAGAATCATCTGAATGACTATCTCTTTGATCTTTTCTTAAAGGTATTCCAAACTTGACAAGTCCAAAATGTAGTTCCTGTCTCTCCCCAAGTAGTTGCCATTTTCCCCAACTTGGAAACACCACCACCACCCACCCCTTGCTCCAGCCATGGAGGAATCAAGCCTGATACCTCTCCTTCTCAATCCTTCATTCATCCCATAAGCAAGTTCTATAGGTACCATCCCCACAATAGCTTCCAAATCCTTTCTTTTCTTTCTACAACAGCCATCCCAATTCAACTCCCTGTTTCCTTCTGCTTGGAATATTCCAGTGGTGTCCTAACTGGTCTCCCTGCTGGTGTGGCTCTCTACAGCTGCCAGAGAGATTTTTTCCAAAATGTAAATTAGCTCATGTCACACTCCCCAACTAATAATCCGTCAAAGACTTCCCAGTGAACTTCAAGTTCAAAACCAACTTGTCGATCTCTGCCTGTTGGGCCCCTCCCTCCTTCCTGACCTCACCTCTGCTACTCCCCCTCAGTAACTCCATGCCTGCCACTCCCAAGTCCTCTGACACACCCCTTCCTTCCACAGCCCCTTCCCTTCACGAGTTTATGCCCTCTGCCCACATCCTCTCAGTACTAGCACTTTTCGTCTGGCATGCTTCCTCTGAAAAGGTCAACTCTTCAGAAACGCTTTTACTCCCTATATGCCACACTGTTGATGGAATAAGTTTTTGCTAATTTGCCTGTCTCTAGAAAATAAGCTCGAGATCAGAAACCTTGTCTATTTCATTTTCCTTTTCACTTCCAGCTTTTAGAATAGTACCTGCTATTGAGCAAGGGTTCAATAAATCTCTTGTTTGACAGTCTTAGCAGGACATGGAGAACAGAGGGGCTGTGCAAATTCCCCAAGGCCAAAAACACTCACAGGGCCTTGGCCACAGCCCACAAACTTCCCACCACATGCCGTTGTCTCATCTGCTCTGTGCTTCCTGATACTGAAGTTAACTACCGCAAATGTCACTCTGGCTTTCCTCCTTTTGACTTCCTGTTGGGTTTGGCTAATGGAAAGAGACTGGAAGGACAGGAGAGGGGCAGGAATATTCATACCCTCCCTTCCTTCCTAGCAGGAGCTTAGTTCTAGGTTTCGGGTTCCTGCTCCTGTCAAGTAATCCTACTTCCACAGCTCTGAGCCCCAGGAACACGCTTTCCTCCCTCTGTCCCTTTATGCCCAACCTGTACTAAAGCTCCCCGCTATGCTCCACCCCCTCCTAACTGCTCCACTGTCCCCTCTCAGCTCCTTTAACCCCACCTGGAGCTGTCCCTCTGGGAACAGTTCCTTCATTCAGCTTTTCTCAGGGAAGCCTTCAGAGGACCCTGACTGATACTCAAATTCATCCTAAAACCTTCTGTAATATACTGAGCTTAATGATGGTATTTATGAGTAATAAGATGCTTTTCTCTTATGACAATTTTTTGAATTCTAATTTCATACAGTACATTATCATTGATCAGAAAATTCTGCTCAACCACCTTTTTGGGGGGAGTCTATAAAATAAGCCATGATGATGACGAAGAGTCACCATTTCCAGGAGTCTGTCTGAAATGTACATGGCCATACCTGAAACCAGTCAATGGTACAGCAGTTAACAAGAGCAGGGAACTTCCTGAGGCGGATCCGGAATGCATCTCCGATGGGACTCATGGCGAGGACCACGTGCAGCTGGTTGCGGCAGCGATCGATGAACATATTGAAAAGAGCTATGGGGCTTCCATCTGTCTGTTTGGTTTTATCCCGTTGGCGGTCTAACTGACGCATCTTATCACATATCTCCTGCTTCTCGTCTAACGCAAAGAGATTTGGAACCTCCCCAGCATTCAGCAGATTGTTGACATCTTCTAGAAATGACTCCCTTTTGATCTGAGTGTCTGTGAACAAGAAGACACCTTGCATCTCACCTTCGGCACATTTCCTTAGGATCACTTTTAAATCTTCGTGCCACTCAGTAGTACCATAGCCCTTGGAGATTTCGACCTGAAAAACTGAATAGTCAGCCATGTGGGCAGCTAATCTGGTGACAGATTGCCTCCCGCTCCCGCCAACACCAACCAGAAGAGCATGGCTGCGAGGCTGCTTCAGGATCCTGGAAATTCTGCTGATGTGCTCTATGGCAAATCGGAATAAGACAAGGCTCATGGTTTTCTTGCTCATATTGTTGTATTCTTCTAAGTGAGCTTCTGCTATCACTCGAAGATTATCCACATCCTCAACTTCTCTGTAGTTGGTGTCCTCCCGCCTGGGATCGTGGAAATCACAAAACATTAAGCTACGCAAATCATCTTCTTCTACCACCCCATCGTTATCGAAATCTAAGTGTTGAAAAAGCTCATGAAAATCTTCATCCATGTGTTTTTTCAAAATTTCTTGAATGTAGTTGATAAGCCAACTTCTATCTGCATTATCCAGAAGACGATCATAATACACTCTAAGGACCTGAATAATTAAAAAGCAGCTATAAGAACTGATTCTTCTATTTTTGTAGTTTTATTTACATACCAATCTCAAGTCATATAAAAACTACTCCAGGATATTTCTATGTGTTTTATTAAAGGCCTAGCCAAATAATCAGGCTGGAGTCATAATAATGCTTATTTTAAATATTAATTATGATCATATATATTTGAGATAATACATAGTTACATATAGTTATTAATATATAAAGGCATTTGGGGGGAACAGAAGAAGATTATAGAGATGCAAAGAATATTAACGACTGGGGCAGCTGGGTGCCTCAGTCAGTTAAGCATCTGCCTTCGTCTCAGGTTATGATCCCAGGGCGCTGAGACTGAGCCCCACATCAGGCTTCTTGCCGCTCCCTCCATCTGCCTCTTCCCCAGCTCATGCTCTCTCTCTTGCTTTCTCTCTCTCAAATAAAAAAAAAAAAAAAAAATCTTAAAAAAAGGTATTAATGACTAGAGAAGGGAAAAAGGACTAGAGAAAGAAAGTGGCTGCCTTTACTGGTCACTCAGGTACAGATAAAGGACTCCTTTACAGTGATCTTTCCTTTTTCCAAGTCAGGAAACATTCTGAAAATTATTGGAAAATGAATAGTATTATTTTTTAAGGCATATTTTTTGGGGGAAAAGAAATGTCTTGGGGCGCCTGGGTGGCTCAGTTGGTTAAGCCTCTGCCTTTGCCTCAGGTCATGGTCCAGGGGTCCTGGGATCGAGGCCCGCATCGGGCTCTCTGCTCAGCAGGGAGCCTGCTTCCCCCTCTCTCTCTGCCTGCCTCTCTGCCTACTTGTGATCTCTGTCTGTCAAATAAATAAATAAAATCTTTTAATGAAAAAAAAAAAAAGAAATGTCTTAGGTAAAAACCAAGTTTGTTTTGAACATTTATTATTTTTGTTATTAGTCACTGCAGAGGGCAATCTACTAAAATAAACTCTGGTGATATGTACATGTTATGGGACTGTTAGGAAATAGTTAATCAGGCTTGTCACATTAAACAACTATTTCCTCAACATGGTATAAGTGTCCCTTGGTTATTATCTGTTTGGACTGAATTGTCTCCCTCCCACCCCTCAAATTCATGGGGAAGTCCTAACCACAATATGACTATATTAAGAGAAAAGTCCTTTAAAGAGGTAATTAAAGTTAAATAAGGTCACAAGGGTAAAGCTCTAGTCCCATAGGACTGTCCTTATAAGAAAAGGAAGTGATAACAGAGTTTCCACTCTTTCCCTGCAGGTGCACAGGGGAAGGGCCATGTGAGGACACAGTGAGGAGGCAGCCATGTACCTACATTCGGTGGCACCCTGCAAGTGGACTTCTGGCCTCCAGGACTATGAGATTATTAAATAAATTTCTGTTGTCAAGCCCCTCTGTTTGTGGTATTTTGTTATGGCAGCTCTAGCAGACTAAGACGCATATGAGAGAAGCAATGCATATTTGTGCCAACAAAACTGTCATTTGGGGGAAATTACTGAACCCTGTCTGCATAAGCTGCTTCACCTATAAAATGGAAACAGGAATACTTGCTCGGCATTCCACTCCAGTTGCAGGGCAAAAATAAAACGGCAGTGTATGTGGAAGCATTGTAAAATTCAGAAATAAAATGATTACAAACCACCTTGAAATCAGCCTACTGGTGTTCCAGAGTAATGCTTTTAGTGTCTTCACTACTGTCAAGCCGGTGCCATAGCGCGTCATCCCTTTCTCTAGCTGTGGTGGCTGTGTAGGCAAATAGTATGAGTGAGGCTTCCTGCATACTCTCACTGGCTCAAAAGCTATTTGTTTATTGGACAATCTAGTTCCCTGACATAGGCCGATAGTCACATCCTTGGACTGAGGTACTGAAGACGTTGTACAATATTCCTGTGGGAGGAGAAACCCAAGCCAAGCCAGCCTCACGTATCTGGTATCACCGCTGAAGATGAGCTCAGAATACTCTTACCTAGCGGGCTACTTAGCAAAAACCGAAGGTCGCCTTTCCCGACTGTCAACAAACCTGTATTGAATCACCCGTGCTACCTGCCAAAATGCAGACGGCAGGGGCCCACTTGAAAACTTTGAGGACGATGCCTGGGAATATCTTATTTTTCTACTTTTGTTTCTTTATATAAGATACAAAAATCCTAAGCGCACAGCTCCCAAGAATTTTTACACATTTATACACCCAGGTCCCCACCACCAAGATCAAGATACAGAACACCTCCAGCACCTTCGCAGGCTCTCTCATGCTCCCTTCTGTGGATCCCCTGCTCTCTACTGTGATTCTGCGGCCCCCTCTTCCATTTGGAGAAGTTGATATATAAAATTTCTCTATCGTAAGTCTACATCATTCCAAGAGAGGTAATCTCTGGAATATTTTTATTATATTGTATTTATTTATTTATTTATTTATTTATTAAAAGATTTTATTTATTTATTTGACAGACAGAGATCACAAGTAGGCGGAGAGGCAGGCAGAGAGAGAGGAAGGGAAGCAGGCTCCCAGCTGAGCAGAGAGCCCGATGCGGGACTCGATCCCAGGACCCTGAGATCATGACCTGAGCCGAAGGCAGCAGCTTAACCCACTGAGCCACCCAGGCGCCCTTATATTGTATTTATGATTTGAGTTTATTTACCTCCAAGCCTGAATTACAGATTGTTTTAATTGATATATAATTCACATATCACAACATTCACTCTTTAAAAGCATATAATTCAGTGGGTTTTATAATATTCATGAAGTTAAGCAAACATCACAACTCTCTAATTCTAGAACTTCTTCACAATCCCCATGTAGCAACCCTGTACCCATTATCAGTCACTCCTTATTTCCCCCTGGCGCCCCCCCCAACCCCTGGCAACCATTACTCTGTCTCTGTTAACTTACTTACTCTGCATATTTCGTATAAATGGGATCATATGGTATGAGACCTTTTGTGTCTGGTTTCTCTCACTTAGATGATGCCTTCTAGGTACGTCCGTGTTGTGTATGCACAGCTCTTTCTTTTTAGGGCTGAATAAAATTCCATGGTGCGTATATACCACATTTTCTTTGTCTATTCATCAGCTGATATGTATGTGAGTTGTGTCCACTTTTTATTATAGTTCTAATAACATTTGTGTATAAGCTTTTGTGTGGACATGTGTTTCCAGTTCTCTCGAGTGCATGGCTAGGAGCACAACTGCTGGGTCACATGGTAGCTGTGACGTTTGAGGAACTAGCTGTTCTCTGAAGCAGCTGCACCACTTTTCATACCCCCGAGCGGTGAATGCGGGCAGGATTCCTCCGCCAATTCACGAGCACTTGCTATTATCTGCCATTGGGGTGACAGCCATCCCGTGGGTGTGAGGCGTACCTCACTGCGGTTTTGATTTGCATTTCCCTAATGACTAATGATGTTGAACATCTTTTCATGTGCTTATTGGCCATCTGTATATCATCTTTGGAGAAATGTCTATTCAAATCCTTTGCCCACTTTTAAATTGGTTATTTATCTTTTACTATTGAGTTGTAATAGCTCTTTTTGTTTTCTGGATCTGAGACACTGATCAGATGTATGACTTGCAAATATTTTTTCCCACTCTGTGGGTTGTCCTTTCACTTTCTAGACAATATCCTTAGAAGCGTGAAAATTTTTAACTTTGATGAAATTTATTTTTTTCCTTGGGTCACTTTTGCAGAATAACTATATTTAATAAGCAAATAAGATTTTAGGCACACAAATGTTTGAAAACCATGGAGAAGCCAAAGGGAACATAAAATAGTAAGCCAGTTTCATGCCTTGAAAACCATTTAATAAAATTACATTAGGTCTTCTGATTTGATAAAAGTGTCTGGACACCTAAAGGACACCTAAAGTAGTATCTGGCCCATATTAGACCTTTAGGAAGTCTTTTTTGAGTGAATAGAAACAAAACACAAGTAGAGAGTTGAGTTCAATTACTTCATAATGTTTTTGAAACATTGAAAACTATGTGTCTAACACTGTTCTCAGTGCTGCGAATAAATCAGTGACCAAAAAAAAAAAAAAAAAAAAAAATCTCTGACCTTATGGAACTTGCCTGCTGTCTGAGGAAGATGGGACAATAAACATGACAAATAAATTTTATGGCATGTTAGATGCTGATAAATGCTATGAAAAGAAGAAAAATAGAGTAAGTCAAGAAAGACTGGAACTACTAGTGGGGTGAGAGCCTGTTGTGTATAATAGGGTGGTCAGCGTGGGACACATGGAGAAGGAAAGATTTGCTCAAAGGCAGTAGGAAGCCAGTGCACAAGATCCGGGACAGCACTCCGCGCAGGGAGAACAGCCTGGAGGCCTGTGCTGCTGGTGAAGGTGAATGAGCGTTCTCACACAAGAGGCAGCCTGACGGGAGCCAGGAAAGAGGTACACGTATGAAATCTTGTGGGTCACCAGAATTTTATGTTTAATCCCTCCCGGTGAAGTAGAGTGCTCTTGAAAGGTTTTGAGCTGAGAACTTAAACTCATTATATTGCATGAATATCAAAAATGTGAAGTTATTATATTATGAATTTCATTACATTAAAAATTCCATTTCTAAATGTCTTTTTGAAATTTTTATTTCAATAGCACATGGTTTTAACATAGCACATTCCTATTTTCTAGATTTAACTACATTATTAAAATTAAAATAGCTATATTATTTACATATTAAAAAATTTTTTCTTTAATGTTCCTATAATTCTTTGTATTAAGTTATTATTTTTGATGCCTTATTTTATTGTATTCTTTCTCTCCTTCTTTCCTCAGATTTTTATAAGAAAATGTTCACCCACATTCCTCTTCCCACAAAGGACTTAAATATACTTTCAATATATTTTTATGCTTTCAAAACTGGTTTGTTTTGTAGTTGTTTTGGCATCTAGAAATACAAGTAAGTAATGTAAACAAACACATTCTTTTCTTATAAAAACACCTCCTTAAAAAATATTCCATCTCAAAAATTATTTGAAATCAAACTAACAAGGATTAAGTCACTTAAGGGAGATTGACCCAAAGTGATACCTACTTAGAAATATCTTTTTTTTAAAGAGTTTATTTATTTATTAGACACACAGAGAGAGATCACAAGTAGGCAGAGAGGCAGGCAAGAGAGAGGGGGAAGCAGGCTCCCCGCTGAGCAGAGAGCCCGATGTGGGGCTCGATCCCAGGACCCTGAGATCATGATCTGAGCCGAAGGAAGAGGCTTAACCCACTGAGCCACCCAGGCGCCCCTAGAAATATCTTTTAAGTCAACAAAAATTTCTAAAACCAGGAGATAATCCTTTTTAAATATCATAAAATATATTAGTGTTAAATATTCTTTTAAATTATCTTGATTATTGGCCTCCATAATGCCAAATAGCTGAATGAATGTCAACAATACAAACTTGGAAATGCTTCTTTTTAGCCAGTTGTTACCATGATAAAATCTTTGTTTCTGGCATAATCATATTTCAGTAACACAAAAATTTACCTCATGAACCCAGAGACGTTTAATCACTTTTTTGGTTTCTGCTGTTTCTGGCCTTGACAGGCAAACGCCCTGAATGACACGGGAGAAATCACGGAGGTTGAACAAGTAGTGGGATTTAGCTGGCGTGGGCAGGAGATTCTTCATGGCTTCCTTATACAGAGTCATTGTACCATTAACAATTTGTGCAGTCAAATCTAGAAAATCATCTGGAAATTTATAACTTAAAAAAATGTAATAAAAAAAGAAAACATTAGCATATCTGATACATAAATGATATTTAGCATGCCTAGTGTGGAATTTATTCTGATTAAATAATTGATTTAATTTATAAAATTACCATTTCTCATAATAGTAATAATAATAATAATAGAATTTTAATTTATTTTAAAACTACCTGCCATTCATTATTTTATTTTATGATTAAAGAAACTCCATGGGAAGGCAGGACTAATGTCATGGACTTAGAACTACTTAAATAAGTGGACAAAAGAGCCAGCCAAAGAACCCCGATAATATAACTCGAATCCAGCATCCACTAGACAAATGTGTCATAATCACTTTCACCCCTTAGCATTTTTAATTGCATATAAAAGGAATCCCTGAAGAACACTGGTGAAATGAGTATTTTCAGAGAAAACAGGAAGGAAATAAAAATACAGAATAAGGAAAAAGAAGAAAAGAAAAAAGAGAGTTAAAAAGAAAGTGAAATAGGATTTAAAAAAGAAGGGCAAATGGCACAATGAGGGTAGAAAGAACATGTATAATGAATATCCATTTGGGAAAAACTGACTATCTTTAATTTCTGGCTTGATGAGGAGCCAGATGTCTGTCTCCATCAGCACTAGACAGGGCAAGGAAAGACAATTTCTTGAGAATGGACATCAGGGAGCTGAGACTTGCACTGCCCAGGTCCACTTGGCTCCCCGACCTCTGCATTCCTGAAAGTGCAGAGCCAGACAGCAACGTTTCCCCTAGGGTACAGGCTCAAAGGCTATACTCTTAGGTATGAATCTCCTTGAGAAACTCAAGAGTTCTACTACAGGGTATCAAAGTCACAGGATAAACCTAGCATACATCTTTCTAGCATTAATTGTATTAATGGTGAAAATTCAAAACATTAACAATTCCACCATGGACATACTATATAGCAGAATGCAAAATTTGTATGTATTTTGGGGCTAAAATTCAAGACATCAGACAGAAAGAGAAAGATACTGTGGCCCCTTCTTGCTATGCTCCCATACTTGGAGATGAGAGCAGCAGAGGGGAGCAGTGTCACCTGTTATCTTTTTCTTTCTCTAGAGATGTTTTCAGGGAATAGTTCAAGAAGTATTACCTATATTGATACATTTCCAAAAGACTGTATACCCACTAGTGAAAAAAGAAACACACTTTAAATTACTTACCAGGTTTTAAAATGCCAAGTTAAGATTCTAGAGAAGATTGCAAACATAGATTTATCACTAAACTCATTGATTGTTATAATATTGAAATGTCTCATATATCGGGGTGTTACTGGATTTCGACCACCACCTAAATATTAAAAACAGTAACTCTTAACAATGTTACTACTACACTCTAGAATATTTTCTCCAATATTTTGCAGCATAAAACAATTTGAAAGATGGACAAATTCACAGCATACAGAGAAATTAAGAGTACTTGTTTGGGTAACCCTGATCTAAAAACAGTTTTCCCCCAAACTCAACACATTGTTTTTCTAGTCAAATTATTTGACTGAGTTCTTGAGTCAGGTCAATTTACTAAATCAGACCAGACAGAAAACCACCTTCTCTGTGACTCATATACCCCAAAGCAGTAAACTAGAAACATCCTCATTACAATACAACATTAAAATACAACATTTTAAAATGGTAATATTGTATGCAATATTGGCAAACATGACTCGTCAAACTTAGATTCTTTCCCACATGGCTGAAGTTCAGCACGATCTCAGCATTTAGCCTAACTCTTTCCACTCATCCTAAAATGAATTTCCTGAAGTCTAGTCTATGGGGTTCATGTGGCCACTTCATTGACTGCTTGCATTTTTAAAAATTTAGAGATTGTCTCACTTTCATAAAATAATGATTACATTTTCAAAGATGAAGCTTTTAAAAAAGATTGTATTTATTTATTATGAGAGAGAAAGCATATATAAGTGGAGGGATGGGCAGAGGGAGAGAGAGAAAATCGCAAGCACACTACACGCGGTGTGTGTAGCCTGACTCGGGCTTGATCTCATGATCCTGAGATCATGACTTGACTCAAAATCAAGAGTTGGACGCTTAACAGACTGAGCTACCCAGAAACCCCTCAAATATGAGGCTTTAATAATGAACTTAGAATGCACCATCATTAAAAAAATCATCGGTATTATTTTCTTTAAATATATAGATGAATCTTATTTTTTTAGAAAAGAAAAAATGAGGCAAACCATAAAACAGACTCAACTGTAGAGAACAAATTGAGGGTTGCTGGAGAGGAGGTGGGCAGGGGATGGGTTAAATGGGTGATGGAGATTAAGGAGGGCACTGGTGAGAGCACGGGGTGTTGCATGTACATGGATGAATCACTAAATCCTACACTCGAAAGCAATATTACACTGCATGTTAACTAGATAGAATTTAAATAAAAACTTGAAAGAAAAGAAAAAAAGCATTTGAAGTGGCCCAGGAAGTATGCTGAGAGCAATTACTGACTCAGAGCAACCTGACTGGGTTACAGGTCAAAAGGTCAGTGGGTCAGGAGGCAAATACCAATGAGATTCCCTGAAGACATGATATATGGAGAAAAGGAATTTTTTAAAGACTAGAATACCAGCTTCAGTTCAGGAAAGAAAAAAAAAAAACAGTTAAGAATGTCCAGTTTGTTGAATCAAGCCACTATTAACCCATCATAAAAAAGTTTTCCCTGCATAGATTCTTTCAAGTTTATCAATTTCCCTTGGGAAATGTAAAGAATCTTTAAGGGTTAATTCTTTTGGCTATTTGCTTCTTAAATTCCTCTTAACAGCCTGTCTAAATCCAAAGACTCATTTAATGGGACTTGATTGGGGAAGAAACAGGGGTTTCATACAGTTGAAGAATTAAGGAATATAACACAGGGAAATGAGCTGCTTCACAGGGATCTGGGTCCTTAGAATACAGAGAAAGGAAGTGCAAAGTTCCAGAAGGTGGGTGAAAAAGGATCTGGAAGAACTGGTAGGAGAATGGCCCCAAGGAAGGCATCCCACTTTGTAGTGTTGACCATTGTAGTACATTCCCATAGGTCACAAAGTATACACAAAGAAGACATATACACAAAAAATTGTAACTTAGTCCAGTTGGGTTTCTCTTTCTTTCTCTAACCATCTCTCTAGGTATAGCCACAGTCAAGTCAATTTTAGTAATTACAAACTCAGAAGACGTACCTGGAGGTCCCATAGCGCACATGATTTGAATGTCTACTAGTTTAATCATAGAACAATCTTTTAGGTCATACCAATTCCAGTGATCTAACCATTGTCTAAGCAACTCAATGGGAGGCTGAGCCCCATATACTTCCCGAGCGGGCATATTGACGTCATCTACAAAGACAACCTGAGAGTAAAAAGAGAAGCAATATTAAAAAATATTAACACCTTAGTATATTGTCCAATTGTGTAGATGGTGTTGAGGCAAAGAATTAGATTATCTTCTTGCACAAACATATGTGAGAAATGATGGTCTCTTTTCAAATAAAAAATAATATTCCCTAGCATCCATGCTTCTAAGGAATAGGGAAAGTCTCATTACTAACCTTTCTAGGTTAAGAATTGAGGATTTATTCATCTTCTCACCCAATTTGTTTATCAATATGCCTCCTCTTTTTCCTTGTACAACTTCAACACATTAAAGTAAACGAGAAAGGTAGGATTTTAAGAATGATTATAACATTGGAGTGGTGACAACTGAGGTTCAGAAGGGTATTTGTGGCAGAGGAACACAGAGAAGTCAATTGATAGCTGAGTTGTTTAAAGGTCTAGAGGAGCAAGCGGCAAGACTCTGCTGAGCAAAAATGTTCATCAGAGAACTAGAAAGGTGGATAATTTCCTAGCTGAATATTCTACTTTTTAACTCAAAGGGCAACTGCCTGTTTTTAATGTCAAGTTGCCTAATGCACATGCAGACAGGAACAGACTTTAAGGAAAATTGAATCAAAATTAGTGATTAAAGGGGCACCTGGCTAGCTCAGTGAGCAGAGCATGCAACTCTTCATCTTGGGGTTTTAAGTTCGAGCCCCATGTTGAGTGTAGAGGCTCCTTAAAAATAAAATCTTGGAAAAAATTTGTGATTTAAAAAAAGCAACAACATACAAAAAGATGTCAAGTCCTAGTATAGCTGTTTTCCTGGTTCTGTTGCAGAGGGCATGAAGAAGACCCATGCCATACCATATGTATAGAAACAGAGAACAGTTACCATTCTCTTGCCCAAAGGAGGACCAAAAACTCCCTTTCTTCTTTTGTCCAATTTTGACATGATAATATTCTGAGTCTGAGCTGCTGTAGTTTGTGCCGAGAAGTTAATTAGCAGAGGCTTGTAGATTTCTTTATTGAGTTGATTTAGAAGAAAATTCTATATAACAGGAAATAATAAAATGAACCATAGTTGGAATTATGCCCTGACATTTCAAAATAAACACTAAGCATCATTGTCGACACACTTGAATTTAGAGTGTCCTAACATTGCGGAAGAAGAGATGGAATCAATAGATATAACAGTTACCATACCAGTGGTGTGTCCCTGTTTGTCCAGGCCCTGTGCATGTGGCTTCTCTGATTTCCAAAGCCACCACACAGAGTACTTGTCTTCTTAACATTAAGTCATAGGGACTCAGAGGCTAAGCAACCTGCGTATGGTCTCAGGGGTGGGGCAAGAATTCAGATTGCCATGTGTCTCTTTCCAGATTAATGTTCATTTCATTATAGTTTATCTTTCCACTTAAATACCAAGTTTTCTGACTTATTAGTGAGGAAGCTTAAATTGTATAACTGCATATTCAGAATGGATTTCATTGGAAAGCAGGTGCAGTCACACTGATTCTGAATCAAGGTGTTGTGTTCTACAAATCATCTTGTAAAAGAGATAGGAAAATATTTACGTTCTGTTAGGTAGAAAAAATGAACCAAATTGTGAAGTATGTTCCCCATTTTGTAAAAAGTTTTTTTTGTTTTGTTTTGTTTGTTTGTTTTTGCCTGGGCAGTTTTAATGCATGGGCTGAATTTGGGATGAGGATACAAATGAAAGGAGGCTTGATTTTTCTCCAAGCACTGCCTTTAACAATGTCAAGTCTCCATTCCTTGACTCTTGATGATATCTTGGGTAAATCCCTTAACTTTCTGTATATGCTCAGAAAGATCTTTTTTTTGTTTTTTTGTTTTGTTTGTATTTTTTCTAATTTAAATTCACATTAGTTAACATATAACGTAGTATTGGTTTCAGGAGTAGAATTTAGTTACTCATAACTTATGTATAACACCCAACGTTCATCACAAGTGCCTCCTTAATGCCCATTACCCATTTAGCCCATCCCCCCACTTGGTCCCCTCCAGCAACCCACTGTTTGCTGTTTATGGTTAAGAGTCACTTATAGTTTTATGGCTTACCTTCCTCTCTGTTTTTTAAGATTATTTATGTTTTAGAGAGAGATGCGCAGGGGGAGGAGCCGAGAAAAAGGGAGGGATTGGGGGAGGGAGGGCGGGAGAGAGGGAGGCAGAGAGAGCAGACACCCCACCGGGTATACCGGGTACACCGGGTACACTGGGTATACAGCCCCACATGGGCCTCAATCCCATGACCCCAAGATCATGACCTGAGCTGAAATCAAAAGCTGGATGGCCCAACCACCTGAACCACCCAGGCACCCCTCCCTCTCTGTTTTTATTTTCTTTTTCCTTCCCTTCATCTGTTTTGCTTCTTAAGTTCCACAGATGAGTGAAACCTCTTGGTATTTGTCTTTTTCTGACTGACTTATTTTGCTGAGAATACACTCCAGATCCATCCATGTTGTTGCAAATGGCAAGATCTCATTCTTTTTGATGGCTGAGTAATATTCCTCTCTCTCTCTCTCTCTCTCTCTCTCTCTCTCTCTGTGTGTGTGTGTGTGTGTGTGTGTATACCACATTTTTATCCATTTATCAGTTGATGGACATTTGGGCTCTTTCCATAATTTGGCTATTGTTGATAATGCTGCTATAAACACTGGGGTGCATGTGTTCCCTCGAATCATCATTTTTGAACCCTTTGAATAAATACTAGTAATGCAATTGCTGGGTTGTAGGGTAGCTCTGTTTTTAAATTTTTGAGGACCCTCCATATGGTTTTACAGAGTGTCTGCACTAGTTCCCACCAACAATGTAAGAAGATTCCCCCTTTCCCCCAAACTTGCCAACATCTGTTGCTTCCTGAGTTATTAATTTTAGTCATTCTGACTGGTGTAAGGTGATATATCATTGTGGTTTTGATTTGTATTTCCCTGATGCCAAGTGATATCGAGTATTTTTCCAAGCTGTTAGCCATTTGTACGTCTTCTTTGGAGAAATGTCTATTCATGTCCTCTGCCCATTTCTTTACTGGATTATTTATTTTTGGGGTGTTGACTTTAATGAGTTCTTTATAGGCTCTGGATACTAGCCCTTTATCTGGTATGTCATTTGCAAATATCTTCTCCCATTCTGTAGGGCTGCCTTTTAGTTTTGTTGACTGTTTCCTTTGCTGTGCAGAAGATTTTATCTTTATGAAGTCCTAGTAGTTCATTTTTGCTTTTGTTTCCCTAGGCTCTGGAGATGTATCTAGCAAGAAGTTGCTGTGGCCGAGGTCAAAGAAGTTGCTGCTGCCTGTGTTCTCCCCTAGGATGTTGATGTTTCCCTGTCTTTCATTGAAGTCTTTCATACATTTTGAACTTATGGTACAGTTTCATTCTTTTGCATGTCACTGTCCCATTTTCCCAATACCATTTGTTGAAGAGACTGTCTTTTTTCAACTGGATATTCTTTCCTGCTTTGTCAAAGATTAGTTGATCATTGGGTCCATTTTTGGGTTCTTTATTCTGATCCATTGATCTATGTGTCTGATTTTGTGTTAGTACCATATTATTTTTATGACCACAGCTTTTCAATACAGCTTTAAGTCTGGAACTGTGATGCCTATAGCTTTGCTTTTCTTTTTCAACAGTCCTCTGGCTATTTGGGGTCTTTTCTGGTTCCATATAAATTTTAGGATTATTTGTTCTTGCTCTGTGAAAAATTCTGGTGGTATTTTGATAGGGATTGCATTAAATGTGTAGACTGCTTTGGGTAGTATAGACATCTTAACAATATTTATTCTTCTAATCCATGAGCATGGAATGTTTTTCCATTTCTTTGTGTTCTCTTCAATTTCTTTCATCAGTGTTCTATAGTTTTCAGCATACACATCTTTTATCTCATTGGATAGCTTTATTCTTAGTTATCTTATGGTTTCTGGTGCAATTGTCAATGGGATTGATTCCTTTTCTGCTGCTTCATTATTGGTATATAGAAATGCAACAGATTTCTGTACATAGATTTTATATCCTGTCACTTTGCTGAATTCATATATTAGTGCTAGCAATGTTTTGGTGGAGTCTTTTGGGTTTTCCACATAGAATATCATATTGCCTGCAAAGAGTGAAAGTTTAACTTCTTCCTTGCCAAACTGGATGACTTTTATTTCTTTTTGTTGTCTGATTGCTAAGGCCAGGACTTCCAGTCCTATGATGAACAATAGTGTGAGAATGGACATCCTTTTCATGTTCCTGACCCTAGGGGGGAAGCTCTCATTTTTTTCCCCATTAAAAATGATATTCACGGGGTGCCTGGGTGGCTCAGTGGGTTAAAGCCTCTGCCTTCGGCTCAGGTCATGATCTCAAGGTCCTGGAATCGAGCCCCGCATCAGGCTCTCTGCTCAGCTGGGAGCCTGCTTCCTCCTCTCCCTCTGCCTGCTTCTCTGCCTACTTGTGATCTCTGTCTGTCAAATAAATAAATAAAATCTTAAAAAAAATGATATTCACTGTAGGTCTTTTTTATAGGGCCTTTATGACATTGAGGTATGTTCCTTCTATCCCTTCTTTCTTGAGGGTTTTTATCAAGAAAGGATGTTATATTTTGTCAAGTGCTTTTTTTTTTTACATTTATTGAGAGGATCATATAGTTCTTATCCCTTCTTTTATTAATATGGTGTATCACATTGATTGATTTGCAGATATTGAATCACCCCTGCAGCCCAGGAATAAATCCCACTTGATCATGATGAATAATCCTTGTAAAGTACTGTTGGATTCTACTAGCTGTTGGATTCAACTATCTTGTTGAGAATTTTTGCATCCATGTTCATCAGGGATATTGGTCTGTAGTTCTCTTTTTTAGTGGGGTCTTTGTCTAGTTTTGGAATCAAGGTAATGCTGGGCTCACAGAAAGAGTTTAGACATTTTCCTTCCATTTCTCTTTTTAGAACAGCTTCAGAAGATGTATTAATTCTCCTTTAAATGTTTGGTAAAATTCCCCTGGGAAGCTATGGCCCAGGACTCTTGTTTGTTGGGAGATTTTTGATTACTTATTCAATTTCTTTGCTGGTTATATGTTTGTTCAAATTTTCTATTTATTCCTGTTTCAGTTTTGGTAGTTTATATGTTTCTAGGAATTTCTAGGAATTTATTCATTTCTTTCAGATTGTCCAATTTTTGGCATATCATTGCTCATAATAATCTCTTATAATTATTTGTATTTCTGCATTGTTGGCTTTGATCTCTCCTCTCTCATTTGTGATTTTACTTACTTGGGTCCTTTCTCTTTTCTTTTTGTTAAGTCTGAGTGGGGCTTATCAATTTTGTTAATTCTTTCAAAGAATGAGCTCCTAGTTTTGTTGATCTGTTCTGTTGGGTTTTAAAAATTTCTATATCATTTATTTCTTCTCTAACCTTAATTTTTTGCCCTCTTCATGGTTTTAGGCTTTATTTGTTATTCTTTTTATAGCTCCTTTAGGTGTAAGATTAAGTTGTGTATTTGAGACTTTTTTCCTTCTTGAAGTAGGTCCGTGTTGCGGTATGCTCCCCTCTTGTGACTGCCTTTGCTGTATCCCAAAGGTTTTAGACTGTTGTGTTTTAATTTTCATTTGCTTCTGTGTATTTTTTTAGTTCTTCTCTAATTTCCTATTAGTAGGAAACATCCTTAGTAGGATGTTCTTTAACCTCCATGTCTTGTCATCTTTCCAAACCTTTTCTTGTGGTTGTTCAAGTTTCATAGCATTGTGGTCAGAAAATATGCATGGTATGATCTCAGTCTTTTAGTACTGATTAAGCTTGATCTGTGACACCATGTGTGATCTATTCTGAAGAATGTTCCATGTCCACTTGAAAAGAATGTATATTCTACTGCTTTAGGATGAAATGTTCTAAACATCTGAACATTTGTTAAGTCCATCTGGTCCAGGGTGTCATTCAAAGCCATTCTTTTCTTGTTGATCTTCTGCTTAGATGATCTGTCCATTGCTCTGAGTGGGGTGGCAAATTTCCTACTATCATTGTATTATTATCAATGAATTTCCTTATTAATTGATTTATATATTTGGGTGCTCCAAATTTGGGGGCAAATATTTACAATTTTTTAATCTTCTTGTTGGATAGACCCCTTTATTGGGATATAGTGCTCTTCTTCATCTCTTATTACAGTCTTTAGTTTAAAATCTAATTTGCTGAAAAATGTATGGCTACTCCAGCTTTCTTCCGATAACCACTAACATGATAAATGTTTCTTCACCCCGACCCTTTCAATCTCCAAGTGTCTTTGGGTCAAAAATGAGTCTTGTAAGCAGTATATCAATGGATCTTGTGGGTTTTTTATTCATTCTGATACTCTATGTCTTTTGATTGGAGCATTGAGTCCATTTACATTCAGAGTGATTACTGATAGATATGAATTAGTGCCACTGTATTACCTGTACACTTGCTGTTCCTGTAGATCATCTCTGTTCCTTTCGAGTCTTTGCTGCTTTTGGTCTCTCTTTCCAACTCACTGAGTCCCCTTTAATATTTCTTGCAGGGTTGATTAAGTGTTGACAAACTCCTTTAGTTTTTGCTTGTCTGGGAAACTCTATCTTTCCTTCTGTTCTGAATGACAACCTTGCTGGATAAAGTACTTGGATGCATATTTTCCCCCTTAGCATGTTAAATATTTCATACTACCCTCTTCTGACCTGCTAAGTTACTGTGCCAAGCTGCTGCTAACCTTATGCATCTAACTATGTAGGTTAAGGATGTCTTTTCCTTAGCTACTTTCAGAATTCTCTACATTTGCATTTTGTAAATTTCACTATGATATGTCCTGGTGTTGACCTGTTTTTGTTGATTTTGAGGGGAGTTCTCTGTGCCTCTTGGACTTAAATGCCTGTTTCTTTCTCCAGGTTAGAGAACTTTTCAGCTATAATTTGTTCTAATAAACTTTCTACCGCTTTTCCTCACTCTTCTTCTTCTGGGACTCCTAAAATATGGATATTCTTATGCTTTATGAAATCACTGAGTTCCCTAAATCTATATCCATGATCTAATAGGCTTCTTTCCCCCATTCTTTTCAGCTTCATTATTTTCCATAATTTCATCTTCTGTATCACCTGTTTCCCTGCTCCTTCCGTCCTCACAGTGATTACATACAGTCAAGTTTGCATCTCAGTCATAGCATTTTTTTATTTTTACCCTGACTAGTTTTTAGGTCTTTTATCTCTGTAGCCAGGGTTTCTCTAGTGTCTCCTATGCTTCTTTCATGTCCAGCCAGTGTTCTTATGACTGCTGTTCTAAATTCTTGTTCAGATACACTGCTTATATCGGTTTTGAGCAAATTCCTGGCTGTGACTTCTTCTTGATCTTTTGTGGAGAATTCCTCCATCTTGTCACGATGTCTAGGTTTCTGTCTTTTGTGTATTATGAAAGCTTGTTATGTTTCTTGCCCCTGAGAGTAAACGTGTATTAAGAAGGAGTCACAGGGTGCCTGTGTGGTTCAGTGGGTTAAGCCTCTGCCAGCCGCTCAGGTCACGGTCTCAGGGTCCTGGGATCAAGCCCCACATCGGGCTCTCTGCTCAGTGGGGAGCCTGCCTCCCCCCTCTCTCTGTCTGCCTCTCTGCCTTTGTGATCTCTGTCTGTCAAATAAATAAATAAAATCTTAAAAAAAAAAAAAAGGAGTCACACACTGTCCAGGGCTGGGCACTTCTGAAAATGTTTCTCATGTGTGCTGTGTGCACTCTGCTGTTGTGTTTTGGCTGCTCTTTCCCAGAGGCTGGTCCTCTGCAGAGTTCCTCCTTGCTAGCAATGGGGAGTGTTTAGGACTTTAACTAGGTATGCTTTGATCTCTTTGTTAAAATAAACCTGAAAAAAAAAAAAAGCCTCATGCAAAAAAAAAGAGAGAGAGAGAGAGAGAAAGAGAGAAGGAAAAAGGGAACAAAAAACCTTACACAAACGAACAAAAAACTATAAACCTGATTCTAAAGTGGAGGGGGGTGAGAAAGAAGGAAAAAAGAAAAAAAAAAAGAGAGAGAGAGAAGAAGCTTGATCCAAAAAAACAAGAAAAGGAAACAAACCAATAAATGAGCAAAAAACTCTATAAGCCCAATTTCCACCCCCCCTCCAAAGAAAGAAAACGAAAAGAAGTCAAAAAATAAAAAATATTTTTAAAAAAAGCCTGGTCTTATTTCCACCAGAACTGAAGCTGACACTTTGGAGCACTCAGTGATCAATAATTCGGTACGTGTGCAGGGGTCTGTGTTGTTCCTCCCAGGGAGAGGCCTGCTGCACAGGCTCATGGCCAGACCTACCTTTGTAAAGATGCAGAGGGGTAGGGTTTGGTGCAATCATCTCCAGCCTCTGCTGGAGGCAGTGTTTCTCTCTAAAGTCCAACTGTACTGGTGGGCAAGGGTACTGGCAGGGAGAAACTTGGGATGTGTGTGGAAGATGGTGTCTGTCACCCCATCCTCTCCCCCCCAGGTAGGTGACCTCAGGGCCACCACCCTTCAGGAGACACTCACACAAATAATCTCCCCTCCTATGTCCCAGGCCCTCATCAGGTCACCACGCTCAACTCTTCTGTGCCCGGGCCATCAGCATGCCTTGTGCCACAGTTCTCCTATGTTTTATCTTGGGCACATGGCTGGAATTCAAAACTCCAAATCTTAAAAGGACCCAGGAAGGCACGGACCCACTCTCCTCTAGAGGAGAGGAGAGCTAAGACCAGCACATTCATGTCCCAAGCAGTCGCATGGACATGGCAGCGCCTGGAGTCTATGGTGAAGCAGAGTGAAAAGTCCCCACCAGGCTACCTGCCCTCAGCCGGCACCTCTGTCCCCTGCTGCTGAATGGCCATTCAGCGGCGCCCTTGGAGAGGCATACCCTCTTCCAAATGTACTCTGGGAAGGTAAACATTTGTTCTCTCCCAGTGTGACCAGGGGATTCCCACAAACCAAGACACACATGGTGTCTTGAGCCAGCCCTCCACATTGCTTCCTCGCCCACCCGCTCCCTCTCTCCCTGACTTCTCACCACAAAAAGGGCCCCTTCCTCTCCATGGCACCACAGCTTTTCTCTCCCCCATTTCAAGTCTCCAGACTTTGCATCAGCCACATTCTCTCCCTCCTATTGTGCAGAATGTTCTCTTAATCCTCAGATCAATTTTCTAATTGTTCATAATGATCTGATGCTGATCTAGCTGTGTTTGTGGGTCAAGGCAAGCCTGGGGTCCCCCTACTACTCCACCATCATAACTCCTCCCTCCAGAAAGATTGTTTTTTAACCCTGGTCAAACCAAACCTTGACTTAAAATCTCAGTTTAAACTTCTCCCTTCCCTGCTCTTGGACATTCCCTGATGCATCCTGCATGTAAATTATGAGAAGGGTGCCATCACAATCTTTTGTGGAAGATATTATTCAATAAATGATACCAGGACACTTGTTTAACTACATGTCCAAATATAGTTCAAAAAGGTTAGCAGATTAAATCAAAATATAAAATCAATAAAGAACTGGAAACAGATATTGTCATAAAGTGGGTGAATGTGTGCTGAAAGCCTGTAATGCGAGGGACCACTGATGGCTTCTTTGGGCTCCTCTACTTGCTTTGCCCTGTCTTCCCACCCACTGCTGGATGGGGGACAGAGCTAGACGAAGAGAGACAAGAGTCCTACCTTACTGGCATCACTGTGGTTCTCTCTTAGCTAATGCGGTCTTGCCTGCTGTCATGGAAATCTTCCAAATGTTTGCTCTTTTAGAGGAACAGAGCTGCGAGATCTTTAGCAACTCCAAAGAGATACCCACACTGTACAGTTCTCAGCCATAAGTGAACTAATGGAGCTCCCATGCTGCTGTGGGCCGTCATCTAGAATGGAGCCCCAAGAAAGCTGAAGTCCACTTATCTTCCACACTGTCCAGGTGACCCTGGAGAAACCTGCACTTACCTCTCATGACAAAGCTGCGGGTGCTACTCACTATTAGCTCCAGCCAGTTTCTGCCTTTAGAAATCTTCTAAGGAAGAGGCAAGAACTGGCCTTTGTTCAGTATGACCTTCTAAATACAAGGGAACCAAGACTATGTAGAGCTACTGTATTTTTGACATTATCTGCTAGAGCAGCTAGCATTTTTTTTTACCAAACACACAATGGGCATGATTCCAGAAGTCAAAGAAAATCATTTTTATTACTACATAGTAATCTTCCATATACTAAACAATTTTGAAAATTAAGAATTAAACACCTCTTCCTTTCAAGGGATATAAAATCTTCATCCTAATGAGCTATTTTAAAGGTAAAATAATTTAAAAAGGTATAATAATTTAGTGATATAAAATGGAATCATATCTTTAGTCCATTTCTAAAATAAATAGGCAGTTAAGAATTCTCTGTGGCTACATCAACATATTTTAATATTTAAAAATATGAGATCTACTATTTCAGGTAGTTAAAAAATAACATTCTTAAGAATATGATGGATATTTTAACATGTAGATTTCTTTAATACTTACAATAATATAAACGCTCTTTCCAGTTCCTGTTGGTCCTACAAATATTGAAGGCTTTTGATGGGTGGTCAACAATTCCATTAAAGCAGAGCATCGCACCGTGTCCAGAGTTGGTACAATGATTTCATTAAACATCACATCCTTAGGAATTTGAGGAGCTTCTGCCAATTTCTTTACCCATGGTTCCCATTTTCCTATTCCCTGTTTATAATAAACAGCCAAATGATGAATGTTATATTATAAAATACTTTTAAAAGCTCTGTTATTCTGTGCCATTATAGAAAAGATCAAAAGATCAAGACGAAAAACAAAACAAAACAAAAAAACCACAACAAAACAAAAAAACCACTGACATTTACATTTTTGTTTTTATCCTTTAAAACACTTCACCCTGAGTTTGAAAGTTAAATTTTGTGTTAAATTGTGGAGAAACTAGGCTTTCATATGAATCAAAAAGAAATGGCAATGCTGTGATATTTCTGATTGCTGAAACCACTGATTACGTTAAACCAAAGATCAAATATTTTGTCCAAATGTTAATTTTTTTTAATGACACTAAGAAATAGACTAATTAGTGCATTAAATAGTAAAGAATTTTATTCAATAAGTGTTAACAAATATAGAATTTTTTTCCCTAGAACATCAGCTGCATGTTGCTTGTACTTTTATTAATGGTATTTATAACATAAGCTTTTTACGTGAGAAAATCATTTTACGTGAGATTTTTTTTTAAATTGTGGTTTTAAAAAAACTCCTAGAATTCATCTTCAACCATTTTTTAAGTATACAGTTCAGTAGTGTTAACTATATTCACCTTGTTGTGAAACAGATATCTAGAATGGATAAGATTTCTTCGTGTGAGATTATTATTATGAATTAACATTATATCATATTTTTGTATCCAACTCGTCGACTAAAGTTTGTCTTTGCTATGCAGTCTTTAGAACAAAAACTTCCAAAAATAACATGTTAACTCTCTTGCTTTAGAAAAACATCACTGCTCTCTTCACTCTTACATAATTAAATTTAGGATCCTCGTCATTCAAAACACATCAGAATTCAGACTCCTTCCTTCATGCGTCCCACAGTCCAGCCCCATTGATGGACTTACTGTTTCCCAATATGCTCAAGTCCCTGGATCTTCCCACAGGACACTCTTTTGGCCTAGAGTGTCATATGACACTTTTCTGAAGAGGTTAAGAACTCACCAAGGGCAGTACTGTGACTTACTCATTTTTGTAACCTCTGGCACGAGCTGTGCATATAGTACAGGTTTTTTGGTTTTTAGTTTTTTTTTTTTGAGGAGGGTGATTTCACATCAAGTTGAAAACTGTATTGCAAGGAAGTAACTAGAACTTTCTAGAACTGAAGAAGAAACAATGTCCTTCCCTTATTCTTGATAATCTTTTCTAAGATGGATATTTTGTCACCATATGGGAAAGGAAAGATTAAGAATCAGAAAACCTGGAGTGAATACTCATTGAGAGGTTTTGTGATACTGGGAAGAATCACATAATATCTCTGAGTCCTAATTTCCTCAATGGGAAGATTTATAAAATAATTTTATCTTTCCTATTTCACTGAGATATTGGGAAACAAATTGAAATGATCGTAGAAAAATTTAGTAAACTGCAAGGTGCTCTGAAAATGTAGGATGCTGTTAGTAATTGAAATAAAATAAAATTGGCAAATAAAAGGCTACTATCTTGTGGCTGACAGGGTGAAGAGTGTCTTCTGAGGTGGGCTTGGCAATACATCTCAAGAGCCATAAAAATTTAAAAATTGATACAGCAAATTCCTTTTCTAGGAACTTATTTTAAAGAAACAATCAGATATGTACACAATGCCTTGTATACAAGAATATTCACTAAAGCAGAAAAACTAAGAAAAAACAAAAGCAGTCCAATGTGTAAGAGTAGGGAACTGTTTGGATAGATCATGGCCCATCCAGATAATAGCCTCCAGGGAGGCTTCAGAAAAATAACTTTATTAAAGAAATATTGGTGAGATAGAATTATCTTCTGGGGATATAGTATGAACCATTTTCACTTGAAGCTTCATATTTAAATAGGTATTCCTGGGGTGCCTGGGTAGCTCAGTGGGTTAAAACCTCTGCCTTCGGCTCAGGTCATGATCCCAGAGTCCTGGGATCGAGCCCACATCAGGCTCTCTGCTCGGCGGGGAGCCTGCTTCCTCCTCTCTCTCTGCCTGCCTCTCTGCCTACTTGTGATCTCCATCTCTCAAATAAATAAACAAAGTCTTTTAAAAATTAAATAAATAAATAGGTATTCCTGAAATCCTCAGTACAGTACTCATGGGAGCTGTTACACGTAAATAAGTAAACAAATACCACCCAGCTTTTATTGTCCAGTGCATTTGGGAATGGTTGAGTTAACATTAACCCAGCTATGTTCCTACAGGACTTCTTAGCACCTGCGATATGCTAACATGCACCATATGAATCCCAAGATGGACCCTGAAACAGCATGCACGAAGGGCTGGACTAGAGGTCATACTGTGTACTTGTATTTAATGAACACAATAGGCCCATCAGGTGTTAATATTTGTCTTATTTCTATCAAAGAGAAAAACAAGGTTCAGGAAGGTTACTAGTCCAAGGCTATACAGAAAGAAAGTGGCTTTATAAGGACTTAAACCCTGATGTGTCTGACTTCAAAGCCAGAGTACCTTCCTCTACTACTCCATGCTGAGTCTTAAGGTAAAAAGTGGTGACAGGGTGGCTGCAGGGCCATTATGTGCTGTGTGTTTCCAAGGGAACTTTGCCAGGGTTGGTAGTTGTAAATCTTGCTTCAGAGCTCTTACCTCAGTGACAAATTGATAATCATAAATTGTTCCTTTTTCAGGAAATGGGACAGTTAGTGCTTTTGAAGGCATCTGTTCCATGCCACTCAGTAATTTAAACTTATTTCGAGTTAGTTCTGAAATTGGGCCTTCCATTAGTTCTCGAAGAATCTTATCAAATTTCAACCGATCATCATCTTTACAGGAAGCTCCGATGGACCAGATCAATGAAAACAGAAAAATGCCCTGCATTGGAGAGACGAGAAGATGAGTGCATTAAAGAATAACTTTAATGTATTCTTGAAGCTTGAATCAGATCAGCCAGATTAATATCTTGGAAAGAAATTTAATAAACTAATCATAATCGTAGGTTATCTCAGGATTTTAAAAATAATTAGATTTTAAAAAATTGGATTGCATGTCTTATGAAGTCTTGCTATCAGAAAAGATAACACAATGCAAAATACATGGTGAAACCTTAGAATGATTAGTCTGGTAAATCATGTGATATTTTAAATACATGGAAGGACCCTGATATTTAAAAAGTACATTGCAATAACTTTTTTTTTTTTTTTAGATTTTATTTATTTATTTGCCAGAGAGAGAGGAGCGAGAGTGAGCACAGGCAGACAGAGTGGCAGGCAGAGGCAGGGGAGAAGCAGGCTCCCTGCCAAGCAAGGAGCCCGATGTGGGACTCGATCCCAGGACGCTGGGATCATGACCTGAGCTGAAGGCAGCTGCTCAACCAACTGAGCCACCCAGGCGTCCCGCAATAACTTTTTATTAAGGCAATTTTAATAAGGAATAATCAACCCCCATAATATACATGCTTTTTAATTTAAATCTTGATAGAGTTTTCTTAAAAGAACAAATTCATATTTGTTTATTTACTACCCGTTGTCGTAACAATCTGAGCACTGACTGCATAACCACACCTATAGCTAGGGATGACAAGACCTAACACTAAATGAGAAAACCTATTTTCTTTTTCTCTTTTTCTTATGTTCAGTTAGCCAACATATAGTACATCATTAGTCTGTGATGCAGCGTTCAATGATTCATTAGTTGCATATACACCCAGCGGTCATCAAAACGCACACCCTCCTTAATACCCATCACCCAGCTACGTCATTCCCCCCCCCCCATTTCTATAACCCTCAGTCTTTTTTCCTGGAGTCCAGAGTCTCATGGTTTGTTTCCCTCTCTGATTTCAAGTTTTCCCTCCCTTTCTCTGCGGACTTCCATGTCATTCCTTATGTGGTTTCACTCATATGTGGACCACAAGTAATAACATGGAGAAAACCTATTTTTCTGTTTTAAAATCAAATCCCCATTTCATTTAAGATTATTTATTTGAGAGAGAGTTGGTAGGGGAGTAGAAAGGGCGGGGCAGAGGGAGAGACTCTCAAGCAGACTCCCAGCTGAGCATGAAGCCCAATATGGGGCTCGATTCCGTGACCCTAAATCATGACCTAAGCTGAAATCTAGAGTCAGATGCTTAACTGACTGAGCCTCCCAGGTGTCCCTAAAGCCCTCCCCCGCTTTTTAAAAATTTATTTGACAGACAGAGATCACAAGTAGGCAGAGAGGCAGGCAGAGAGAGGAGGAAGCAGGCTCCCCGCTGAGCAGAGAGCCCGATGCGGGGCTCGATCCCAGGACACTGGGATCACGACCTGAGCCGAAGGCAGAGGCTTTAACCCACTGAGCCACCCAGGTGCCCCCCTAAAGCCCCTTTTTAAATGCCAAAACAAGCACAATCTTGACTACTCTTAAAAGGTTTGCACTATACTTACACTGTTTGCCTACTCCTAGATTACTAACAGTGCTACCATTAGCAATATATAATTTTTTATTAGGGAATATTCAAGGGCCATTGATCATTTTATTCCTAATTGAAAAGTGTTTTCATACATATTTCTTTCCTCAATGCTAATATACATTTATATTACACACATATATATACACGCACATATATTTTATTTTTTAGTTTTTTAAGATTTTATTTATTTATTGGACAGAGAGAGAGATCATAAGTTGGCAGAGCAGTAGGCAGAGAGAGGAGGGGAAGCAGGCTCCCCGCTGAGCAGAGAGCCCCACGCGGGGCTCGATCCCAGGACCCTGGATCCCCACGCGGGGCTCGATCCCAGGACCCTGGATCATGACCTGAGCCGAAGGCAGAGGCCTGGCCCACTGAGCCACCCAGGTGCCCCCCACACACATATATTTTCAACATTTATATCTCAAGAAAAAGGGAAGAGAATAAAAATAAAAAACAAAGAATTATGATTTGAAGGTTGAAGGGGAGGCAAATCTTGTTATCAACTGGTCACTGCTGGGGCACCTGGGTGGCTCAGTCAGTTAAGCATCTACCTCAGCTTGGGTCATGATCCCAGGGTCCTAGAATTGCCCTGAATCTGGGTCTCTGCTCAGGGGGGAGCCTGCTTCTCCCTCTCCCCCTGCTCATGAACATACGTGAACTGCTCCCACCCTCATATAAATGTGTACGATCTTAAAAAAAAAAAAAAAAAAAAAAGGTCACTGTTGTCCTGGGGATTGATAATGTTTGAGGCTGGTTAAATGACCTGCGATCTCAGTAGCAGATCTAGGGGTATCATTGGGTTTCACCCAAACCTCATGATGCAATGGAACTGACAGTAGGAGAGCTTCCCTACAAGCACTTACTATTGGGGGCCCAATTTTTTCTTGCTGTCCAGCCTCTAGTTCCAGGGAGAAAATGAAGTTCCTAATCAGGAAGCATTGGCAAAGCAGTAGATGTCTTTCTATCAGAAGATTCAAAGGCAATGGACCTTACCTCCAGTAATGAGTACGTTTCTCGATCATTTCTCTCTCTCACTTTGATTTCATCAGAAAAGTTATCCATAAAACAGTCTATCAGATTCATTAAGGATTGGACTAAGTTTGTGTCTGAAGTAGGAGATAATTCCTGAAAAATCAGGGGAAAGTGTGTAAAACAAATTAACTTCAATTAGGCACTAATTAAAATAGCATCAACTAAGACTTATTGAATTTACTTAGTCCTCATGGCCATGGTACCCATGAAAAGGAACTATGATAATTCTCATTTTGCAGGTGGGAAAACTGCGGCACAAATCAATTCCCTAGTCCAAAGTGTGGCGTCACTGGATGTCCTGTCCCACGGATGCACTCTTGAACCGTACCTGTACTGATTCCCAAATTCAAAAATTTACTTTTACACATTCAGTTGTGTTCATCAACGACCTAGAATCTATCTTATGCCAATTTTGTAAATCAAAACACTAAAAAAAATCCTTGAGCATTAAAATTAATGAATGTGTTTCCAAACTTATTTTATACATCTTTATACCAATCCTCATAGTAAACTCATTCCTATGAAATAAATTTGCAAGTCTTGAAGAGCCCAAAATATTCCCAGAGTGCTGTAAACACCATGAGCTTTACTTTTTGTGGGGGAGGGGAGTTCTCACCATGACTGTTTATAAAATAATGCAATAGTGTGTACAGCTCCTAACACCATGCATCATACAACAATTTCTCCATAAACAGGTTGTCTTCTTCCCTCCAAGCTTTCTTCCAACCCTTAGAGTGGTACTGTTTCGTGATTAACACTTAAGAGTTAACTCTCTGTGGGGCACCTGGGTGGCTCTGTGGGTTAAAACCTCTGCCTTCGGCTCAGGTCATGATCCCAGGGTCCTGGGATCAGGCCCCGCGTCAGGCTCTCTGCTCTGCGGGGAGCCTGCTTCCTCCTCTCTCTCTGCCTGCGTCTCTGCCTACTTGTGATCTCTCTGTCAAATAGATAAATAAAATCTTAAAAAAAAAAAAAGAGTTAACTCTCTGAAGTGGACTCAGAAGATTAGAAGCAGCCGACCTCATCTTTAGCTGTTGTCCCAGTAGAAACAGGCAGAAATGACAAAGGAGATTCTAAAGATTGGACTAAATATTAGTGACCCAACACTAAAATACAAATAGTTATCACTACAAGTAAGACACTTATTACTACATGGTAACAAGAGGAATTCCTAATTTATTTGAGAGGACAAAAGTGCAGAGGACATTTTAGAAGTTTGTATTAAAGTGTGTTTTCTTGGGGTGCCTGGGTGGCTCCATTGGTTAAGCGACTACCTTCGGCTCAGTCATAATCCTGGAGTCCTGGGATCGAGTCCTGCATTGGGCTCCCTGCTCAACAGGGAGTCTGCTTCTCCCTCTGACCCTCTCCCCTCTCATGCTCTCTCTCTCTCAAGTAAATAAATAAAATTTTTTTAAAAAGTGTGTTTTCTCTTTTGTTACTGAAAAGATAGTTATTACATGGAAAATTCATGTATTTGTAAGACCTACATTCTCTGACAATGCCAGGGTGGGGGTGGGTGGGGGGAAAGCTGTAGCTTATTTTACAAGGGCAACCGTTTTTGAAACATGATTACTTCAAACCTTCAACACATTTCATGTTTGCGTGTTGTTTAAATTTTTTAACAACCAAGCTTCTTAAAAGAGCAGCACACCCCACTGTTGTGACCAGGAGCTCCCATATTCAGCTAACTGCCCTGGAGCTCCCTTGCCTCTTCCCTGAAAGTGTTTGGGCCATGCTTGTCCCTATGATCTTCTTAATTGCCAAATCTAAGGGACACATTCCAATCCTTTTCTGCCCTGACACGTTAGTGGTTTCTGGTAATACTGACTACTTGCTTCTTAAAAGGCTCTCCCCCCTGAAATCACAGCAGCACCCAGGATGCTATTCTTTGCTCTCTTACTTTTCTTTCTCTTTAGGTAATACTCACTGGCAGGATTTCAAATTCCACCTTCCTTATCTGTACCTTGAGCCAAACTTGTGTCTTAAGCTTTTCTATTTTATTTCCAACAGCAGGAAAAATAACCAGGCCTGTGTTCCTGCATTTGTTCCAGAGCCAAAGTCATCCTAATAGACCTTTAGTTGACATCTCCCAGAGCAGAAATTAAGCATACTTTCCCCACAGTTTCCAGCTGGAGAGGGTTTAAGAGCCTGGCTGGAACTCCATCAACTCTCAGAGGCAGGAGATTTCCATTCAGGCTGTCATTTCCCCCCCATTGTACCTTTCCCCCTGTACCAATCCCCTGGATACACTGAAAGAGAGAAAAATGGATTTGGACTTCTTTCAGTCTTCTACCAGGGACTGACTTTCCTCCCTAAATCCCAGGGTTTTTTAGCCAACAACAGTCATCTCTAAACAAGTAGCTGCGCTCATGCTAAATACAGCGGATTCCCCATGTAGCCCGCCTGAGGCAACGACGTATTCCGCCATTATTACCCACTACCTAATTCGTCAGATGTCATAAATGAATTACTTTTAAAAATCGGCCTCTTGCTAATGATAAAATATTACATATTTATTCTAGGAACTTCAAAAAAGAAAAAAATTATAAAAATGGAAACTAAAATATAATAGTCACTGAGAAATGAGAGATAACATTTTAGGATATTTTCACCGAGATGTGGTTAGGTGGACCTTTAAGATTTTATTTTTTTTTTCTTGAAGGGAATAGATTAGCATCCATATATTCTCTCAAACCCTAAAATGCCCCATTAAATCTTTCTACTTTAATCAGAAAAGGTTTTAGTTAAGCCAGTTAAATTATTTTAATATCTGAGCATTGGTATTAACAATAGACAAAATGAATTTATTTGGCTGATTTGGATTTTCCATTTATTCAAGTCTTACAATTCTGATTCCTCTTACCTTCGCATGCTTTCTAATAAATTCAACAGAAACTGGGACCATTCTGTCAAATAAGCCTACTATAAATTCTTTCTGCATGGAACCAATCGTGGCAGGTAGAAGATTTATCCAAGACAACATTAATGGTCTCCAGCCTAACATGTGAGGTTCCATGTAAATCATACCACATCTGGAAACCTGGAAAAAGAATAATTGTTTACCATCAAGGTAATGCTTCTGTAAGAAATATGACTTGGTACATCTGTTTCTTATAACCTTCAGAAAATTCTTTTTAAAAAAGTTTAATTTTATGTAATTTCATGATCTAAATTTTTGTGTATGACTTTACTGATGGCTTTAAAGAAAGAGGAAAATATCCCTCTCAGATTTGTCATGGTAGGTCAACAGATAGGTCTGTTCGTAAAGAATCGGAGTACTGTTAAAATGAATTCTACTAATGTTTTTCTTTCAAAGTCAAGGTTACTAAGTAATAAAATCATTTATAGCATTTCAAATTTATAAGCAGATGTCAAAATTGAGAACTTACAGTAGCAGGAGAAGCGACTTCCAAATCCATTGGTTCAAAAATAAGATTCATTTGTGGTGACATCTGGATGATCTCCCCACTCATCAGACACAGCTTTTTGTTATCATCCAGCACCGTGTTCATATTCTCAATCCACACTGCATCTACTGGTCCATCAAAGATTAACCATTTCCTATCTGGTGTCTGGTTTAAGCATATGATGAATAAAGGACAAAAATTAGTAGGGATAATATAAGGAAACAGTCCAATAATGTTTCAAAATTAAAAAATGTAACTCCTAAAATTATTTTCACCATAAAAATGTAAGGGCAGGGGTGCCTGGGTGGCTCAGTGGGTTAAGCCTCTGCCTTCAGCTCAGGTCATGATCTCAGGGTCCTGGAATCGAGCCCCGCATCGAGCTCTCTGCTCAGCAGGGAGCCTGCTTCCTCCTCTCTCTCTGCCTGCCTCCCTGCCTACTTATGATCTCTTGTCTGTCAAATAAATAAATAAATCTTTAAAAAAAATACGTAAGGGCATCTTTTGAATAAAGTGTGTGTGTTTATGGAGAGAGAGAGATAGAAAGAGTCACTGAAGAAGCCTATATATGCCATGGACAAGACCGAAGTATAACATCTTTTCTCAAAATCTCATCTTTTCCAATGTTTCTGGACTCATAATAACGTGTTTCAGAAAGCATTATGAGTAAAAAAACATAATTGCCAGAGAAAATAGTTTTCATTGAAAGTATCTGATTCTATGCAGTATTATGTTCATGTAGATTAACTACTCTTGGGTGCCAAATCAAGTTTTTTCTTCCCTCCACTGAATGAATTCACACACACACAACCCGCTTGGGTTGAATGGTTTCGTGGTGATGTGGGATATCAGTATAAGGTTCAGTCTCATGATGATAAATGTGACAATATTTGTGCATTGTCTGAACAACAGCAAATGTTCGATGAGGCCCAAGGAATGGCCAGATATTCATGGGGAGTGCAACAGCGGATTCTCCTTTCCAGATCTTACAAAATCTGCTTTTTTGTGCACACAGATGATGCCTTCATTCCCTTTCAGCAAATGTGGATTCAAGTCGAAGAGGTGAGGGGTTTGAATCCATCCTAACACCTTCCCAGGCCCTGTCGCCAACTGCTTTAGTCTGCAAGACCGTGGACCTATCGCAGACTCGGGCTGCTCCACACCCACACTCAAAAGCCAGCTCTGGCCAGGCTCCGGGAGCAAGAGATCACCTCAAGATCAAATTTCCCTTGTCCAGTTGGCTTCCCATGCCTGCTAACGCTCACTTTGGGCAACACGGTCAGGTAACAGAGATGCTGGGCTCTGTAGGCTGAAGGACCTCACGTGTCATTTGGCTTTACTACTTGCCAGCTGTCTGGTTTTAGGTCAGCTCCTTAACCTTTTTGAGACTGAGTATTAATGGGGCAAAACGTCCTGGAAAATGTAATGTATGCTATGTAACTGAGTATAAAATGGGAGATATCTTGTAATTATTTCTGCATAAATAATGCGACTACACACATTATATAGAGATGTCACGTGTTAATCTGGGCCAGAGGGCATCCACTGTGAAAAGAAAGAACCTGAGAAGTTATATCAATGATCTCCCATCCCTGTCTGTCCCGTGATTACTTTTATCCTTGAAATTACTAGAAAAGCCTGATATTGGGCAAGATCTCCGCCCCATGAAAGCCAATTCTTATGTTACACTCATTGCTAAGGTCCTTGAGCCACTCAGAGCAAAGTTGAGCTTTGACGTTTTTCTATTACTACACCAACTAAAGAGTCATGGTCAGCTGAGTCCTTAAGTGGGTAAAGAACACCAAAGTAAGGACATATTGTCTGAAACAACTGGAAAAGAAAAAACAACAGAAATTCATCAGAAGGAACGCACAGTCTTTCTGAATGTGCGCACTAGAGAGCTGGTACTCACAGCTGAAGCAGCAAACGCTCTGAAACTGACGGCCAGGATGCCATCGGACCACTCGTGAGACACCACGTCAAACTGTCCATACAGCTGACCCATGGTGACAGACTTGGGATTTAACACAGTGATTTGAACCTTGTTCTCCTCCATTAACCCCTTAATGGAAAAAAACCACATTTATTTAGAAGGATATTGTCTTTATTCATAAAAAACATGAGTGGATATGTAGAAAATCCTAGATTCTGCTAAGAAACTACCAGAAACAAGGAGTGCATTTCACACATTTCCAGCAGACAGAGTCAGCTTATTAAGACTGGTTGTATTTTCTCTACAGGGCTAAACAACTAAAAAAATAAAATTTTACAAATACCACTTATGATAGTATTTAAAACTCATGAAATACTCAGTATTAAATTAGCAAATTTATTGTTGCAAATAAATTAGCAAATTTGCCAACAAATTAGCAAAGAGCTATAAACCTAAAACTACAAAAGGAGAGTTGGAAATTTTTTCTTTTTGTAAAGTGTCAAATGGTATGTACATATGTACAAGTTACATACAGTTGGTCACATATTCTTCTCCATTTCTCTTTCTTTTCTTTCTGTTTTTTTGTTTTGTTTTTTATAAACCTTAAAAAATATTACCACTATTCTAAGTTCTCTGGCATTAGAAAAATGGGTTTGGAACCAAATATGGCCTATGGGCTGGAACGGTTGACTGTTTGGAACCAAATATGGCCTATGGGCTGGAACGGTTGACTGGTGCTACCAAACCTGCTTTGAGAGAAAATGAAAAGATCTAAATATAGGCAACCCTGTTCCATTCTCACAGAATCAAAGAGGTAATATTCATAAGTTGTCAATTTTGACCAGAATCCTGAAAGCTGGGAATTATACAAAAAATGTTAACACACTTAGGGCATGAGATTTTATGTTTTTAATTAATAGGTGTTACTTTCTTAGAGTAGCTTTAGGTTCAAAGAGAAATTGAGCGGAAAGTACAGAGATTCACATATACTCCCTCTGTCCCCCAGCTCCCCCTCCATTTCCCCTATTATTAAAGACTTGCAGTGGGGTGATATATTATTATGAATGATCAACTCATATTGATACATTATTATCTTTTTAAAGATTTATTTATTTATTTGAGAAAGAGAGAGAGCATGAGTGGGAGAGGCAAAGGAGAGAGAATCTCAAGCAGACTCCGCAGTGAATGGGGAGCCCAACACAGGCTCAGCCTCACAACTCTGAGATCATGACCTGAGCCAAAACCAACAGTCAGATGCTTAACTGACTGCACTGCTCAGGGGCCCTGATACATTATTATTAACTAAAGTCCATGGTTGACATTAAGGGTCACTCTTGTGATGTACATTCTATAGGTTTTGTCAAATGCATAACGGCACTTATCCATTATTACAGTATCATACAGAATAGCTTCACTGCCTTAAAATCCCCTGTGCTCTCTTATTTGTCATCATTTCTTTTTCTATATATATAACGTAACAAGTGCAACTCTTCCCAACGCTGCCTTCTGCCCACACTCCCAGGGCTTGGGACACAAAAAACCGAACTCAAGAAAAGATGTGGAATAATAACACTAGACAGTAAAACAAGCTCGTGGTCTTCACATTCTTCTCTGTGCCCACCAAGGGGATAACAAAGCATCATTCTACACGGGGAGGTATGGGAAAGCTCCGCCATCTTAGTCAGGGAAGTTGTTGCACTAAGGCAAGACTTTTGTCTCAAAAATGCAGCAATGCTAGTGAGATTCCACAATCAAGATATAATGATCGCAAATAGCATGTGGCTACACACATTGAAATATATGAAGCGAAAACTACTCAAAATACAAAAAGTAGACAGAAATACAGTATTAGTTGCAGAATTAAAAATAGCCTCATTCCTTTAGCATGTCAAAGTAGGCCAATTTTAAATAAATGATCGTATTATTCACAATCCATGTCTTACACGATCTTTTATTGCATTTGTGTGTACATGTGTGACTCAGATAACACAAAACACACATTCACTTCAACACCACTAGCAGCCAATCACAGAATTTTGCCTTACAAATCTAACCATTCAGAAAATAAAAATACTCTTAAAAGTATGAAAAGAAAGCTTTCAGGCTTTCCATGTTTTCAGAATTTTACTACAACATGTGTTACTTTCATAAATAAAAAAATTTTTGAAAAGAAATAGAAAGTTGACATGCAAACCTATGATAGATAGGGTAATTACTTCATATGATCTTTCTAGTAGTATTTTCCTTTGACTCATTTTTCCCTTTGATTTTTAAGTGCGACATTAAAATATTTTTTAAAATCACTGTACATTCTGGGGCACCTGTGAGGCTCAGTGAGTTAACCCTCTGCCTTAGGCTCAGGTCATGATCTCAGGGTCCTGGGATCGGGCCCCGCATCCGGCTCTCTGCTCGACAGGGAGCCTGCTTCCCCCTCTCTCTCTGCCTGCCTCTCTGCCTACTTGTGATCTCTCTCTTTTTCAAATAAATAAATAAAATCTTAATAAAGTAAATCACTTTCAAATAAATAAATAAATAAATAAATAAATAAAATCTTAATAAATAAATAAATCAAATCTTATATATAAATAAATAAATAAAATCTTAATAAAGTAAATCACTGTACACTCTATCTTGCACAAAGCTGATTATGAATAAACTAGTGCATTAATAACACACTTACCTTTTCACATATGTCATTTAGTGCTCCAGCTAAGACGCGGTATGCACTGGTTTTTCCTCCAAATGGTTCCCCGACAATCATAAAACCATGACGCACAATCATCATTTCATATATTTGAAGTATCTTCTCAGAAAAGAATCTGGTCAGTTGCAAATTCATGGACTCACAGTTGTCTTTGATAGCTGCGAGCAAATCATTGTAATCTGGTTTTGGTAATTTCACACCAGGAAACAAATCTGAGGTGATTCCCTGGTGACAGAGGATTTGGGGATTTATATTACGTATTTGATACCCTCTCTCTCTCTCTACACACACACACATACACACACACACACACACACACACACACACATCATGAAAGTCCTCCCATCCTCGCATTTAATATTGATGGAAATAGAGCCATTAAATAGTTCAACAGTAGTTTTAACAGCTTTATAGAGGTATGACTGACATGCAATGAACTCTATATACCACAACTGGGTTAGTGGAGTCATCAAATCAATCAAGATAATCAACATATGTCTCCCAGAAGTCACCTTGTTACCTTTCGTAATCTCCTTCCCTTCTCTCTTTGCCCCCTCACACCTCCATCACCGGGAATCCACTAATTTTCTTTCTGTTACTATTTTTATTTGCATTCTCTAGAATTGAATATAGATGAAGTTACACATTACAGGTATCACTTTTTTTCTGTGTGACTTCTTTTCACTCAGCATAAAGATGTGGAGATTCCCACATGTGACACCATGATTTAATAGTTCGTTGAATACAAGTATTACTTTCAAATCCATTCCCCTGTTGATGGATATTTTCTTTCATTGTTTCCAGTTTTGGGCCATTGCAAACAAAACTGCTATGAACACTATATACAACTCTTTGTATGGACAAATGACTTCCATTTCTCTTGGTTGAATACTGAAGAATGGAAAACCTGGATAATATGGGGGTTATGTGTTTAATATTTTAAGAAACTATCTGCTTTCCAAAGTGGTTGTATTATTGTGCATTCACTCCAGCAGTGTATAACACTTCTAATATTTGTTATGGTTGGTCTTTTTAATTTTACCCACACTAATAGGTACGTCACACTGTCTTACTGCGGCTTCTTCAATGTGCATTTCCTGATGACTAATGTTTTGCATGTGCTTATTTGATTTATGTGTATGTTCTTTAGTGAAGTCCCTCTTCAAATCTTTTGCCTGCTTTTAATGGTTTTTTTTCTTAATGGTAAGTTTTGACCATTCTTTAAATATTCTGTATACGAGTCCTTCATCATAAACCTAAATTTGCAAATATTTTTCCTAGTTTGCAACTTGTCTTTCATCCTCTGACCAGTGCCTTTCAAAGAGCAAACCTTTACATTTTGAAGAGTCCATTTTATCGATTTATTGTTTTACGCGTTGTGCTTTTGGTGCCGTGTTTAAGAAATTTTTGCCTATCCCAAAGTCACAAGAGCTGTCTCCTGTTTTCTTCTAGAAATTTTACAGTTTTACAATACTTTTAAGTTAAAAAGTTAGACAACTATGATCTATTTCAAGGCTTATTATAAAGACAGTTTCATATTAGTATAATGATAGACAAATATAACAATGGAACACAATGGGGAGCCCAGAAAGAGACCCCCACACAACTTGACCAATTCATTCTCAACAAAGGCACAAAGACAATTTAATAGAGAAAAGATAAAAAAGAATGCCTGGATTTGTTAAAACAATGAACATACAAAAATCAGTTCAAAGGTATTTTAATCATTGTGGTGGCTAATCAGCTTAGTGCCCTTCAAAGATTCATGCCCAAATAAAACCTCAAAACGTAACCTCATTTGGAAATGGGATCTTTGCAGATATTATTAGATAAATTAAGAAGAGGTTATACTGGGCCTTAAGTCCAAGGACTGGTGTCTTTATAACAGAAAGGAGAAGAAGATTCAAACACAAATACACCCAGAGAAGGCCATGTAATGACGGAGGCAGAAATCAGAGAGATGCCAGTGCACCATATTATTAAACTTAGTTCTCCCTTTAAATCATCCTGAAAAACATCAATTTCATAAAAGCCATTACATTCTTTTAAAGAAATTAGGCTTTTTATTAATTTTTTTAAAGATTTGATTTATTTATCAGAGAACGAGAGAAAGCACAAGCCCGGGGAGCTGCAGCAGAGGGAGAAACAGACTCCCCACTGAGCAAGGAGTGAGATGCGGGGCTCCCTCCCAGGACCCTGGGATCGTGACCTGAGCTGAAGGTGGACGCTTACCCAACCAAGACACTCAGGTGTCCCAAGAAACTAAGCTTTTTAATAAATTTCTTCAATTATTAATTTAACAAACATTTGTCAAGTACCTTTTCTGTGCAAAGGATTCAGTGGTGGGTTAGACCTGTTATTTTCCTTCAAGGAGCCTACATTCTAGTGCAATTTATCAGCAAGCAGACTTTGTAACTTTTGTGTGCTTATTTATGTTACACAGTTTTTAAAAAGTACAATTTAAAAATCCCAGCTTCTTGAAAGTCACCTGAAACAACAGAACTAAACACACTTCCAGTAAAACATGGAATGATCTATGTTTCTCTGTGCCATGTCATTATTTTCTGTAGAAGTTTCTCATAAGGAGTTGCAAACTTGGACAGTTGATAAATACATTATTATAAAAATTCTGATACGCCAAAATAACAAATATCCTTACCTCAAAGAGTGGTAAATCATGGGACAAAAATTTTGGCAGATTTACATCAATAATAGATCTAAGCAGCAAAATTTCTTCATTTTCATTTGGGTATTTCAGCTAAAAGAAAATACACTCATGATGATATTGCCATCAGCTAAGTGCGCCCCCTACATGTTCTCACACACACACACACACACACACACACACACACACACGTATACACACATAGGCCCCAAAGACAATTTAAACCCACATAAAATTTTTCTCATTTATTTTCATTTAATTGGATTGTTAATAATTTTAGGTTTTGAAAAGATTCCAAAACACTTGTGGTAACCCCAAAGTTTACTAAAAATCTAGTTGAACTCCGAACCTGTTGCTCAGGCCCATAATAAGGTGTGCAGAGTTCACAAAAATATGAATTTCAAATTATTTCTCTCGACTTCAATACTTTATTCAACACCTCACTCCAAAGTTTCTCCTACAATCATGCATTTAATTTTCCAGAACCCTCACTCCTTCCCTCTAGAATCTTTCTACCTAAAAAATTCCATGTTCCAACTCAACTGGATTTATCCTTACAAAGTCAGTGGCGCCAGCAGTAAAGTTCAGAGAACCTAATGCCAAAGGTCACCCTGCTCATAGGTTGTCTTCGGATCAGTCTAACCACACTTAAATTATGAGGTGTCTAAAGTCTATTTTGTCATTAGAGAAGCTATTATTTTAAAGCAAATGTTTAAATTGTTCCTTGATATAATAAAAACAAACTTCAAAATATTCAAGCTAACACTTTCAACAATTCTAAATTAGCTTTTGACAAAGAATGAAAGGATTCATTTGCAGGATTCATTTGCTGTATAACTTTAATAGCTCAATTCCACAGTCAAGATGTCAGTGATAACATACACTAGACAATGCATTATCTTTCCCATTATCTGACCACAGTAATCCTGACATGCTAAGTTAATAAAAATTGTTACTTCTAGTTGCATTGGCTTATTGCAAAAAACAATGACATGCAGTTATTCTAGGCTAATGTGAAATGGAATATCACCACTATGTATCAGAATTCTCAGTACCGTTTATTACAGAAGATAAAAATGCATGCCATTGTTCTTAATCATGTAGAATATATTTTAAAATCCTTTCTCCTATAAAACATGAACATAAAAATTTTATAAACTCCAAGGTCACATTTTCCACTTTGCTATTAACTATAGCCTACCTTGCTTTGTTTCATAAAGAACTAATACACAGAGTTCACACCTCCATAAAATATTTTCAATGAAAAGTTACAGAAGTCTTAAAATATTTGGATTTTTCCATCCATATAGATTTATACCATTTTAAAATGCAAACATTATATTGCAAATCTGTAACTGCTAGTCCACAATGGGCTGTAGTTACATAATTATATCAATTGATAATGTTTTGGCACATTTGTATATATTTATTAATTATACATTTTTTCCTTTAAAGCTATGCATGTTCATATAGACTGAAAGCCTTCAAAATATTTCTCAGCAGCAAGGAATTTCATTCCTTGGTAGTACCTATTTTTAACATTTAAAATTACAGAGCAGGGGCGCCTGGGTGGCTCAGTGGGTTAAGCCGCTGCCTTTGGCTCAGGTCATGATCTCGGAGTCCTGGGATCGAGCCCCGCATCGGGCTCTCTGCTCTCTAGGGGAGCCTGCTTCCTCCTCTCTCTCTGCCTGCCTCTCTGCCTGCTGTGATCTCTCTGTCAAATAAATAAATAAAATCTTAAAAAAAAAAAAAAAAAAAAAAAAGATGTACCTAAAAAAAAAATAAAATAAAATAAAATTACAGAGCAGAATTCAAATCAATAAGAATTATGTCTAAGATTTTACAAATCATAAAATTTCCTTTTTCACATGTGCAAATGATCAACTCTTTTTTAGTATAATAGCTGGATTTTTTCAGCTGATGAAACCGACCAGTTACTGGAACTCTGTAAAGACACAGGGTCCTGCGATTTAGGAACAGAAAATTCCTGAGTAAGAAATAACTCGAGTTGTCTACCTTCAGATTCCCAGCAGCGGTAAGCACGGACTTCACGGCTCTCATGCCGTAGTCATAGTGATGTTGCGAGGACAATTGCTCTGAACACAAGCGGTAGGTGGCCACAATTTTTACTGAGAGTGGCCGAGCTGTGACAAACCCACAGGAGTACAGGACTATTTCAGCAATCATGGCATAGTCAGGCACCATCATTGCTACTGTCCGAAACAGAGCCTGGAGGAGTGCAGAAAAGATATTTTTGAAAAGACCCTTGTAAGGCAACCCTACTGTGCATTTCCTGTTATGTGTCCTGTTTCGTGTTATGCCTGTATAGCTTTTCTGCAATAACGTTCAATTACAACATCCAGATCATATGGATAAAAACACTTAATTTTAAAAAAGGGTTTTTTGTAATTGTTATATAATAAATATCATTAACTTTTGTATCACTCTTTTTCCTTACATTATGCTTTGAGAACACTCACAAACATTCATGATACTTAGATTTTGGGTGAATTATTAAATCACATGCTGAGTATCACTTATGCTCTCTTCTTCTTGGGAAGTGACAGGTTATAGGGAAAATATATTCAAGTCTTCTGGGATGTCCAAAAGCTGGGCTTTTCATCTGGGCTGGTGAGAAAATGCATGGTACTGGGAGACCAGACTTCAAGTGAGGCTGTCTTGGAATCTATTTAGTTGTAGGCTGCAGGCTAATCAGATAACTCCCAATAACAAGCCTATGTTAGATAAATAAGGTATTTTGAGATATTTTTAACCTTTTTGAATTTGCAGCCACCATGTCAATCTTTAAGAAAACTTAAGTTTTCTTAAGTTCAGGGGCGCCTGGGTGGCTCAGTGGGTTAAAGCCTCTGCCTTCGGCTCAGGTCATGATCCCAGGGTCCTGGAATCGAGCCCCGCATCGGGCTCACTGATCAGCAGGGAGCCTGCTTCCTCCTCTCTCTCTCTGCCTGCCTCTCTGCCTACTTGTGATATCTCTCTCTGTCAAATAAATAAATCTTTAAAAAAAGAAAGAAAGAAAGACAGAAAGACAGAAAATTTAAGTTTAGAATGCCAGTATGTGTCAGGACCTACTTCAATAGCTCATAGAGTAAGTCAGGACCTTTGTGTACTAAAGAGAAAAATGGCAATTTTTTTTCAAAGTAGGCTCCATGCCCACTGTGGGGTTTGAATTCCCAACCCCAAGATTGAGAGGGACATGCTGTAGTGACTGAGACAGATAGTCATTCCTTAAAAAAAAAAAAAAAAAAAAGGCAATTTTGTTCAGATAGTTTATAAATATCTTCTAGGAATTCATTGAGTTACCTGGAATTCATTGAGTTACCTGAAACACAGGCAAATAGGAAAAAAGACGTCTTGCCTAACTGATCTGTTATGATTATTCCAGGTTGAGAACAAATGAAAGATTGGCATTGAGCAAGATCCTTCCAATGTGTTATGTTAATTACTAACTAGAGGCTTAGGACTGCTATTTCAGTATGGTGACCATTAAATAAAGAATAAAATGTTAAAAATATACAGCTTGAGCAAATAAACTGGGAACAGAGAAGCTTAAGCAAGTGCTGGAAACCGCTACATACTTGAGGAAAAGAGAAGGTAAGAGAATTACTATACAGATGGTACCTCTTTAAAAGGGTAGGTTCTCAACAACTATTTCTCTTCATGAATAAAAGAATGAATGAATGAGCTGGTCAGTCAGTGGGTCCCTGACTTGGTGCGGGTGGTGTGGTCTTTCTACGACCATATCAACTGCTGTTAGTTTTAGGTGACCATCCAGGTCTGTGTGGTGTAGGTTTCCCCCTGACCACATCAGATATTTCACAAATTCCTATTCAGAGTCTCTCAGACACACTAGCAATATGGCCATGGAACACCATGGAACAGACAGATCGTGGCCAAGAGAACAAAAAATGGAGAGTGGTAAAGACATTTCAAGGGGTCATCGTGATGTTCATCTGCTCAAAATCACCCAATGGGAATCGATTTAACATCGATTCCCACTGAATCGATTCCCACTGATCACAGAGAAAAGCATCCCGCTCAAAATATTTTTAGGTGAATATTCTAATTCGATGATTCTCAGTGTGTGAGAAACACTGATAGGATATGGTGTGATTTGGAATGTGTCAGAAATAATTTGTTAGTAATAGCAATATGTTTAAAGGTAATTTAGTGCTCTTAAAAAAATTAAGTTTGATTTTGGCTTAGTCAATGATGTACTTTCTTGAGTCTAAAAGAAGAGTATAGCTCCAGTATCATACCAGGGCTTGAATAAATTGTGATACAGGTAATCAACATGAGCATTATTCTTCTAGAAAGCTATACACCAGGTTATTGACTTTGTGACATTAGAAGACCTAGAATATCTCCATTTCACCATGGCTTCTAACGTGCAACTATTCTGAAATGTTTATTGAATACTGATTCTTCAGAATAGTTTTAATATTAAACACAGCGTCTCTAATGCAGCAATGAGCTTCAGCAATTGCTCACTATGCAGATCTTATCTTGATGTATAGGATGTCAAAATGGGACTATTTCCATGAAAACATAGGTGTAGGGAGATGGCAGGACAGATACAACTGGGTCCGAGTTCCAAGATTCTTGTAGATCAGGCCAAGAACTTTGAACTTTTTTCTGTAGGCAAAACAACAACAACAACAACCACAAAACCCAATAGCTTCTTAAGTCTGGAAACTATAGGATTAGATTGCTTCCGAAGACGCCGGTAGGATTATAATGGGGAATTCACGGTAGTTTATTTTAGTAGGGAAGAGATTGGTGACAAGTGAGCTGCTGCAGTAAGACACACAGGGGAAGAGTGAGGGGGGATGGAAGGAATGTGTGGTCTCGGACTAAGCTAGAGCAGCGAGAACGATAAGGCTTTTGTACAACAGGATGCCTGGTTTTGGCGACTGGCTGAGTCACTGGGTGAAGAGGGAAGCCTCAAAGACAACTCTAAAGACATTCTCCGGATCTCAGTAAGTTGTTTTTTGTTTGTTTTTTGTGGTTTTTTTTTTTTTTCCTTAAGGAAGAACTGTTTCTTTTCAGACTAAGACATTTTTTCAAAACTGTTAGGTATTTCCATTTGTACTTGAAAACGGATGTTCTGTAGCCACTCTAACCAAGAAGACTGCACAGTAGGAAGAACAACAACAAAGCTATCAGAATTTGAGAGCAGTTTTTGGTCTGAAGGAGAAGGAAGATGCATCACCTACAGAACCACAAGGTGGGTATTTTGACGCCATATCAACATGCACAGTCCATAAGACTGTGACACACACTGCATAGGGCATGAACAGACTCCATTAATAATAGCCCCAGCTTATATGATTAGCTAGTCACAGGTTTTTGCCTTTACAAATACTATGTATTCAGATTGATCTACTGAAGAAAAGAAAAACGTAGGCAAACGAAAGAACTGCTACAAAAAGAGCTCCTCAAATGTAATTCACAATGAAAATTGCAGAACGCTTCTTAGATAAAAGAGGATTTACCAGTTTTTATTTTTTAATCATACTTTCCTTCACTAAAGCAAAGTATTAAAACATCTCATCTAATACATAAAAGTGCATGGAATGGAAATACTGAAATACATTGTAGCAATTAGTTGAATCAAAAGTGTCTTCAGTGGAAAAGAAAAATTCCTCAACTAGTCTAAGAAGCTGTCAGCCTAACATGGGAAGACCAGCTTAGAGTCAGAAGACTTGGTTTTGGATCTGCAATTACAACTGAGTTATTCTTCAACATTGTTCTCCATGCTCTAGTCATAAATGCAATAAAATAAAATGTAATAAATTTTAAAAAATGCCCAAGGTACGGGGGAATGTCCTATTTCTCTCATAATCAAGTTTTTGTGTATGTGGTTTTTTTTTAAGTGAAGAATTTAGTCTAGTCAATTAGCAAAGTGCTTTGCTTCTTTTCTCAGGAAAAATAAATTAGTGTTGGGTATAAAGGTCAATTGAGAATTGATGTGGGCTGTGAATTATTTCAACCTCTGTTGGGAAGCAATTTAGCAACACAGCTCTTTGTCCTATGACCATATTTAAGGAACTATTTTAAAACAGACAAAAGTCTTAAGTAAAAACTGCCCATTGCAATATTATTTATGATGAAGGAAAACGAAAAGCAACCTAAGCGTCCAACAGTAAGATGCAGTTCCGTAAATTTATTTAGTTTGAATTATGTTTTTAATAGGAAAATTCTCATAATATTAACCTGAAAAAAAGAAAAAACAACAACATTCACAACTGCTGGATTCTACCATTTAAAATTTGCCTTTTAAAAGATACTTAAAACTGCAGGATACAATATAGTAAGCAATAGAATGGGTATCTTTTTCAGTATTTCCTGTATTTTCTAATTTCCCGTAATTATCAGTGTTTAAATGTCAGTTTGGAAGTTGTATCCACTTTGCTCATTCATTCTTTAACGGTATTCAAAGCTTTAAAAATGATTTTCAAGGGGCACCTGGATGGCTCAGGTGGTTAAGCATCTGACTTCGGCTCAGGTCATGATCTCAGTGTCCTGGGATCAAGCCCCATGTCGTGCTCCCAGCTCAGTAGGGAGCCTGCTTCTCTCTCTTCCTCTGCCACTCCCTCTGCTTGTGCTCTGTCTCTCTCTCTAATGGATAAATAAAATCTTTAAAAAAAAGTAAAATTGTTTTCTGAAACAGTTTTCTAAAATACAATGTCCAAAGCAAATATTTTGCATAAAATTCAAGGAGAGTGTGTCCTTTCTTTTTACATATTAACTTAGTATAGTACAGAAAGGAAACAGATGATCTAATTGGCATTCTGTACCTTCAGATTATCCGGCAGTTCTGATCGCCCAGCATATCCAGGGTTCATGGTTATAAAGACAGCACATGTAGGGTCAAGTTTTAACTCAGTTCCTTCAAACACTAGTATATCGACGCCTGCATTAATACCTGTGGGTCATCAAGAATGAAATGACTTAGCAATTCCACATTTAAATGCAACTTGTGCCATCTGTCATCTTCCATATTTCTACTGTTTTGACATAATGCAAAGACAAACCAGTCCATTACCTCTTTGGATAGTAAGAATTTGTTGAGCAACCACAGACAGTACTTCCAAATCAATTCTGTTAAACTCATCAAAGCAAGCCCAGGCTCCACAAGATAACAGTCCCTGGGAGAAAAGAGTAATGAAATTTTTCAATTTTATCTGATTAAATATTGCATTGAAATGTTGCATTTTCACCTGATATTTTCAAGGATTTAATATCCTATCAAGGAAATTGCTTATTCACCTTTATCTTTAAAGACAGCATATTATTATTATTTTTTTTTAGAAATCCATTATTCTACAGGAGTAAGGAGTTTGATCAATTGGAAAATTGTCCATTTGATCGATTGCTTTTTACTTCTGTGTATCTTTTGACATTTAGATGTATACCTGTAATCTCAAAGTCTTTCTTGCTTTTTATGTACAAGTTGATTTTGTTTGCTTTTTCTATATGAACTTCATAGAGTAGATTATAATAATTCTCTAAATAAGATGACTTCTGTTGCTAATGAGACTATTTTGTGGTCTGAGCCCCTTAATAGACAACTTACACAGTTTGAGGCCCTAGTTTGTACCTCTAACTCACAGCTACCCACAAATATGTGCCATTTGAGCATTAAAGAAAACTGGACCACCAAGCTTGAGTAGCTCAGCCAAATCCAAATTTACTTTAAAAAATCAATTCAATATTTATTGAATCTGCATTCTGTAGATTGTATGTGTGCATATATACACACACACGTGTGTGTGTGTGTTTCATTGAGTAGCTGGTATGTTTCAGGCATGATGCATGTATCTTTCATGCAAAGAAATTAAGACTGTATCATACGAGATATTAAGTAATTAGTACAAGGCCACAGAGCTAATAGAGGCTGACCTTGGATTTGTACACAGTTCCATCTACTGACCACACTGAATTAAATGAAAACTCTGTCCATTTCAAAGAATAGAACATTTTTATTAGCTACTATGACTTTGATCTCTACATATAATAAGAGGATTAGAAACCACAGAGAACAAAAAATACTTATGAGTCACACATTCAAATAGTTATCAGAATTGTGAAGTTCTTAAGAGTAATTCCCACATCTTTTTGATCCTGTACCCTATTATTCAGCGTGATCGTCACACAAAGTATCTATATAACCAATAATATTTATCAGTAGGCAACTTTAATACTAAAAGTATATGACTGTATCAAGGAATTAAGAATATCATTCAAAAATTGAGTAGTACGTGCCAGACTTTTCTTAAATGTTTAGGAATATAATGGCTATTCAAACTAAACTACACAGAGACTCTTTTTGACTTACTATTCTTTCTTAAAAATCATTACAACAAGGTTGTACATCATTATAGAGTATGATTAAAGTGGTCATTTGTCATTCAAATGTTTTCTTGATATGTTATCATAATTTTGACTTTTAAAATCTTATCCTAATTGTTTCAGCATCACAAATATAGAGATTTTTTATATTCCAAATCTGTTATAAAATAACCTTGCCTATGCCAGCCAGGAACAGTTTACTGTACAGGGTAGGATTGGTATATATATATTTTTTGTTTCGTTCAGATTTCTTTTTAAATGTTAACTTTTCTGAAGAAATTTTGGAAAATAATTAGAGAATCTTAAAAAATCAAAATTACAGAAACTTTACTGAGAAATGGACATAAGCAAATAAACAGAACCTATAATCCCAAATGGATAATTCTGTGTTCGACTGTTCCAGCTAACATTTTAAAGAATAACAGCCAGTTAGCAACAAGTTTTATAGACAGGAATGTTATGATTAATTTTTAATCCTCGTTTGTAATCTTACAGATGCCTAGAGTGGGAGTCTGACTCAGTATAAGAAAAAAAAAAAACAAGGATTTTAAGTTTGCAAGAAAAGATTAACTAGAGAGTATCTATGAAAGTAAATTACTGAATCATTAACTGGTTAATAAGACCTACAGGTTAAAGACTTTAGATTTCCCACAGTCTTTACTTGATGTCACGGTTCTCAAATTTTTAGCGGCCTCAACGCACTGAAGGCACAGCCCTCCTACCTATCAGTCATGCTGACCCACAGCAGCAGGGCCTGGAGACACGAGTAGAGCTCCTTCTCCGGTGAGCTTTTGAAATAACCCCGCTTCTCTGGAGAATAGAGATAGTGCTTTAATTTTACTTAACTTACAATAAGTCTTTTACTTGCATGAAATTATGTTTCATTATAAATAACTTCCCTCTCTGAGCTGGTATTTTGTAAAGAAATGAGTCAATTCAAACCTTAAAGAATTTTCCTAAAGCCAGATAATCCAGCCCATCAGAACAGTTGAAAACAACACATTGTTTGGCCACTGCTTTTGCTAAATCTTTGGTAGTTTCAGTCTTCCCAGTGCCAGCTGGCCCCTCAGGGGCTCCTCCGAGGTGCAGGTGAAGGGCTCCGAACAAGGTTCTGAAATAGAAGAAATAAACAACCTTTATAGAATAATGTCATTTTTAATATATATTATGAGAAGAGGAGAAGTTTAAACTGAGAGCCAAATTTTCCACTTCCTCTTCAATAATTTCTTCCTTCCCATGAACCTCTGAGACTCTCGGACGGCGGCCTACTTTATCTGTTACTGTATTTTACTTCTGAAGCGCTGATTATATACGACAGAATCAGAGCAAGCACACTTGGAATTCAACGTTGATTCGGGTCAAAACGGGGAATTTTGCTGACGCCCAACCACGCCACCCCCGCAACTGCAGGCCCTCAGAAATGCTCCACAAAAAAGTCCAAATAGTAACTTTTGAAATACCAGCCATTTCGAAAGAATGAAAGAGAAATCACCAATGAAGAGGGAACGCAGAGCCGTCTGTAATTGAGTGCTAAAGCTAGAGAGGCGCGAGTTGTTTGGGGATCTGCATACAAACACACGCAAGTGTATTTACAACCACACGGAAACAGAAAAATTCTTTTTTTTTTTTAGATTTATTTATTTGAGAGAAAGAGATCTAGCAAGGAGGGGCAGGGAGCAGAGAGAGAAAGAGAAAGTCTTAAGCAGACTCCATGTTGAGCCCAGAGGCCGACACGAGGCCCAATCTCACAACCCTGTGATCACGACCTGAACCAAAACCAAGAGTTGGACGCTTAACCAACGGCGCCATACAGATGCCCCAAAACAGAAAAATTCTTATATTGAGTAAGGTGAAGAGCTGGAATGGATTCACGTATATAAACCCAAAAGCCTTGGAAAGCTGGTTTATCTCTAAATGGAAACTAAAATTATTCTAGCAGCCTCTACTCAAGAAAGATGAAGATCAACTACAGAGGAGACAGGAAGCTTACCCTTCATGGCAGCTCCCTGTGGAAATCCTTCCTGGGGGTAGGGTCAAAATTTTCAATATCCATGGGCACATGAACCCAAACTGAGAAATTAACACTGAAATGTTGTTTTGGACCAAAGAAAACCCTAAAGCTCTTTTAAGAGATAAATGTGACACTGCTCCACATGGACACCTCCACAGCTGAGAAAACAAACCTTTCCCAAAATGAGCTCATAGTAAAACCACACAGAGAGAGAGAGAGACAGAGAGACAGATCAAAGTTAAGAGTCAGACCTGCAGTGGCAGATGGACAAAGGTGCGGGAGAATTACTATATACACGGTACTCTGCTTTCCTGATGGTTTATTTAACGAAATCTTAAATAAAAAGCAATAGACAGGGCCGACTGGGTGGTACCGTTGGTTAAGCGTCCGACTCTCGGTTTTGGCTCAGGTGTGGTCTCAGTGTCGTGAGATTGGGCCCCGCATCATGCTCTATACTCAACACAGAACCTGCTTGACTTGCCCCCCATCATTCCTCCCCCCACCCACTTTCTCTTTCTCTAAAATAAATAAATCTTTTTCCAAAAAGCAAGAGACGTAAGAAAATTGTGAGAAAAATCAGTTTCATAAAAGAGAAAACTTGAAATCTAGCAATGAAAAATACAGTTACTGGACTTTTTAGAAAGTTACCAGATTAAATGGCAGAGTAAACATAAAGAGCAGAATTATGCACAAAATAAATATGAGGAAATCACCCAGGAAGAGACCAAGATGGGATATCAGAAAAGCTGAGAGACAAAGAAAAAAAAAGAGAACAGGAAAAAAGCAAAATCTAAAAAGCAATGGCTGTGGGGCACCTGGGTGGCTCAGTGGGTTAAGCATCCGACTCTTAGTTTCAGCTCAGCTCATGATCTCAGGGTCCACGCACTGGGCATTGAGACTGTTTAAGATTCTCTCTCTCCATCTCTCTCTACCCCTCTCCTCCTCACTCCCTCCCCCACCCAAATAAAAAAATTAAAAGGAATGGCTGAGAATTTTCCAGAATTGAAGAAAGATATGAACTGAAAAGTTTCAAGTGGGATACATAAAAGCTCACCCACATATAGTAACATTACAGTGAACCTCAACAATACAGAGGAAATCTTAAAAACCATGATAGAAAAAAATTACCTACAAAGAGAATTGCAGTAACAGACAACTGAGCAGTACCAATGAACACCAGGAGACCAGTATCTCCAGGGACCTGAGGGGAAATTAGGTTCACTTGCAGTTCTATACCTAGCTATCTTATCATTTAATAAATGAATGAAGACCACATTTCGTCTAAAAAGGCATTTTTAGACAAAGACTGTTAGAGCTCACTACTTGCAGAGCCTCGCTGAAACCATTACTAAAGGATATTGCCTAGTAAGAAGAAAAATGAAACCAGAAAGAAGGCAAAGGAAGAAGCAATGGTGAGTTAAGACAATGATAAAGTTTTGGTAAATACATATAAATATCAGGTGTAAAAAATGCATAACAGAATATAAATAGAACAATCTATGCCAGATCATCATATCTTACAGATAGGAACATTGGTCACCTAGCACCAGGCATACAGAAAGTGGCTAGGAAGCTTGTAAGAGAGGTTAAGAGTAAAGATCTTTGGAAAGAGCTGTTAGTGTGTTGTTTATTTCTGGTCCCTCTGTAGAGAAGAACGCACTTGCCCCTCTCCCAAACTACCTGAGGAGCTTTAGAGAACTCTTCAGAAACCTTGGCTCACTGACCCCTGGAGTTTGTGTAACACAGGAACTGCGAGTGCAATCATGACTTAAAATATTTCAAGTCAAAAGAATGCCTATAGCTATTCCTGAGGGCAGAGCTGGGGAAAACAGTGACAGTAAGAGAGATGTAGTCATACTACTGGCAAAATAAATGTGTATTTATCATCTGACCAGCTATAGATCCCACCAGAAGGAAGCTAGATTTGGGTCATGTTGAATGGGACTCTGTGGAGGAGGCCCACCTAACACGAGAGAAGACACCAAGGTGAGTGTCTGTATGTAGCTGACCTCAGAGAGAGGCTGAAGCAAGTCACCAGCAGCCACCAGAGAAGGCATTTTCCACAGGTGACTGGTAGCAGAGTGGGGTGGGGTGGGGTGGGGGGGATTTCCAAAGAACTGACATAAATATCCCGTGGGAGATCTGGCACATCTAAGCTTGTGTCTTCATTGAGGACACTAAACAGCCAAGAGATAGTTTCCACACAAGACACTTGTCACCCATGAAACCACCTTTCCCTTTGCTTCTCCCCTTCTTCATTAACCCCAAGACTGGAGGAGCCACAGGTGAGCTATGGAGGGATGAATGCAAAGGACAGGGATAAAACTGACAAAAGAAGAAAAAAACTGACAAAAGATTGACCACATTTGCCTCCCTGGATGCAGGCCTTGGGCTTGTGTCAAACTTAAGCTGGGAGAGAAGGGGAGTTTCAAAGTGGATGAAAGATGTTGGCTTTGATATTAGAACTAAATGGACTTTGATCATCTGAAAAAAATAACACTTTAATTTCGTTCTTGAGACAATTTGGAATATGGGAGATGCAAATTTGGATTAAAGTTGTTAAAGCCCTTTTATTAGTCAGAAGCATGATAGAAAAAAATTTCAGTGTAAATACCTATGAGTTACCTAATGGAGATATCCAGAAAGCATGTAGCACAAGTTTACAGGAGAGACCTTGGCTGGAGATACAGACTTGTGGATCTTCAGAATGTAGGCTATTAAAGCCTGCAAGTGGACTTGAACGTTTGGGAAACCATGAAGCATGAGACAAAGCACCACATGAAAACAGAAATCTAGAAAATTCTGTGTTTCAGGGGAAGAAGCAGTCTGCCTCAAAGGATCCAAAACAAAGAGAAAGTTTCAAGAAGAAAGATGAAATGCACAATGTGAATAACAATAACAATATTGGGCAATACTTAGCTCCAGAGCTAAGAGGAAAAAGCCAGCAGAGAAAGAGAAATTGAAGGACAAGTTGAGAAACATATTAAGAATCTAGGAAAAGATAACATAGGATACATTTACCAAGTGGAAGATAATCTGTTTCTTTTAAAGATTTAGTGGTCTAAGGGTGAAATTTATTTCCAATAGATCCTTAAATTAGTGAGTTTACCTGTAACATCGATCAGTGAGTGGAGTAATAACCAGCCGAGGGGAATTACCCAGATACTCATATCCATATCGTAAGCCAGCATTGATCATCTTTGTTTCTAAATTATTCTCCTAGGAGAAATCAGAGAAAATGAAGTTAATTTAAATTACAAAATTTTGAGTAATATGAAATCTCAAACTCCTTAATAAGTAACTGTCAAGTTGGAAACAACATCTTTAAAATTCACTTTTCAGAGGGACCTGGGTGACTCAGATAGTTAAACGTCTGCCTTCAGCTCAGGTCATGATCCCGGAGTCCTGGGATGTGGCCGGGGTCGGGCTCCCTGCTCAGCTTCTCCGGCTCCCTCTGCCCCTCCCCCCACCCAGCGCTCTTGCTCTCTCAAATGAATAAATAAAAAATCCTTAAAAAAATTCCACTCAGACATCATCAATTCAGTAGAAGAATTGAATATCTAATTTCCTTGGATAAGTCTGAAGTTTCTGGCTTCAATTTTTTCCGTAGGCATCTTTGGAAAATATATTTGTTCCTTTTCTCTCCTGTATTTTCTTTTCTTTTTACTTGCTAGAGCTTTTTAAATTAAGGTATAATTGACATATAGCATTAACTTCAACTATAAACATAATTACCCAATATTCATGTATATTATAAAATAATCATAGTAAGTCTAGGTGAGATCTATCATCATATGTAAGTACAGTTTTCTTATAAGAATTTTAAGATTTACTCTTAGCAACTTTAAAAACGCAATATGGTATTATTAACTATAGTCAACATACAGTGTATCACATGCCCATGACTTATTTATATCTAGAAGTTTATAATTTTTGACTCCCTTCCCCCATTTCTCCCACCTTCCCACTCTCAGCCTCTGGAAACCACCAATCTGCGCACCATGTCTGTGGGCTTGGTTTGTTTTAAATTGCACATTTGAGATCATATTGTCTTTGTCTGACTCATTTCACTTAGTGTAATGTCCTCAAGGTCAATCCATGTTGTTGCAAATGGCAAGATTTCATTTTTAACAGCTGAATAAATCCCATTTCCATATATACCAGATTTTTTTAAATATTTTATTTATTTATTTGACAGACAGAGATCACAAGTAGGCAGAGAGGCAGGCAGAGAGAGAAGAGGAAGCAGGCTCCCTGCGGAGCAGAGAGCCTGATGCGGGGCTCAATCCCAGGACGCCGCGATCATGACTCGCCCCAAGCCGCAGGCAGAGGCTCTAACCCACTGAGCCACCCAGGTGCTCCTATACCACATGTTCTTTACTCATTTACCTGTCAATGGACATTCAGGTTGTTGTTATATCTTATTGTAAATCTCGCTGCAGTAAACACGGGCATGCATATACCTTTCCGGGTGTTTTTGTTTTCTTCAGGTAATACCCAGAAGTGGAACTGTTGGATATAGGATAGTTCTATTTCTTATTTTTTGAGGAGACTCCATCTTGTTTTCCACAGCGGCTGCACAATTCATATTCCCAGCAGCACTGCACAATGGCTCTTTCTCCCACATCCTTACCAGTGTTTGTTATCTTTTGTCTTTTGATAATGCTCCTTCTGAGAGTTGCGACAGACTCTCTCACGGTGGTTTCGATTTTCATCTCCCTGATGGTGAGCAACGCTGAGCCTCTTTTTGTGAACCTGTTAACCGTCGGTATGTCTTCTTTGGAATAATGTCGATTCAGCTCCTATGATCATTTTCAAAGCAGGTAGTTTGTGTTTTTGTTATTGAGTTGTGGGAGTTATTTATATATTTTAGAGGTTAACCCCTTATCAGATGCGATTTGCAAGTATTTTCTTCTGTTCAGGAAGCTGTCTTTCATTTTGTTGATGGTTTCCTTTGCTGGGTGACACTTTTTAGTTTGATGTAGTCCCACTTGTTTGTTTTGCTTTTGTTACCAGGTCAAAAAAAAAAAAAAAAAAATCATTGCCAAGACTGAATTAAGGGGCTTAACATCTATGTTTTCTTCTAGGAGTTTTATGATTTCAAGTCTTACATTCCTGTCTTTCATCCATTTTGAGTTCATTGTTGTGTATGATGTGCAACAGTGGCCCAGTTTCAATATCTCCTACGTGGCTGCTGTTTTCCCAACACTATTATTGAAGAGATGTTTCTTTCTCCATTGTATATTCTTGGCTCCTTTGTCATAAATTATTTGAAATATATGCCTAAGTGTACTTCTGGGCTCTCCTTTCTGTTCCATTGACCCATGTGCCTGTTTTTATGCCAATACCATTCTGTTTCGATTACTCTAGCTTTGTAATATAATTTGAAATCAGGGAGCATGATGCCTCCAGCTTTGCTGTTCTTTTTCAAGACTGCTTTGGCTCTGGTGCCTTTTATGGCTGCACACAAGTTTTAAGACTGTTTTATTTCTGTGAAAAATGCCATTGGAATGTTGACAGGGATTGCAGTGAATCTGTAGATGGCTTTGAGTAGTAGGAACTTTTTAACAACATTAATTTTCCAATCCACAAGAACAAAATATCTTCCCATTTATTTGTGTCTTCTTCGATTTCCTTCACCAATGTCTTAGAGTTTTCAGTGTGCGAGTCTTTCGCCACCTTGGTTAAGTTTGATTTTAGGTATTTTACTCTTTTTGATATAAGTGGGGATTTTTTAAAAAAATTTCTCTGATAGTTCATTGTTCTCCTATATTTATAATTAGTTGTTCAATTCATTTTCACTACAGAGTGTGTATTATATTATTGCCATTTTACAGGTAAGAAAATGGATGCTTACAGAGAGTAAGTAACTTGCCCAGGTTATAAATCTGGTAAAGGAAGTGTCTGGCATTTGAAATTACTCCCCAGGGAGCTCTTATCCACTACCTCTCCTATGGTTTTCCAAGGGTCTGGTTCTTACATTTTCTCCTCCCACTCCATACCTTTAAGCCTTTCACAGAAGTGAATCTGCTCAGAATTTTTGAGTCCGTATCTCCAGACCTCCTCAGCAGCTTCCTCCCACTCTCAACTGGGCCCACCTTGTCCACTGTGCTAACTGTTCTACTCCTCCTGCCTTCCCAGTCGTGACCATCATCACCACCCCTCCAGGTGTCCTGATAGAGCCTTCTTTCCGGATCATGTTTACAGTTCCTTCAGTTGATCAACAACAGGAAACTTTCATGATTAAATCACAATAAAAGTCTGATTTTTTAATATTCTTTAGAATTATCAAAAAATCTAAAAATGCAATTTTAAGCAGCCCAGTTCAGATATTTTACAGATTCAGCAAACATAATGACTCATTTAAAATGAGAATTTTTTTATAATCACTCAATTTCTGTGGGTGTCTCTCTATATACGTATTTATACATTTGAGTATGGATTCGGGTATAGATAAAGATACAGGTTTTGGTACAGATGGCTGCCTTAATCTTTAGTCTGGAGAATGCTTGTGTGGGTATAGTCAGCCATCAGCAAAAAATCCTGTATTACAGATACTATTTCCCATGTGAGGAAGCAAGCACAAATTAAAAAGCTATGAGCTGAAATTGTCATGTAATAACATTCAGTGATATCACTTACTTGCCAATAGTACCTAAGCTGACTTAACCACTCGAAGTCAGATTCATCACTAACTTTCTTTTTCACAAGTGTTGTGAGGACATCTCTAGCATGAACATCCAGCACCACGAGGGCTCCCAGAGTAACACGATTCTGCTTGGACAATTTGCCACGGACCAAAGTCACAATATCATCAATTTGCATGTTACATTTTTCCAAGTATTGCTCAAGAGCCTAAAAGAAAATGAGATATAATTATCATAATCAGAATTTTTCTGAACAAAAACATTTTGAGCTAGTCTGAATAAGGTATTTCTGTACATTTTTCCCCATATGACCTAATTTAAAAATAATTTGTTTTTCTTACTAGGAAAGCATTAGCTGAACAAGGACAATCTGGCCAGATGCAGTGGACACACGTGGTTTGTGTCTACTCATCGTCCTTTCCATGTCTATTTCCACTCCCGTCTGCTCCGTGGTCCTGGGGAGCTGCCCATCACCTTGCCCCACTGCCTGGCAACAAGGGGTGGGAGGAGGCGTGACCCAACCTGAGCCAATCATCATTCTTCCCAGGAACCGCTCTACAGGCAGAGGGTGGGAAACAGTGCTTCTGGCTACATTTGGAGGACCCTGAGTATGCCTGTCTGAAGCCACCGCCAGCCTTCATTCCCACTGCGGAAAAGCCCGCCAGAGACTGGCAGAGCGGAAGGACATAGGAAGAGAAGCTTCAGCAGCACCAGTTCCTTGAGACCCTGGACTCCAGCGGCCTTATAGTCCACCAGGCCTCCAGGACTGCTGGGTAAGCTTGCTGAGCCGGTGAGCAACGCTAGTTCTGACAGCCAGGCTTGCTTTGGGACCTGTTTTTTGGTGGGGTAAACCGAATCAGTAAGTCAGAAAAGAGAAGAGGGTCTATAATGAAAATCAAGTTTGAATCAGCGAGAACTGCTACGCTTAAGGGAAGGGTCAGTACGCCCCAGCAGGCTGCTGTGGTTGCGTCCTCCACTCCAATAACATTTAACAAACACTGGGCACCAAGGCGTGCATCGCAGTCCTTCAGGACCAGGTAATTGGTAGTGATGTAGCCACAAGGAAGCATTTCCAAGAATGAGAAAAAGTTTAAAGGACTGGGCTGGAGACGGCAAGCTGTTTCCCTAAGGGGCACTTTTCTTAGTCCTTGAACGATTTTATCTTTATTTTTAAGGAGGTAATTTTTTCAAAAGTTTGGTGCTTGAACACTGTTGCCTTCATATTATTTACCTGATCGACTGCTATTAATTCTCTTCCTAAGCAGTGAAACGTAAACTTCTGTCCCACCTATGTTTCAGTAGATGTAAGTGTTTAAATTCTTGGAATCAATTAGTGAATTTAAGTATGTTGAACATATAAATTAGTAAGAACCAATTTGATTCTAAGAACCTAAGCCACACCATTGGGCACATCTTAGTTTTCTCATCGGTAAAAGTGAGGATCATGTGACCCTTACTGGTTCTTACATCCTATAATTCAACACAAAACATAAAATAAAAATTTAATGTTTAGACCTGACAGTAAAAATTATATGTCCATAAGAATTTATTACTACACACAGGAACAGAATGTTTTCTCCTATCCTAGGAAACCAAATTTAGAACAAAAATTTAACTTCAAACTGTGATAAACTGAGTTCTTTAGGAACAATATTATATGAATCAATGATAATTCAGATTAGAGACACAGGGAAAACAATCATGATATTGATAGCATTTTTGTTACATTTTCCTCTTTGTGAACCATTCTGCACAGGGAGTGAGCGGATGAATCTAAAGGTAACTACTATTATATTCTGCCGCAATAAACCCTATCTGAAATCAAATATTTTTATCATACCTAGATCCTTCTACATATGCAATGATACAATGACTCAAAATCACATCAATATTTGCCATATCCTGAGCTCTGTGATAGCAGCAATTCTTTCATTCGTTTTACAGTCCCTCTCATGCCTCACGCAGACTGGTTCCACCATTTGCTGCATAAATAAATCAGACAGGTCCTCTGGGAGCATGACAGTGTAACACATAGGGCTTCTGTAACATCAAGCTCCAGACAACGTGGGGTGTTTGTGGAGAGTGGAAGTATCCAGTGCCCCAAGAGGCTGCCAAGGGTCTCCAGCTCCACCAAAGTCATCAGTTTCAAATGTGAACCGCACATTAATTAGGGGAAAAATGATCAACACATACAATACTAAAACATATGCTAGCCTCCCATGATAAAACTACATGTTAAATTTTTAAAACACCGTCAGGGTTATAGAATACTAAAACATGAGCCTTTCATGTTGCTGCTACAGAACTTGAAGGGCCTAAACATGGATGAAAGACAAGCGGGCACAGGGTAGGCAGACAGCGATCAAAGGCTTCATGAAACAGCGCAGTCGCAAGCAGATGAATAGGAATTAATTTTTTAGGACACATACAAAGCTTAATTTCATATCATGAAACTTAGCTTTGAAAGCACCATAAAATGCAACAGAAGAGGGCAGTCTGGCAAGCAGCAAACAGAGGTGTAACTTGCCAAGTCTCGCTAAGCCACGGTTTTACAGAACTTTTGAGTCTGTGACACTGAATCGCCCTCAAGTAGCACGGGTTCTCATCTCGCCTTTCTCTGTGAATGACTCCATACTTGCATCATGTAACATGAGCAGAGAAAAACTGAATAGACTGATAAATGAGTCAGTAAATAACCCAATCTCTGCTATAAACAAAACAAAACTCCTCTTTGTATCTGTATGCAATGTGATAAGAATTACGGCAGATAGCTTTGAACAGAGGACACATGGTCATGGGAGTGACCTAAACTACACGTCCCTCGAGATTCAAATTCTGCTTGGGAGATAACTGGAAGCATGAAAAAGGTATCATTTACATTTAATGCTGGACATCACCTCCTGCCTTTTGCAGGTCGCTTAGAGTGAGACCAAAGAAAAACATGGACTTGACAGAGGAGTAGAGGTTTGATAAATACCACATTTAAACTGAAGAAATTTGGAAGATGCCTACAAATTTGTCTCATCTGCTCACATTTACTTCTTTGTTCCCTGCAGACTATGTCCCCACAGTGGCGAGTGATAAAGTTAGTATCGTGATTTGGAGAGCTGGCCAGCAAGCAAGGAGGGAGACCCAGGAGTCTCCACGTTGCCCCGGTAGCCTGCATTGGTGAGAGAGGAAACCCTCGTGTGGGGACGTTGACAAGTAGTAGCTTAAAAGTAAAGAGAGAAAATGAATTCTCTAGACTCACTGAACAAAAAGAAAAATACATATGGTGCTAGAAGCCAAGAGCCCAGAAGTAACTCCAAGAGCTTACTGCTCTGAGGGAAACCCCTGTTCCCCAATGGCCTGTGTTCCATGAAGACAGACTTTTTCTGGGAAAACCCTGATTTCCCCTATGCCCTTATTCCTTTCTACAGGAGAGAAATAAATGACTTGTTGCTAAGTTTGACAGAACTAAGCATGTGTCACACAGCTCCTTCCTCTATGGGGTCTGCCTGCTTACAGAGAATATCAGTTTCTCTCAAACCTTAACACTATCAGCATTCAACAGTACCTTAGAGCTAAAGACAATAATACCAAACTCCATGTCAAAAATATATTTAAATTTCATGATTTTAAACAAAAGATCTATGACTACTACATTCCAGTTGTCATCAGACATTGCATCGGTCAACTTGATATCCTATCTCAAGGACAGGAATGTTGTGTTAATTGTGTTAATTGTGGTTTCTGTTAGTAATTACTAATAGAAATCCAGTTAATATTATTAAATTAGTATAACCAATATATTACAACATTTAAAGTTAAGCATCACTCAAAATATTCAAAAATCAATACATTAAGAATAAAAATGAAAATAGTCAAAATTATTCAACCAATATTTTGTCTTCATAGGGTGGTTTTACTCAAGGCAGAAAAGAGAATTACATTATTTTTCCTCCTCATCTTTCTGAGTTTAGGAAGTTTCTTACTTCTATTACCATTCTATTTTGAAAGGTACAAAAACGTACAGGATTGAGGCTCAAGTACCCTTGACGTTTTAAGAGGACTGTCTTCATTTTGTTTTTCATAATTAGTGTATTCTGGCAATAGTAGTAGTTGAAAAAATGCTGAAAAACCTGGGGGTAATAATATACATACCTCTTGTCCTGCTGCAATAGCTGTTTGTACTTCCATCGTCCAAAAGGTTTGAGATACACAGAGCACCGTCTGTCCTGGCCAATCTCTCACCCAGTTAATTCGCATATCTTGTGTATAGGCAAGCATTGCAGCTCTGATTACCTAATTGGAAAGAAAAATGCGAAGGATCATTTTACAGTTTACTTGAGTGAGCTAAACAATGAAGAGCTGACCTCCTAAACAGATTAACTCATACTGTTCAACTTTTTACATCTTAGTCAATTACAAGGATTCAAAGCAGTGGTTAGACAATTTAAATTCAAGTTTACCCATATACCTGTGACCGAAAAATACATTACATTGCATTTTATTTTGTTGATACGTGATCAATCTGTGTGCACCAAATTACATCAAATACTCATTTGACTAGTTGTAGCCGCAGATATCTTAGATGCTTTTGGATTGATTAAGCACAAGCAATTTTATTTTGAAATATAAATTTAAGTCATTCCAAATGAAATCTGTCAAATCCATCAAATAGACAATAATTTTCTTTGAACTTCATCAGATCCCCATTCAGCCATGGGCTCATGAATACACACACACTGAGGCAAACCACACAGTTCCTCTCAAGTTCGTTCTGTGTTTCCAGACCTCACTTCTTAATCTGTAGTTAGTGCCCGAGGCAATGATGACAAGCTCAGGTGTATAATTCATTTATGGAGAGATAAGTACCAAGAAAGCCAGGAAGTTTTATTTATGCTCTTTGCTACATGTTTTATGTCAAATTCATGTACTTCTCCTCCATATGTTTTCAGTGGATTGACGTATCCACTTTTTCCACCAGGCATATTGAGAAACATTCTAATTGTTTCTGTGTATCAACCGAAAATAGTAATGTTGCCTGTGAGGTGATACCCACTTTAATGTTTGATTTCAGAGAATATTGTCAGAATTAGATTTTCCTGAGAAATACATAAAGGATGTATGAACCGTTCTGGATTTCTAGGCTAACGAGATATTTATGGAGCTGAACAGAGATGAAGGGCAGTGTTGGCTATGGATAACAAAGAAAATTTCAAAGGCTAGAGGAAGCCACAAAAAGGGCAGGTGAAAATGAACAATGGAGATGGGAGGCACACAGAGAATGGAAGGTGCTGTACAGAAATGTCAAGGTTGGAGTAAATATACATTCTAGAATGGAAGTACAATAGATAGATAGGAAGTGTGGAAAGAACAAGAGGAAGACATTAAAATCTAAATCACCATTCTACATAGTTGGATGAGGAGAAATATGATTATGAAAAGTTGTACAATATTGTGTGTAAGATTTATTTATGTGTGCCATATATATGTATATATACATATATGAATTTATATATATTTTGGAAATAACAAACACATGATAATCTAGTAAGATAAAGGGGCAAACATGCCAAGAACATGACTTTTTAAATTTACAAATGACCCCAAATTCACTTAATTTAAGCATGCTTGAAAGAATGCAAATACGTACAGTAAAATATAGTAACACACATATCTCTCTTTGTGGTACTTTATGCTGCAGTTGAGTAACACATTTCAGTAACACAAATTTATACATAAACATTTAGGGAAGATACTTCCTACACAATCCCTTTCTACCCCATCTAAACGCTCTGGAATAGCAACCAAAATAACTTTCCTAAGCGCTTTGACAAAAAAATTTAAAATAATAGTTGTAATAGTATTAGGCCTAAAAAATGAGTTATCATTGTGCACATCAATTAACAAACCATATAACCAAGGCTGCTAAGTCGTGCTCAAAGTGGAATTCCTCTACATTGCTTACAGCTACGTGTATGGGAATCTTATTTGTCAACATGTATCAAGGCCTATGAAGTCTCATCTCTTTGACCTAGTGGTTCCACAAATAAGAAGTTATCATAAGAAACAGTTCAAAGAAGCCAGCTGTATCCACATGGATATTTAATCCACAATAGGGAGAAATGACTTTATATTTACTTAAAAACTGGGGCGCCTGGGTGGCTCAGTGGGTTAAAGCCTCTGCCTTCGGCTCAGGTTATGATCCCAGGGTCCTGGGATCGAGCCCCGCATCGGGCTCTCTGCTCAGCAGGGAGCCTGCTTCCCCTCCTCTCTCTGCCTTCTTGTGATCTCTCTCTCTGTCAAATAAATAAAATCTTAAAAAAAAAAAAACTATTATGCAGGCAGATATTAAAACCATACTTAAGAAGAGAAAGAAGCACTTAGACACATGATATCCACTGAACACTTAGATTCTAATGAATTTTTTCAATAATGTGTGAGAGAATCTGAAAAATCAGTAAAAACTGTTGTTAAGACATCATACCATATTTCCTTCGCATTCCTGCTCTCATGATTCCCAACTCAATCATGATTTTTATTCTTGATGAAGAACTTGAATGCTAAGTCCACATTACAGTGAAAAAATGAATTTAAGTGCTCAACTAATCTATATTTCTTGCCATGACTTGAAATTTTCTACTAATAAAAATAATTATAAATGACTGAGTTGGTGTTTTATGAGACATGGAAAATATGAAGTAACTGTTAAAGAAAGTATTTGTGATTTTCTAATATTTTGGTACATATTTTGTATATATACAGGACAAAAAGATTCACTATAGAAACATACATGCAGGGAGACTGATGTGGAACTACAGAGAGATGCATTCAAGGCAAGACTAAATATAGACTTTATACACCAAGGTGTGTTTGATTAATAATGAAAGAACCAGCATGTGGTTGCAAGAAATGGGACTTATGACTAACACCTAAGTTTTCTGTAGTTTCGATGGTATTTTATCCCACTTTTCAAGTGAATTGCCATGAAATTAATTTCATAGACCATATCTTTATCTTTAAGCTATCTATTACAATTGAACTGGCAATTCACGACTCAATTTCCATCTAAAAAAAAAAAACTCAGTGCATTTATTAATGATACATTTTTTTACATAATCGCTACCAAAATGGGGCTCAAATTCAGGTCCCCGAGAGCCAGAGTCACATGCTTTGCCAACTGAGACGCAGATTCCCCCAATGATACATTAATATTCTACATCTTTACCAGAAATAATGATAAACACAGCAAAGTACCTTGTGGATGGATTTAATCATGACTCTCTCCAGCTCCACCAACCATTTCTCCACTTGGCCTCTGGCTTTGGCCGTTGAAATGGTCTCCGTGAGCTCCACAACCTCTCCTTCACTACTCTTCATGTGAGTGATGTCTAAAGTTTCTGTAAATTCTACTTTTGCAATTCCTTCAAAACATTTCTTCAAGTGAGGTTGCACCCTGTTGGGGGAAAAATGTTTAAGAGAATTAATCAAATTAAAGCAATTCCTTATCTGTCAGTGTTCTTTGTATATCAATCTTCATTCACAATGTATAAATGTGCATTATGCGTTAGGCCCCTACTCGATGCTGTCGGAGATGAAACACTGAGGGGGAACAAAAGACATGATCCCTGCCTGTACAGATTACACAGTCCAGTAGGAGGTCATCATTAATTGAATAATCACAAAAAGATCTGCTAAACTATAATTATAATAAGAGCTACAGAGGAGACACCCGTGAGGCTTTGTTTCCAACACAATGAATTGAAAGATGTTAAAAGTAACGTAAGGAGCAAACCAATCTTAACTAACCGATAACACACTAATTGGAAGAATCTTCAAATGCACAAAACTAAATTTTTCAACTGGGATCTTCAGAGACTACTTACAAATTGTGAACTAGGTTTAGCATTTTACATGCTTCACAGTTTGCTAAATCAACTGCTTTGAAGGTTTTCAACTATAGTCATTGTAATATAGATGGGAAGGGCTAAAGTCCTCATTTTTTGGCATGTTACCAATAACCAGTTGAAGTCAATAGGCAATAAAGAAGCATAAAAATTCAGATGGAAATCTGAGCCTAAATTATCTTTTTGTCTGGATTACTTATCTCCGACTTCGAAGGCACAAGGCACAAAACTAACAAATTTAATAAATACCCGTTCACTTTCTGCTATATACTAAATATACACATTCTTCTAAGGAATTGACAATCAGCATTGGGGAAAAAAAAGTCAAAAATCTCTGCCATCACAGAGCTTATATTCTGCTAGAAGAAATCAGACAGTAAACAAGTAAGTACATTACAGAGTATGCCAGATTATAAAAAGTATGCTGAAGGAAAAGAGGACAGAGGAGATAGTCCAAGAAAGGCGGCTAGGCAAGGCTGGAATGGTTGCCATTTTAAATACAGTGGTCAGGGGAAGTGTTCCTGAGGGGCAGACATTTGAGCATGCTTCCACAAAAATCTAGATGAGGTAAAAGAAGTCATGGATATTTAGATAAAGAGCATCTTATGCAAAGAGGACAGTACACCGAGAGAGGAGGCTGTCTCCTCTCTTATAGTGGAATTGGAAGGACTGTAACAGAATGAACAAGAAAACTAGTGGGGGATACATAGGAAGGATAATGAGAGACCACCTGTGTGGGTCATTGCAAGCCACTAGAAGAGTGAAGTGTTCTGAAAAACCTGTAAGAGAAAATAAAGTATGAAATCCTCCCCAACATGTATCACATGTGGAAAAATATCCCTCAATGATATTATGTTTGTAATAATTACACTGGTTACTGATAATATTTAGAATATTCTTGAACATAATTATATACATTTACATTTTACCTTATTTTAAAAATTAAGTTAAACAGATAAACACATAGCCATGTGTTTACATATATTACATTTACATATATTACACATGGCTATGTGCAATACATGAGTTACTTACCTAGTGGGATCTTTAGTCTCAGACAGTATCTCAAGAAGTTCATCATTAGACAAGAAAAAGAATCTGGGGAAGAAGAGACGTTTCTTTTCCAAATATTCATTAAGTCCTTTAAGAATGAGTTCCAAAAGTTCATTTGACTTTTTCAGCCTTTCCAGCATTCTCTCAATAGTTACGACTTGTAGAACATGTTTGTCCTAAAAATTAAAAATACCCAACTCAAAAATATTAGGTACCAGCTTTATTTGTATTCATATTACACAACTAGGAGATTACATGTTTTTAATTGAACAAAGGTTAACTGAAATTTAAAGCAAATATTTTTTAAAAGTAGTCCCGCATAGTCTAGGTCTAACTAGCCTCTTTAATTAGTAAGAGTCATGTTGACTTGAACCATAAAAATAATGCTCAAGTTTCTCATTCTGAGTTGGAAAGCGTGAGAAGCAGAAAATGAGTATGAAAGAGAGGACAGAAGACAAGAGGGGAAGGGAGGGGAGGAGGGTGCAGGGAGGAAGTGAGAAGAAGGGTGAGCAGGAGGGCAAGCACCACCAACAGGCCTGGGGCAAGAACAGCGAATCACAGGAAGGATGGGAGAAACGACAGTATGACCTGTGTTCGCCTTTTACTCTTGGAGAAAAAGCATTTAAAAAATGATAAATTGTCATCATTTCAGATGTTATTATTATCAGTAATAAAATAATACAAACCCTGTTTTAGAACTGTAGATAAAACTGTAAGCGTTTAGGGTGAAGAAAGGAGTTTCTAATTAAAATCTTACACTACAGTGAAATGTATTTGGCACGACACGGTAATACTGCTTGCTGAAGCACTCAAGTTCCAGGTATCCTCCTCCTGAACTCTCTGGAAGCCAGGACTGCTCTACTGTGAAGGCCTGGATTTCTGAACACTTCGTCACAGAAAAGTACCACTGTGAGCTGTTTGGTTTAACATTATTCAAACATGGTCAAGTTTTTAAAAGAGTTTCTTTTATGCCGTGGGACACAAGATGAGACTTCTAACCAAGAGGTGGTCTTAAGAACTGATATTTTAACATAGTAAATAGTTACTTGATTTATAAAACATCCATATAAATAACCACTGGGTTTATGAAAATCCTTAGAAACATATTTTTAAAATATAATCTAGATATCATTGAAATAAAATTCTTTTTACTTCTTTTGATGTCATCTAGGTCTAGCCTTGGTCTTTTAACTCCAAGCTCAGTGATCACCACTGACACCAACGACAAATAAGAAAAGTTCTTTTCTAAGTAAGCATCAATATGTTAGGAAAAGGTGCTAAAACACATTGGAAATACTGGTAACCAGGCCAAATAATAGTGAGAAGATACTAGTATATTTATTAATATATGTAACAGGGCATTGTAGAAAATTTCTAGATATTAAGAGAATGTTGTTAAAAAATTAAACATGGAATTTCAAAATTAACTAATTTAGCTTACTTGTGGCACTCAGCCATGACTAAGAGATCAAAAATGTCAGCTGTAAATTGTTCTATACAGAAATTTTATACTTCTGCATGACTTTCTAAAATGTTTTTGTTAATGTACTTGGAATGTGGCTAAAAAGGGAAGATACATTTTCCTGCTTGTTTTGAATTTTATTTTTTATTTTATTTTTTTTAAGATTTTATTTATTTATTAGACAGAGATTACAAGTAGGCAGAGAGGCAGGCAGAGACAGAGGAGGGAGCAGGCCCCCTGCTGAGCAGAGAGCCCGAAGTGGGGCTGGATCCCAGGACCCTGAGATCATGACCTGAGCTGAAGGCAGAGGCTTTAACCCACTGAGCCACCCAGGTGCCCCTTGTTTTGAATTTTAACAGTGTAACTTGGAAACACAGCAATTTAATCAAATAATATAATTATCATTAATACCTGTTTTCTCAATAAAACAGGCTCCTATGAAATATATAACAGATCATTCTATTCTCTTTAAAGAGACAATTTTAAAACGACATTTTCTTTCCTAACAGTTTTATGTTTAAATAGCATTTTTTAAAAACGCATGTAAAAAGAAGCATGACAAAGACTCAGATCATAATTTAAATGTGCAATTCATCCAATCAAGAAAGGATAGAGCAGTACTCTGGTACTCCTAAAAACGAAAACCAAAATGATGTTCTCAGAGTGCCACCTTCTGGTAACATGTGCCTTTCCTTGTTGGAAACAAAACAAAACAAACAAAAAGCTGAACAGTTGCTAGTAAATGTGAAAAACTCCTCTCACAAATTAACAATATTTGTTTCATTCTCAGCCAAAGAACTTATTGCAGTATTGCTATCTTGGAGCTTAGGTTTGAAAGCTAAAGAAAAATTCCGCTATTTAAAACAACAGGTCATATTTCTTTCCCCAAATCTTACACTTACAGAAGAAATACCTCTGGAAGCACTTAACGTTTAAGTAAAAATTTTTTGTTGGATCCCTGAGGTCAAACCTACTTAGACAGATTAGCTCAATGAGAAAAAACCGTGAGAGCTCTGTATGAACAATGGCAATAATCTATGTACTTTTGTGCGCGGACTTCAAAAATAATCATCTCATGACTGGAAACTAAAGAACCTTGACTTCCTTCCTGCGAGAAGGGGACCATAACAAAGACTGCATCAGCTAAAGGAAAGCGCAGACCTGGTTCCTACATCCCAAGGCTACTTATCACCTGTGTGACCTTGGGTGACTTACCTAACCAGAATCTGTTTTCTTATCTCTAAAATGGGAATAAGAGCGCTCTTCCAAAGCCATTACAAGGACCAAACTACAGAAAATATTGGAAGCCCCTAATATAGTATGCGCATAGGAAGCACATGGACATGGAACCACCTTCATTTTCTCTTCTGTCACTGTCTGTTGAAGAGACAGACATATGCTACTGGGGGTGGGGCGGGTAGGTGGCTGGGTGGAAGAAAGGAGAAGTTACTCCGCTCCTGCAGTTTCATGGAGTTAAAATGAACAATTTATAATCTGCCACTCTTCAGGAAAGCTATTCATCATTGTAAAATGAAACTGGCTTTAAGTCCCTTTAAGTTGTGCCATAAAATCTAGCTCCGCAGTAGGCATTTGCTGACACGTGAGCAAACACGGATGAGGCGAGCCTGTAGACACACAGGGCAACTCAAGGGAAGTACAGGCCTCCGTGGGGCACCAGAATAGAACTTACTAGCTGTGTTCTCAGAACATAACAGTAAGACGTTCTAATAGGAAGCTACTAGAAATTTGAAACTTTGTATGACTCCCTTGACACTTTCATTACTCTCTGTCTCCTGGAGGGGAAGAAAAAGAATGATTGACTGTCATATATATTTTTGTTGTTGTTAAAGGAATAATTTTACAAATTGTATGGGTCTTCTTCTGCTTCACAAGTTTCACTACTCTCAGCAGCTCAAGGGACAATCTACTGGGTGATTTACATACTTATAAGAGACTCATTAAACCTTTTAAATACTAGGAGAGAAAATGTGGATTCACATCATTTATACGACCCAGAATTTAAAACTCTACTTATTTCTCCCAGCTAAAGGTTTGGACCTTGGGGTACAATGTCTTGCATATCTTTCAGGTTTCTTCCAAGGCTTCCAGCAAGGGAGGCTCAGTGATATGGGGCCAGACTACCTAGGGTCCATCCAAGCAACCCAAATGTCCCCATTTCCAGTTCTCATCATCTTACTCTTTCTTGGTAAGTGATCTACATTTTACATAATAGATCTGGCAAACCTACAAATTAAATTACATTGTAATTCGCCAACCCACTGAATCAAACTCTATTGCTCGTTTTTGGCTACATCAAACTTGTAGCTGGGCAAAATAAGAGGCTCTTTGAGAGCAGTCACTGTAGCTCCTTAGTCTTCTGACTACGCCTTGAGTAGAGCTTCAAATTCTGAATTAAGCCATATCATTCTTTAATTTCTCCAGTGCTTTGAAAAGAATTCAGCCCATCTCATATCCTTTTTATCTCAAATTCCTACCATACTGACTGATTCCAGCAGCCACCTGGTCCACCAGAGTGTTACCTATAAAATAGACTTCATTCCAGGAGACCAAGAGCATAATTCAAGTGATTTTTGTACTGCATGCCAGGTAGTTCCAGGGTTCCATCTTCAAATGGTAACTACATTCTCACCATCCTCAACTAGGCCATATAAACCATCTAGGCCATATAAACTAGGCCGTATAAACAATCTTAGTTCCATCTTTGAGGTGTTCATATATTTAGTGCAAAATAGAATCCTTCTAGGTACATTAAGCAAAAAAAACAAAAAAAAAAACAAAAAAACAACAAAAAAAAACACTTAACATAGGGAATGAAGTGATTACAAAATCATTAGAAGGTCTGAGGGAGCATACTCTGAGCTTTGCCCCTGCCCCGATCAGGACAAAAGGATACCAGCACTGGCACTACTGCATTTGAGGACACACTGTGTGGCTGTGAATCCAGGGCTCAGAAAGCCACCATCAGCACTGCCTCTAAACACCTATAAAACTGATGAACAAACACTGAATTCTTGCTGGAAAAGAAGAAAAAAAGAAGTCATGTGCTCATGATCTTGCCTGACAGCAGAAATAGCTAAAATGTCAACAAGATGTCTGCTGTTTCACATATGCTTTCCAAATCCCGAGTGAGTGTTTATAGCTGTCTAAATCTCATTCACTGCCCAAAACTAGATGCTAGAGAGTCTGAGGGAGGTGGTTTTTAGCCTTCCAGCTCACTAGAAAGGAGGGAGATGGTGTGGTGCGAAGTGATCATATTTGCTACAGCAAAGAGAAAGGAAGAAAAACAGAATTGACTCCTAAGTTTTTCACCTGAGCAAGCAGGGGAACGGTATTTATGTGCACTAAGAGGAAAAGTTTTGGGGAGAAGCTCAAGAGTGCCTTCTTCTGCCCATATGGACGACAAATAAAGACTTGTAAAAGTCAGAAGTCAAGTTTGGGAGTGAGCACAGTATACATGAAGAGAGATTATCCACTTCGTTCACCTCCAAACGGGAGGCAGTTAACTGGTTTCCATTCCTGACTCCAAGAGAATCCCTTGAAATGTTTTCAAGTGTCTGCCAAGAGAGGAAGCTGACATCTACCTGAACTGAAAGTCTGCTCCAGTGCGACCAGAGCAGGAAAAGAACCGTGGGAGAAGATGTTGTGGTAGAACAACCAGGTGAAGGAGAGGCACAGACCATGTGCTCATGGCTACCATGAGGTACAGAAGGTGGATCCCACCTTTCTGCAAGCCCCAGATGAATTTAAGGGGGACACACTTCGAAATACACAATCATGAAACACCTGGGGGTAGCCACCACTGGAAAGTCAGGTTGAAGATGCAGCCAAATCGCTCAGAGGATGCTCAAACCTGGGAGAGATGCTCAAGATAGATCTGTTACCAGACAGAGCTTGTCGGGAGCTTCGCCAATCCATACTGAGTCAACCAGTGAACGCCGCATGTCCACAACGTATCAAAAAGCTAGACCAGTTGGGGGTAACCAAAAGTAAAGGTACGATGAGTGCCTGGACCACACTGACAGGAGGCTGGCCATCTTCTGACCACCAACGAAAAGGGCAGTCGGTTTGGCTGGGTCAGTTATATCAGTAAATCCTCTCGTTCTTGCCCTCTCTTTCTCCCCCTCTTTCCAATCTCTCTCCCCCCTTTACCCCCTTCTCTTTGTCCCAGCACCGTGCAATAAGCCCAGGAAGGAGAGAAGCAGTGTGGGAGGGCAACACCCCACATCTCTCCAACTTACTGGAACCTCAGCTTTACCTACCCTGCGCAAAGGAAAAGAGCTCTGGGTAGAATGCGAAACTGAGGTTTTGCAGCAGGTATCCTTAAATCTTCATAGGCAAAACTATCATAATAGTGATTGAAAAATTCTGGAATTCGACTGAAATGTCAATAATGGAGCCTCTCCTAGTGAGACAGGATCTTTGGCAGCAGGTTTCAAGACATGAAATTATCTTCCACATTCTTTATTTAACCTCCAAGTCTTTTCTCTTGCCTAGCTCTAAAAGAACATTTCTTAGGAATCCTTCACATGGAAAGTGATGGCTTTTTGTATCAAACACTTAATCCAATGATGTCTCTACTACACAGGTCATCTCATTAGCCTTTCTGAGAAAATATGGACCTAGGTTTATTTTCAAAGCTTTGGAGAGTATGGACAAAAGCTGTCCTGAATACTAATATATGGAGAAAAAGAAAATGTAAAGCCAGTTCAGGAAGACAATCAGGTATTACAGCATGAGTAAAGGAAGTGTCACCCAAAGGAAACTGCTTATTTCGCAATAAGAGTAAGCAATATTTGTTTTGTTTTGTCTGTTTTTCTTTTAATATACAGTGTTTTATTAGTTTCAGGTGTACTTGTTTGTTTTTTGAGGTTTATTTATTTTAGAGAGAGGACAAAGGGGCAGCGGGAGAGGGAGAGGGAATCTTTACAGAGACTACACAATGATCATGGAACCCAAAGTGGGGCTCAATCCCATAACCCTGAGATCATGACCTGAGGTGAAACCAAGAGTCAGACGCTCAACTGACTATGCCCCCCAGGTGCCCGTGTTTGTTTTTTAATTCAGCAGTTTGATAGAATTGAAGATCTGCTTCCTTAATTTACTAGTTCAGCAAAGCTGTCCTTTTTCTAGGTACTAAAATAACTATAAAATTTCCTTAGCAATATGGGGTTTTGAAAAGTATTTTGATCAAATACCCAAAAAGAGAATGTGGGTTTTTTTTTTTTAATTTTAAAAGTTATCTTAACTAGGAAAATACAAGCATCTACTGTTGGCTTTTTTGGGCAACCAAAAAAATTCTACTTGATCCTTTTTCCAGTGAAAATGTGTATGTGCTATAAGGGTTGTGCCCTTTTGTAAGGAAATGACATATGAAAGCCTAAACTTTTAAAATAAATTAAAGATGATTAAATGTATTACAAAGTGACTCACCAACAGGTCCTTTAAATATAACATTCCAGTGTGATTAATTTTATAAAAATTTGGTTTATACAGAGTTGTGTTTCAAGTATTACTATATAAAATGAAGTAAACTTATTAAATCCATGTCTATCTTTTATTTTTCCTAGCAAATCATATAGCTGATGTTGATACAGTATTATCCATATTTAGGATTATAGTCACAACTTTCAATGTGTTGTGTGTTGTGTTGTGTTTCAATGTTAAGTAATAAAAATATGTGTATTTCTATTTTAAAGTAGGAAAATATTAAGATAATACTCATCCCACCTTCCAATATTGTATTTGATCAAAAAGACCAATGGAGAAATTTACATCCGTTTAATGAATATAATTTAATAACTAATATTTCTTCTATTTCAATGTTAACTTCCTAGTAACATACAAAACCATGCTTTACAGGCAATAAATGTCTTTTGAATTGAACAAAAAAAAAGGTATCTTTTTCAGGTTTCTAGTTTGGGAAACAAATTCCATCCTTGAATTGTCAGTTCAGTATTTGTGTTTTGATTGATTGCGTTTGTTTGTGTTTATTAGTCTCTTTAAATTTATCTTTACAACTCATTTTTTTTTTAGATACCCGAAGAGAAACTTATTGATGGAGTGACATGCTGGCATGTTTCCACTATAGTGCAGTTTCAGCAGTGGTTCCGCTCATAACAAGGGGGGCATAGACTAGAGAGGACATCAAGTGCTGTGTACCGGTGTCTTCCTGCCAGAGCATCCGGGAGGAACCACTAATAGAACCACAGGTCATTAAATAATGCAAATTACTTTGAACCTCAAGAAGCAGTCAGGACAAAATATCTACTCAGTTTATATTTCTTCCTCTTAGGATTCTAAAATAATATCTGAAAAAGGAAAGTATGTCGGGGGAAAGAAAATGACTTATTTGGATTATTTCAAAAACAAAAATCTTGCCACTTCAATCAAATAATTACATTCTCAGAAATTTTCACCTACTTGCATAACACTTTTCATTATATCTCTCCATGTTTTATCCACAGTTGTAAACCGTCTTCCTTCCTCAGGCATTTGAGACATAATGTCTGGAGAACTGAAAATGGGCTCCAAATACAGCCATGTGGCTTGGACTTTGAGCCATTCATCCAGAATTTCCTGAAGTAGCAGGAGCTTGCTCTCCCATTCTCTGAGAAGCAAAACACAGTGGTTCAACAGAAAATCAAGCAACGTTTCATATGACAAAACTCAAAATGATCCCTGGGATTATCAGTCCTGTATGCAGTGCTGCCATTCCTGCTCCATTCCTCTACCTGCTTTTGACAATAAATCGCTAAATTTGTTCTACAAGGTCTGTTTTAAAATAATCGCACCCACATTTATGTCTATATGGATATACATGTTCAGATATACCTATCTACAAACGGGCTGGTTTCTGTATATGCCACAGCAATGAACCTTTCTGCAAATCAATTCCATGGCTAGAGGGTACAAACTGAGAAGCGAGATTTTGGAGACAGTAATGCTGTTCTTAGTGAAGGGCACTCTGAACTTCGTAGGAAAAGTAGTTACATCCAAGATTCATTTCCTTTAACGTTCTTCTTTTTTTTAAATTTGGGCCTATAAAGGCTTTATTTCCAGAACACAATATTTCAATTCAGAAGATCTAAGTGGAATTTGGAGAAAAATCTACATAATCTAAAATATAATACTGTGTCATTCATGAGAAGGAAGCATTTTTGATCTACAGTAGTGATCAGTTCATTTCTAAATATGGAGAACAAAAATAACAAGATGTCCTCAAGAATAAATATTATAATTACACTCTAAACTTTTTTTTTTTAAACTTACTATTTTATCAGCACAAGTCTAAGGTCTCTGTATGTATTTGCTCCCTCCTCACCATAATCTATAAAGTCTAGTGTATCTGTTTACCAGTGGGGAGACAAGGCACATAGAGAGAAATACCCGGTTGAGGTCCACCCACTAATAAATGATAGAGCCGGATGTGAACCTAGATCGCCGCAGTCACTATGCTACAAGAGACAACATAGCCATTCAGAAGGATGATCGGTCAGTGGCAACAGACCTTAGAGATGGGATAGCTTTATGTGTAGTTTAATACATCACACACCATTTATAATTAGTGACCTGCAATTTTAGACTGTTAAAACCAAGCCCTGTAAATGGAAGTCCTAAAAGTCACCAGGCATTTTCACTCTTCTAAAATTACTTCAGCATTTATCAGTGAATTTGTTTAACATCTTTTCACAAGAGGAAACAAATGCCCCTGACTCCTGCCGTTCTTCCCTCTTTCTCCGTCTAATCCCTGACTGACACGGAAGATTTCCCACTAGCCAATGATCTCATGGGTAGCCCATAAAAGTAGAGTCTGGTTATACCACTTTCAGAGTGGTTAAAAAATTTACTCTCGATGAGCACATCTGAGTAAGCAAGGTAGAAGGCAGAGCAGCCTGAGGGACTAGGCCAAAGGCAGAGCACACTCGGGTTAGGATAACACAACAGTAACCAGAGGCGGACACTGCCAAGCGGTTGGCTTTCCCTTGTCATACAAATTCCCACTGAAGATGGCAGTCTGATTTGGACTTTTTTAGGCAAATATAAACTGCTTCATACAAATTACAAAAATTGAAAGAAACAGACAGGATAAGGATTTAATTTAAGCATCTGTGTCTGATACCTGAAACCCCAGGCTAGAGTCGTAGCGTTCATACTTCTGCACTTACCATAGAAGTGAAAATTACAATAAGCATTCAAGAATAATCTACAATAACCTAATTAGTGTATTTGGAAAATGACATTATCTTCAGTGTCATGGTTTATATGTCCTATGAGCTATGTGCAGAGATGTGAAATTATTTTTGAGTTCAATGTATAAGATCAGGCTGGACACAATAAAAGTGAATATCCAGAGGCTGATTGTCCACTACCTTGGTTACAGCAAAGGAGTAAGTACTATTCCAAATGCAAAAAGGTTATCACTCCTTCCAATCAACTATTTAAAATATTAAGTAGGAAGGGCAGAATCAGTTTGCAAAAAGAACTGTATATTACAGATAAGTGACAATTATGGTAACACAGCCTAAACATTGTCATGTAAATATTACTTTACCTTATTTGTTTTTCATAAGGCTTAATGAAAGGAGAGCCTCGCATAGTTTGTGTTTTAATAATGTGGTCATCCAGCAACATCTGGATTTCATCAACTGATGACAAAATAAATGTCCCGCTTTCTCTATAAGGAAGAATAACAAATTCCATTGCGTCCCACTCATTCGTCATCTTGTCCATGGACTTTTCAAGAGAATATTCTTTGCTAGCTGCTTCACTAATCCCTTCAAACCTATCCAGATACGGTTCCAAATCCATGTCTAAAAAAGTGAAGACAGTGGAGTCGTCTGCTGGCTGCAGTGGGAAGCCAACAATGCTGGACATGGCCTCCCAGTGCCGGGGGCGCAAACCAGGATTACAGATCACTTGAATCAGAGGAATGTGCTGCTTGAAATCTTCTACCTTTGCTCTTACTTTTTTTGTCATTGCCAATGCATTTGGAGAATCGTGGAAGGTTTTTTCCAGCTTATACAGTCCTCTCCAGTAATTTCCAACATCTATTTCTACTTGGTCGGGATTCACCTTATGATACGGTCCTTCAGTCCATCCTCGGTATTTGTTGCTAAATTCGACAGCAGTTTCGTAGAGACGGAGGTAAGGGTTCAACCCATCTTGGATTTTTTTACGTTGAGGGTATATTGATGGTAGCCAACCAAACGCCTCTTCTTCAGCATTAAATTGCTCAATCTGGAATGACAGGTGTAAGGTATGTTATTCTAGAAGTGAATGATACTCAAAATTAATTTTTTAAAAATATTTTTATCAAAAGTGGCCCCAAGCTCTCAATAAGCCCCAAAGTTAAACTGAAATTAGGCCATAATCGAGAATTACTGAGCAGTAATCTATCCTATTTCTTTTTTATAACATTTTCCAGAGAATAGTATCTGGGTTAAGTTAGTTAAAATAGTAATGATATATATTTAAAGAAGTCTCTATCCATCCAGATATATTGAAGTTATACCATGATTTATTAATTGACTAGAACTTAAGTACTTTTAATACACACAGCATTGTATCAGGTACTGTGGAAAACAGAGGGAAAAAGTAGTATATTGCAAAATACCAACACTAAGGAGGTGGTATATATCAGGAAATAGACATGCATATGTAGAAAGTGAAATTACAATTGTTCGACAATAATATGAGGCAATAGAAGAGATGTCTCAGAGTAGTATCTCTTTGATATACATGAATCATATATACTAAAAATGCTATCACTCCGAGGCAAGAGATCATGGTGAATGGATGCTATGTAGAGAAGACACAACCAGAGCTGGTCTTGAAGACGTGTGTGGGATAAGAAGAAGTAAAGAAGGGGTGCCTGGGTGGCTCAGTGGGTTAAAGCCTCTGCCTTCAGCTCAGGCCATGATTTCAGGGTCCTGGGATGGAGCCCTGCATCAGGTTCACTGCTCAGTGGGCTTCTCCCTCTCTCTCTGCTCTCCTCCCCCATTGTCCCGCCCTCGCTCATGCTCACTCTCTCTCAAATAAATACAATCTTAAAAAAAAAAAAAAAGAGGCAAAGAAAGCATAAATTTCCTCTTTGTTTAGTAGTGACGTTTGTGAGAATATGGATGGTTTAAAGGAGAAATCTATAGATTTGAAAAGTGTGAGTTAGGTATATAAACTATGCAGGTTACCCAAAATTTCAGTGGCCACAGAATTCTAAAATCTACAGCTTCTGTTTTCTCTACCTGTGTTCAGACTTCTGTGACTATAATAAACTCTTTAATTATCTGAACTAATAAGATACTAAAATCCTTCGACATAAGAAAAATGGGAAAGCATCATAATATGGTCTGTTTTCATATTTCCCCTTTTTATTAAAAAATGCAATTAAAAATCTCAAACATCTCCTTCGGCAAAGGGTATGGCTTTTCCACCTCAAGCTTATTCTAATGAGAAAGCAATATCAGGGAAAAAGTGGCTCAATGGGAGAAGATAATGGGCGTAATTTCAAAACGCAGTCACCAAATCTATACCTCTTTCTATGAAGATGGGCAAACTGTAATGAGTAAGCAGGTGCTAGCACATGATATAAATGATTAAATGACGCAAAATAAAAAATAAGCAGATGGAAATATCACTCCATCTTTCAAATAAAAGGCAAAGGCCACTGAGATAACTACCAAAAGAAAACAGCAATGCTGCTTCTCCTCAAAGCATGTCTATAAGATCTATTTTTGCCATTTATTATTTCCAAAAATCTTTAATTCCAGTATAGTTAACATACCAAGTTATATAGTTATAGGTGTAGAGCATAGTGATATTTGCACCATTTATATTATTCTCTCAAGGTACTTGAACTTTCATTTGAATCTATTTTTTTAAAAGGTGAATATACAATACAAACGCAAAGCTCTTTCTTTTGAACTAATTTATCCTCTTAAAAATTTTGAAATTATACCTTGTCTGCTGCTAAGTCCAACTTTCCATTCAGTGTTTGAGCCTTTTTCAGGTATCGCTGTACATCCTGAAGGTCTCCAAAGGAGTAAAATTCTTCTGCCTGTTTAGCATAACTCTCCAATTCCTCCACAAACCGTTCACACCGTAACTGGTACAAACAATATTTGTTGTTAGGATTTTTTAAAGGTAAAACCCCTAAGCATTGCAAGAAAGTTCAAGTACTTGTAAAGATTATCAGAATTATTATTCTATTTTGTCATGGGCAAAAAGAGAGGAATCATCTGGAAGAGGACAAGTATCTAAAACATGCAGCATTTTTAAGAGTCGGGATTTAAAATTAATGAATTATATATTTATATATAATTATAATTCAAGAATTAGATAAAGTTAACTTTGTTTTATCAATCTAAGATATTCTAACCAGTAGAATAAGAATGGATTAAACAACGGTATTATTCTTTAGTATGCTAAAGAATGTGTGCTGACAAATGATTTATAAGAATTTTTTAAAATTCATAATAATCAAGTATGAGGCTAAAAGAAAGCTCCAGTTTTTTAAGGGCTATAACAAGATCTGTGGCATTTTTACAAACAACTGGAAAAAACCCCAGATTTTCTTTGATCGTGTTCTGATATTCAGTATCTTTTCAATTTTTGGTTGCTAAAACAAAATACTCCAAGGTTATTTTTCTTGTCCTATGGACTCTCTTCACAGGAAATGCGCAAGACAAATATATCTGGATTTTAAAATCTAAAAACTCTAACTTTCCAACATAAAACAGGTGTGTGGTTTTTGTTTTTGTTTTTTTTAATGAGAAAAGCTCATTACAAAATTATCATTGGTAAGGCACTCTAAGTTAAATGGCTCTAAAAATATAGCTCTTAATAAAATATTCAAAAGTCAAATTCTGAGTTATTAAAAAATGGATTTTCTATTTTATGGATTATCTAGGCTGATTTCTATCTTCTTTAGTTCATGGAAATTTTATAGTTCTGGTCCAGTGGGGGAAGGAAAATGAGAAGATGAAATTCCTCAACATTATAGGAAGTTTGTAGAATAGTATACTTTATGGCAAAGTATAGATAATTCTGGGCCACCTAACAGTTTGCTAAGAATCTGTTATAACTTCCGTGTCTAATATTTGTGATTCATGATGTTTTCTACAGGTTTAAAAAAAAAATCTGAAATGACCTAAATGCACAACAGAAACACAGACTACTGTTTAAAATAAAAGTTTTTGGTTAAGCCTGTGAATTAGTCTCCCAGCATGTTCTGTCAATTAACCACATTTGCCGTAATGCGATTTGCTATAAGGGACATCTCTCCTGGCTGACCTGGCACAAGTCTCCTCACTTTGGGAACCTCAGCTTCTTCATTTATACGGTGAAACTGAGTATATGAAATCATTTATCCAGACACAGCCATGGAGTGCTCCCACTCTTCCCGTGTGTCAGGCACCTCACTGGCCACGGTGTAAAGGGAGAAAAGGAACAATGAAACAGCCCCTATCGAAGGGCTGACCGCCCATGGGGGAGACGCACCTCACAATGACAACATCATGATCAGGTAATTATCCACGGAGATGCGTCACAGTGTAATGGAAGCGGAGAAGCAGCAGAACTGAGGTGTGGCGAGAGGAATTCTGAGAGAGTCACTTGAGTGCCTAAGAATCACGTGAGTGGGCCAGGGGTGCGCTCACTGGCAAATGGAGAGAATGTTCGAGAGAGGAGAGGTGTAGCAGGCCAGGGATCTAAAAGTTGCTCAGGGTTAGCGAAAAGTCAAGAATGAGGAGTGGAGGAGGTAAATGATGAGACTGGACAAGTAGATGAGGGGAAAAACACAAACCATCTTCTATGCAGGACACCAGAGAAGGCGAGAGTTATTGAATGTTTGAGTGAGGACTCTGGGCACAATCCTTAGGTGATTTAGTGTGTGTGAAGGCACACTTCGCTGAGAGAGCTTTGATGTTAAATAAGGAAAGTAACTCAAAAAAGTACTATAAACTGTATAAGATAAACACTATTTTTATTAATGGTCACTTGAGGGCAGTATACTAGGATTTTTCACCCTTGAAAAGTCAAGAAATGATAACATATCAAGCCAGTATGGATACCATCTTCCTCTAAAATTGATGGCATGAGAAAGCTTAAATATCTGACCTGTGAAACAGAGCTGATGATGCCACATAAGTTGAAACTTAAGCATTTCCAGAAAATGAAAATAATTTAAAATATCTGTGATGCCAACCTTAAGGCCTTCTTGATATTGTTCTGTTTTCTCTTTAATGATTTTCCTATGTTCATCAAAAATTTCATCCATTCTTCCATACCACTGAAACACATTATTATTGAGCCTAATGTCTGCTGGAGAAAAGTTTGTGCACTCAATGAGGAAGGCGAGGCAGTTTTTAGAATCCACCAGTCTCTGGCCCAGTTCGACCATGTCCGTTGTCTCTACTTTCTGAATATAAGCCTGCAGGAAGACAAAAGTTGCAAAAGGCATTTTAAGGAACAGCTTAAGTCAAAACATAGGCTGTGGAAACGCTATGTATAAAGAAGCATGAATATGCACAGACTTGTTGGAAATGTAGACTTTTCAGTTCAAGACAGGAGACTGCAGCACAGTTTTCCTGTCATCATTCCCAAGCACCTCTACACAAAAGCAGTGGGAAAAAACAGAAAATACTAAACAACACATAAGAAGCACTGGAAAACCAGAGAGTGTTACGGGTTTCTGGGAAAGATAAAGCAGAGTAATATCACCTATTCTTTCACAGTAGCATATTGGGGCACCTCCTAGTGCCCACCTCCAGTGCCTGACACCTCGCCACCAGGCGCTGGCAATTCAGTGTGACAATCAACAGACCATGGCTTTGCTCTCAGAGACTTGTTGGGGGAAACAAGTATTAGTTGAATCACCGCCATAACAAATGTCAGATTGCAGACTTGCAGCAGACACCAGGGCTACACTTTTCTTAATTACAAAATCTAAAAGATAGCTATAGGCAAATATAATAAGAAGTGTGCTAAATCTGTATGAGGATAATGATAATATTTTATTGAGGGACATTTTAAAAGTTCTGAATAAATGTGAAAACATATGTTAAGATGTAACATCCTCGAGATGTAAATTCTCCTCTAGTAAGTATAAAACCAAAGCAATTTCAATCTGCATGGGCAAAACTGCATGGGCAATTTAAAAAACAAAATTCATCATAATTCTGACAGTCTCTGAAATCATAGATCCTTAAGAGTAGCAAAGATAATCATGAAAAAAATGATAGCAAGTAGCCAAATATGAAAATATAATACATATAGATACAGTTATTTAAACAGTTCTTCTTCTGTCAGAGGAATAGAGGAGGAAGAAGAACGGAGGTCAGAACTAGATCCAGGTACATGTGGAAATTGAGTGTTGAAAAGATGCATTTAAAATTAGGAGTCAACTGATAGATCATTTAATAAATCATATTAGAGTAATTAGCTACTGATCTTGGAAAAAACTAAGATTCCTTGTTACCTAGGAGAAATACAAAGAAGGTACATTGTTAAGTGAAGAAAGTAGCTTGCAGCAGAGTAATGATTTTGTTTTTGCAAAAGCAAATCTGTGGGAAGTGGTGGTGAATGCACAGGGTGTGTATGTCTGTGTGTGTGTGTGTGCATCAGCACACGCAGACATGTGCGCATGTATATGTGCACATACACATAAACATAGAGCTCTCTCAAAGCTCTTTTGACACACGTTAACTTATATATCTGAATAATATAAATGTTGAAGGAAACCTCCTTCCCCATCCCCATTGAAAAACGAGAAGACTGGCAATTACCTGTAACTACTTATATCCAGCTTCCCTTGTCTATGTCTACACCTCCCTATCTATGAAGTAAATGCTTCTTTTTCTCATGTTTTTAAAAGTCTATTTAATCTTCATTTTTCTGTCTTTCTCTCTTCTTCTCTCTCCCTAGTGTTATTTAGACTTAATACTGTATGTATGTTTGGAAAGAGCAGAATTCACACTAAAAAAAATCATTACTCTAAAGAAAGGAATTATGGAAAAGGATGAGCTTCTTCTGCTTTCTACTTTGTAAAATCCCATATTATTTAAAATGTTACTTTTGTAATTAAAAAGAAAAAAAACACTGTCTAAAAGTCTTTCATTAATATATCATTCTAACAAGACTAAATATTATGTTATAAATCCAAACAAATAAGATGGGAACCATGGTGGTTTCCACAAGTAAATAAATGTCTAACTGAAAATATACTTTTATAATGTGATTAATCAGATTTCTGTGTATTCAAATGAATGGATTTTTATTTCCCCAACTGATAATGACTGATTTCAGTACTGCATAAACTGAGAAGTTATTTTACTCTTGTGTGACTAAACTTTTTTAAGATGCAGAAATATTTCAAATATCAGTTCATGAATCCTATTTGCTAATTCTGTTACAGATTGTGATGAACGATAGAAATTCACACTAAATAACTCCACAAATTTGTAAATATTTCCAGAGATGGCTAGGAGGGTAAATAAATGACACTCTTCCTACTCAGCATTATTTTTTCCACAGGCATATACAGTTATGGAATTCTCCAACTACTATATAATCATCCATGATCAGAGTGTCACTTGACATCCTACAACAACTAATATAAAATATAAAAATCTAAAAGTGATCATATACAGATGTGTGTATCAAATACACATACACATGCATTCACATGCTAACACCAATGCAAGTACAAATACTTTAAAGAAAACAGAATTCTTTTAGTTAAATGTTGATATGTAAAGTCAGTTCTAATGATTTAAAAACTTTTCTTTAAATGACTAATTTAAAGAATGTACATAAGCACTTACACTTCTTTTGTAATTTCTTCCCTATACAAAGTTTTGAATGATTTTACGTATTTTGCTGGGTTTGCTTACCTGTTTTACAATCTAAAAAGAAAAGATTCTGTTTTAGATCTTGGGAATGCTGGGTGGAAAATGGGGTAAGTCCTATACAATCTTATTGTTATAAGAATGAAAAAGGAGTAAAATAAAATAGTGATTAGCTAGTTGTTTTATACTGTTTTACTTACCACTAGGCAGTTATAACATGACTTTCTAACACAGAAGGAACACCAAAAATGATTAAAGTGAGACTTACCTAATATTTTTAGTAGCATAAATCCTATGCTCAAAACTTATTTCAGCAAATTACCACAGAAACTTTTAATGTATAACCAAAATAGCCTATAAAAACAAATTATTAAAGATTAAATATTTGATTAAAAAATTAAGGATGGCCACATATCTCAGGTTGCCCAGACAGTCCTGGTTTATGCCTATTAGTATGGTAGTAAGTATTAATATTGTTCCCCAAAATATTGGTAGACAATACACAAACAACTCCGATATTTCACCTCTCCCAATAGCCATACCCTGTGGTATCTTCTCATGCTGTGGCCATGGGACTTGCTTTGGCCAATGAAATGTTAACTACTGTGATGCACAGAGACACTTGAAAAGCATTTGTACACCTGGGCGTGGTTTTGTGTCTCTACCATGCCGTGAGAACACGTCCAGTAAGCCTGCTGGAATTTAAGAGACGAGTGGAGCAGAGCCAAATTGCCAAAGATAGTTTCGCTAGTCAATTCAACTGAGAACTAGCTTACCCAACTGAGTGACCCACCCAATTGTGAGCAAAACCAGCCAGCAGCACCAGCCTGAATCACCAAACTGTAGACTCATGAGCTAAGAATAACAAAACAAAACATTATTTTAAGCTTCTTTTAACTTTTGCAGTGATTTGTTATTGTATTATCATGTTGATAATTAACTAATAACAGCTGGGGAAACAACTTACACACATATGATTATAAAGTTTATAAATAATACCTTCATTTCCATTAGTTCTGCTGTATTTGGAGGAGTGCTAAGAGCTTTTTCAGCTATCTTCTCAAATTCATCACATAATCTGAAATACCAGACAAAATCAATTTATGTAACTAAGTTTTATTCTTAAATATATTCTTTTTTTTTTAAGATTTTATTTATTTATTTGACAGAGAGAGATCACAATTAGTCAGAGAGGCAGGCAGAGAGGGGGGGGGAAGCAGGCTCCCTGCTGAGCAGAGAGCCCGATGCGGGGCTCGATCCCAGGACCCGATCATGACCTGAGCTGAAGGCAGAGGCCTCAACCCACTGAGCCACACAGGCGCCCTATTCTTAAATATATTCTTATATACTAAATGTGCCATTATGTGAAAAACAAAGTAAGATGATCTTATCTATATGACATCTAAAAATTTGTGCCATTATTCATTCAATACACATTTAATGATCGTCTCTTACATTTGCAACTGTAATACTAAGTGACAGAGATAGAGAATTGTAGAGGATGTAATAATGACTCTCAAGCAGCTCATAATCTTGTATAGAAAACAAGGCCATAAACAATCACTTCTGACCTAGAATTTTAGGGGCTTTACCAGAGATTTAGTTGAGATAGCACCAAAAAAGTAGTCCTAAGTAAGGGAGTGATTAACTCTACTTGTGGCGAACAGTTAACATGGACCTCTATGCTCAGAAACCTCTAGTAATATGCAAACATTTCCTACTTATTTGGGCTGTAGCCCATATAATGAACTTACTGTGAGATTTAAAAAAAAAGGGGGGGGGGGGTAGAAGCTAAAAAAAGACCAGATAAAACATGTAGAAATTTCTTAAAGAAGATTCACTGCGATGGGGTACCTCGGGGGTTCAGGCAGTTAAGACTTTGACTCTTGATTTTGGCTCTGGTCATGATGTCAGGTCATTTGATTGAGCCCTGCCTCAGGCTCCCCACTGGGCATGGAGCCTGCTTAAGATTCTCCCTCTCCTTACCCTTTCTCTCTCTCTCTAAAAAAAAAGGGGGGGGGAGAAGAAAGAAGAAGAAGAAGAATGGCTATGAGGTGAAGGAGAAAGAAACAGCATGGTTGTGAATTTGGGTTGAAGTGGGAAGTGTGGAAGAAGAAAGAGGGTTCTGAAGATGGTTGTAAGTTTGAGAGGCAGAATCCACAGCAGAGGAGAGATTTTTAGTGAGATACAGAGGACATGGGCAACTGGTAGAACCAGCTCCAGAAGGATAGGAGCCACGAGGGTTGAGCCCATAGGCAGAGAGAACTTTGAATGGTGTGACAGACTCTTTCCCAAAAATATGGGGAGACAGGAATGAAGGGTTCTTGCAGAATTGAGGTGAGACACAGAGGGGCAAGAAGTCGAGGCACTTGTATCTGACTGGTCCTCTAATATTCCTGATATGTCCTTTGTACATCCCGTGTGTGGTGAGAGGTATGGTTTGGAGAAAGAGGGGAAAAGCAGATTCAGTACAACCTCAGAAGGGACAGTTAAGAGACAGAGAAAATAGCTATGAAATTAAAATAAATATTTCACTTAGCATGAAGAGCTACAAGTAAAAGACATTTTCACTATTCTCCCAGAACTTTTTTTTTTTTTAAAGATTTTATTTATTTATCAGAGAGAGAGAGGGAGAGCGAGCACAGGCAGACAGAATGGCAGGCAGAGGCAGAGGGAGAAGCAGGCTCCCTGCAGAGCAAGGAGCCCGATGTGGGACTCGATCCCAGGACGCTGGGATCATGACCTGAGCCGAAGGCAGCTGCTTAACCAACTGAGCCACCCAGGCATCCCTCTCCCAGAACTTTTAAAGGAAAAGTGTTTTTACAGTTGAATATGGGATTCTGGCTCCTAGATTGGCTGTGCAGGTACCCGTCCTGCCTCAGCCTTACCCCTCACTCCTCCTTCCTCTTTCCAGCGACACAGCTCAGTCCCAGTTCTTCAAATAACACCATCCATTTTCACACCTCACACCCTTCTACATGTTACTTTTTCTAGTTGGAATTCTTTTATTTACATTGTTCACCTGGTAGACTCCCAGTACTCATGCTCTAAAATGAATTCACGTATCTTCCTCGTAGCTTGCCCTGATTTTTCCCACTTGCCCAGTCTCTGCTGTGAAGGACATTAATCATGTCCTTCTCTGTTCTGTGTCTGTGGCTCACTACAGTATTTACTGAACCTTACTGTAACTTATTGGTTTGTATTTCTATTTCCCTTTAAGACTATAGCTTATAGGGGCGCCTGGGTGGCTCAGTGGGTTAAAGCCTCTGCCTTCGGCTCACGTCATGGTCCCGGAGTCCTGGGATCGAGCCCCGCGTCGGGCTCTCTGCTCCGTGGAGAGCCTGCTTCCTCCTTTCTCTCTGCCTGCCTATTTGTGATCTCTCTCTGTCAAATAAATGAATAAAATGTTTAAAAAAAAAAGACTATAGCTTATAGTAGTTATATATAACTTATATATTATAGTAAATTAAAATATATTATATATTATATATTATATATTATATATTACAGTAGTTATATTCATATTTAGAATATAAGCACCTACTCTTGTGCCTAATACAAGCTTCCTTCAGGCTTTTACAGCCCGAATCTTCTTTTTAATGATCTATTTTTTCCCATATTACCATAACTATTACAAAATTTTTGATTGGGGGGTCTTATATGTGACTGATACCAGAAAAAAGGTTCCCAGAGCAACACGAACACGAGTTGTTGATTCAAGACTAGTTCTACATCTTGCCTACATACAGAGGCATTCTGTTTATACCTTAGCATTCCGTGAGTTTACTTAACATGAGTCAGTTTTCCTAAAATTCCCCAGGTTAGTCAAAAAATAAGTTTTTAGTTAAGACAACAAGTTATTAGCCTTGAAGAGTAATCCCAGTGAGTGAAATTCTAAATTTGAGGATCCATTAGGACCCAGGACAACTATTAGGTAAATCCACTTTGAAAATCCATTTTGTGCATTGATTATACAAACTTAAAACTTAAAACATTAGTGATGTTAGAGAACACCTATCTGACTTGTGCAAACAAAACTGCAAACACTTCTTACTACCACCTTATTTCAAGCAATCAGGAAGGTGCATTTGTGGTGAAAAACTAATAATAATCATAAAATGACAAAGCCAAGTAGAAGTAAGTGTGACATCATCTTCTTGGAGGGTCATTGATGACAGTGTTCTAATCTATAACTTTATTTGAATGACAATTGATTCTATCTAACAATACCCTGAAAAAAAAATACTAGTATCACATAAATACCTTGTATTTACTTCCTGATGATCTCGGAACATTTTAGCTATAAGTTTTCCACAAATAAGTTCTGCTCGTTTCACCAAAGCTCTGATTAATTCCTCACAGCGCATTTCAAACATTCCTAAACGAATAGTCTGCAACATGAAGTATTAAAAGTTTAATGAACATGAAAAGAAAAGATTCCCACAATTTTGCCATTCTCACAATATTGTTTGGGTGTGTGTGTGTGTGTGTGTGTGTGTGTGTGTGGTGTGGTGTGGTGTGTGTGTGCATGTGTGTTTAATATGATGCAGGCAGGATTTTCTAACCTCCCATTTGTATTTTACAACCATCCTCTGGATAAATCTCCTTCAAGAGTTTGTTATCTTGGAAGCCAATTCTATCTCAGGACAACAATGGACATAAGAACTTTGGAGAATTGAGTTATTGCTAAATAGACAGTGGGGGATTTAGATGTTGTATCTGCTCCATACAGAAGAGTAATGCATATTTCGGGTGGAAATTTTGGAAACTATGAAAAAGGACAAACAAAAATCTTAAATTACTAGTCTCCTACAGAACAGAAGTAATCACATTTTGGTGTGATTACCATATTTTCTGAAAGATTTATAAACACTAAAGCAAAAAAACAAAAACAAAATAAAACTAAGCTCTTAGAATTTTTGAGGAGTCAAATCATATAAAGTACAAATTATATAAAGTAGAAGTCAGACTTGAAGTACTAGACTTTCAGCTCTGTGAGGACAAGAACACTGTTTTGTCTACTTCTATATATCCTGGGTTCCCCACAATGCTTGGTTCATGGAGAGGCAATAAGTACTTTCCCTGTTGACAGTTATGGTCTGATTCTTTCACTGTATGATCTAAAAACACATCCTCATAAAACTGGGAAAAGATCCTAGTTACAGAGAACAGTTGTACAAAATGGACCCTTTACCTTTCTAGATGTGTACTGTATCTCCTCTATTAGTTTTTGGTATTTGCGAATTTCTTGCATTATTTTCTCATAACTACGGTTTTCTTCAAGGAAAGCATCAGCATCTTGCTCAGCTTTTCTGGTGACCAGGAAGTCATACTTGTCATAGAGTCTGAGGTGCTCCTTAGGTGCCACACTCTCTCTCATTATCACTTCCTTCACCTTTTCTTTGTGGGCTTCGACAATTTCATCCAGAATTACTGGCTTCAAGGTGGTTGGTTTAGACTTACTTTCCTAAATAAAGGGAAAAATAACATTCATTTAAAAAAATAAAGGTAACTGTATCATTTATCTTTGTAAAAATGCCAATCTTACTGTGTGTGTATGTGTGTGTGTGTGTGTACACACACACACACTCATAAAGTCTTTTTGATTTTTTTAAAGATTTTATTTATTTGACAGAAAGCGAGAGAGCACAAGCAGGGGGAGCAGCAGGAAGAGGGAAAGGAAGCGGCAGACTCCCCACCGAGCAGGGAGCTTGACCGAGATGCAGGACTCGATCCCAGGACCCTGGGATCATGACCTGAGCCCAAGGCAGATGCTTAAATAACTGAGCCACCCAGGTATCCCTCTTTTTTGTTTTCTAATCTCTATAGAAAGAGATTCCGTCTAATAGTATATTGAATAACTAAGTTTCATATACTTTTTTTGTTTTCCTTCAAGGCTACCTAGTTGTGTTTTGGTTTTTCTGTATGCATGAAAGAACTGTCACTTGAAAATACACACAAAATAAAAACACCAAAACCCACATTGTGTTTGTGCAATTGCAAGGTAGTGCTTGCATTGTACTTTATTTTTAAAAAGTAAGCCAGCTCAATGTCATATCATCATATTCTTTGATCACAGTACTTTTTCACCTTGAGGAGTAATCTGTCTAGAACAAAGAAAAATTGTTTACTCATTCATTGACCTTTGATCTTTGATTGTGTGAACAGCAACTAGAAGAAACTGAAATCCCTGGTTACAAAATGTGCGTTCTGCTATCACCATTAGAATAATGAATCAGATAACAACTTTTAATAAGCAAACAAATCTCAATAGCTTGTCTCCTCTTTTCAAATAAGAGGGCAAGGAAATGTGCCTATAGGGTTTATTATCTTGAACCAAGTTACACTTAAAAATATACCTGCTCTACCTTTCATTCGGAAGAAGGGATTTTTCACTCTAACAAAAATTATGATCAGTAGTGGATATTCTAGAGCATTCACTAGATAATATTAAAGGATTCCTTAGAGAACTGGATAATTTATTCAGCTATCCAGGATGCATTTGCCCGCTATGCCCCCTGGGGGATTTTAGGAAATCATAATGGTTAGAATTAGACCCTTCTTGAGAACATTAGTGAATCCCACCACCACCACCACCACTACAACGCTGGGCTCAGTAGATGCTTTGTGCCATCTTTTCTGGGGCCAGCTGGGGGGCGGGGGACTCTGAGCTAAAGAAATCTATATTGTGTATGTACACAAAGTAATTATTGGATCTAATACCAAGCTCATCAATACTCATTATATAATATTTCTTAAATGTATTAATAGCCTGCCTAATGTCTTCAGCTTATAGGTCTATCTTTCTAAACCTAATTGGATACCAGTATATCAGAACTATATTAGAAAGTATACTTTTGATATGAACTCTAATCAGTTCCTATCAAGAGTTAAGGGAAATGATATTTTGAATGAGACAGCTCACGTGTTCGAAAGTCTATCAAAATAAATCATGAGATGCTGATATGCTTGGATTCACAGCATCTTAGGCCCTTGTAGGTTTGTCTTCCATGGGGAAAGAAATGTATTTTAATTTCACTTTCAGTTTCTATCAAAGATTATGATAAGAACACCTCTACAAACCACGTCTGCCATTGCTGTCAAAGGTCATCAAAATCATGTTCAGTCATCTTACTCGAAGTACATTCTACATCGTTTCCAAACTGGGTTACCAGCAAAATATCCCTAGATGATTCCAGCAACCTATTTCTGAGAACAAGCTATCATTGTGAATCCACATCTCTAGGGGCAAGAAGCGGTGGTGGTAGATTTGTATTTTTAAAATATCACCAGGTGGTCCTGATATGTAGGATTTCAGAACTATTACCCCATGTAAAATGTAAGACTTCTCTCTCAAAATCTGATAACAGGGAAAAAGATCTGAGCAGTTTAAATTAACTGCTTAATCCCAGTTAAAACTTGTCATATATTCCTCCTCACTTCAGAAGCCAGGAAACTTAGAACCATATTTTATAACCATTAAATCAAAGTAACTATATTCATTCAAATGATGGTAATACTTTTCTCCACTCTGAGCATGCCTAGTAACTCTTATTAACTCGTTCTATTTGTCTGTTTCATAAACTCCCTCAAATCCTTCTTGAAAAAAGGCAGGGTATGCCTGGAGAAAGATACAATAGCTGAACTGAAATTAAACAAAAGCCAAAGTAAACTACATTTCTCCAGAGACTTCTATTTATGACAATATGAGGAATGTATAACCTGAAAATATCTAGTTCAAAACATATAAGAAGGCCAGAAAAAATGCCAAATATAACTTTTCTAATGCATAGCTAAGGAAGCAAAATAAAATAATAGGGAAAGTCTAGGGGCTAAACGTGAGGGAACACATGAGTTGGGAGGTAATTATGTGTGGAAGTGAACAGCGGCCCTAGAGACTGCTGATCCCTGGTGGCCTAAGCTTTGTTTTAATGAGTCTCTAGCAAGGTGGGCCTACGTGCAGGGGAGGGGGTGGCAGAATGGCTGTTAGGAAACAAAGCCTCAAGCCTGAGCAGAGAGGGACGTCACATTGGCTACCCCCACAGAAAGCCAAGAATACTGAAAGGTGATAGAAAATTTCAGAATGCTGAAAGGTGACAGAACCTCTGAATGAGGAACCAACAACGCCCTGTTTTGACCTTGTTTTTCGGTGGAGAAGAAAAAAGACCGTGGCCTTAAGATTGTGACCACCAGCTTGTTCTCATGCAGACTTGGTAAGCATTCACACTGCCCGTGTTGTCCACAAAATCCTTGGCAAGAATTTTATTTAAAAATGGTCCTTGGGGGCACCTGGGTGGCTCAGTGGGTTAAAGCCTCTGCCTTCAGCTCAGGTCATGATCTCAGGGTCCTGGGATCGAGCCCTGCAACAGGCTCTCTGCTCAACAGGGAGCCTGCTTCCCCCTCTCTCTCTGCCTGCCTCTCTGCCTACTTGTGTCTCTGTCAAATAAATAAATTAAATTAAATTAAAAAAAAAAAAGATTGTTGGTCTGGAGAGACCTCCAGAGTAACTGTGAGGAGAATATGCAAATTTGGGAGGAACCACCTTAAATTAAGGCCTTAAGGACTTCCTTGCATGAAGTTCTTACATGTATGAGCCCATAATAATAAAGGAAAAACACCCATAGAAATAAACCACCATAAACAAGTCAGATCAGTGAATGGAGAAGTGAAAGAGAAATGAATATACAACTAAATACAGGGGACAATAAAAAGTGACAAGTCCCATGTGACAACTTAATGGAATTCCTAGAAAATAAAAATAATGAAAAAATAGAAACTTTACAATGAAGATAAATATCCTCACAATGGATAATTTCACAATCACAATGTTGAATAAAATAAAACAAGTCACTGATTATAAGAGGATTCCACATATATACACAGACATGGAAACACTAAATGGAAATTGTTTAGGGATATGCAGACAGGTAGCAAGTGTATCTTAAAAATTTCAGATTAAGAACTACAAAATTCAAGATTGTGATTCTTTTGCTAGAAGGCAGAAGCAGAGGAAGGTGAACAGGGAAGGGCAGTGGGGAGCAGGAAGAGCTTAAAGGTATCAGTAATATTACATTTCTCTAGTTAGATTGTAAGTACACAGGGGTAACTTTATTACCACTTAAAACTACACACTAGTCTCCTGGACCCTTTCCTGTACATGAAATATTTGTGAACTATTTTAAAAATAAAAAAGAGGGGTGTCTGGGTGGCACAGTCGGTTTTAGCTCAGGTCATGATCTCATGGTCGGGAGATCAAGCCCCATTTTGGGCTCTGTGCTCAGTAAAGAGTCTGCTTCAAATCATCTCTCCTTCTCTCTCCCCCTCTGCCTGCCCCAGCTCATGTGCACACACGCGCTCTAAAATAATATTTTTAGGGATGCCTGGGTGGCTCAGTGGGTTAAAGCCTCTGCCTTCAGCTCAGGTCATGATCCCAGGGTCCTGGGATCAAGCCCCGCATCGGGCTCTCTGGTTGGCAGGGAGTCTGCTTCCTCCTCTCTCTCTGCCTGCCTCTCTGCCTACTTGTTATGTCTGTCTGTCAAATAAATAAATAAAATTTTTAATAAATAAATAAAATAATATTTTAAAAAAAATAAAATAGGAAGGAAATAAGAAAGCTACTGATTGGACTTACAAAGCTTGAAAACCTTTTAAGTTAAGGAATTATCAGACATGCTCGACTTGCATACTAGACTGCAGTAACTCCCGTTGAAATGTACAAGTTCAGCATAGCTTTGCTAAATAAATGGCCAGAGAGAGAAGGGAAGCATAATCTGTGATTTGAGAGTACAGACACTAATGCTGATGGGAAAAGGAATATGAGGAGAGTAACCAACTGGAGGACCATCTGAGAAAGCTAGAGAAGTATTAGGGGGTGTGCAGCATGGCGTGGGTGCCACAGCAAACCCTGACTGACTGCCTTAAACCTGATCACAACTTTAATTCCTTCCCTTAAGAAAAGTTTCAGTCCAATGCAAGACTAGACTAAGTAACTAAGTATACTGTAATGGAAAAATTGTATTTTTTAATTAAAAGCTTCTCATAAGCCAATGTTACCAAGCCATTTATATTCCGCACAGCAGAGGATACAGGTCTACACCTTTTAGAAGTTGTTTGAAATGAATGTCATCATCAAAATTCAAGCAATCAGAATATCCTTGTTACTTACCCATTTGGAATACAGTTTTGTTTCAACTCTTGGCACAAAACTGACAGCCTTAATCATGATATCATAAACATTTAGAAGGATGTCTATATAGTCACTGAACTCAGGTTCAAACTTAATGGTGTCATTTTCAAGAATCAGCCTCATGATGAAACCGGGATGTTCAAAAGCTCTAACAGAATCCTGCAAAAAAAAAAAAAAGTATACATGTATGTGAGTATATACATATACACACACACACACACACACACACACACACATATATATATATATGAATTGGGAGAGACTAAGCAGTGCAGTGATCCCAATTAGAACTCATGGGAACTCACCTTTCCTCTTATGCCCTAGACAGTTAAGCCAATGAGGAGTTCTACTAAAAAGTGCAAGAGCAATTCCCAGCTAGACGTGCTGGTGTTTAGTACCCACCGGGCCTACAGATCAACCAGAGTTGGGGTCAAGGTTTCAGAAAAAGGAGGATGTGCATAGCAGTGGGGCTCTGGAATCGTGCAAGAAAGAGCTTAAGAGAACATTCTGATTCCCAAGCCCAGCTCATAGTCGAACAGGACCTTCTTCTGGAAAGAAGAGAGTTCCTTGCAGAAACCTCCCCCAGCCATCATGGCCCAAATTTCCCAATGAGAAGTTTTCACTTCTCTTCACTAATCCTCACCAACTAGGTGATACCCATATATCCTGAATATTCAGGTTGATACTAAGTGTTTTTAAATAGGTAAGTGATCTAAAGATATACTTCTTCCTCTTCCACTGGTAAAGGTCTTTTTTTTTTTTTTAAATCTTCTTCCTCTTGAAAATAAATAAGCAGTTGAATAGTGGTGTTATGGCACCATACTTACTGGTGGTTGTGCTATTAAGTCTGTGAAATCCTGCATGGAGACCAAAGTGAGTTCTTGCAGCTGTAAAGTCATAAGCGTAGCCGCGCAGTTGAAAAAAGATTCCAATTTGGCACTGCTGTCACCAGTTGGCAATTGCTTTTTTTTATTACCTTGGTAATAAATATTCTGAACTTCTGGAAACCACCTTGAAAGCACAAAAGACTTTTAAAAGTTAATACTTCCAGTGACTCACTCCTTTTACATTAAGCATTAACAGTAACTTCTGGACATCCAAAGTTCTTCATAGAGAGCTCTATTGCTAACCGACATTATCTACCCTCTGAAATGTAAGCACTAGTGTATTTCATTTTTTCTAGGAAAAGAAATTTTAATCAAGGCCAAGAGAAGATGACTCAACAATGTGATGTGGTGAGGAAAAAAAGAAAAAAACCCAACAAGATCAAAAAATAAAACCCTGACTCTAACTCCTGAAACTATGCTTTCTGTACTTTTTGAATAAAAGTTTATTGACTATTACAAAATATTATGTACCAGTCTCCAAAATGTTCTTTAGGGAATGGATTTGTTAGTTTAAAGCTAAAATGTAAATAGCTGTTTAAACCAAGAGAGAGCTTATTTAGTTCAACTCACTTGGTACTATATGTTATTCTGTTTCACAATGACTTGAAAACAAGACAAATCAATAAAATCAAGTGTATTATTTTATTCCCCTTAATGTGAAACCCTGAAAGAATGACTGATTTAAAACAAAGTTTCAAACGTGTATGTAACCTTGTAATAGAAATGTAAATTCACATATAGATACATAATAAGTTTTTAGTTTATAAAACCACTAATACTACAAAATTAAGGAATACTGATACTTCTTTCATAAGAGACCATGAATTTTTTTTTTAAGATTTTATTTATTTATTTTACAGAGAGAGATCACAAGTAGACAGAGAGACAGGCAAAGAGAGAGAGAGGGAAGCAGGCTCACTGCTGAGCAGAGAGCCTGATGCGGGACTCGATCCCAGGACCCTGAGATCATGACCTGAGCCGGAGGCAGCAGCTTAACCCACTGAGCCACCCAGGCGCCTGAGATCATGAATTTTTTTAAATGGTAAATTCACATATAGATACATAGTAAGTTTTTGGTTTGTAAAACCACTAATACTACAAAATTAAGGAATACTGATACTTCTTTCATAGGAGATCATGAATTTTTTAAAAAACAGAGCCCACATACTTTCAGGAATTGCCAAATCCTTCAAGAAAGATCTCAATTTTAAATACATGTATTCATTTCTTTAACAAATATGTGTTTAATGTCTACATGCTAGAAACAGTTTCAAGGGAGATGTAAAAAGATATGACATCATCTCTTTTCTAATAAAAAGGCAATGTGTCATAGCAGAAAAACAGTCTTGAAGTCAAAGGATTGAGATAAAATTTTCCATTTAAGTAACAGAGAAGGGTTTTATAATGAAAATGGCAATTTCATTGAAAGATGGAAATGAAATGAGAAGGAGTGTGAGGAAAGGATCTGAAGTAGAAGTGGGATAATGAGAAAAATAGGTGGGTAAGTGGGGCTAATTTATCCAATAATTTCATTGTCTATAATAGAAGTAATAGAGAGATTTCTTCCTAGAAGATAGAAAGAAAGAAGTGGGGGGAAGTCTGAGAGGACTTTAGTAGAATTGGGAGCTGAACACGAGAAGCTGGGACAGCCTCAGTCTCTAAAATGAAGCCATGGCAGATCTTTCTGCAGTAAGGTGTCCTTGTTGAAGCAACACATAACGAGGAAAACTAACAAATACTATATAGAGAAGGGCAATGCTACATTAAGAAAGGGGACTGAGAAACTTCCGGTAGTTTGGACAAGAGATGGAGTAAGTTTGGAGCTACAGAACTGGAAAATGGACAAATAAAAAGACATGTTTTAAAAATTATTCTGTCATTGTCCCAAAGATATTTACGGGGCTCCCTATTATGTACAAAACACTTTGTGCAAAATATTAGTCAGTCTCCAAAGTGCCTTGAGGCTAAGAGAGGGAGGAAAAGGCAAACACATAAATACATATTATAAAAGGAAGGCATTAAAAGAGAATAAAGGGTCAGAGGTATTCAGAAGGAAGAGATCATTTTTAAGGGGTAACAATAGAGATTTCATAGAAGAAGGATCATTTGAGCTGGGTACTGAAGGACAGAAGAGAGGCTTCTCCAGTAATGAGCTACATCAAGTACTGTAAATAGCATAAATCATAATATTTTGCTGATGGTATTCAAGAGGATTTTGTTGTTAAATTTCCTTAACCTCTGATTCAGTTTGATAGAATTATGTGTAAAGATGGTAATGCTAAGAGTCACAAGTTTAAGAAGGAAGCAACTAAACAACTTTCAAATTTTCCTAGAATTCCCATCCCACAGATGAAAACAAAGAAGAGTCACTAATTTTTTTAAAAAATCAATAATTGGTTAAAAAGGAGAACAAAGAGACTTTATCCACTGAATACTTAAGACTTATAGACTGATGTTAGAAGTTATGTCTTGTTTAATTTAACAGGACTATTTCTCCAGGCATGGCCCAAGGTAAAAGTCTTTTCAGACCTGAGAATGGAAGAGCTAGGTTAGGTCCAGGTCGCAGAAGACCTTAAAAGGTAGGTTAAGAAATGGTGACTTATTTTGTCAACAAAAGGGAAGCACTAAATTAGGGGTTAGGACATGTCACATGACAGTGGTTTGTAGGCTACACAGGAAGCTAAAAGAGCCCACCAAGGGTAGTTGCAGTGGGAATAAAAAGGCATACACAAGAAAGAGGCTTCTGAGAGAAGATCAAGAACAGTTGGTGGTCCTTAGTCTAAAAAACATAAAAGGATTCAAATCATAAAAAACCATAAATCAGTAACAGAAAGACACTCTGGCAATATGTAACTACATAGAAATTAAACAACACAATCCTAAATGGCCAGTCAAAAAGGAATTCATATGGGAAATCAAAAAATAATTTGAGATCAATGAAAATGAAAACACCATTTACCAAAACTCACAGAACACAAAGAAAGCAGTTACTGGAGGAAATTTATAGATGTCAACGGCTACACTAAAAATGAAAAAAATCTTAACTCAGTAACTCAATTCCACTAGAAAATGGAAAAAGAGCAAACTAAACTCAAAACAAGGAGAAAGGAAGAAATAAAGATTTGAGAAGGGGAAAAAAATAGAGAATAAAAAAAGATAGAGAAAATCAACAGACCCAAAATTTGGTTTTTTAAAAGATCAGCAAAATTGGGGAGGAGCAAGATGGCAGAGGAGTAGGAAAGCTAAATTTTATCTCATCCCAGGAATTCAGTTAGTTACCAAACCATTCTGAACACCTACAAACTCAACAGGAGATCAAAGAATAGCAGCAATTCTATGAATGGAAAAGTGAACACTTTCTGGAAGGTAGGACTGTGAAGAAGAGAATCCAGGGCAATATTAGAGATGATAGACCACAGGGGAGAGAGCTTCTATCATCTGGCTACCAGCAAGTGATAGAGCAGTGGAGCAAAAATCTGAACATTAAGAAGTCTGCTCCACTGAGGGACGTCGCTCCAGCGGCTGAATGGGAGGGAGGTGAAACCCTCACTGGACTGTGTGGTCTCAGGACCCTCGGGGTCACAGAAAGACTGGGCAGAGCTCAGTGGCACAGCTCCCAAGTGTTGGAGGAGGGAAGCCAGCTGCAAAGACAGAGCCGAGGAGTGGGCTCTCAGCTCAGGGTTGCCATAAATCATTATCTGTGGCACAGTTGGGCCACTACTCTCCAAGAAGGGACCCCACAACTAGCAAATCTGGGGAGACTCTCCTTCCTCCACTGGGAGGAGCAGCATGGGATCCTGCCACAGGAATCTGCTGAGTTTGGACACTCCAAATGGGGTTGCATGCCAAAGACAGAAATGCTCAGTCACAGGCCAAGTGAGCATGAAGTGTGGCCAGGGACCAGGGAGAGAGGAGTGATTGACTGCTTTTCTCTGAGGCCACACTGAGGAGTGGGGCCCTGACCTCTCACCTCCTCTGGGGCCAGAGACTGGGAAGCCACCGTTTTCATTCTCATTCTCCAAATCTATACAGAAAGCTTTCAGGGAACAAAAGCTACCAGGAGCAAACCCAAGTGGATTATTCTGCCTGGCCCCTGGCAAGGTCAATGCAACTCCACCTCAGGCAAAGACATGTGAAAATCAGTGCAACAGGCCCCTTACCCAGAAGATGATCAGCAAGAACATCCAGCCAAGACCAAGTTTACTGATCAATGAGAAGTGCAAAACTCTAGCATTAGGGGAATATAGCACATAGAATTCATGGCTTTTTCCCCATGACTCCTTAGTCTTTCAAAGTTAATTTTTAAAACTTTTTTTCTTTTTCTATTTATTTTTTGAATTTTTATTCTTTTCAACTACCATCTTATCAATTCCTTTTTAAAAATCTTCTTAGATTTTCAGTTTTACAGTCATATTCTATCCCTTCATTGTATTTAATCTTATTTTTTTATATAAGTTGTTCTTTCTTTAAAATTTTGGGATACACTTTCTTCTGACAGATGAAAATATACCCTAAACCTAGTATATGGCTTTGTTCTAGTCTCCTGCCTGATCACATTCTCTTTATTTTTTCCTTATTTTTTTTCTTTTTTCAATGAGTTTCTTATCAATTCCTTTTTAAAATTCTTTTTAAATTTTCATCTTTATAGTCATATTCCATCCCTCCATTGTATTTACCCTTATTTTTGTATATATATAAGTTTTTCTTTCTTTAAAATTCTGGGAAGCAATTTCTTCTAATAGACCAAAATACACCCCAGATCTAGTGTGTAGCTCTGTTCTATTCACCACCCTTTTCCCATTTCTTTCCCCTCCAGTTTCAGATCTCTTCTGATTTGTTTAGTGAATGTTTTTCTGGAGTCATTGTTACCCTTTTAGCATTTTGTTCTCTCATTCATCTATTCTTCTCTAGACAAAATGACAAAACAGGAAAACTCACCTCAAAAAAGAAAGAAAGAATGAACGAACAAGAGGCAGGACTGACTGATGGAAGCCTAATCAATATGGACGTTAGTAAGAACTAGAGTTCAGAATGACAATTATAAAGATACTAGCTGGGCTTGGGAAAAGCATAAAAGATACTAGAAAATCCCTCTCTGGAGAAATAAAATAGCTAAAATCTAACCAAATTGAAATCAAAAAGGCTATTAATGAGGTGTAATAAAAAAAGAGGCTCTAACTGCTAGGATAAATGAGGCAGAAGAGAGAATCAGTGGGGCACCTGGGTGGCTCAGTGGGTTAAGCCTCTGCCTTCAGCTCAGGTCATGATCCCAGGGTCCTGGGATCAAGCCCCACATCAGGCTCTCTGCTCAGCAGGGAGCCTGCTTCCCTCCCTCTCTCTGCCTGTCTCTCTGCCTACTTGTGATCTCTCTCTGTCAAATAAATAAATAAAATCTTAAAAAAAAAAAAAGAGAGAGAATTAGTGATATAGAAGACCAAATGATGGAGAATAAAGAAGCTGGATAAAAGAGAGATAAACAACTACTAGACCACAAGGGGACAATTCAAGAGATAAGTGACACAATAAGATGAAACAGTATTAGAATAATTGGGATATTAGAAAAGAAAGGGAGGGGCAGAAGGTATATTGGAGCAAATTATAGCAGAGAACTTCCCTAATTTGGGGGAAACAGGCATCAAAATCCAGGAGCCACAAAGAATCCCCCTCAAAATCAATAAAAATAGGCCAACACCCCATCATCTAATAGTAAAACTTACAAGCCTTGGAGACAAAGAGAAAATACCAAAAGCAGCCTGGGACAAGAGGTCTGTAACCTACAGTGGTTGAAACATTAGATTGGCAGCAGACTTATGGCAGCCTGCCCGGTCAGAAAGGACTGGCATGATATATTCAGAGCATTAAACAAGAAAAGCATGCAGCCAAGAATACCATATCCAGCTAGGCTATCATTGAAAATAGAAGAAGAGATAAAAAGCTTCCAGGACAAATAGAAACTAAAAAAAAATTTGTGAACACCAAACCAGCCCTACAGGAAATATTGAAAGGGGTCCTCTGAGCAAAGAGAGAACCTTAAAGTAACAGACCAGAAAGGAACAGAGACAATATACAGTAACAGTCACCTTACAGGCAATACAGTGGCACTAAATTCATATCTGTCAATAGTTATCCTGAATGTAAGTGGGCTAAAAGCCCCAATCAAAAGACAAAGGGTATCAGATTGGATAAAAAAATAAGACCCATCGATATGCTGTCTACAAGGGATTCATTTTAGACCCAAAGACACCTCCAGATTGAAAGTGAGGGGTTGGAAAACCATTTACCATGCTAATGGACATCAAAAGAAAGCTGGGGTGGCAATCCTTATATCAGATAAATTAGATTTTAAACCAAACACTATAATACGAGATGAGGAAGGACACTATATCATACTTAAAGGGTCTGTCCAACAAGAAGCTCTAACAATTTTGAATGTCTATGTCCCGAGCATAGGAGCAGCCAATTATATAAGCCAATTAATAACAAAATCAAAGAAACACATTAATAATAATACAATAACAGTAGGACATGAAAACCCCCCTCACTGAAATGGACAGATCATCTAAGCAAAAGATGAACAAGGAAATAAAGGCTATAAAGGACACACTGAACCAGATGGACTTCACAGATATATTCAGAACATTCCATCCCAAAGCAACAGAATACACATTCTTCTCTAGTATACATGGAAAATTCTCCAGAATAAATCACATCCTGGGTCACAAATCAGGACTCAACTGGTACCAAAAGACTGGGATCATTCCCTGCATATTTTCAGACCATGATGCTCTGAAGCTAGAACTCAATCACAAGAGAAAAGTTGGAAAGAACTCAAATACATGGAGGCTAAAGAGCATCCTACTAAAGAATAAATGGGTCAACTGGGAAATTAAAGAATTTTAAAAATTCATGGAAACGAATGATAATGAAGACACAATTGTTCAAAATATTTGGGATGCAGCAAAGGAGGTCTTAAGAGGAAAGTATATAGCAATACAAGCCTTTCTCAAGAAACAAGAAAGGTCTCAAATATACAACCTAACCCTACCCCTAAAGGAGCTGGAGAAAGAACAGCAAAGAAAGCCTAAACCCAGCAGGAGAAGAGAAATCATAAAGATCAGAGCAGAAATCAATGAAATAGAAACCAAAAGAACAGTAGAACAAATCAACGAAACTAGGAGCTGGTTCTTTGAAAGAACTAATAAGATTGATAAAACCCAGACAGACTTATCAAAAAGAAAAGAAAAAGGACCCAAATTAATAAAATCATGAATGAAAGAGGAGTGATGACAACCAACACCAATGATATACAAACAATCATAAGATTGTTTTGATTGTGAGTACCTATATGCTAGCAAATTAGACAATCTGTGAGAAATGGATACATTCCTAGCCAAGTATAAACTACCAAAACTGAACCAGGAAGAAACAGAAAACCTGAACAGACTCATAATCAATAAGGAAATTGGAGCAGTAATCAAAAATCTCCCAAGAAAAAGAGCCCTGGGCCAGATGGCTTCCCAGGGGAATTCTACTAAACATTTAAAGAAGAATTAATACCAACAAAAACTAGAGGCCAATGACCCTTATGCACGTACATATGAAAATCCCCAACTCAATCCAACAGCATATAAAAGGAGTTATTCTCTATGGCCAAGTGGGATTGGGATTTATCTCAGGAATCAGATTAGTTCAGTACATGAAAACCAATATAATGTATTAATAAAGTAGAAAAATCCATTATTTCAGCTGCAACCCCCCCACACACACATTAGGCAAAATCTGTGGTATTGTATGATAAAAACAGTCAACAAACTAAGTTTGAAAGGGAAATTCCTTAACCTGATAAAGGGAAATTATACAGCTAACTAAATGCTGAAAGACTGAAAGTGTTCCCCTAAAATCAGGAACAAAACAAGGATCTCTGCCCTTGCAACTTCTTTTCAACACTATACTGGAGAGTCTAACCAAAACAATTAACCAAGGACAAGAAGAAAACCACACAGATAAGAAATGAAGAAGTAGAGCTGTCTATTTGCAGATAACACAATCATATATATATATGTGTGTATATATATATACATATATATATATGTATATATATATATAAGATATAAAGTTTACACACACCAAAAAAAAAAAAATCATTGGTACTAATAAACAAGTTTAGCAAGGGTGCAGGATACAAGATCAGTATACAAAAAAATAATTAGACTTTATCAAAATTAAAAATATTTGTGCCTCAAGATGCCTGGGTGCCTCAGTTAGTTAAGCAACCAACTCTTGATCTCAGCTCAAGCCTTGATCTCAGGGTCATGAGTTCAAGCCCCATGTTAAAAAAAAAATGTACCTCAAATTTATGCCTATCAAGAAGATGAAAGGATCAACCACATAATGAGAGAAATATCTGCAAATCATGTAACTGAGGGCTTAGTATCCAGAATATACCAAGAACTCTTAAAATTCAACAATAAAAAGATTACTCAATACAAAGTAAGCAATGATCTGAATAGACATTTATCCAAACAAGATAAACATATGGACAGTAAGCATTTGAAAAGATGCTCAATATAACTAGTCATTAGGGAAATGCAAATCAAAACCTCAGTAAGATAGAACTTCACATCTACTAGGATGACTATATATAATCAGAAAGATGGATAGTAACAAGTGTCGACAAGGATGTAGAAAATAGGAACCCTCATACATTGCTGGAAGGAACGTAAAATCTAACAGACGCTTTAGGAAACACTGTGGGATTTCCTCAAAAAGTTAACCACAGAGTTATTACGTAACCCAGTAATTCTACTCCTAGGTATCCACCCAAGAGAACTGAAAACATGTTTATACAAATTTCATAGCAGCATTATTCCTAATAGGCAAAAGATAGTAACAACACAAATGTCCATCTACTGATGAATGGATAAACAAAATGTGTTAGATCCATACAATGAAATATCATTTGGGGGGCGCCTGGGTGGCTTAGTGGGTTAAGCCTCTGCCTTCGGCTCCGGTCATGACCTCAGATCCTGGGATCGAGCCCCACATCGGGCTCTCTGCTCAGTAGGGAGCCTGTTTCCCCTTCTCTCTCTGCCTGCCTCTCTGCCTACTTGTGATCTCTCTCTCTCTCTCTCTGTCAAATAAATAAATAAAATCTTTAAAAAAAAAAAAGAAAGAAATATCATTTGGCCAGAAGAAGGAATGAACTATTGATATATGCTATAACATGGATGAACCTTGAAAACATCATGCTTAGTGTAAGAAGTGAGACATAAATGAATACATATTATATCATTCCACAGAGATGAAATGTTTAAAATGGGGACAGAAAATGTACTAGTGATTGTCAGGGCATGTTGGAGGGGAAATCGGGAATGACTGATAACAGATAAAGCGTTTCTTTTGGGGGGTGATGGAATTAGTGGTGATTACTGCAAAACCTTTGAATATATTATAAGCTACTGAAATGTACACAAGAAAGTGGTGATTTTATGGTGAGTGAATTATACCTCGATTTAAAAATATAGTTAGCAATACACTGACTATGGCTGGAGGCAGGGTAGGGGTGGTAAAGATGTAGACGATAAGCAACAGATAGAAAAAGTCACAAAGTTTTCAGCTTGGCCTGGGAATGGTCTAGAACAAGAAGAGCAGCTGGCTTGGAAGAGAGAATAACCCCCGTGACAGAAATGCTGATATTTCCATGCTGACGTGACATTCAACAGGAGACATAGTATGAGGTTAGCAACAAGGTCCTAGAGCTCAAAAAACATAAGATCTTGAGACAGATAAGACAGATGAAATACTGACATTGTCAAGAATATAAAGAAGACTCACAAGAGTAAACACCTGAGAGGTCCCCACTCTTGAGAATAGCAAGAACAAGTACAGCTAAGAAACAAACAAACAAACAGAAAAACCAGAGGCAACACAGACCTAGAAAAACAGCTTCCATCAGGCAGGGGTGATAAACCACAAATGCTGAAGAGAAGCAGAGAATGAGTACTGAGAGAACACATCTGGGTTTGGCGTAGATACCGTAATTAATCATTTGCTAACTGTTTCTCCATTGTGGTAGGCTGGTTCTACCTTTTAGCCATGATAAACTCATTCCGGTCCACTATTTAAAGTACAGTCAGAGTGTTTCCCTCTTAGAATCAATCAGGAAGCATTGAGGGCTAGAGCAAATCAATCTACAACCCTCCACAAAAATTTTCAGCAAAGGTTTATTCTGCTCTGTACTTTGACACCCAATTTACCAAAATTTATGGTGGTAATGTATTCCTGCACTATAACCCGAAGTTACTGATCAAGAAAATTTATCGGTTTTATGTCCTTAAGGGGTCATTTTCTTCTCTGTAATTAATTATGGGGTTTCATTCTATAGCTCTCATCTATTTTTTATGTTAACTAAATACTAATATTAAATAAAATTCTAAAGTTCTTTCAAGTGACTTCAGACAAAGAATTTGATTCTAAAATATTGGAGGAAAAAAATAAAGATGCAATCTTAAGCTATCAGGATGTATCTCTAAGTAACTTATGGAAATCATGAAACCATGCTGGAGTTTCACGCCCTCTGCTATCTGCAATTTGAGCTAATTTTAACATCCTATTTATAATAACGCAATAACCCATGATAGAAACATTTTCCTGTATTGTCTCAGAGCACATTGTCTGGCACCTACATCGGTAATTATCATATGTGACTATTCCATTTTTAAGAGTCGAGCCAAGATGTTTAATTATCATTTGATAAGTCTAACCTCTCAGCGTGATTGTAAACTCCTTTAAAGAATATATTTTCCGCACCTAATCGTGCTTTAAACTTCCTTCATTCCCCATCCAAAAGCAAAATGAAAGAGGTACAGTGCCTTAAATGTATTAATAGTAGATGTCGAATATCTAGCAAACGGATTAGTTGACAATCATTCTCTCCATGGTATTCAACCCCTCTCACAGAGCAGAAGCAGAAACCAGACATTGAGAGAAAAAAACAGTATAATCATTTTAGTTCCTGCACAATCTATGCTGTGTAGAACATCTGGGTAGACAGTACAGACCAATTCGGTTAAAGACACTATACTTAGTTCTTGAACAGAAGTAATTACAAACTTGTTAAAATCAGATTTTCTAAATGCAGTTAAAATACAGTTCCCCGCCAATAACATTTTTCAATTTGTGCTTTCCTCCATGAAATTTTAAAACTTTACATTTTAAGGAGAGTCTCTTTAGCAGATTCCATGTGTTTCATGACAATGGACTGAAATATTGACAGTTCTAATGCATCCTGACGATTATGGAATTCTTCTACATCAACTAAACGTAATTTTCTGCAAGACATAAAAATAAACAATAATTAAGGCAGGAGATTTTTTTGCATTAAATGTTTTTGTTAACTGATCTCAAAAATATAATATTCCTCAGTTTTATCATTAAAATTTGTGTTTAATAAAATTAAATATTTAAGAACATGAGATTTTTAAATTTTTAAAATAATGTAATTAAATTTGATAAGAACACAACATAAGATTATGAAACATTATTGTGAAGTAAAACAGAGTTGAAATAACTGGGATTTGATAGAAAATTTAGACCGATTTTTGCTTTCAAATTGGAATAATTGCAACAGGAAAAGAAGTAAAGCTCAAAGCTTAAGAAAGCCCACTATATCTGAAACAAAAATTGTACCCACTCTGGAAAGAAAGTAATCTTGCATTTTAGGGAGCCATGTAGTAGGGGAATTCTCACACCTGATTAAGTCCTAATATATCAGTCTTTTGATCCTGTCTGGTTTTGACTTTTTTTATTATGTTCAGTTAGGCAACATACAGTACATCATTAGTTTTTGATGTAGTGTTCAAGGATTCACTATTTGCATGTAACACCCACTGCTCATCACATCACCTAGTTATCCTATCCCCCCACCTCCCTCCCTTCTGTAACCCTGTTTCTTTCTTGGAATCCAGAGTCTCTCATGGTTTGTCTCCCTCATGACTTTTAAGAAAACACAGTGCTTCCTCTAGTCAACAGTTTCCCACACACCTACTTTTCTGACTACAGTGCTATGGATCTTTGTTATGTATATGATTTACAAATTAAGAAGTTTCTGTTGTGGGCTCTATTCTGGATGTGGACCCCAATTTAAAAAAAAAAAAAATTTCTGTTGGGGAAATTGGACAGCCCCATGCAAAATAATGAAATTGAACCCTTATCTTATACCATACTCAACAATGAACGCAAAATGGATACAAGACAGGAATGTAGGACCTGAAACCATAAAGCCCCTAGAAAAAAACATGGGTGATACATCCCTGGACACGAGTGTTGGCAATGATTTTTTGGATCTGATGCTAAAAGCAAAGGCAACAAAAGCAAAAAATGAACAAGTGTCACCACATCAAACTAAAATGCTTCTGCACAACAAAAAATCAACCATTAACAAAATGAAAAGGCAATCTATTGAATGGGAGAAAATATTTGCAAATCATATATTGAAAAGGGGTTAATATCAAAAATTTATAAAGAACACATACAACTCAACAGAAAAAAAATCTGATTAAAAAATGGGCAGAGGATCTGAATAGACACCTCTCCAAGAAGACATACAGATGGCGAACAGGTATATGACAAGATGTTCACATTACTAATCATGAGGGAAATACAAATCAAACCACAATGAGATTGTCACCCCACACCCGTTAAAACGGATATGAAAAAAGGATAGGAAATAACAAGCATTGGTGAGAATGTGGACAAAAGAGAATCCTTGCACACTGTTGCTGGAAAGGTAAATTGGTACGGCTGCTACGGAGAATAATACGGCGTTCCTCAAAAAGTAAAGAATAGAACCACCAGATTATTACACACCAATTCTACTTCTGAATATTTATCTGAAGAAAATGAAAACACAATAAAAGAACAATGTATGCCCATGTTCACTGCATTATTTCTAATAGCCAAAACATGGAAACAACCTACATGTCCATTGACGGGTAAATAAAAGGTGGTGTACGTATATACACAGCGGAATATTATTCATCCATAAAACAGAATGAAAGCTTACCATTTGAGACAACATGGATAAAGCCTGAAGGCATTATGCTAAGTTAAATAAGTCAAACATAGGAAGACAAATAAATACCTTTGTAAACTCCTATGTGCAATCTAAAACGACAAAAACTGAGCTCACGGACATAGAAAACAGATTGGTGGTTGCCTGAGGCATGGAATGGAGGGTGGGCAACATAAGCTTCACTTTCTTAGATTTTTCTTAGATTTCTTAGATTTCTTCACTTCCTTTTATTTTTATTTTTTTTAAGATTTTATTTATTTATTTGTCAGAGAGAGAGAAAGAGCACAAGCAGGGGGAGAAGCAGGCAGAGGGAGAAGCGGGCTCTCTGCTGAGCAGGGAGCCAGATGTGGGACTTGATTCCAGGACCCAGGGATCATGACCTGAGCCAAGGGCACACGTTTAACTGACTGAGCCACCCAGGTTCCCAACATCTTCCTTTTATGTTCAACTACTGTAATTCCTAGCCCGTGGTAATTTCCACATATATGTACCCACAAGCTATACATACATCTTCATATATGCACACTACTTTTCAAGCAAAAATGCCCATATGCTATGTAGGCTGTGACTGTATTACAGATGCTCTCTCTGACATTCAGTGGGCTCTGTCAAACTCACTACTGAAGGACATGAACTTGGACATTCCATCTACAAGCATCTCCTTTCAGCTTTCCACACTCTTGCATTTTTGCAGTCGTTCCGATGACTTTTGCATTACCTTTCTCCATACCACTGCCTCACATAGAGAGGTCCTATACTTTCAACACCTGCTGAGAGTCAGGCCAAACACTTTTCATCTAGAGGATGGATGTCCTTTATAGTCAATCCTGGCTCCTACTCTGAGAGGCAGTGCTGCTGACTGCCTGCCCCACTCAACATTCTCATAGAGTGAAAATGACTCATGTCTACGGGGGCAACATTGGAATTGGTGGAGTGCTCTTCCTACCCACAGACTGCAAAGCTTCTTTCTCATTTGTCTTCACCCCAGATGCCCTGAGGTTTGCTTCAGTCGCTGCTACTAATACTTCTGCCACTATGACCATGGACAACAGGTTTGGGCACATCCATTGTTTACTGTTTTTTTTTTAATCTCAACTTTGTTCTGTTTTTCTTCCCCTTCATTTTCTCGTCTCTTGCCTCCTGACATTGGCCAACAAAGTCCAGCCCGTTATGGACAATACTAGGCACGGCAGCCTCACCCGCCTGCATCCAATGCAGTGTATCCTGGCAATTCCATACAGATCCATATCTATGAATGGATATAAAAGAAAACAACACTGGCGGTGTTGTAAAAATGAAATATATACATCACTGTATGAAAATATCCTTCGTGAGAGTGATACTATACAGTGTGACCTCATGACTGCATGCATAATTAAATCATGGCCAAATTCAAGCAAAGAAATCCACATTATACAATGGAAAGCTGAAAGATGTTCTAACAGTATTCAGTCTGACCAACAAAAGCCATTTTTATGCTATGGATATGTGTGCCTGTGTGTGCATACACATATATATTTGATAATATGAATACAAATAAAAATAATGAAAGATATCCCACTAGATGGTTATCATGGGTCTTTGGGCTGGTGGAAAGGAAGGCAGAGATGAGGAAAAGAAAGGCTGGGGGAAGTCAGGCAAAGTAAAGACTGGACTTAAAAAGTATATATGATCACATTTACATGTTTATGTAAAGTTACATATGTAGTTGCATATTTAATTAAAATTTGTTTTTAAAAAGGCAGACAGGGACAGAGTGAGGGAAGCGGCACAAATCATTCTACCTGTGAGAAAACAGAATGCCAGGAAGGACAATGGGTGAAGAGAGAAGCTATAATCAGATGGTGGCAGAGCCCAGGCAAGGAGCTTGGCTTCCTAGAGCAGATGTCAGGGGTAGGGCTAGAAAGGTACGCTAAAGAGCCTAACTCTGGAAGGAGTTCAGAGAAGTTGGTCGGGGAGGTGGCCCTAGGGCGTGTCCTGGGGTTTCCCAGGGTGGGGCCAAGAGCTGCCTTCTGCCACGGCCATAGCTTGAAAGACAGTAGCTTTCCTTCTGCTGGTTTTGGGAGGCAGAAAAATGTGCCCACTTGCTGCGCCCTTCTGCCCACAGAATACATAAAGTAGAAACCAGGAGACCCTGGAGAGCGGGTCACTTGTCACCAGGGCTGCAGTTGTGGGGGTTGAAAATGTTGGGGTGGGGGTGGGTAAGACCACCTGGGACACAAGGTGCCTCCTCTGGCATAAGGCAGGACTGATCCAGGTTCTGAGGTTCCTGAAGGTTCCTATATTTATTTTTCTTTAAGAAAAATAAATATAGATTTGTATTACTTTTGCATTTTCTAAAACCATGTCCATGGGTGCATGTTGCTAGGATGCCCACCAGTGCCTTAGAAGAGGTCATGCAAGGGTGGGGGGAAACATGAAGTAGCAGCTTCTAAACTGTGTGATCAATGGTCCTCAGCCTGGGGAGCAAGCATGTCAGCTCCACGGCGCCCACCAGCATCCACATTCCGCTGCGCCAAGCACTTGCCGACGTGTGGCTGTACGGTCCCCACTGTGACAAGGTCTACGAGGTGATGCCTAACTTCTTGCTGTCACCCAGGAACTTTAACTCATGTCATTCAGGTGTGCCATATTTACTAGGTTCCTAACCATCTAGATGACTGTAGCAACTAATGGTCTGTGGGATTTAAAACAAAGCACGACAATATAGACCCTTAAGAGTTATTACCCCTTAAAGTCTGCATGGTAATGAGGTATGGGATCGGGGTAGGGGGAGAATTGAGTTAGAGGTCAAAGACAATGTTCATGATTTACTCTACCTCTACACTGCTGATTTAAAACCATGTTTGAATACTGATGGTTAAGTTTGTAGTTATTTTTTTTTTATTTGCAGTTAAAATAGTAAAAGAAACAATTAAGATGTGACAAAATAGCTTTTATTGCTCTTTTAAAAAGAAGCTCAAGGGGTGCCTGGGTGGCTCAGTGGGTTAAAGCCTCTGCCTTCGGCTCAGGTCATGATCCCAGGGTCCTGGGATCGAGCCCCACATTGGGCTCTCTGCTCTGCAGGGAGCCTGCTTCCTCCTATCTCTCTCTCTCTGCCTGCCTCTTTGCCTACTTATGATCTTTGACTGTCAAATAAATAAATAAAATCTTAAAAAAAAAAAAAAAAGGAAGCTCAAGAAGGCCAGAAATACTCACTTAAAAGTCCCGTGCCACAAATCTAGCACAGCCAACATTGTAGGGTTCAATGTGTTCAAGTGATCCTTAATATAATTGCTTGCAGCTAAAAAAGATTTCCTCCAAGGTTTTGGAAGAACTTCCATTCTGAAAACAAAGAAAAAAGAATCAACTATCTCTAAAAAATCAGAACAAAGCATTGTCATGCATACTTTCTGAATAATAATAGCTTCCTTTTTTTTTTTTTCTTTAGAGAGAGAGAATGGGGGAGGAGGAGCAGAGGGAGAGAGAGAAATTTCAGCAGGTTTCACGCCCAGCACAGAGCCTGACTTGAGACTCAAACTCATAGCCCTTAGATCCTGACCAAGAGTGGGTTGCTTAACCCACTGAGCCACCCAGGCACCCCAATAATGGTTTCACTTTAATAAAAAGTATTATGTATCCCCAACAATAATAACAAAATACATAATTATGTATGGAAGATACATAAAGGCCATACTTTCTATGGTCTAAGCCATATAATTTTAGAATAATTAACACATGAAATTATACTGCAATCTTTTTTTTTTTTGATATTGATTTATTTGAGAGAGAGTTCATCAATCAGGGGAAGAGGAGCAAAGGGAGAGGGAGAACCAGGCTCCCTACTGATCAGGGAGCCCCACACAGGGCACAGTCCCAGAACCCCAAGATCATGACCTCAGCTGAAGGCAGATGCTCAACCAACAGAGCTAACCAGGCACCCCTGAATCTTTTTTTAAAATTTTATTTATTTAAGTAATCTCTGCACCCAACATGGGTGCTCAAACTTACAACCCCGAGATCAAGGGTCACATGCTCTTCTGACGGAGCCAGCCAGGTGCCCCATAATCTTGAACCATAAGTTAACTTGAATCATAAAGTAACTATTTTTCCCTTAAATACTTGGTCAAGTTCACAAGTAACTCAAAATGATCAAATAGAAACAGTAGCCAACTTTTTCTCATATACGTCTTGAAAGAGATAATTTCAAGACACAAAAAGTTTAAATTTTTTTTAAAATATCTTAAGTATTGCATGGATCACTGGGTATGGTGCATAAACAATGAATTTTGGAACACTGAAAAAAATAAAATAACAATACAAAAAAAAATATATATATATGTAGTCCAGCCTACCTGTGGAAATTCCCTTCAACTTAACCTCTGTTAATGTGTAAAGGACACTTCCAAAATTACCGATGCTAAGGTCCTTATTTGAAGACATTTACTCTGTAACTCCTTTGATATGCATAGTCATCCTTGATACATTAAAGATATGCCATTTTCATCTTTCAGAATGTATTTAAACCTCTATATTTTATGCCTACAATTTTTTATTCTCATGATTTTAAACACTGAATCTTGCTTTATTATGTATAAGCTTAACTCGGTTTTTCAGTTGTAGTCATACCACCTTTACAACTACAAAAGATGATTTTGGTCCCTTCGCAGGAGAAAAGCTGTTCTCCACATAGGATATGTTGGAAATGACTGCATAATTTTTTTCTTGCCATTATAGGAAAACAATCCGAGGCACTTTTAAATAATATGTAAGAAGCAAAACTGATATTTACTAAATCATAAAATTGTAAGTTCTATTCTTCAAACTATTTAAGAGACTTATTCCTAAATGGGATTTAGGGATTAGGGAAAATACATAGCGAGTGTACTTTTCTATTATGTGTCCTACATTTTAATCTATGTAATAAATTGCAATATGTTCTATATACACACATATTTTCTGTAATGTTCCCAATATGATTCGTGCATTCCAATTGCCATCAAGTTCTTATATCCCTATTGTATCTGAAGCCTGTGCTAGTAGCTATGGAAATACAAGGATCTATATCAGCTTCTTTCACCAGGGTACTTATGTTTTAACCACACAGGTATCCATCTGTCTATCTGTCTACCCATCTACCCATGGATTTGTAAATAAAACATATTAGGGCTTAAATACACAAACTTAATAAGAATAATCAGTTGTATAACTGAAGTATATAAGTTATAAACATATATATGAGAAATATAATCAGTGTATAAATATATACACATACATAGGAACAGTCATATAATTAATATTCTTAGAGAAACTTAATCACTTACTCTGCGCGATGGGGTGGAATTTCAGCTGTTTTTTTAACTTCTTCTTTTTCCCTAGGATCTTTCAAAACAAAATCAACTAAAAGAAAATTGAAAAGTTCTGATAAACATCCTTATATTAATTATGGCACATTTCCAAGCAATTGCAAAACTAATTCCACTAAAATCAATTATTTAAATTATGTTATTTAAAATAATGGAGCAATTTGTGCATATATCAGACAACAAAAATATTTATGAGAAAACCCGTGATGTCTGTGTCTTTGAGAGTATATGTTCCCTCTCTTTAACAACAGGTTCCTGTTATTTCATTTGAAAATAATAATTGGTTTTAAAATTACATTTTCCTTCATAGCTATTCTACCAAAAGTAGTTTTCATTGAAGGCCAATAATAAAGAATCATAGCAGTTTCCTTTCACTGAGGAAACTTACCATGTTGCTTTGTTCTCTTTTAAATTGCATAAAAACAATCCTGTTATAAAATCAGCAAAGGGAGCTGCTTCTGCTTCTATCTTCTATGGTCATTAATCCACAATTAATTCTAATTTTCCTACCTTTAGGTGCTCTTTCTAAAATGCCAATGTTAACACCCCTCTTCTTAAAATCCTTTGGTGACTCTGCTTTAACTCTGAATGCTTTAAAAAGGCATTGAATGCCCTTAAGATTCTGTCCCCTTCCCAAATGCACTCTATGCTTTGCCATCACAGCTGCTTGCAAGCCTGGAGAGTCTTTCATGCGTGTCTGCCACATGTCACACCGTTTTCTCAGTGTGCGCGCTGTCTCGCGTTTGGCTTGTACTTCAAGACAGTTCAGGCACCCCCAGAGTTCTTCCTACCAAGTCAGGCATGAGCTTCTGTCCTTACAGCACATCCTGTTTCCCTCCTTCTCGAGCCTACCGCTCTACTTCGTAATTAATGATTTGTCCCTCTCCCTCATTTCCACGATGAACTCCTTGGAATCAAAGATTTGGCTTTTTATTTTTACATTAGCAGGACACTCAATAAGAGTCTTAAATTAAGTAAATGCCTTCCTACCCAAAAGGTCCCCAGGCAACTCCAAAACATGAGGATTTCTCCAGCTTTGAATACAGCATCAGTTACACCAGTTTTACAATCCCAGTTAATTGGAGAACTTTTTTTTTAAGTATAGATTTAATTTATAGTTTGAATTCAGATGGACTCAGAAATGAGTACATGGAAAATGATTCTGATGTTTAGTCAGTCTTAGAATCTAGTGGTCTATACCAGCAAACTTTTTATGTAAAGGGCTTGAGTATCAATATCTTCAAATTTATGAGCTACAAGGCCTCCATCACAAATACCCATCTCTGCTCTTATAGATCAAAAGTAGCCCAAACCATGTGCAAACGAATGCGTCGGATTGGACTGCAATAACATTTATTTACAAAAACAGGCAGTGAGCCAGACTCGACCTGTGAGCTGTAGTTTGCCAACCCCTAGTCCATAACAACAATTTTCAATTAATCACCTTCTAATAATGATAGCAATAATATTAATGTCAATTAAGTAATTAAATTTTAGAATTTCCTCAGTTCTGGTTTTTACTGAGTGGCTGTAACACTATAAAAAAAAAAAAAAGATGCATTTAAAATTTTTTTGCTGTACTTTATTAATGAAACTTGCCTAAGATCTTAAGCAATGAAATAGCAATGCAACAAGCAGAACAAATATATGAATAGTTTCAAGTATAGGTATTAACTTTCAGTTAATAAGACATACTCAAATTAGAAAACAAATACCGATTTACCTATGGATTTTTTTACACTAAGAAGATAATCTTCTCTCATTTCATCAGATAATGCAAGTATGCTGTTGGTGAGGACTTTCAGATGTTGGGGCACTAAATTCAATACATGCTCTAGCCAAGAATCTTCCATTGGGGCTACATGGTCTGTATCAATTCCATGGTGAATATAATAGTAATATCTCTGCATAAAGAAGATGGAGAAATATAAATGTGTTTAGTTCTGTAGTGAAAGAAGTGTGTTCATCAAAAAACAAAAAAACAAAAACATCTACTGAGTAAAATCAAAACTTTAGGCAAAGTATTTACAAATCATAAAAAAGTATTTTGTGTAATTCATGGAGGCATTTTTTGAGATCCCCTAAATTAAAAAAAAAAAAAAAGGATAGTTCATGAAAATTAAAGCTCATCTCAGTTCATAACTACAATGTAAAATATCAAATTATATTACCAAATATATGATGTACTAAGAAGAATCCATGCTGAAGTAGAATTCAGTGCTTTATAAATGTGTGAAAATGTCATAGTTTTTATCCTTTTATTATTGATAATCAAGTCAATCTTACAAGCTACAAGTGAATCAGTAACCCTATACATAAAGCTCAGAAATCTATGACAGGATTGAGGAAATCTCCAATTGACCAATAGTCCATATTATAATTTTACAGCTACTATTAAATGTGTACATAAACATTCATTTTAAGACATGTTAGTATTTCTCTAACAGACATTTAACTTTGGTATATTTTCATAAAGTTTTACATGTCACTCATTAGAAAAATTTTAAACATCCAAGTATTTTTTCAAAATACTTCCAAATCAGCAATGTTAGAGTCTTCGATATTTATATTTTTAAAAATTCTTCTGTATTCAAAATACTAGAATAATTACATTTTTAAGTAGGTTAATATGCTCTGTAAAGTATACTTTATATAACTAAGAGAATTTCTCATAGAAGAATAAAGACGTATAAAAGCTTACAAGACCGAGGCTCATTCTAACAAAGGGAGCTGGTAAACGAGATTTTTCGTTGTTGTCTTAGATGGCAAGGGGGAAAATGATTTCCCCCCATTAATCCCATAGAGCAATTTTGTGGAACTCCATATTTACTTCTACACCAGAGAGGAGCACAGGGTAAGCTCAAAAGTTTAAAGGCATCTTCAAGTGCTTCCTATACATTCAAGTATACTGACAAAAGAGACAGCCCATTACCAAAATGTCTTTCTCTATTGCAGAAGTGGTCAGTTTGGGAAACGTGCTTTCATCAGGACTAGGTGAGTCTAACCCCGCATCTTGTTGCCTAAGAAAATGATAAACACACTATTCAATCATACAAAAGGGCAGTTAGAATATACATCAATGGATATACAGTTGACCCTGGAACAACTCAAGTTTGAACTGTGTGGGTTCACCTACACTTCTTTTACAGTACAGTGTTATAAATTATTTTATGATTTTCTAAATATTTTCTTTAGTTTACTTTATTGTAAGAATACAGTATATGATACATATAACAAAAAATATGTATAAAATGACTGCTTATATTATCAGTAAGACTCCTGGTCAACAGCAGGCTATTAGTAGTTAAATTTTTGTAGAGTCAAAAGCTATACGTGAGATTTCAGTTGTGGCAGGGGTCAGTGTCCATAACCCCCCTAAGTTGTTTAAGGGTCTACTGTCAAAACACCAGGACTGTCTCTACTAAATCTTAAGAAAAAATGAATTGTTGAACATTTTATTAATAGTACATATAACATATATTTGTTTGATACCACATTCCACCCAGAACACTTTCTCTTTATTTATAGAAAGACAGCTCTATTGGAAGTGATTTGCAAGACCAAATCCAGAGGTTACATTCTTCTTGATGAGCTTTATCTATTCTTCCTCATTACTCCAAACTCAAGCTCTCTCTTCTTTGAAATGTTATAGGAGTATTCTTGCATTATTGCTAAAATATGTATGGTTATTTATAAATAAGGGATTTAAAAGAGCACTGATGGAAAAGATTTTTAGTTTTCCCAAAGACAGGTATATTCTTGAAAAGATCATTTCTCAGATATCTAGAGATATACAGTATAAGCTAGCAAAGAGTGACAGTTTATATGTTCTCATGTATTTATTACTGCCTGTCTATAAATGGGCAATGTTGATAACTGTAATTAAATTCAAACTCTATACAAGACACATTTTTTTAAAATCAAGTCTTTATTTTTTTAGAGACTCCACTTTAGGAGGGGCAGAGAGCGAATGTGAGCACAAGCAAGGGGAGCAGCAGAGGCAAAGAGAGAAGCAGGCTCCCCACTGAGCAGGGAGCCCAATGAAGGATCAGGATCGATCCTAGGACCCCGGGATCATGACTTGAGCCGAAGGCATGTGCTTAACCAACTGAGCCACCAAGGCGCCCCTACAGGCCACATTTTGTGACTTCTTCTGGGCACTACTGTGGAGAAAGACATAGGTCACATCTTCACGAAAAATAAGTTGTTCTGGGATAGCTTTAACTTCCTCATCATTGAATGCATCAGGCTCTGGATCCCGACTTCATCTGGGGTTACAGGTCAGTGATGCTGTGTAACAAAAAACAGTCCCTCCCACTAACAGTCTAGTGAGTGAAGATTGGAGTTTTATTGAATATCCGTCTGAGACACGATACTAAGAAGATGCCAGGATGCATCTTCTAAATTATTTTGTCTTTTGAAAATCCAGGAATCAAATATTTTGTGAACTTCACATTCTTTTCCATTATATGGAAGAGAAAAAAGCCAATGCAATGTCTCCAGTAATGTCTCAGTTTAATTCAGTACATAGTAGGTGCTCCATCAATGTGTATAAAATGAGGGAATACGAATATAAAAGCAGCAGTGGAAGATCTTCAAGGTATTCTGTAGTTGGAATGAGAAGGGCTGACTATTCTAACTACAAAAGTAGCCTTCTCGTTATTTTGATTGTAAAGTGTTACTAATGGGACAGTAATGGACCTCAGGAATCAGGACACCTACATACAGACTCTGCCACCCTAAAGTGTATGACCCCAATAACTGGTAGAATTTGATGTTTTTTAAAGGCAGAAATGCCCATGTTATTTACCTTGCTGAACCCAGAGAATATAACAAGCTTCATCCTCCGTATGAGTAATGCCTGCCTGAAAGAGTGCAGCACGGTCAAGAAAGGGAAGAAGGAGAAGGTAGGGGGCTATGGGGGCAGTTGCAGAAGTTTTCGCAGTCATCACGAAGATCCTTTCAGCTTTAAAACTCTTGAGTCAGGGGCGCCTGGGTGGCTCAGTGGGTTAAGCCACTGCCTTCGGCTCAGGTCATGATCTCAGGGTCCTGGGATCGAGTCCCGCATCGGGCTCTCTGCTCAGCAGGGAGCCTGCTTCCCTCCCTCTCTCTCTGCCTGCCTCTCTGTCTACTTGTGATCTCTGTCAAAGAAATAAAATCTTAAAAAACAAACAAACAAACAAACAAAACTCTCGAGTCAATCATTCTGTGGCTACAGGCAAAGATTCTACTTGCTGGAAACAGTAATAATAAAAACCTTTTTTATTGATCACCTAGTTAGCCCCTTAATAGTTTCACATACATTATCTCTAATCCTCACACCTATTATTAGATGAGACAGAGAAATTATTCCTACTTCACAGATGAGAAACTGAATTTCAGATTCAGTAACTTCCTCCTTGTCATGTAGTTAATTAAGTACAAAAAATAAGGATTTGCCCATCCAAACTGCCACGTCCAAACTGCCACGCTCTTTCCAGCAGAACAATATTCCTTTCAGAAATAAATCAATATAGGAGATATTTTACCTGACTAAAGAGAAAATATGGTGTACCTTATTTCCTGAAAATGAAAAAACTATATTGATTTTCTCTTTATTAAATCAATAGTGATTTTGAGTCAAGACGGTAGCAAAAACATTCCTTTTTTCACGTTTCCTTGTGAACATGGTAGTAATTTTAACCAACATTGTAAAGAGACTAGAGAGTCATCAGCTGAGGAGATATTTCAACAAATTTTTGAAACATGAAAAGAAGAGAGAGGACAGATAAAATGGGGTTGAAAACACATGGCCCATCATTCATGCAGGAAAGTGACCAATCTGCCTAGGAGATCATGGTCTTGTAGTCTAGCAGGTACTAAAAGATAAAATTAGTAGAATGGCTGAAAATAAGGAAGTTATCTGAACTTTATGCCAGCAAATTAGACAACTTAAGTGAAAAGAGATTCCTAAAAAGCAAAAGCACCAAAGTTGACTCAAGAGGAAAGAAAATCTGAATAGATACCTATCAAGTTAACTAATTGAATTAGTAGATAATAATCTTCCCACAAAGAAAACATCAGGTTCATATGGCTTCAGAAAGTCTATCCAGGGGCCTCTGGGTATCTCGGTCAGTTAAGCATCCAGCTCATGTTCTTAGTTCAGGTCTTGATTTCAGGGTTGTCAGATAGGAAAATAAAAGTACACACCCGTATCATTCATTAATATAGACCTAAAAATTCTTAAAATATTAGCTGATCAAATCCAGCAACACACAAAAAAGATTATACATAATGACTAAGTGACAGGAATGCAAGCTTTAATGTGAAAAGCTTTAATGTAATATACTACATGAAAACATTAAAGGATAAATACCAAATTCTTATTTCGATGGACCCTGAAAAAGCAATCGACAAAAATCCAGCACTCGTTTTATGATAACTAACATCTCTCGGCCAACCAGGAAAAGAAGGTATCTTTTTCAGCCTGATAAAGGGTATCTTAAAAACTTACAGCTAACATCTACATAAATGTGAAAGACTAAATGTTTTCCACTAAGACTGGGAAGTCGACTATCACCAATTCTATTCAACAATATACTGAAGAACCTAATAAGTGCAAAATGAGAAGTGAGAAAAAAGAAAGGCATCAGAAATGAAGTAAAACTATATTTGTAGACAACATAATTGTATACACAGGGATTTCCATGGAAGCTTTTAAAAAGCTGCAGAACTGGTAAGCAAGTTTTAGTGAGGTCTTAGGATGTGAGATATTTATGTAAAAATCTATTGATTTTTCTACATACTGGCAAAGAACAATCAGAAAATTAAATAATTCCATTCACAGCAAAAAATACTTGGGATATTTTTTAAAAGGAGATTTTTTAAAATGAGATTCATACATTAAAATACAAGACACTGCTAAGAACAATCAAAGAAAAAATAAATAAATGAAGAGAAATAACATGTTTATGGGCTAGAGGACTCAGTATTATTGACAATTATCCCAAAATTGGCCTACAGATTCAATGCAATTGGCTATTAAATCGTAGGTTGTTGTTTTTTTTTCCCAGAGACTGACAAGCTAGTCTTCAAATATGTATGAAAATGCAAAATACTCATGATAACCAAAACAATTTTGGAAATGGATAATAAATGTTGTGGATTTAGACTAATTTCAAACTTGACTATAAGGCTCAAGTGAACAAGACAGCATGGTAGTGATGTTAAGATGAACATATAGACCAGGGGAACAGAAATAGAACCCCTTACATGGTCAAATGATTTTTAACAAATGTGTCAAGGTAATTCAGTGGGAGGCTGAAACATTTGGCTATCTATATGGAAAAAAAATCAAACCTCAACCTTAGCTCATACTATAGATATGCCATTAAACTAAATCATGTACCTAAATATAAGAGCTAAAACTATAACCTTCTAAGAAAACATGGGAGAAAATCTTGTGATAGGAAAAGATTCTTAGAATTCCAAAGGCATCAACAAAAGAAAAAATTGATAAATTGAGCTTCCTTAAAATTGAAAGCTTTTACTTTCCAAAAAGTACCATTACGAAAATGAAGAGATAAGCCACAGACTGGAAGAAAATATTTGCAAATGATAGATCTGATAAAAGACTTGTAAAGGAAATATATCAAGAACTCTTAGAATGAATTAACAGAAAGATAACCCAATTTAAAGATGGGCAAAAGACTTAGACATTTCAAAGAAATTATATGAATATCAAACAAACACCAGAAAAGACACTTATCATCATTAGTCATTAGGGATATGACTTAAGGATTAGGGATATAACTTAAAGCCACAATGACATAAAATAACACATCTACTTGAATGGTTTTGGTTTTGTTTTGCCTATTCTAACCAAAGTGTGGGCAAGGTTGTTGAAAAACTAGAAACCTCTTCTTACACTACTTGTGGGAATGTAAAATGGCATAGCCACTTGGAAACAGTTTAGCAAAGTCTTTGAAAATTAAACATATCCTACTATACAATTGAGAATTTCTACACTTTGGCATCTACCCAGGAGAAATGAAAACACATATCTACAAAAAGACTTGTGTTCAAATGCTCATAGCAGCATTTTCAAATAGTCCCAAACCAGAAACAATAAACAAAATGAAAGGATTTTAAAAGCATACATATTGTAGGATTCCATTTATATGAAATTTTAGGAAAGATAAAACAATAAAAACAAAACACAGATCAATGATTGTCTGGGGCAACCAGCGGCAGAGAGAATTAGCTGAAATGGGAATCATTTTTAACAGATGATAAAAGTATTCGAAACCTAGATTTTGATTAAGGTTGCACAGCCATAGAAATTTACCGAAATTCATTCAATGTACATTTAACCTGGATTAATTTAGTGGTATGTAAACTACAGCTCAGTAAAGCTGTTTTTAAGCCTATCTAGAAGGCTATAAAAATAAAATGTTCAGGAAAAAAAAAAGAGGTGACAGAGTACAAATAGAAATTACAAATAAAATAATGACACTAGAGTGACAAAGGCTTCTCATCAACAGCAATACATGCCATGGTGGCTACAGTTGAAAGTACTATTTTGTATGATTGAAATTTGCTAAGAGAGTAGAACCTATGCATTCTTACAAAAAAAAAAAAATGCTGAAGATGTGAAGTGAAGAATGTGTTAATTAACTTGATTGTGGGAATACTTTTACAACATATACTCTCACATTGCAAACTTTAAATATGTCCTAATTTTATTTGTTAGGGCACCTGGGTGGCTCAGTTGGTTAAGCGTCTGCCTTCAGCTCAGGTCATGATCCCGGGGTCCTGGGATCAAGTCCCGCATCAGGCTCCCCACCCAGCGGGGAGTCTGCTTCTCCTCTCCCTCTGCCCCTCCCCCTGCTTGTGCTCTCTCACGCTCTCTCTCACTGTCAAATAAATAAATAAAATCTTAAAAAAAGTTGTTTTGTCAATAATACCTTAATAAAACTGGAGGGAAATTGTACATGCCAAAAAATAATGCTCCCAATATTTTTCAATCTAATGTTTTCAGATATAAGGTAAAAATTAAGATTATCATTTAGTTTTGTAGCCAGCTTAGCCATTAATTCAAGAGTAAGGACAAAACACAGAACTTTACAGAGATGAAAAATCTCAACTTTACGGCTCATAGATCCTCACTGAAACAACCACTGGGGGGTGAACTTCAGAGGAAAAAAAAGCACTCAGAAGTGAAAACTTCAAGGCAAAAACAATTTTCTAAAGAATTAGAAAACACATTAGTAACCCCAAGTGTTAACTTAAGAAAAACAATTATGGGGAATTTAAGGACTCAATAAAATAAAAATATTATAGAAATATTGGTAGAAATAAAACAAATGATCACACTGAAAATGCAAAGGAAACTTTAGAGCTAAGTGAGAGCAGTCCAAGACCCCTTTGTGTTATTCAGGAGAAGACAGATAAAAATTGAATTTTAAACTTTAAAAAGAAAAAATTAGGGACGCCTGGGTGGCTCAGTTGGTTAAGCAGCTGCCTTCGGCTCAGGTCATGATCCCAGCGTCCTGGGATCGAGTCCCACATCAGGCTCCTTGCTCAGCAGGGAGCCCGCTTCTCCCTCTGCCTGCCTTGTGCTCACTTTCTCACTCTCCCTCTCTCTGACAAATAAATAAATAAAATCTTTAAAAAAAAAAAAAAGAAAAAATTATAATAGGTGGCTTTAAATATTATGGTAACCACTGAAAGAACAGAGATATTTGATAGCTTTTAGGCCAATAGAAAGGGAGAAGAGAAAATTCAATTCAATAGAAAGCAGAAAAAAAGAAAAATGAAGTAAAGGCAACATAAAGTAAATAGAAAGTACAAAATAAATTGGTAGAAGCACATATATATAAGAAATACCAACAACTATAAATGGGATTAGATGTTCTATTAAAGTACAGAAACTCTTAAGATTGAATTCCATATGTCCATCCATATCCTGTTTATAAAAGGCATAACTAAAAAATGACATAAAATGCCTAAAAAGAGACTAGATGTCTTATAACACAAGAACAAAGATAATCTGAAAAACCAATACCATTCTATAAATATCAGAATAAGACACATTCCTTTCGAATGCATAGCTGAGCTCACAAAAAGAAAGGAAATACTCAGAAGTTTAAAAAAAAAAAAAAAAATGGAATGGCAATCAGCAAAAGCCCGAAGCTATGGCTACCTTCTAGGGTCCGAGCCATAGCCTTTAATGACCCTATGAATCAGGAGATCAGGTTCTGAGTAGAACTGAGTGAAATGGAGAATTCAAAGAGAACCCTGTGTGATGGTAAAACCCAAGATGGGCTCTATCTTCACCCAGAAAACAACCAGAAATGACAGGCACAGGAAGTTGTATCAAGAAAGACCATCTGGGGCGCCTGGGTGGCTCAGTGGGTTGGGCCGCTGCCTTCGGCTCAGGTCATGATCTCAGGGTCCTGGGATCGAGCCCCGCATCGGGCTCTCTGCTCAGCAGGGAGCCTGCTTCCTCCTCTCTCTGCCTGCTTGTGATCTCTGTCGGATAAATAAATAAAATCTTTAAAAAAAAAAAAAAAAAGAAAGAAAGAAAGACCATCTGTCTTGACCAGATTTCTGGGTAGAGAAAAAGTTGCTTCAAAGACTTTGTAATTAGAGCCTACCTGGTCCACAGCTTTGGGTTTTGATTTTACATTGTTTGTGGGTTGTGAGAGTGCTTCATCCAAAAAACCGATAGAAGTAAGCCAAGCTAGTAAGATTCTAGTGGAGACCAGGAAAGGCAAACTCCAAACCCTCTAGCAGAGGCACCCACAATCCAGCTGCACAGGGCTCCCCCAAAATCCCCTTGCCCTTTGTAAGCACAGAGCACCCACTGTATTCCCTTCAAGATCACGGGGTCCGTAAAGCCCCACATGGGGACTGGAAGACCAGGTTCTGTGAGTGAGTTACTTAATGCACCAGGTCATGAAATTATGTCCACAAATAGCCATGTGTGGGCCTTGAGAGTCATAAAGAAAGAATGTACCAACCAACTAGCATGCGACAGTGAGGAAAGAGTGAGGAGGAGTTAGTGACTTGTGTCTGCTCTGCTCTTCATAAATGGACATCCAGCTCACACCAGGCAAGCCCGGCCCTGCTCACACTGCTGATGGCTTCACCCCAGTTCCTTTTTTTTTAAAGACGAGGAGGCCCCCCCAATGCCAGAGAAGCTGCTAGATCACCTGAGCTGGTGAGATGGGGAGAAAGAAAAAACTGCCCCATACCCTTCCACCAACCACAGTCGTTGCAACCACAACTCCCAGACATTGTGCTCTCCCAGCCAACCTCAGAATTCACACCAGCACCGCTTTAGCTCATGGTATTTCAAAGAGGGACACCCGTCACAGGGTGAAGCTCCAGATTTCATTCTTTATTGGTATGACCTCACTCCAACAAGGCTTTAAGGCATTCTTAGAGATGCACAGAACTTGTATACTTTTAGATAGAAAGTTCCCCAGTGCTCTCACGAGGGTCACACACACTGGTCAGCTTACACAACTCACATAATGACGTTAACAAGAGTGCTTCTAAAGTTTTCTCGTTCTTTATGTAGAGATTTGTTCTTGGTTTTAGTAGTAGACGGTCCAGCATAACTGTCCTCAGTTTGGTCCACTATTTTGCCCTTTTTTCCAAAGTGTTCCAGGTACTCAGCTTCAATTAAAAAAAAAAAAAAAAGCATGAGTTAGTCCTCTAAAAAATAAGCTAAACCATGTGGGTGGTTAGAATAAAAGGCTAAAGCACCTTTCAAGAAAACACTACACACTTTAAGTTCTCAAGTAACCATAGGTACAATTAATTTTCTTTTATTAGGAAGTTAAACTACTCTTGTTTTATATCATCATACTAGAAACTTTCGATTATTTCAAAATATTTAATTAATTTAATTTATATTTTGATTAACATGCTAATAAACCCTAATTTTCAATTAATTTGCATAGAGCCTTCCTAAAATGAAGATTAAAATTATTATTAAAAACAGAACACAAAACTATGTCAGAAAATTTAAAGAACCATGATGAAAGAAAGTTAATATTCAATGTAATCAATCTAATGAGTCAAAAAAAATAAAAAGTAAAAAATATTAAAATGACTAATCTGGAAGCAATATTTGCAACTTATTAAAATACTTCTTACAAAAAAACTTCTAAGTCTGTTGTAGAGAAGTCTGACAATAAATCAAAGTTTTAATATAAATGCCCCCCAATTCTGAAAATATCACCTTTTATAGCCTTTACAACAGCCTGAGATAATTAAGAACTAGAATTAATTATTTTATGAGGGAAAACATTTGGGATAAATTTTTCTACTTGATATAAATGTCATTTCAGTTTTACAATTTCACTACTCTCAACTAAATGTTGTAATGATTTTTTTTCCTCTTGAAAATTTCTCTAAGTTGGAATGAACTTCTTACCATATGACTGTTCGTTTTTAACACTAAACGGTTCTGGAATATCATCGTCCTGTTTTATATTCAAATGGAATGATGGAGCTGCCTGCTGCCACTGGGGCTTTGTACTCACCTGAAACATGAAATTTAAATAGCATTAATAAAACAGGATCAGGGGAAAAAAACCCTTTTTTATGAAACTCATGAGTGTTTATAAACACATTTTCTCAAACAAATCAGGACATCTGGAAAGAAGGCACACTCAACAGCAAATTGTACTCCTGTGAACGGCTGTGATGTGTGACATTTGTGAGACATTACCAGAGTCTCTGCTGCTAGTTGGATGTGGGCATCTGTTACCTAACACTGGGGTGTTCATTCCAAAGAGCCTACTCACCCCCAAATATTGGCAAGTGGCTTTAAAGCCTTCCATGTTAATGAGAGGAACATGCTGCTGCTCTCCAATGCTAATGAGCTTCTCTGCATTCCAGCTCCAAAAGATCTTTCTGTTCTCAGGGCTCTAAGCAGCTCTAGATTTCTCTGGCCACTCACAAATGTATTCCATAGTTTAAGGCAGGGTTCATAAATTCTTGTACTTACAAGAGCCGGGCAGATATCATACAAGAGGGAGGAAGACTAGGGATGATAGCTAATTGGCATTCAGCTTCAGTGCTGAAATGATAGAGGGTGGTGAGGACTGCAGCAAAAAAATACCTCGGTCTTCTAAAAAGACAACAAAAATTCGCCCAGGAGAAGTATTCTAATACCAGAACACAGACCCACTGCTCCGGGGACCTATGACTCTTCAATAAACCCAGATGGGTAGATTTTATTTCTCCTAATATTTTTTAGAGACTTTATTTATTTGAGAGTGAAAGTGAGAGAGACCACAGAGGGAGAGGGAAAAGGAGAAGCAGCCTCCCTGCTGAGCCCAGAGCCCAATGGCTGCATCCCAGGACAGATGGGTGGATTTTAAAGCAGTATTACATTTTCCTGATCACTGAGTCTGTGTCCTCCTTTCACATCCAGACCAACTTGATAGCTGATACCTGTGCACTGGCTGCTTCTTCGTGGTTTTACTCTCTCCAGTCTTTTACTCCTCTTTCACTCAAATAAACTTACTGTATGCAAGTCCTCATTTCAGTCTCTTCTTCTGCAGGAAAACAAGCTAAGACAACTTAAAAATCAATACTCTCCCAACCTTCGGTCTGCCCTTCCATTTCTACACTCTCATCTTGCTCCATAAAGGATTTAGGACTTGTGGGAGCGCTTCGAGTGAGCTGTGCAGAAAGGGTGAAAATCAGGTCACTGGCTGCGACCTCCAGTGCCGGGTCACCCTTGATTTCAAATACAGGGATCACCTCCAGAAGCATGAAGGTCTGTTGTGAAAATCACTCTAGATCTAAACTACTGCTGGAAAAAAGTCACCTAAGTGCAAACCTTAATTCTCAGATGAAAATACTTCGCTATTTTTAATTGATGGATTTTTAAAACAGCTCTTAAAAATATTATTTCTTGCACAACACATAAAACTCAAAGAATGCTGAAAACAATTAAGATACATATGAACATAAAACCAGGTTTAAAGCCCCAACAGAAGGATTTTAGACTATTAGATGCCACCAACAGGAAAGGATTATTCTACAACTTGGTCACAGAATGGTAAATAAGAAATTTTAGGTTTATATTTCTAAACCCATATACTAACAAGACACAATGAACCGAGGACAATTGTTATTTTTTCCAGTTTTAAAATCTGTTAAGTTTTCAAAAGAAAATGTCTATTTTATTTCAAGTCGTATCTTTTAAATTAGAAAACTTAAAATTGATTTTGTAGAACTAGAGAAACATTCAATGGCTCCATTTCTCAGATCTGGGCATGATAAACTGGCATTATCCACATAAACATACATTTTTTAAAGATTTTATTTATTTATTTGACAGAAATAGAGAGCCAGAGGGCACAAGTGGGTGGGGGAGCCCAATGAGGGGCTTGATCACAGGACCCTGGGATCATGCCCTGAACCAAAGGCAGATGCTTAACCGACTGAGCCAACCAGGTGCCCCCATTTAAACAGATTTTTAATTAAAATTTGTATTTTGTAATGTTCAAGGAAATTCACTTAAGAATATTAGCTCAGGTTTTCCAAGGGAAAAACTGTCATCCATTTTAAATTATTAGGAACCTTTTTACAAAAAGCCACACAACTTCAGTTTTATACTTGTTTGGAGCTTTTAAATTATCTTTCAAAAAATAATGCTTTAGATAAACCTTGAAAACATTATGCTAATCAGGCATCAAAGGACAAATGTGTATGGTTGCACTTACTAGAGGTAGCTAGAGTAGCCCCTTATGGAAAACAGAAGGCCAGCCACCATGGGCTGGGGGGCACTCGGGAGAATGGAGACATACTGTTTAATGGGGACAGAGCTCGAGTTTGCAAAGATGAAAAGAATTCTGGAGATGGATGGTGGTGACAGTTGTACAACGATATGAGTGTACTTAATGCCACTGAATTGTGGTTCAATTAAAAATAGTTAAAATGGTAATTTTATGTTAGGTATATTTTATCACAGTTAAAAAAAATAACGTTTACACTGAGCTTCTACTTAAATTTCACTTTGATGAGTCACAAGAGCACAATTCAATGGCATTACGCTCAACATAATTACTATTAGGATTATCGGTAAAATTTATTACAGTAAAGTATATAGTATCCGCACTTACCAACTGAAAATGCCTATGAACTGCCTCTACCATAGGACAATGAAAATTTATAATCATAATAATTTCTAGAAAGGATACCAAGATCGGAGGACTCTTCTGTGGCCTAGCATTTCAATGCTGAGAGATATAGCTCAAAGAAACTCCTTTTTAAACTCGGAAGGTGCAGCTCAGGTTGATAAATGACCCTTTCAGATCCTAAAGCCATTAGGGACAAAGCTGTAAGCTGAGGCCTCCTTTCCTGACTCCAACACTGATAATCTTGCCATTGGTCCATCTTGAAAATTCCTTTATCCAGAATATTAAAATACTCTGGACATACTAGGAAATGCTGGCTTACAAGTTACTTTAAGATTGTACTTTTTCCTACTATGTGCATCTTATAGAATTTCTCCACCAGAAAATAACCAAATGGAGCACAAAATTCAAAATCAGATGTTCAGTTACTTATTTACAAGTCTGAAACCACATTTTCAAAAGGGCAAAGATCCACTGAGAGGATACAGGTGAATTACCGTAGCCAACTGGGGTAAAACTCTTGCTGATGTCTTGGATTTTTCTTTGCTGTCTGTCTTACCCTGCATAAAAAAAAGAAAAATTGTTGACTCTTTACATCACAATCGATTCACTCAAGCACTTGTACAGACGGTCACTACACAGTAAGACGTTACCCCAAACCCTCAAAGACCTACTGTACTAGTCTCACATTTGTCCACAGAGGCCTTCGAAGGACTTCCTCTGTAGCAAGGAAAGAAAGGAACATGGCATCCCACAAGACTCAGAAAGCTTTAAAAAGTGTGCAAAACTTTTTATCCATCACATCTGCTTTGGGGAATTTATCTGAACCTAGTTGGTGTGCAGGCCTTACGTGGCTCTCCCACCCTTCTCTATCCCTGAAACCATTTTGTTCTGTCAACAGCAATGATGTTCCGCTTCCTAAGGTAACAACGATTCAGGCTAATGCGCCCTCAAGTCGCCATAAGGAACACTTGTACTTTTCAGAGTAAAGTGTTACTATCTCCTTTGAGGAAAGGACAAGGACCTGGTAGGAACTTCATCTACGTAAGAGGGAGTACAGTTGAGGAGGACAGAGTCCTGCTTGGGCAACTCGTTCATTGCCTCTCAGCATCAGATTTTTACTTTCTACCCTGCTTTGGGATTCCTGAGTAGGACTCCATGAACATTACTCCATCTGGCACAGCACTCTAGAGGGTTCTAGAGGGACACTGAAAGAGAAGGGCTTTTCCTCCTGGTTCCAGTGCTTTTCCCCATGGCTCCACAGCGTGGCTGCCAGAAGTCAGCGTCCTTCCGGCGGGCACCCTCCCAGCCTGTGGTATGGGGCTGACCCTGTGGCAGAAACTCTTCAGGAGGTTTCACTGGCATCCCTATAAGCAGCCTTCCATCAAGTTCCTCTTACATCACAAAGGGAGACTTCATTTCCAACTTTTTAGCACGTAAGTAGGTGTTTTACTCACTTCCCAGCCTGCAGGATCTTTGCAAATGTCTTTGTCACCTGAGTGGGCCACAGCCACTCCCTCTCCAAGTAGCCTTATCTAAGCTTTGGGGGACGGATGGATCTTCCAAGTTCCTTCCTTGAGGGCTCTCCCTTGGACCTAGAGGGAGTGGCTGTTCCTTATATCCACCATTCCTTTATTCTTTAAAACTGTTGTCCGAATCAGCATCTACTAGCCACCTGCAGCTACCAACAGCTTTAAATGTGGCTCATCTAAAGTGAGAGGTGTTTAGAGTATATTTTTATGTTTAAGAATATATTTAATATATACTAGATGTTGCAGACTTAGTACAAAACACAAAGAATGTGATTAGAATATATTTTACATTGATTACGGTATGTGTTGTATATTACTTTAAGGACTTGACATGAATTTTTCTCATTTCATTCCCTTTCAAACTCTGAGACAGTATACTGCTTTTATGCATATTGTATAGATAAGGACTTTTTATAGGATTCTCTGCCCCTACAAAGCAAACAGGCCAGTTAATATTAAGAACAATATGCTTACATCCAGGAGAGGAGAGGGTATGGAGCACAGCATTGACAAAACATTTCAAAAAAGAGAAAGGATGAAAACCATGCCGGGGGGTATAGTCAGATCTCTACAGAGAAGGACAGCAATAGGCTTACTGAAGACAGAGGAAACATCATGAACAAGAACTTGGAGACTAATTTAGGACAGCAGACTTGGGAGGATACTGGAGTTAATGGTAAAGGGACTTGATCCAACCAAAGTAGAAAGTACAACCATTCTCTTATTCCACCATGATTTACGGAACTTCTACCACGTGCTGGGTTCTCTCTGAGGCACTGATCTGTAGTCATTGACAGGCCCAAGCCCAACCCCTCACGGAGCTTACATTCCAGTGGGTACAGACAGCTATCGCTACAGGAAGGAACAAGTATGATGGAGGGAAATAAAACAGGTGAAGAGATAGGGAAAAGGTAGAGAAGTGCTAGGTTTCACAAAATAGTGAGGCCACTTTACAGGGGTTATATTTGAGCAGGAACCGAATCAAGGGTGAGGGACAGCTGGAGAAGTGGGTGCTGCTGTCTTAAGGAGCTCAAGTGTTTGGGGCTTGACTGGCCTGGTTGACAAGAGAGCCCTTTTAGTCTCCTCTGAGGAGACCTTGAGTCCCAGTTTCCTGGGACAGTCCCTGTGTATAGCTCTTTCCTGGGTATAATTAGGACTTTCATTCTCAATGTCATCTCAGTTTGGGTGAGAAAGCATATTTTTATCTTCTTTATCCTGCAAGGCCATTCAGAGGGTTATTTCATAAATGGTCCCAGCAGCAGTAAACAAGGTATGTGAGGAAGAGACTAAGGGCAGCAGTGAGAAGAGTTTAGTGGCTTTTTAAAATAATCTAGGCCACAAAAGATACTGGCCTTGATTTAGAGAAAATGCTAGGAACTACAACCTTCCTAGGACACAGTTAAATCACACTGTTCCCTTGGTCAGAAACATCAGAATCTCCCTATTAAAATCTCCCTATTAAAGCTTCATCACCTTGGTTTTCAAAGCCTCCCCAACATGCCCCAAACTACCTCGTTCCCCAGCCTCTCTTAGATACTCTGTAGCCATAGGACTCCTGTGGCCCATGAAATAGGAGCACTGACAGGACGCATAAGAGCTACTGTGCCTTCTCCAGGCTCTCCTGTCCCTGCCACTGGCAGTGAGGGGGGCCGCATGTACTCACTGGCATAGGCAGAAGGGGGAGGAGGACTGCCCGGCCCACATCAGACTTCATGCGAGTAAGGGCAAGCTCTGTTAGGTTTCTAAAATGTAGGGGAATAGGGTGCCTGGGTGGCTCAGTGGGTTAAGCCTCTGCCTTCGGCTCAGGTCATGATCTCAGGGTCCTGGGATTGAGCCCCGCATCAGGCTCCCTGCAGAGCAGGGAGCCTTCTTCCCCCTCCCTCTCTGCCTCCCTCTTGCCTGCCTCTCTGCCTACTCGTGATCTCTCTCTGTGTCAAATAAATAAATAAAATCTTTAAAAATAAATAAATAAATAAATAAATAAATAAATAAATAAATAAATAAAACATGGGGGACTGTTATGTCAGTATTAACCAGACTAACCAACAGACCTGCCAGTATGCTTCTCAGTATTTCCTTGTTATAGTCCAGCTCTTTCTTCAGGACCAAGGTCAAAAAAGTGTAGATTTTCTTTTTGAACTCCAATTGCAAGTGATCTCTTTAAATATGTATAACACCCTTTTGGCAATTCTCTTATTGTTTGAATCCGGTCTGAAATATAATTTGTGCCTGTGTCTGCCCTGCTCTCCTAGCCAGCCCCTCATTCCACTCCATCTCAACCTACTAATTCGGTCTTCCAGAACTGGATAAATGGACTTTAGTTTAATTTTGTCTTAGAAAAAATTAAAATTGGTTAACCAAGTCCTAAGAGAAAAAGCATAACTAAAAAAGAAGAAAAAAAGAATTGCAATGAGCTTCAAACAGTATTTACCAAAGTACAACGTCAGATTACGTGAATGTTTCACACATCCAGTGCTAGAGCAGAAATATTTTCTACAGTTCCCAGTGAACCATGGGATGTGAGGGAAACGTGGGCATGAAATCTTCAAGCTAAAATGTGCAACGGGGGTTCTCAAAGTGGGAGGCTTCCTGTTAGGAAGAATGAGGGTGGGATAAGAATGAGGTTGTAGAGAAGAAATGTGGGAATATATGTTCCCAGTGACCTAGAATTTTCACACTAAGACACAGAGGGAATTCACGTGGGGTCTACAGTATAGCATCACGACAAACGTACAGAACACCTTGCTCACCGAGCCTCCTGCACAAACCCTCACACACCTGACCTGGGATCTCTGTCCGGCCCGTTCTGCATGCTGAGCCGGCAGTGCCAGCCTCCTCAGCACCCTGGGTGGACGGCGGTGCGGGCCTTGTGTGTCCTTATACCGCGGTGCAGAACATACGTCTAATAGAGTCTTTTGCACGTAGTGGTTCTCTAGCTAACCAATAAAAGCAGCCACACATAAGCCAGAATTTCACCTAAGTAAGGTCATTCTTCAATAAGATCAGAGGAGTGGATTTTCAAGTAAGATCTACATATTTTTGCTGACAAGAAATTCTATTTTAGTCAGCACTTTCCTATCCAGTGATGACCTAGCCACACACTGCCCTTTCCCTTTTCTTTGGCACTCCTGTGAGACTGGCCCTAAGGAATTTCCACGGACTCTTCTATCGGACAAACCTTGTGCCTCACCTCCTTTCCCATTCTTTTCTGGCTTCGCCTGTGATTATACACATGGCTGGAGGGAACAGTTCTCTGCTGGCTTCAATTCACATAGGAATGACAATGTTTCACCTCAAGAAAATGTCTTTTGCTTTCTGCTGTGGGGTTTCTCCAATTCCATAAAATGGGACTCTCAAGGTCGCCCCCTCTGCACACGTACCCGTACACATGCATGTGTGCACACGTGCCCATGTGCGTGCAAACACACACACACAAGTAACCAGAAGTGGGTGAAAGTTAATACCCTCAGGAGAAACCACCACCAATGTGGGATAAGAGCTGATTAATAAAAACGACTCCCTAATCGTACCGGGTATGTGATTTCAGGAAGCATTGGAGAAGCTCTTCAGAAAATGACAGGATCACCCCCCAATTACCCAATGTGGCAATGAACTTGCTAACACATCCTCAGACTGACTTTTCCTTCTTCTTACTTTTATTCTCCTCTATCTCTTATTTCTGCTTCCTGGGATCACCTCCCAAATAAAGTACACACGGATCCTTTCTTCAGGCTCTTCTTTCACAGGAAAACAAACAACTTAAAAATTAATGTTTTTCCATCCTTCTGTCTGCCCTTCCGTTCTTCCAGTCTCATCTTGTTCCATAAAGGATTTAGGATTTGGGGGAGTGCTAGGATTGAGAAAGAATGAAAACCTGGTCACCAGTTCACGGACACTGGGAACCACCAGTGCTGAATCACCCTTGATCTCAAGCACAGGGATCACCTCTAGAAGCATGAAGGTCTGTAATGAAAATAACTCTGGGTCTTAACTACTGCTGGAAAAATGTTGTCTAAGCACAAAACTTAATATTCAGATGGCAATATTTTTACTTGATGGGTTACTTTTTAGAATATCATTAAAAAATATTGTCTAATAATTTTTTTATTTCTAAAATTCCAAAGGACACAAAGAAAAAAAAAAAAGCAAAGATACAATCAAATAAGAACACAGCATATGGCTTAAACCAGGCAACAAAATCATTTTAGACAATTATATGCCTCGCTGGCTAGAAAGGATTATTCATCTCAACCACTGAATATTTATTCAGTAAATAAATTTAAATTTTGTTGATATTTCCAAACCGATATACCTACCAGTAACATAAAAAAACAAATGGCAATTTGTTTTTCAGTTTTAAAATTTGTTGAAGTTTTAAAGGGAAAATGTCTATTTCAGATCTTTGTCTTTAAACTAAAAAACAGATTTTTTGCAGGACTAAAAAAATGCTAGCATTTTATTTTATAAAACATGGTATGATAATCTTGACATTATCAACACAAACAGGTTCATAATTAACATGTACTTTGAAATGTTCAAGAACATTCACCTGCAAAATTTCATTCGAGATTTTTTTAAGCTGAGAAGAGCTTTTATTTCAAATTATTAGGAATCATCTCTGCATGAAGCAATCCAGATTTTATAGTTTATTCTGAGTTTTAAAAGATGTTTCAAACAAATAATGTTTGCATTGAACCTCCACTTAAACTCAACTTCCAGCAATCACAAGAGTATAACTCGATGGCATTAAACTCAATATAATTACTAGAAAGTAAATTTTATTGCAGTCAAATCTAACTTTTCTAGCACTTTATCAACTAAAAATGTCTATTAACTGCTGTTTCTACTGAACAATGATAATTTAAAGTCAAAATAATGACAAAGGATGCTAAGATCTAAGAGATCACATGTTAGTGCTGGAAGAGGCATCTCCTCAAAGTTCATTAAATCAACTCTTCTCATTTTCAGACTTAGAAACTGGGGCTCAAAGAGGCAAATGACTCACCAACTGTCACAGAGTCATTAGTGGCAAAGCTATAACCCAAGTCCTCATTTCTTGATTCCAATATAGCTTCTGCTAGCCCATTTTCATGATTCTTTTATTCAGAATACTCGAGTGTTCTTTGCAAACCAGTACTTGTAACTTATGATTCCTTTATTAAGCTGGTTATTTTTCTCAAGATATGCATATCATGGATGCTATCCATCAGAAAAGAATGAAATGGAGCAGAGAATTTAAACCCAGAAATTCAGTAACCTTCTCAAAGCAATAAAGTATGAAAATATATTGGTAAATTACCGTAGATAACTGTGGTAAAAATCTGACTGGTGTCTTGGATTTTTCTTTGCCGGCTGATTTGTCCTGCATGAAAAAATACAAAAATAAAAACAAAAAACGGAACTGCTCACTCTGTTAATGCTACAACTGATTTACTCAACTAACTTTCACAGTGTCTAATATAAAGTACATATCATCCAAAATATTCTAAAAACATACTCTTTAGATAGCATAATGTTCTGTACAGAAAGTCAAAGGAATCCACAAAAAATTATTAGAACTAAGGAATACATTCTAGCATTAGATATAAGACCAATGCACAAAAAAAATCAATCGTATTTTTAAACACTAGCAATGAACAATCCAAAATTGAAATTAGCAAATCATTTACAATAGAATTAAAAAGGATAAAATAGGAATAAATTTAAGAAGTGTTAAGACTTGCATAATGGAAGTTATAAAACATTACTGAAAAAATTAAAATTAAAGACAATTTTAATAAGTGCAAAGTTTGCTCCAGGTTCAAAAGGGACACTGTAAGAAAAAGGGACTCTTCCAGTTTCCAGTGCTTTTCCTCATTGCACTCACGCTGCTGTTGCCAGCAGTTAGCTTCCTTGCCCCTGAGCAAAGCGCCTTTCTAGCCTGTGTTATGTGGCTGATCCAGGGGCAACTTCCAGCAGGTTTCACTGCCATCTCTATTGGTAGCTTTCCAGCCAGTTTCTCTTACATCAAAAGGAGAATTCTTTTCAAACTTTTCAGGATGCAAGTATGTGGTTTTCTCACTCCACATGTGGATATCATCTTCACTGATTTTCACAGTTGAATAGTGTTCTACCATACGGATATAATGCAATTTATCCATTCCTTTGTCTTGCAAGTAGGCATTTAGCTTATTTCCAATGTTTCTCTTACAAAAGATGTTCCAATAAACATGGCATACATTTTACTATACCTGCTTACACTTTTTGCATCTCAGGCACACACATATTGTTGGTGTATTTAATATAAGTATATTACATATGTGCACATCCAATTTTGTCCCTTTAATTCCCTTGGTATATATGTTTATCTGTATACAGACTGTGTCACATCACTGTAACTTCACAATATGTCTTGAAATATGTAAGGCAATTCTCTCCACCTTACTATTGTTAAAAATGATCCAATACAGAGTTCTGGTCCAAGATGGTGGCATAGGAAGTCTCTGAACTCCTCTCCTCCATAGACACACAAATTTACACCTATCCCCCGAGCAGCTCCCCCTGGAGAAGAACTGAGGGCCGACTGCACAGCTGCTGCACAACAAAAGATAAAGAGGCCACAGAGAATGGGCGACTGAGATGGAGACACAGTAAGGAACGGAACACACACTCCCAGCACCAAAGGCTGCAGGGGCTGGGGGAGGGGGAAACGGTACTGTGGAACTGAGCAGCTGTACGCACTGAGGCACAGGAAAAAAAAATGGTTTGAAAGAACTAAAACATAAAAGATCCAGCCTTAGAAGTCCATCAAATAGCAAGGGAGCTGCTGGAATGCTCTCCAAGTTCAAGGGGCTGACCAGCACCATCGTTTATATTCACCTTCCACATCCACAGACAGGAGCAGGGTCTGAGCACTGTAGGCAGGCTGCTGCCTCAGTGAGCACCAAGTCTCCAGCTCACACCAACCCCAGATACCCTGGGGCACAGAAAAAAAACAAAAACAACCCATTGTTTAAAAGAACAGCAGGAATATAAAAGAGTCAGCTCTGAACTCCAGCAATGGCAGTGCAATGGCTGGAACTCTCTGGGTTAGAGGAGCTGGCAAGCACCATAGTTCACATTCTCCCTCCACCTGGATAGTGTGGACAGGACCAAAGTCCAGGTGCCATCATCAGTCTACTGCCTCAGTGAGTCCCAGGCCCCTAACCCACACCAGCCTTAGCCATCCCTCCAAGGCAGCTCCAGTGCAGTGCACGCTGGGTCACCCCTGGTAAGTGCTCACTACAGCTCCAGCTGTCATGCCAAGGTGACACAGATGCACACCACCCTAAAACACTCCAAGTCCACACCATCTTGATTTCAAATGACTTGCTTAGGGCAACCCCAGCACAGAGCACTCAGGGACCTACTGGCTCATGCCTACTTTGATTCTAGCCCTCCCTCCCAAAACAGCATCAGTGTGGGGCACTTCAAAAACCCTTAGCCCTTGCCTACCTCAGTTCCAGCTAGCCTGCCAGGACACCACATGCATGGGGCACACTGGGAACTCTGGCCTGCTCTCCACCTTGGCCCCAGCCATCCTCTCAGGTGCTCCCTTCATGGAGTAACACAGGACATACCCCAGCCTGCATAGCTCCAATCACCCCAACAGATCAGCCTCTACCCTGAGCAATCTGGGCAACCTGGCTTGTACCCACTTCAGTTTTAGCTATCTGCTAGAGGACTCTCTGCATGAAGAGACCCAGGACCACCCCAGTCCATGCCTATTTCAGCTCCATTCATCCCACCAGGGCAGCCCAGCAGAGAATACCTCAAACCCATAGCCCATCAGCAGACAGAGCTCCAGCCAACCAGTGCCACCAGGCACAAACAGTCCACACAGGGAACAACCATACAAAAGATCATTCTTTCAAGTTTAGGAGAAATAGCTATTCCATCTAATTCAAAGCAACAAACACAACAGGTCAAGCAAAATGGGGAGACAGATGTATATGCTCCCAATGAAAGAATAAGACAACACCCCTCCTAAAAACTAAATGAAACAGAGATAAGCAATATGCCTCGTGGAGAGTTTAAAGTGATGATCATAAAGTCGCTCACCAGAGGAGAGAGAAGAGTAGTAAGAACTTTAAAAAAGACACAGAAAACATAAAAAAGAACAAATCAAAATTGAATACAATAACTGAAATGAAAAATTTACTAAAAATGAAAAATATACTAAATGAAAAATATACTAAAATATACTAAAGGGAATCAACAGTAGATTAACAATTGCAGAAGAATGGATCAATGATCCGGAAAACAGGATAATAGAAAGGACCCAAGCTGAACTGCAAAAAAAAAAAAAAAAAAAAAAAAAAAAAAATATATTTTTTAAAAATGAGGCTAGGATAAGGGATCTCTTGGACAACAAACAAACAAGCATTCATATTATAAGGGTCACAGAAGGAGAAGACAGAGAAAGGGGCAGAAAATTCATTTGAAGAAACAATAGCTGAAAACTTCCCTAAGGAAGGAAACAGACATCTAAGATCAGGAAGCACAGATAGTTCCAAACAAGATGACTCCAAGGAGGTCCACACCATGGCACATAATTAAAATGTCCAAGGTTAAAGATAAAGAGAGAATTTTAAAAGCAGCAAGGTTATCAATCAGAATTGAAGGAGAGATAAAGAGTTTCCCCCAGACAAAAGTTAAAGGAGTTCATCACCACTAAACCAGTCTTAGAAGAAATGTTAAAGGGATTACTTTAAGTGGAAAAAAAAAAAAAAAAGCCATCAATAGAAGTAAGAAACTTGGGGCAACTGGGCGGCTCAGTTGGTTAAGCATCTGCCTTTGGCTCAGGTCATGATCCCAGGGTCCTGGGATGAGCCCCTAGTCAAGCTCCCTGCTTAGCTGGGAGCCTGCTTCTCCCTCTTCTTCTACCCTTCCCCCCAGCTTGTACTCTTTTTCTCTCTCTCACTCTCAAGTAAATGAATAAAAACCTTAAAAAAAAAAAAAAGAAACTTATGAATAAAAAATGTAAAATATGACAACATATACATAAAATATGTATGTATATTACATACATATGTATGTTGGGAGTAGTAGGGAGGGGGGGAGTCAAAAAGTTCTTTTAAAACGTGTTTGAACTTAAATGACCATCAACTTAAAATATGAGAGCATTATCTCATATATGAACTTCATTGTAACCACAAACCCAAAACCTTGAATAAATACACAAAAAATAAAGAGAGAGAAACCCAAGCATAACAACTACAGAATGTCCTCAAAGGGAAGAAAGAGAGGAAACAGAGGAGAACTACAAAAACACCCATAGGGGCACCTGGGTGGCTCAGTGGGTTAAAAGCCTCTGCCTTTGGCTCAGGTCATGATCCCAGGGTCCTGGGATTGAGCTCCGCATCAGGCTCTCTGCTCAGCGGGGAGCCTGCTTCCCCCTCTCTCTCTCTGCCTGTCTCTCTGCCTACTTGTGATCTCTGTCTATCAAATAAAAAATAAAAAATCTTTAAAAAAAAAAACAAAAAACACCCATAAAAGGATTAACAAAATGGCAATACATACATACCTACCAACAATTACTTTACACTTAACTAGTCTAAATGTTCTTATCAAAAGACATAGGGTGATGGAAAAAAAAAAAAACAAACAAACAAGATCCATCTATATGCTGCCTACGAGAGACTCACCTCATGCCTAAAGACACATACAGACTGGAGGTAAAAGTTTGGAAGAAGATATAGCATGCAAATAGAAGAAAAAGAACAAGCTGGGATAGCAATACTTATAATAGACAAAATAAAACAAAGACTGTAACAAGAGACAAAGAAGGGCATTACATAACGATAAAGGGGTCAATCTAACAAGAGAATATAACAACTGCAAATATTTATGCACCCAACAATGGAGCAACTAAATACACGAAGTATTAACAAACATTGAGGGAGAAATAACAGGAGAGTTTAACTTCCCCACTTACATCAATTGAGTGATCATCTAGAAAGAAAACAAAAAAATCAAGAAACTACATCTTTGAATGACACAAGAGACCAGATGGGCTTAATAGATATATACAAACGTTCCATCTAAAAACAGAATACACATCCTTTTGAAGGGCACATAGAACATTCTCCAGGACAGATCACATGTCAGGCCACAAAACAAGTCTCAATAAATTTAGGAAGACTGAAATCACATCAAGATTGGAAAAATTAGTATTATTAAAATGTCCATATTACCCAAAGCAATGTACAGATTCAATGAAATTCCAACCAAAATACCAGCAGGATTTTTCACGGAACTATAATACTAAAATTTGTGGGGAACTACAAAAGACTATGATAGCAAAAGCAATCTTAGGAACAAAGCTAAAGGTATCATAATCCCAAGTTTCATGATATTCTATAAAGCTGCAGTAATTAAAACATGATGATACTGACATAAAAACAGACACGCAGATCAATGAAACACCACAACGGGCCCAGAAATAAACTCATGCCTATATGTTAAATTAACCTACAACAAAGGAGGCAAGAATACAGTGAGGAAAAGATCACCCCTTCAGTAAATGGTGCTGAGTAAATTGGACAGCTACATGCAAAAGAATGAAACTGGACCACTTTCTGACACCATAAACAGAAATAAATTCAAAATAGATTAAATACCTAAGTGTGAGACCTGATATCATAAAACTTTTAGAAGAAAACAAGCAGTAATCTCTTTGGCATTGGTTTTAGCAATAGTCCTCTAGAAAGGTCTCCAGGCAAGAGAAACAAATTCAAAAATCAACTCTTAGGGCTACACAAATAAAAAGCTTTTGTAGAGAAGAAAGCCATCAACAAAACAAAAAGGCAGCCTACTCAATGGAAGAAGGTCTTTGCAAATGATTTATCCAATAAAGGGTTAATATGCAAAATATATAAAGAACTTCTACAACTACACACACACACACACACACACACACACACACACACACACACACACAATTAAAAAAAAAATAGAGGACTTGAATAGACACTTGGCCAAAGATGACATTCAGATGACAGATACACATGAATGAAAAAGTGCTCGACCTCCCTAATCATCAAGGAAATTAAAATCAAAACCACATTGAGATACCACCTCACACCTGTCAGAATGGCTAGAATCAAGAAGACAAAAAGTATTGGTGAAGATGTGGAGACGAAAGAACATCACGCACTGTTGATGGAATGTAAATTGGTGCAGCTGCTGTAGAAAACAGTATGGCGTTTCCTCAAAAAATCAAATCTATTGTGGTCCAACAATTCCCTATTGGATATTTACCCAAAGAAAAGGAAAAACACTAATTTGAAAAGATACATGACCCCGATTTATTGCAGCATTATTCTAAGAGCCAAGATACAGAAGCAACCCTAGCGTCCATCTTTTTATGAGTAAAGTTGTGGTATACACACACAAACACACACAAACACATACACAAACGCACACATACACATACATACACACAACAGAATATAACTTGGTCATTAAAAAAGGAGGCGACCTTGCCATTTGCAACGTCATGGATGGACATAAAGAATATTACGCTAAGTGAAATAAGTTAGACAAGGACAAATACCACAGATTTCACTTATATGTGAAACCTAAAAAAAAGAAGTGAAGGAACAAAAAGCCTAAACAGACCCATAAATACAGAGAATTGATCATTACCAGAGGGGAGAGGGGTGGGGTGAGCAGAAAATGGGTGAAGGGGAGTGGGAAATACAGGCTTCCAGTTAGTTAATGAAGTTATGAGAATAGAAAGTACAGCATAGGGAATATAGTCAATAATATGGCAGCAGCGTTTTATGGTGACAGATGGTAGGTTTGCTTGCAGTGAGCATAACATATAAACTTGTCCAATCACTATGTTGTACACCCAAAACTAATATAACATTGTATGTCAACTACACCTCGATTAAAAAAAAAAAAAAAAACTTTGGGGGATTTTGATAAAAATACATTGGATTTCTAGAATAACTTGAAGGAAACTGACAAAATTATGATATTGACTCTTTCATGAATATTTATTCATTCAGATTCTAGGAGTGTATCATTCAAAAACATTTCATAATATTCTTTATAAGGGCCTTAGATATCTTTGTTAGATTTATTCTTAGGTACATAAAGATTTTGAATCAGAAAATGAATCATGGCATGTGAACAACAGACTTAAACATTTTATCCCAACTGCTTTGTCAGTATGGAAAGGTCTCTGAAAGCTGCATCTATGTATAATTGCTGTGATAGGCTTTGTTTGCTGTAATCAAGTCTCCCAGCCTCCTAGCGTTTTGTTTTGTTTTTCTTGCTCTGTGCCTGGAAGTCTAAATTCCTTATACCGGCATCACCTGGGCTCCCAGCCTTCTGGCTTCTGGTGGGAAGTAAGCAATGAGAGGCACTGGTAGGACACTAGAGAGCAGGAAGGGAGAGGTTTTGGGGTAGGGCTTTCCTAGTACTCCCTATTTCCCATAGTTCTGATAATAGCTGAATTCTTTCAGAGCTCAGCTCCTGGTAGGAAGTTATCATTCCAAACAACCCACCTCTCACCAGGCTTTGATAATGGTGTGATCTGTCAGGTCCAGGAATGGTAATTGATGTGGAAAACAAAGGCAGAAGAAAAATTATTACAGCCCATTGACAAGTCTTTGAAACAGGCAGAGGGACATTCCTCTAGGCACTCAGCTTGCTTTGCTGTGGATACTTTGCCAAGGGCAAAAAGCAATCTTAGCCCCACCCCAGGACCCTGTAAGTCTACTTTAACAGATAAAAACTCCTTTGGAAACTTCCTTTATCTCTACCTGCCAAGATAACTCTTGACAATCATTCCCCAAGTGTTTGACCCACCAATAGACATCTGAAGGGTCTGATGCCTGAGTTTTTACTCAACAGTAATAAATGACCTTTCCTAACAATAGTTAGCCCATTCAGGGTCCTGCATACTGTGTTTCCAAAGTATGTGGGAGGCCTACACTGTCCCTAACCACCCCCCAACACTTAAAAGCATATAATGGGCCACTCCTCATGATCCCGGTGCTGCTCTCTCTACCTAAGGATCCTGTCCCAGTGCTTCAATGAAATCAGCTTTTTGCACCAAAGACTCTCGAGAATTCTTTCTTAGCCATCGGCTTCAAACCCCAACTTCTTTCCTAGGTCAGTAATGACCTCCTTTTGCTATCAATCCTTAAGCGCCTCCTCTTTCCCGTTGGTTCTTTACCTTACCCTCATCACTGCAAATGGTCTCTAAGTTTTCTTCAATTAAAGCCCTTTGAGCATGTCAGCTGTATTCTGTTGGGATCCTAACGAATACTTTAGATTATTAAAATAAAAGTTGCTACAGAGTCTAGATCAACCCTGAAGCATTCTGGCTTCGCATTTAGTTTTTATTTTGCTCATTTTCAACTACTTGTCTATTGAAAGGGTATCATAAAACTGGTAGTAATCTAAGCTTAACCATTCTGCTCATAGGACCAGAATCTGTGAATGTGTCTAGTTCCATCAGCCATTTTATGAAGTGGTCTCTTTAAAACAATAACCTTTCCAAATTTAACAGCATTGATTTAACATAGTGGTCCTATATTTGCATTATGGTTGTTAAAGTTTTCACCAAGGAGGTGTGGGTTTCATGTTGAACGGTTTTTACCCTGACCTTTTTAAACAAGGGCATCAAGGAGATATTCAGGAAAACTGAATGAGCATATAAATGCAAAATCACAGTCCTCCTCCAGGGGCACCTGGGTGGCTCAGTGGGTTAAGCCTCTACCTTTGGCTCAGGTCATGATCTCGGGGTCCTGAGGGGTCCTGGGTCGGAGCCCCACATCGGGCTCTCTGCTCAGCGGGGAACCTGCTCCGCCCCCCCCCCCCCGCCTGCCTACCTACTTGTGATCTGCCAAATAAATAAATAAAATCTTAAAAAAAAAAATCAGTCGATTTAATAATCAGAAAAAGCACTAGGGTAGAGATGGGCTGACAGCTTTTCCTCCTCACCTGCCCACAATACGTAGTGGATTTGCGGGGCACTTCATGGTCTTTGCCTGTTTTTTTTTTTAATCTTTAAACTGGAAGTTCTTCAATGAAGCTCAAATGCCTTACTTTATGTTTTAATTTTAAAAATAAAATGAGCAGTTGCAAGAGATTTACCTTTGTTTTAAATACCTAACTTAAGAACTCAGACTGCTATTCCTGAAAAATGCCATGTCACTCTCAAACTCCACTAATGAGATGAATATGTTAAAATCTCCTTCAGCAAATATGATTTACCACCTGCTCACTTTTTCAAACTAAGGGAATACATAAGTAAATGTCACATAAGAATGGCATTTCCAAAAGTTTAATCCATTCCATTTGTTTTAGGTTAAAATATAAAAGCTTTCATCCTTTCAAAAGGAAAACTACACTTGAAATTAGCATAAATAAGAGTACCAAGAGTTTTAAAATTTCTGTTCAAAGCAGTGAGAGAGGGACCTCTGCTGTTTAAAAATGGCATTTAAAGCAGTGGGAATAATCTAGATGGGCTCCTGCAACATTCTTCGGACATCACAATAATGCCCCTTCAATAATATAAGTCTCTTTAGAGAACAGTTGGGAAGGGATGAGTAGTGTCATTTCCAAACATCATTTTTATTAAGATAAAGCAAACTTAAAACTGCCAACAGGTTTTTTAGTGGACACTTTTTAGGTGTAAATGGGTCAGCTGGGAGCTTTGGAAAATAATACCAATTCAGAAATACCATGACAAGTAAGGTAAACATGTGTTTTAGATTTCTGTAACACAGGCTGCAGCTCAGATGAGGCCAAAGACTGATAAGAGCATCGAGCAAATAAGTTGCTTAATGCATATTGATGGTGATGGTAACAAATGTTTTTAAAAGGATTTTGACTACAGTATCACATAAAAAACAATCCATTGTACAGTCTCCTAACGGCCCAGTTTTTTGTTTACCTATTTTTTGGTTGTTTGTTCATTTCTTCTTTTACCACTGATTATATGATAAGTGGATCTGCGTTTCTTCTCAATTTATAACACATTTAAAAACGATGTTAAAACCAGGTTTTCTTGATCATTTAGACATTATGTGATTCACGAATTAGGATTGACATTTTGTTAATCTACAGCCCAAGGGAGAGGGGAATAAATTGCTTTTTAACTCCTTTCCTCAATAAACTACCAAAAAAAAAAAAAAAAGTATCAAAAAGGAAAGAATTCTAGTTCGGTGTTTAAACAAAGAAGCTAAGCAAAATGTGCAGGCTTAAAAGCCACTGTCCTCCACTGAGTACCCGGACGCTCAAGGGGCCTTTTCCATATTCATCAGTGGAGTCAGAGCGGTGTCCTCGTTCGCCAAAATCATGCCCAGGCTTAACGCCTTCCCATCCTGTTCCGGCATCAAGACGCTTGGCCCCTGTTCCGCATTTCTTTGTTCATCATTGCCCTTAAGTTCCATGAAGAAAGTTCAGAAAAGTGGGTATTGCAACATGCATCTTTTATTACCTGCCATGGGGTTTTTCTTAAGAAATTCCACTTGCCGCTTACCAGGCCCTTTCGCCCGCGGTGTGGAACCGCACTTGAACCTCGCAGCCTCGCGGAGGAGGTGCTGACCCCCCACCCCACCCCCACCCCCCTTGCGTGGCAGAGAGAGAAGCTTGCAAAGGTAAAGTGATTTGCCCGAAGTCCCACCGCTAGGAAAGGGAGTGGACCCCATCCCCAGGGAGCGTAAACCCTCTGCAGCTCCCCGATGACCTTCCCCGACCCAGACACACCCGCCCCCAGCGCCCCGGGACGCTCCGGGCGTCGTTCCCCCCACCCGCGCGCCGCTCGCCCGGCCGAAGTGGTCGGTCGTTGTGACAACGCGAGGACGAACCGTCGGGAAGGAAAACTTTTACCAAGTTTTCACGGAAAGCGCTCGGTATCCCGGATGTAACCGGAGTGAAGGAAGCTCCCCCCCCCACACACACACACACAAGATCCCAGAGGGGGAGTCCCGAGGGCCGAGCTTGCATCCCTCGAGACTGAAGGGAGATTGGGCTGCGGGGCCCGCCTGGCCACCCGCTCACCTGCTCGCTGCTCATGGCTGGGAGGACGCTCTCGGGTCACCTAGTGGTGACTTGATCCCTCCTGTGAGGCGTCCCTCAGACAAGAGAAGTGGCGTCCAGAGAGCCCGCCCGCAGCCTCTGCGCGCACAGCGCCCTGGGCGGGGGGGGTCTAGCGTCCTCGTTGCTTAGCAACAGGCCGGGGCCGGATTCATTTCCGGTCACCTACGGCTCCTGGGAAGGCCCCCGGCCCACGGGCAGAGCCGACCTGCAGGGGGCGCTTTCCAGGGCACGCGGGGGCGCCTGTGAGCCGGGCCCAGGGCGCTGGCCGGCGCGGTGGCGCCCCCGCAGGGCGCCCGTTGAACTGCTGAAGGCCGAGGGTCTTCTGCCCTGAGGAGGGAACGCCTTTCCCCCAGGGACCCTGCCATTTCCGGACGCTCCCAGCTGCGTGCTCCGCGCCCCGGCCGTAAGCCCTCACTTAACTTCCTGTGCCTGAAAGATCTCAGAGAACCAGCGATTACGCTTTTCTCTAGGAACCAAAATCCTCCGTGAACAGCTAGAGGTAAGTCGAGGGGAGCGTCCGAATCTTGGCTATTGTAAATGATGCTGGAATAAACCCAAGGGTGTCTCTATCTTTCTGAATTAGTGTTTTTGTTTTCCTGGGTAAATAGTGGCATTACTGGATCTTACGGTTTTTCTATTTTTAATTTTTTGAGGCGCCTCCATACTGTTTTCCACAGAGGCTGCAGGACTGTGTGTTCCCAGCAACAGCGCAGAAGGGTCCGTTTCCCCCAGAGCTGCGCCAACACTTGTTCTGACAGGTCATCCAGCCCGTCACTCTGACAGGTGTCGGGGGCATCTCATCATGGTTTTGATTCGCATGTGCCTGATGATTAGGGGTGTTGAGCACCTTTTCATGGGTCTCTTGGCCATCTGTGTCGGTCTTCTCTAGAACATGTTCAGGACCTCGGTACACTTTTTAAATAAAAAATAATTTTGGTGTTTAATATAATTTCCTTATATATTTGGATATTAACCTCTATATATCATTTGCAAGTATCTTCTCCCATTCAGTAGGTTGCTTTTGGGGGTAATTTGATGGTTTCCTTTGTCGTGCATAAACTTTATTTTAGTGTAGTCCCAAGAATTGATTTTTGTTTGTAGCTCTCTTGCCCAAGATTTATCTAGAAAAATGTTGCTATGGCTGATGACAAAGAGATTATAGTCTATGTTTTCTTCTAAAAGTTTTATGGTTTCAGGTCTCATATTTAGGTCTTTAATCCATTTTCAGTTTATTTTTGTCCAAGGTCCAGTCGTCCTAGTCCCATTTATTAAAGAGGTGTTTTTTCTCCCACTGTATATTCTTGCCTCCTTTGTTAATATACCAACCCCTATGTTTATAGCAGCATCACTTACAATAGCCAAGATATAGAAACAACCAAAGTGTCCATCATTGGATGGATCAAAAAAAAAAAAAAAAAAGATGTAGGATCTATACACACTGGAACACTACTCAGTCATTAAAAAAAAAAAAAAAGATACATTCTTGCCCTTTGTGACAGCATGGATGGACCCAGAGGCTATTATGGTAAATAAAATAAATTAGATAGAGGAAGACAAACACCATAGGATTTCACTTTATGTGGAATCTAAAAAACAAAACAAGTGAAGAAACAAACCAAAAAGCAGACTGTTTAAATACAGAGAGCAAACTGGTAGTTGTCAGAAGGAAGAGAGATAGGGGATGGGTGAACTAGATAAAGTGATTTAATAGGTACAAATAACCAGGTGTAAAATAAATCATGGAGATGAAAAGTGGAGCATAGAGAAAATAGCCAGTAACATTGTAATACTGTTGTACGGTGAGGGATGGGGACTGTGATGATCACGGTGAGCACAGAGTAATGCACGGATCTGCGGGGTAAATGTTGTACACCTGAAACTAACATAACATCGTAGGGTAATCATACTTCCATTAAAAAAAAGAAATTGAAGGAAGATCAGAGTCAGGGATTGGTCAAAATTTGGAGCAGAACGAAAAGGTTTTGAAATAACTACTCAGCAGGAAAGGAGAGAGAATAGGAGTGATCGAGGACAGACAGGAACGACCCAGTTGAAGTCTCTGAATTAGCAGTGACAAAAACCTGTACTCCGAAGACGTCCAACAGACAGGCTCCGGTTCAAAAAAAAAACCAACACACAACACACTTCCTAGGCCGGGGTGACAGAAGGATAACTGTTGGCTCCCAAGCTGGCCCCCACGCAGGGAAGGCAGAGAGAAACTGGAGAGAGAAAACAGGCCACCCCAGATGGGCAGGCGGCAGGTTGGGGGACTTGCATGCGAGGCTTGGTTTCTGCAGTCATAAGACGAACAGATTTCCACGCCCACCAGCCAGAATCTTCCGTTTATGTAGAGACCCCAGCAGGGCTCAGCCGCGTCCAGATGGGCTCAGCAACAGATTGCTCTCGCAAGTGTGGCGTCCTGGAGAACGGCTTCAGCTGCAGGAAGCGTGGAAAGCGCGGGCAGAACGTGCATTCCGAGGTGGGGCGGAGCGAAGGAGCTTCCACATGCTTGGGTCCCGCTTGCGAGGCAACCAGTGGTCACGGCCCTTCGATGACCTCCTTCCACAGCAACAGAGCAAGGGAATGGAGACTCTAAGAGTGAAGTTAAAATGGAGACTCTCAGAACCCAAAATCAATAAAGGAAGACACGGCTATTAAATGGGGAGAAAGCTGTCATGTAGGGTGGGTGGGCCTCTCGGTGAGGGAGACGTGGTGGGAGACACTGTCACAGCAGAAAGAACAGGAGTGCGGGCAGGGACTCCGCAATTTCCGAAGTGGAGCAGCACCAGGCATTGACAAGTCCTCAAGACGGCCATGAAAGTGGGTGACAGAAGCATGGACTTTTGTCATGGCCGATCAAGGAACTGAGTTGCTAAGGCTATGGCTGTCCCCATGGATGCTGAAGTATCGGAGTGGAGTGGAGAGCTGTGACTCAAAGTCTCCGAATGAAGCAGGAGAGAAGAGGTTACAGCCTAAAATCAGCAAGAACTTTTGACTGGAAAACCGCTGATGAATGGGGCAGACCCCATCTCCTGTACCTGGAGTGCGGAGGAATGGAAAATCCCACATAGAAACAGAGCCTCTGAGAAGACACACTGCAGTAAAAACCCAGAGGTAGGGGTAGGGTTCCAAGAACAGGCTGAAGACAGAGTGCTTTCCCAGCCCAAGGGCACAGTGAAGAGCTCTGACCGCCAGGAAAGTACCCGAAGTTTGATTCTTCAGCCAAAAAGCAGCAAGAAAGCACTTAGAAAGCAAGAGTGTGAGAAGTTAAAAAATTACCCCGGGGCCTTTCGCCACAGGCAATAACCAAGAGGTGTGAAAGTATGATTGGGTTAGTGGCTGCCCGTGTGCTGCCAATAGAAGGATCCCCAGCAGTTTTGGGGTATTTAAAAGGATTTTGGCATTCTTGATAGAAAGCCAGCATCACCTGGATTGCTTCCTGGAGGGTACTGGTCCACAGAAGCAGGCTAGCAGGGGATAGACGGATTCACAGCAACCATCGGACAGACATGAGCCTGGATAGGTCAGCCATTCACTGTCCACACTTTCCCCATCTGCACAGTGTCCTTTTCCAGCCCTCTACTGTCTCCCTGTCCATTCACCCCAACCTCAAAAGCCACAGTAGAAATAAATATCAGATGTTCTGACTTTCTATCTTACCTCTACGAGACCTCCATTTCTAGGTCTGCTAGGGGGACAATTGCTCATTCACAGAATCCTCTAAACCAGTCTTCTGTGGGGCACCCTGACAGAATTATGGAAGGAAAAACAATTTTATAAAAATTGACAAAGACAATTCTTTTGTAGTTGTCAGTTATTATGATTCCTGTCAAGAAAGAGAAATACGACTTCCGGGACTGAATTTCCCTACTACTTATCACGGTAATCAGAAATATTACCAACCAGACTGAGACCGAGGTGTAATCCCTGCCTTCCCCATGCAGATTAAGGTCAACTCAAAACCCTCACAAGAATCGATAACATTCCAAAAATTGTTAGGAGTGAACTTTAGATTAGATGGGTTGGACCACTGGATCCTTCAAATTATAGAAAGACACTTTGTCACTGCTCTTACTTACTTCCTTGAAAGAGTCCCTTATCCATTCAGTGTTTCATTTGGGTAGAGCTATTTTTATGCTTTTGATTTATTAATCTACAAATATGGACGTCGACTTTAGAAAGAGGTATCTGGGAACAGAACCTGGTTACCTCAGTTAACTAAACATGAAAGACTAAAATGGAGAACAGAAATTCACTTGTTGATACTTTGGTTCCCTTGGAGTCAAGTTCAGCTGCCTTTATGATTTTGTGTTTTTTCTCAAGGTTTAGGTGGTTTATTTTTTTTTCTAAAATGATTTTATTACACATGAACCAAATGCTTGCTTAAGGATTTTATGCTCAAATTTGTGCTGATTCTAAGGGAATCTTTTATGAGAAATTATTTTCCTTTAAAATATATTGTATAAGCTGCTGAGTTTTGACTTGTTGTGTTATTTGTTACGACTGATTTTTTTTTACCTCCTGCTTTTGAAACTGTGGCTTTGTAGACCGAAAGAGTATGTAAGTTATACATGCTCCTTTGAAGAAGTGTGGCTGCTTTTTATTATGGTGGGGCATGTTATGAGGTTGAGAAAATTGCCTGTACAACTTAAAGCAGAATCTAGAATCTGGCATTCTCTTTTCTGCCCAGGTCTTCTTCTCTGTGTGAGCCTACCCTCCTCCCCATATTCCTCATCTTCCTCATCTTCCTCAGTGGACAAGCATTCCTTGAACACCTGCTCTGGGCCAGGCATTGTCCTAGGTGCGGGAGAGTGTGGAGGCAGCCAAGATTCTATCTCCTATTCTAGTAAAGAGGAACAGAAAATGAGTAAGAAAAAAAATAAGTATTTTGTTTATTTATTTCAGATGATGAAAAATGTAAGAAGTAAATGAAACAGGGTAAGAAAAGAGACTGAGGTCAAAGAAAAGTCTCTCCTAGGAGAGACATTTGAGCTGAGATCTGAATGACAAAAGGAGCCAGCCCTTCAGAAACGTCAGGAATGAGTTTACCTGGGAAGTGGGTGAGCTGGTGAGTCTCAGGCCTGAATGTGAGAATAAAGCTGACATAATTCAAAACCTGAAGAAGCTTGGGAACCTCATAAGGAAGGATCTTATTTTAATAAGGCAAAGAAACCATGAGTTGAAATGGGGCAAGAGTAGAAGCAGAAAGGCCAAGTAAGAGTCTACTAAGTAGGTCAGGAAAGGGAGAATAGTGGCTTAAACTTGGGAGAAGCGATGGAAGTGGAGAAAAGGAAACATATCGGGGAAATATCTGGGGGGAAAACCTGAAAGGATTTGCTGATGAGACTAGATATAAGGAATGAGAATAAGGTAAAATGACTGTTAGGTTTTTGTTGTCTGAGCTACTTGGTAGATGGAAGGTGCAAGAAAATTTCTAAAAACTCAGTTCTCAAACATGTTAAGTTTGAGATGTCCATTAAATGTCCAAATGAGATGTTGAGGAGCTAGGAAGCTGTACAACTCTGGGGATAGCTCCGGTCGGAGATAGATTAGAAGCTCATCCATAGACAGATGATAATCGACCATGAGAGCAGATGAAGTCATCAAACAAGAGAGTATAAATAGAAACAAAAAGGAAGGTGGTCCAAAGATCAAGCCTCAAGACTCTTGTTTTCTCTTTCTGGAAATTTACCATTTAAAAATTACATATTTTGTGAACCCTTTAGCAAAGAGTTATGCAAGTACAAAGTTAGAATTACAGCAGATATCTCAGATACAAAAGGAACTCTACAAAATGTGGTTGACAATTCATGCATGTGGTATTTGTTTGTGAAAATACTGAGCTATGTATGGACCAAATCCCATAAAAACAAATAATGATGCTGTTTTATTACCACACGTTGACCTTCGGCTAATCACACCCAGATCTGGACCAACACAAATGGTTGCATTCAGTTGCTTTGACCACTAGAGGGAGATATACTCACCTGCAAACCAGAGAGAAAAATGAAATTTTTTTTTCTGTAGAATTACTCCTCTGCCATAGAACCGTAAACTATTTTAAATTTTATTTATTTATTTGACAGAGAGAGAGCACAAGCAGGCGGAGTGGCAGGCAGAGGGAGAGGGAAGCAGGCTTCCTGCTGAGTAAGGAGCCAGACACGTGGCTCGATCCCAGGACCTTGGGATTATGTATGACCTGAGCCTAAGGCAGTTGCTTAACCAACGGAGCCACCCAGGCGCCCTTGTAGACTATTTTAAACTTTGATATTGTTGAAATCATCAAGAAATAAGTCTTAAATAAATTACACATGTTTAGAAAGTAACTTGATTTCTTTGCTAAGTCAGGTTTTACTAAAAGGCTATGTTGTGTGTACTTGTGATATGGTATATTGTCAGTTGATGTCTTGGTTCCTTTTTCTTTTTTTCTTTTTCTTTTTTTTTTTTTTGGACAGTGTGGAGCAACAAGATAGAAATCAGTTAATTTTTATTTGGAGGCACATCAGTTCTTCTTTCCTAGGAATTCTGGTAATATATTCGTTGTAAGCCAAAGCGTCCGAAGCTTTGACTCTTGGCCTTGACTCTGCGGACTTCGGGAATGTGCTGAACTTCATCACCCCGAGTGCTTTTAGGTGGCTTAAAGGTCACTGGCACTGACTTCATGCTGCACTTTTTATTTGCCCAATAAAAATGTTCTTCAGCTTTGCTAGGTAATCGCATAGATATGTAGTGTTTTCATGATTGCTTGGGGCAGCTAGAAAACTTTCTCTTTATTTACTTTGGTAATCTTTCCAAAGAACATACTGTAAAACGTCCTCTTTTCCTGATCAAAGGTTGAATGTGAACCCTACGCAGCTACTCGTAGCCTACCAAATGCTTTATTTGACCTTGTAACTAATTTACAAGTCCTCTTTTTTTTGTTAACATCAACACTGAAATGCTCCTGTTAATTAAAGTGGAAAAAATGTGTTCTCTGTCTCTAGGGAAGAAGGATAGTAAAGGAAAAGGAGCCATTTTCTGGAATCAGAGCTAGTATGAATCCTGACTTTGGACAGATGTTAGCTAAACTTATCGTGGCAATCATATCACAACATATGCATTTTGTGATTATACTATATGTATAACATATAACATATATATTATTTGATATTAATATCAAGTAATTATATTATACAATTAAAATGAACACAATTTATAGGTCAATGATATCTAAAAAAAAATTCCTGACTGTCTCTGCTGGTGAATGTAAACAAATTATTTTTATCTCTGAACTGTCATTTTCATTTCTCTAACTTGGAATTACAACCTTTTAGAATTGTTGTGAGGGCTGATTCAGACAATGTACAAAAAGCATCTTACTTAGCTCCTGGTGAAAAGCAGACATTCCAAGTTTCCTGGGCCCCCCTTTCCTTCCATGTGAAGTGCTTTTTAAATTGACCCTGTAAATCATATGTTCATAGATTATGTGCTCTGAAGTATTTGTCAAGTGCTGGTCGTATGTACAGAAGGTGACCCCAGGCCACATTTGCAAGGCAATCTTGGAAGTGTTCATGTGTGGTCAGAGCTGTGTGCCCTGTGCTCTGCCTGACGAGGTCAGACAGAGGATCTCACTAGGCCATCAACTACTCCTAATTATGGGCTTGTGAGCAAAGACAAAGGACAGGAGGCTCTGAAAGTCTGGTGAGCACTATTACCCCTGAAAGGAATGACTTCCCCTTTCCCCCCACAAATGTAAATTTTACGTCCCACCCCCATAAAGGTCCTATTCACATCCTTTCTCCAACAGACATTCCCAGCTTCAATGAACGCATCCCTCCAGACACCACTAATATTTATCCAAGACAGTCACCTGGCAATTCTTGCCTTGCATTCCTCCTTGCCCTTCATCCACCTGTGTCTCACCAACCAGGCAGATTCTTAGGAGGCGTGGTTGCTACTATATCCTATTTCTCCCCGGTTCATTATAGCACATTCCACGGTCCTCTTCTGGAAGCAGACATTAATGCACAGTCAGATGGATTTCCATGTCCGTTTTCCTTCAACTTACTTGACACACACATTTTGACAATTCAACTCATCCAGGGTAAATGTATAGGTATGGTTTAAATCATTCTGCCAACAGCATCTGAAAATTATCTCTTTAAACTACAGATTCTTAAAAAGAAGAAAACCAGAAAGTATAGCATATTCCGTGTACCTTTATGCTCTTTATTTTGGTACCCATGCCATGATTTTCACTAAGTATCTACTCTCAGTTGGGACAGATTAGTTACCATGACGTCATGGCCATCATTCACAGATATAACATGTATGATAAACGTTTTCATCGCCGGCAACTGATTTTTTTCCTCTTAAGCCCCAGAGTCAAATGTTGCTCTTGGTCATAAAACACATGACAATTTGGCCCTGGTAAAACTCTGAGACTGCCATGCATGACTCCATGTTTGCATATATGGAGGTGGAACAATGATGAAGTTTTATCACTACATATTACTCAAACTGCACTAAAGCGTTGCTGAAGCTGGAATGAGAGCACTCTTCAAGGTCATGAGGGTTAAAGAATCACAAAGGAAATGCAGCACCTGTTCCCAAGTGTCAAACCATAACAGAAAAGTCCTAATCCTAAATCTGGACTGTGGAGCAGCTCTGTGCTGTGCCCCACATGCAGTGGGACTCTGCGGCAGGGCAGCCCCACCTAGCCTCTAAAGAACACCTAGGCAAGATTACATGTTCGAGAGTGGACACTACAGGAATGTACTTTCAAATATTAATAATTGAAGCAATATTATTTTTGAAAGAATTGAGTGACAATGTATTTTTTAAAGAATATTCAAGTAATGGGTACAGTTTTTCAAAAGTACGTGCAGAAAAAAGCATGGGAGCAGACTCCTTCTCTCCTGCTTTTATTCATTCACCAAAATCTTAGCTGCTAAATTACATGTTTAATTGACATTTTTTTCTAAACTCTACACCTTTTCTTCTTCTTATCATACACCATTTTCTATTTCCTTGCCACCTGATCTCTTTGAAAATCTTCTATATTCTGGCTTCTATTTCCACAGTCCATTAAAATAGCCTTAATATTGCAAACAACCTTGACCACTTCTCGGTTTTCTTAACTACTATTCAGAATTTGATGTTGCAGTTACATCCTCCTTAAAATTACCTTCTTCCTGGTCTTGCATGACAATATAGCCCTGTTCTTCTAGTTCTGTCATGTTTTTCTGGCTCTTCTTCCTTCTCTGTCCATCTCTTTGTAGATAATCCTTAAATCTCTGCTTGTGCTCTCTCCCCTGTCTTCATGCCACTGGCTCATCTACTTTTAAAGCTTCATACAACACTGTGATGCTTATGGTTCTGGAGTCTCTGCTCTATGTTCTCACTCACTTGTGCTCAATTATCTATATGACTTTTCCCTTTAACTACACTGAAACAGTCTGAAACCTCAGATCCAAAACTGGTCTTCTCTTCCAAACTTTTCAGCTTTACCTGAAGCCTTACCAATTTTCCAAGATCACTATCTTGAGTCCATCTTGGTTTTCTCCTTGTTCGCCAAGTCCAAGTTAGTCATCTGTTGCTGTTATTTTTTTGTAGAAATGTCTTACGATCATCTCGTCCCTCTAGCTCTACTGCTACTTTTAGACTCCAGGCTCTGAACACCTAAGTAACTGTGTGGGTCTTTTAATTATTGTTTGTTTGGTTCTCGGTCTGTCCAATATGCATACTTGAAGGCAAAAAACACTAAAATAATCCAAAGGGATTCCTTCTTGGTCTGGTGTCATCAAACACTCTTTCAAAAGACTATCCATCAATTCCCTCTTCCTTACTCCCTTCCATAACCATCTTCCCTATTCAGAGACTCTATATTGTGCAACACAGAATCTCTCCTCGGGTTGTGATCCTCCACATTTTGATTGAGCCTACTTATCTGTATCATTCATTACCTAACTCTATCCCAACCCAAGTCAAAGAACTCCATCAACAAGCTTTTGCCCAGGAGGAGGAGCAAGATGGCAGAGAAGTAAGAGACCCTGCTTCAACTGGTCCCCTGATGTGAGCTAAATATCAACCAGAACACTCTGAACACCCACGAAACCAGCCCAAGATGTAGGATTATACACTTCTGGGTCTCTACGGGGGCAGAAGACGCCAGTGGAGAAGTAAAGCAGAGTGGGAACACTCCTACTGATATCGGAGGATAAACTGAAGGGGAGGGAGCCACCAGAAGCAACTCACTGGAAAGTAATACCCCAATACAAAAGTGCTCTGTGCTTGGGGACCAACGTTAACTTGGAGTCTGGTTAAAAGCCCTCAAAAAGAGCAAAGGGTTTTAAGGGGCAAGTGGTGGAATCGAGTGGTCCCAGGCATGGGCTTAAGCCCACGGTCCCAGGATGGTCACAGCCAGTGACCACTCATGCCTGAGAGAATCCCCCTGGGCCCGAGACTTTCCACAGCTTGCACTCCTGCTTGGGCTGGGCGCACCCCCACGGGTCCCTGAGAAAGCCTGGTGTGGGCGCCAGCAGGGGGTCTCTGAACCTGCAGCCTTCCATGACCTACACTACTGCCGGGGCCTGGGCATGGACCCCAGACAGCAGTCCCGACAGCCGCCAGGATCGGGCTTCCCCAATATTTATTTGACCAATATTATTTGTGGTTTTAGTGGCACTGGGGTACAGAGACAAGTGGGGGCCTCGGGTGACCCCTGAGATGGTGGTTGGGGGTGTGCGGTGCCTGTGGGAGGTTGCGCTGTTCAGCGGAGATTGAGGAGGGGGTTCTGTGTGTTCTGGACCATCCAGGGAGGAGCAGACTGAGGCTTCTCTCTGAGGCCAAGGACTGCGTGCGGACCTCTTACTTCTTGCCCGAGCCCTCGGAAAGCTGCAAAAAGCCTCCCAAGAACAAAAACCTGAAAAACCGGTTTCCACAGAAGCCAGCCCCTTGCTGGGGGGGCAGGGCAACTCAGCCCAAGCAACACTGACTGAAAAAGACAGGCCCCTCCCACTGAAGACAAGCCCAAAGAACAAGAGGACAATAACCACAGGGTCCCCATAAAACTGTAAAACCCCAGCATCAGGGAAAAACAACATATAAAGCCCCTGGTATTGTCACAAAACCTGTATATTTCATAGGTACAAGGTTTTTTTAATTAGTTCTCATGATTGCTCTTTCATTTTTTTAACCTCACCATTACAATTTTTTAGATATTTAATACAACATATTACATAATAATAATTTAACTTGAACTTTTCTCATACATATACCTGGGTTTCTTTTTCATATATAGGCTTTGAGGTAATCCTTATTCCCTATTCAATACTACCCCTATATATAAGCCAGTTTTAATTTCCTTTTATCTCTGGAAAGTTGAGTCCTTTAACAAAGATAACAAGATATACCCAGGAAGAACTAAAATAACCTTCCTCGCCCACATCAAGGGTTTAAAACCACCTTCCCATCCTATTCTTCTGTCAGTGTTTGTGTGTATTTCTTTTTGTTTTTGTACGATATAAATCTTATTCTTGAGGTTCATTTTGACTGGGTTTTTCTTTTTTTTTTTTTTTTCTTTCTTCTCTTCTACTTTTGTCAGTCTTTTTGTTTGTTTATTTTTGGTTTACCTTATAAATCTTACTTCTGGGACTCAATTTGACTGGGTTTTTCTTTTTTTTTCTCTTTTTCTCTTTTTTCTTTCTTTTTGGTGGTGACTTCAATTGCTCTGAAACTCTCCAAGGGGCACCTTTACTGGATTGAGGTTGATATATTCAGCTATATATCCCCTCAACCACCTCTTACCAAAATGACTAGGATGAGGAACACACAACAGAGGAAAAATTCAGAAAGTTTTGCCACAGAACTATTAGATATGGGCATAAACAGTATGTCAGAAATGGAATTCAGGGTAAAATTGTCCAGGCAATGGCTAGGTTGGGGAAGACCATTAGTGACAACATAGAATCTCTAAAGATGGAAGTGAGAGCTGATCCAGCAGAAGTAAAAAATGCTATTAATGAGATCCAAGATAATCTAAATACTCTAACAGCTAGGGTAACTGAGGCAGAAGATAGAATTAGTGATCTAGAAGACAAATTGATAGAAAAGTAGGACCAGAAGGAAGGCCTGGAACAAACAACTTACAAGCCATTAAAACAGAGTTAGGTAAATAAATGATGCCATGAAATCTTTCAATGTCAGAATTATTGGGATCCCTGAGGTGGTGGAGAAAGAGAAAAGGCTAGAAGATATAGTTGAACAAATTCTGGATGTAAATTTCCCAATCTGGGGAATGGGACAAATATTCATGTCCTAAAGGCAGAAAGGACACCCTCCCCCAAGATCAACAAGTCTAAAAAGACATCCAAACACTTGACTGTGAAATTCATGATTCATAATTTCAGACAAGAGGACCTAAGGGCAGCTAAGGGGAAGAGATTCCTTATGTACAGAGGAAGGACATCAGAATAACATCAGACCTGTCCACAGAAACCTGGCAAGCCAGAAAGGGCAGGCAAGACATATTCAGGGCACTAACTGAGAAGAACATACAGCCAAGAATACTTTATCTAGAAAGACTGACATTCAAATGGATAGAGAGATAAAGAGTTTCCAAGACCAGCAAAGTTGAAAAGGGTATGTGACCACCAAGCCGGCACTACAAGAAATATTAAGGGGGTTCTATAAAAGAAGAAAGAATCCAAGAGTGACATAGAATAGAAAGTTGCAGAGATAATGTATAGATACAAGGACTTCATACGCAACATGATGTCAATAAAAACTTATCTTTCAATAACCACTCTCAACATGAATGACCCAAATGCTCCCATAAACAGGCACAGGGTTGCAGACTAGATAAAATGACAGGACCCATCCATATGCTGTCTACAAGAGTCACATTTGGAACCTAAAGATATACCCAGACTGAAAGTGAAGGGAGAGAGAACCATCTTTCATGCAAATGGGCCTCAAAAGAAATCTGGGGTGGTGATTCTTATATCAAATAAATTAGATTTTAAGCTAAAGACTGTAGTCAGAGATACAGAAGGACACTGCATCATCCTTAAAGGGTCTATCCACCAAGAAGATCTAACAATTGTAACTATTTATGCCCCTAACATGGGAGCAGCCAATTATATAAGCCAACTGTTAAACAAAATAAAGAGTCATATTGATATGAATACATTAATTATAGGGGATCTGAACATGCCACTCTCAGTAATAGACAGATCATCTAAGCAGAAAATCAATAAAGAAACAATAGCTTTGAATGACACATTGGACCAGATGGACCTCATAGATATATACAGAACATTCCACCCTAAAACGACAGAACACTCATTCTTCTCAAGCGCACATGGAACTTTCTCCAGAATAGACCACATACTGGGTCACAAATCAGGGCTCAACTGATACCAAAAGATTGAGATTATTCCCTGCATATTCTCAGACCATAATGCTTTGAAACTGGAACTCAACCACAAGAAAAAGTTTGGAAGGAATTTAAACACTTGGAAGCTAAAGACCATCCTGCTCAAGAATGTTTGGATCAACCAGGAGATAAAAGAAGAACTTAAACAATTCGTGGAAACCAATGTGAATGAAGACACATCGGTCCAAAACCTATGGGATATGGCAAAGGTGGTCCTAAGGCAGAAATACAACTCTCACTCAAAAAAATTGAAATATCCCAAATATGCCAACTCTTTACACTTTAAAGAACTGGAAAGTCACCAACAAATTAAGCCAATCCCACACACAAGAAGGGAAATAACTAAGATTAGAGCAGAGATCAGTGAGTTAGAAACTAGAGATACAGTAGAACACAGCAACAAAACTAGAAGCTGGTTCTTTGAAAAAATCAATAAGATCAATAAACCACTGACCAAACTAATCCAAAAGAGAGAGGATCAAAATTAATAAAATTATGAGCAAAAGGGGAGAGATCACGACTAACACCAAGGAAATGGGAACAATCATCAGAAATTATTATCAGCAGCTATAAGCCAATAAGTTAAGCAACCTAGGAGAAATGGTATGTTCCTGGAAAGCTATAAACTTCCATGACTGAAACAGGAAGAAATTGACAACCTGAATAGTCCAATATCTTGTAACGAGATTGAAGCAGTGATCAAAAACCTCCCAAAAAACAAGAGCCCAGGACATAATGAATTCCCTGGGAAATTCTACCAAACATTCAAAGAAGAAATAATACCTATTCTCCTGAAGCTGTTTCAAAAAATAGAAACAGAGGGGAAACTTCCAGATTCTTTCTGTGAAGCCAGCATTACCCAGATCCCCAAGCCAGGCAAAGACCCTATCAAAAAGGAGAATTTCAGGCCAATATACCTGATTAATATGGATGTCAAGATTCTCAACAAGATCCTAGCTAATGGGATCCAACAGTACATTAAAAAGATTATCTACCATGACCAGGTGGGATTTATCCCTGGGATGCAAGGGTGGTTCAACATTCGCAAATCAATCAATGTGATAGAACAAATCAGTAAGAGAAGAGAGAAGAACCACATGGTCCTCTCAATTGATGCAGAAAAAGCATTTGACAAAATACAGCATCCATTCCTGATCAAAACTCTTCAAAGTATAGGGATAGAGGGAACATTCTTCAAACTCATAAAATCTATCTATGAAAAACCCACAGCGAATATCATTCTCAATGAGGAAAAACTAATTGTCTTCTTATTGAGACCAGGAACATGACAAGGATGCCCACTCTCACCACTATTGTTCAACATAGTACTAGAAGTCCTAGCAAGAGCAGACAACAAAGAGAAATAAAAGGTATTCAAATTGGCAAAGAAGAAGTCAAACTCTCCCTCTTTGCAGAAGACTCGATACTTTATATGGAAAACCCAAAAGACTCCACCCTCAAACTACTAGAACTCATACAGCAATTCAGTGATGTGAGAGGATACAAAATCAACGCACAGAAATCAGTTGCTTTCTTATACACTAACTATGAAAATATAGAAAGGGAAATTAGAGGGTCCATTCCATTTGCTATAGAACCAAAATCCGTAAGATACCTTGGAATAAACCTAACAAAAGAGGTAAAGGATCTGTACTCAGGAACTACAGAACACTTATGAAAGAAATTGAAGAAGACACAAAAAGATGGAAGACCATTCCATGCTCTTGGATCAGAAGAATAAACATTGTTAAAATGTCTATACTGCCCAGAGCAATCTATACTTTCAGTGCCATCTCTATCAAAATTCCACTGGGATTCTTCAAAGTACTGGAACAAACAATCCTAAAATTTTGTGTGGAACCAGAAAAGACCTCAAGTCACTAAGGAAATGTTGAAGAAGAAAAAACTGGGGGCATCACGTTGCCTGATTTCAAGCCTTAGTACAAATCTGTGATCACCAAGACAGCATGGTACTGGCACAAAAACAGACACAAAGACCAGTGCCAGAGAGTAGAGAGTCCAGATATGGACCCTCAACTTTATGGTCAAATAATCTTTGACAAAGTAGGAAAAAATATCAAGTGGAAAAAGTCTCTTCAATAAATGGTGCTGAGAAAATTGGACAGCTATGTATAGAAGAATGAAACTAGACCATTCTCTCACACCATACACAAAGATAAACTTGAAATGGATGAAAGACCTCAACATGAACAGGAATATATCAGAATCCTAGAGGAGAACATAGGCAGTAACCTCTTCGACATTGGCCACAGTAACTTCTTTCAAGACACATCTTTAAAGGCAAAGGAAACAAAAGTGAAAATGAACTTTTGGGACTTCATCAAGATCAAAAGCTTCTGCACAGCAAAGGAAACAGTCAACAAAACTAAGGCAACCAACAGAATGGGAGAAGACATTCACAAATGACACTACAGACAAAAGGCTGGTATCCAAGATCTATAAAGAACTCCTCAAACTCAACACATACAAAACAAATAATCACATCAAAAAATGGGCAGAAGACATGAACAGACAATCCTCCAAAGAAGACATACAAATGGCCAACAGACACATGAAAAAATGTTCCTCATCACTAGCCATCAGGGAGATTCAAATCAAAACCACATTGAGATACCAGTTAGTATGGTATCATACCATAAGTATGGTGTAAGTATGGTATCATATAACTTATGGTATATAACTTATACCAGTTAGTATGGCCAAAATCAACAGGACAGGAAACAACGTGTGTTGGAGAGGATGTGGAGAAAGGGGAACCCTCTTACACTGTTGGTGGGAATGCAAGTTGGTGCAGCCACTTTGGAAAACAGTGTGGAGATTCCTTAAGAATTAAAAATAGAGCTACTCTATGACCCTGCAATTGCCCTACTGGGTATTTACCCCAAAGATAGAGATGTAGTGAAAAGAAGGGCCAATGTTCATAGCAGCAATGGCCACAATTGCCAAACTGTGGAAAGAACCAAAATGCCTTTCAACAGACAAATGGGTAAAGAAGATATGGTCCATGGGGCGCCTGGGTGGCTCAGTGGGTTAAATCCTCTGCCTTCGGCTCGGGTCATGATCTCAGGGTCCTAGGATTGAGCCCCGCGTGGGGCTCTCTGCTCAGCGGGGAGCCTGCTTCCTCCTCTCTCTCTGCCTGCCTCTCTGCCAACTTGTGATCTCTGTCTGTCAAATAAATAAATAAAATCTTTAAAAAAAAAAAAAAAAGAAGAAGATATGGTCCATATATACAATGGAGTATTATGCCTCCATCAGAAAGGATGAAAACCCAACTTTTGTATCAACATGGACAGGACTGGAGGAGATTATGCTGAGTGAAATAAGTCAAGCAGAGAAAGTTAATTATCATATGGTTTCACTTACTTGTGGAGCATAAGGAATAACATGGAGGACATTAGAAGAAGGAAAGGAAAAATGAACTGGGGGAAATCAGAGGAAGAGATGAACCATGAGAGACTGTGAACTCTGAGAAACAAACCGAGGGTTTTAGAAGGGAGGGGTGGGTGGAGGAACAGGTGAGCCTGATGGTAGGTATTAAGGAGGGCACGTGTTGCATGGAGTACTTGGTATGGTGCATAAATAATGAATCTTGGAACACCGAAAAAAATAAAATTAAGATGTTTTAAAAAAAAAAAAGATGCTTTTGTCCAAATATCCAACAATGGGCTATTTTTTTAAAACAAGAATTCACATAATATAAACTTCCAGTTTATTAACTATTTATCTATTTATTTATTTACTATTAACTATTATTATTTGCATGAATGCTATTGTCCTTTCTTTAATATATATGTATATATGTATGTGTGTGTGTATATATATTTTCTACAAATAGAAATAGAAATATACCTTTATTTCTATTTCTATATACTTATTCTTTAAGTCCCAGTTCAAAGATCACTTCATCTACAAAGTCTTCCCTGAGCATCCCAGTCACTTGTAGTCCCGAACTATACCTGGCATAGTTTTAGAAATATAATTGAACAGGTGTAAAAATCTTCTAGTTGTACTATATTTTGAAAAAGAATGACCTCAGTGGAATTAATTGCTTACTTGGGCCCAAAGGATACATACATAAATTAACAGGTAAAGATGATATTTTTCTAGGCCAAGCCATTAGTGTTATTAGTAGAAACAATAAATAGAAATGAATTCTCAAAGTTATTCTATTTTCAGTGAAGCTAAAAAATAGCTTATCACCATAGCCTATGAAATACTTATCACTGTAGTTTATACAGTAATCATCATTTTTGTTTTTAAAATTTTATCTCTAATTACTGATTGCTGTACTGGTGATCTATATCATGATAAACACGTCAAAGCCCATAGAATGTAAAACACAAAGAGCAAACCCAAATAGAAAGTATGCACTTGAATTATAATGTATCTATATTTGCTCATCACTGTAACAAGTGTGCTAACTAACACTAATGCTAATAATAGGGGAAATTGGGTGGAATATAGGAACTCTCTAATTCCCACTCAATTTTTCTGTAAACTTAAAACCACTCCAAAAAATCAAATCTATTAATTTCTTTAAAATAACATATTTATTGCAGAAAATGTATAATGTCATGTTAAAACACAAGGAAGAAAACAAAACATCTTCAAACCTACTACTCTGTCATTTCCAATATTTTGGTATCCCTTCAGTCTATCATTCTATCTCTCCATCACTGGAAGATACTTTACCCATTATTATTACATGACTATTTTCTTTTTAATATTTAGTCATATATCACAAGCATTTCTCTCTCCTTGAATAATCTTACAATAAAATATTTAATAATCACATAATATAAACCTCTTTATCTTAAAGCAGTGTTTCTAAGATTTTCTTGAGTTTCAACTTCTGCAGCCTGATAAACTCATTTCCTTTATTACTTTCTAAATCTGCATTATTATTTTCTTCTTGGTATTCGTATCACTCATGTCTGCATTTTTTTTTTTAAGAGAGTGCAGGGGACGGGGGCAGAGGGAGAGGAAGAGAGACGATCTTAAGCAGCCTCCACACCCAGTGTGGAGCCTTACACAGGACTTGATCTCACAACACTGAGATCATGACTTGAGCTGAAATCAAGAGTTGAATGTTTAACTGACTGAGCCACCCAGAGCCCCCATATCTGCGTTTTTCATATCCCTTTCTTAGGATGCTTAATAATGAGTTATTTATGCTACTTCCCAGTTTTCTATATAGCAGTCCCTTTCCACAGAACCATTTTTTTGGTACTAACATTTCTAAAACCACAGCAGCTAATTAGGTAAGGGTGGTTTTAGATATAAAGCAGCATGCATACTGTTATACAGCACATCAGTGACTTATCAGAACATATAGTAAAGCATCCCAATGAACCCAAGATCTTTTTCCACCTGATGCATAATTTTTATGACATATGGTCCTGGATTACTATTTGGGTTTATTTGAGACAGAAACTTAGAGATGGGGGCTGATTAGAAGTAGCACTATACAGAATCTCTCTGTATTAGGACAACATCACAAAATTTCTGAATTAGTGCACGTGGGCCAGTGGTGGGCCAAAGCAATCCCAGGGATGGGCCAAAAATGTCCTTCGGTTCTGGCTCGGGTTGTTCTTGAAAAGTCAGCAATTATCCTTCACGTCATTCACCTGGATGTGATGTCCCTTTCTTCTGGCTGCTTTTAATATGTTCTCTTTTCACAGATTTTTGGCAATTTGATTATGAGGTATGTTTTGATGTGGTTTTGTGTTTAGCTCGCTTCACATTCACCTGTTTCCTTGGGTTATATTTTTCATGCATTTTGGAAAACATTTAACCACTATTGCTTGAAACCTCCTTCCATCTGTACCTTCTCCCCCTGATAATCCAATTGTGTATATACTGACCACTTGATCTGTCCACAGCTCTCTGAGTCTCCGTCCACTTTTTTTTTTTCAGTCTTTGCTCTCTCTGCTTCAGTTTTGACAGTTCCCATGTTCTATCTTCAAGCTGTGGTTTTTTGGGTTTTGTTTTCCTGCCATGTTCAACCTATTTTGTGGTAATTTCTTGTTGGTTCTAGAGCTTCTATTTGATTCTTTTCCTAAAGACTCCATTTCTCTGCTAAGATTCTCTACTATCTCGGTGTGTTCATGTTTTTCTTTTAATCCTTGAACGTGTTTATAACAGTGGCCCTAAAGTCCTATCTGCTGATTTCATCATCCCAGCTATTTCTTACTCTATTTACATTGGCTAATTTTTTTTCACTCTGGCTATAAACTGGGATTGGTATATTTGTGCACAATTCCCATACAGGGTCCTTGGTCTGTGAGGTATCTTAAAGCTATCATAGTAGGGAGCCCAGTCGAAGCCTCTGGAACTTCCCTCCACTCCTACCAAAAAAAGACATATCAAGACAAGTTTCATATCCATCTGTGGGGTAAATGACAAAAATTAATGCCATCCTTAAGTATCTAACGGAAGAATACTTTTGCCCGGGCCCACAACAAAAGTTACACTGAATCATAATCTTTGACTTCTGCTTTGATACTTTGAGCAAAAATAAAATATGTTAAGATTGAAAAGGGGAACATAGGTACAATTGTAGCAAATATTAAAATATAAGGGAAAACATTATGAATAATGTTATTTCCACATGCTTAAGACCTAAATGATTTGGACAAATTCCCATAAAAAATACAACTAAAATATAAACAAAACTAAAAACTAAAGACTAAAGAAGAAACAGAAAATCTGAATTATCTTATAATTGTTACTGTAATTGAATCCATAATGAAAAGATTTCTCAAAAGGTAAAACTAGCTCAGAAAGTTCCACACACGAATGAAACATTCAAGGAATATGTTCTAATTTTAAACAAACTTCCTCAGTCTAGAAATGAGGAAAATATCCCCCAACTAATTAATAAACCCAACTGAACCTTGCTAATAAAATTAGACAATGACAACATCAACAAAGAAAATTATAAGCCATTCTCACTATGGGAAAACCCTAAATAAAATATTGGTAGGCCAAAGTGAATGGAGTATATAAAATACAAGGATGCAAGAATTGTTTAACCTTAGAAAAATCTATTAATGTAATTTACCTCCTTGAGGTACAAGAAAAATATATTTGGTCTTTGTCCCATGTTCTTGGCACAGAGCTTTTAAAATCCTTGGCATTTCCTGAAGGATAGGAGCGTCATTGTAATTCATAATGAGGCCCTTCTACCCAACCTTCAGGATAAGAGCTGGTCATGAGGAAGACCACACATAGGACTGGAGGTTTGGAAGTTTCAGTCCCCACCTCTGACATTTAGGGATGGGAGAGCAGGGGGACTGGTGGTTGTTTGATCACCAATGTTCAGTGAGTGGCTCAGTCATGCCTCCTTAATGGAACCTTAAGAAAACACTCTTGAACAGAGAGGTTCAGGCTGCTTCCAGATGGGTAAACACATCTGTGTGCTGGGCTGGTGATGTGTCTGGAGAGGACATGTGAGCTCTGTGCCTGCCCTCCTCTCCCTCCCATTACCTTGCCATATGCATCTCTAACATTTTGGCCATTCCTGAGTTGTGTCCTTTCTAATGAAACTGGGATCATAATTGCAGAGCTTTCCTGAGTTCTATGAATCATTCTATCAAAGTATCGAACCTGGCGGAGTGGTGGTCATGGGACGTCTTGTATTCATAGTCAGGTGGGCGGCAGTGGGGGTTACAAGTGCAACTTATAACCAGTATCTGAAGTGAGGACAGTCTTGTGGCCCCGAGCTCTTAACCTATGGGGTCTGTGTTAATTCAGTGTTGTTAGTGACAGAACTGATTTGAACGTAGGACACCCAGTTGGTATCAGAGATAAGATTACAGGAAAGATACCACACAGATTAACAAATTAAAGGGAAAAAATCATATGATTTCCTCAGAAAGTACAGTAAGAAATAGGTGGCAGATCCTTTAGGTCTGTCTGCCCAGACCCCACACTGGTACACACTGGTGTACCATGAATGGTAGTGAACTGAACCAAGCCTGTGAAGGCTTATGAAAGCCAGAGCCCTGGAGCTCATCGCTTCTCCAACTTCAGACTCAAATATTGTTTTCTACTGTCATGTATGCGTAGTATAATTTTTGACATGTGCTGTTGTGTCAAGAAGTACAGATTTTTTTTAATAGATGAGCTTCACTCACGTGGGTAGCTCTTATCCTATTGTTCCACATCCTGCTCATCAGGGGATGAAATCCATTGCTTTCATCTGAGTAGAGTTTCTCTATTAAAAAAATTTTAAACTTGTTACTACTAGGAATTTCCTCTTTTCTTCCCTCCATGCCTGAACTAACGTGACACAAGGATCATGGTTAAGAGCGTGTTTTGCAAATGCAAAGTTTCCTCAGTTGGGCTGAGTCAAGGCCAAGACCAGGGGTGCAGAGTGTTAGCAAGCCTATGTGACTACTTACTCATACCCTCCAATGTAATTGCTTTCAGTGATCAAGCTCATATTTTCCATCTCCATTGATCTGACTGGGTCGATGGGAACTTACTATTACTTAGTAACCTCTTAATATGCCCATGCACAGAATTTCCAAAATGAGGGGTTATTCTGAATTGAAACCAACAGATGAGCCAAAATTGAACCCACGTTTGCCAATGATTTGCTAACATTTCACCTACTACAAAGGTTTTCATAAATGGCTTCTCTCCTGCTTTTATACCCTCCAAACTGTCACTGAAAAAATCTCCTTGAAAACTCTTTCATTGACGAGCTTCACTCTAAGCCATCTGCCCTCCTCCTTCTCTGCCCAGTAAGACCCTGTGGCCGGGGTGGGGTGGGCCTGTGAGAGCAAAGCTTGTTGCCCCTCCCCCTCCCGCCCCACTTTCTTCACACGCTCTCTGTGGGGAATCTTCCTTCTTTAAAGGATTTCAATAATAACTCTGCTCCACAAACTGAAGTCACGCTTGGTGAGTTTCCAGCACCGTTTTTTGTTTGTTTGTTTGTTTTTCTGGTTTTCAATCCTCATTAGCCAGGAGCCCCTTCTAGAAACCAACACATCATGACCCTGTTCTGGAGCTTGTACCTTCCAGGTGAGCCTCCCGCAGAGCAAACTTTGAAAACTGCAGGTTTTCTTCGATATTATCGACACTGAACACGGTGTTCTCTTTCTGCTCCCTTTGGAGGTATTTATTCAGTGTTTCCCCTCTCTGTCAAGGCAATCTTCCATTTGCAGCCTGAAGGAGAAAATTTCCGCTGGTCCTATGACCGCCGAGGCTTTGTCCCATCACACCTTCCCACCCTGCCACTCCAACACACACTCGTGTTTACCATTACTCGTGCCCACTATAATCGCTGTTTCCACGCTCACAGATGCAAAATGCTTCTATGTTAAGAGATGGTTAGCATTTTCTTTTGTCACAAAATCAGGATCTCTATAGTCTGGCTTTTTGGACTCTAAGCCATACTCTTACATTGAGGGCACGGACATTGGCCATGCTTCCCAGCCAAAGATATCCGGAAGGTTTGCTCAAAAACAATTCTTGTTGGGTCAGCCTTTATTAAATCCTCCCCGGGAGCTGATATTTTGGGAACAGAATATGACTGGTAAAGAGAACCATGCGAAGTTTCCAAAAGCAAAAGCGCATGCAACCCATGAAAGGATAAAATTTCCAGGCCTGTCCAGTAAAGCAGCTGTTAGATGATTTACTGGAAAATTCTTCCAGAACATAACAGAGGCTTCCTACTACAAAGGAAGTATTTTTCCTTAGAGTCCATAATATTAAAGTTCAATACGTTATGTGCTCGAAAGACCTCTCTAATAAAACCTGAGATTTTCGCAAAACTGGCCACGTTAGGGATCTGATTCTCGTTCCATCCGTCCGAAGGGCCCGAGCATCCCTGGTGTAGAGCCGTGACGCGTGCTCTAAAGCCCAGACTCGTCCCTCCTGCGCAGGTTCCAGTACCCACAGCAGCGGCTGGGACTCCGTTTCTCGCGCGCGCGAGTGACTCATCTGAAAGGAGGCGCATCAGACAACCTCTCCCTCCCCGTTAGAGAAGTGATCTCGGATCGGGCAGCAGGGCCGCGGGCGGTTTGCGCAGGCGGGGAGCACAGCGGCGAAGCAATACTTGCAGCGGGGAGGTGGGAGCCAGAAAGGAGAGAGAGCAGAGCGTCTCCATGCCTGCCTCAGCCTTGCACACGCGCAGGACGCAGAAGGCCTTTCCCAGACTCTCCATCCAGCACGCGGGAGTGTTTCCGTCAGGTCGTCGTGGAGAGAACGAAGGCGACGCTGAGGTACAGGGCCCGGGGCTCTGTCACTGCACCAGGCCCCAGGTGGGGACGTCAGGGTGTAGCTGAGCCGCCGAATGGGCCCCACAGCCCCAGACCAACACGTCCCGTCTACCTCGGCCTTGACTCTGCCGACGCACGTGGCCGGTACCAGGGGTTACGGGACAGCAGCCGGACTCCGTGGAAGGTTGTACATCCACAGTAAACGTCCCGCGGCTCATGTGACAAGGCCCCCAGGGGCGCGCAGGGCACCGCTGAGCTTCCTGACCCGGTACTCCTGGGACTTGGATCCACCCAGGACGAGCAGAAACGGCGAGGCACGCTGCAGGCTATTTTGAAGGCGCCAACCGGGGCTGGCCCGCGTGTCCCCCAGGGTGCCAGCGCGTGGGGCGGGGGGCGGATGTCGGGACACCACGACAGGACCCCTGGCACCGATGCGACGTCTGTTTGGCTGCAACTCGGGCATCACGGGCCTCGTCTTCTGAAGAAACGAATGTGGCAACGGTCGGGTGGCGACAGCGCCGCCGCCACGGGAAGGGCTTGTGGGGTAACTCCGGCGTGTGAGCCCACGACCGCGCTCGGGCTGCGACAGGAGCCGAGGCTGCGGGGGCCGGAGGCCGGGCGCGCGGGTCCCAGGCTCCGGCCCAGCCTCCGCGGCCTGCGGGGCCGTGAGGGCTGGAGGCGGCGAGTGAGCGGCTCGGCTGGGCTCCGCCAGAGGAAGACGACTCGGGTGTCGCGAGCTTTCCTGTTGACGGAATAGGTTACTTGCGGGAGAATGTGGAAACCGACTTCGAAAATGCGTTCCGCGAGTACAGAAGGCCCCTGTCTGGAAAGGTGCGCGTCTGGCCCATGCCGAGAACTTTCTCCTTCCTTAGGAAAATAATGCTGCTTCCGGAGTTTCGCTGAACTGTTTGCTACGTGGACACTTTGAATTTCACTGCTAAGGGGGAGTCGAATTTTGCCTCCAATGACGCTCTGCTCCGTTGGGGGACAGCGGCCCCCGCCTTGTGCTCAGCGGCCCCCTCCCCGCAGAGGAACAGCTGTGAAGTCTGTTCCCGAGCAAACGGTGCACGGTCCCGGGCCCGTGAGTTCACAGTGGTGGGAGATACCGTAGGACCAGTTACGGAGCTGCTTTTGTCGTCGGTGTTGTAGCTTCCATTCCATAGCCTGTGGTGTGCCTGTCCCTTGGTTCCTTCTCTTCTCTCTCTGCGAACAGACCCCTGGTCTCCTTCAGGGACCAGGCAGCGCGGGGCTCACAGCAGTTCGGCTCAGGCCCAGGCATGAGTCATGATTGGCCATTCCTCTTGGCCAGTGACTAGTGCAGGGATCAAACCAAAAATGAAACACTGCTCTGGGGCTTCGGAAAAAGGCCTTCCTCCCCAGTAAAAGGAAACTTGACACGACTGAGCAGCTGGGTTAACCCACTCTGCAACCAGAACGCTGGGCTTCTCGTCTGGGGAGAGAATCAGCTCCTTGTCGTTTAACCCCACTGGATCTGGTGAAAATTGCAGCTAAAAGGATCGTCAGTGTAAGATCTTGAATTTATTTTCTATTTCTGGAAGAGAAACCAAGTCACAGGCTATCAGCTCCTATGTAAGAAGAAAAAATAAGCATTCATAGTAAGCTATGCGAATTCACACAAATGCAGTCAGATTTGCTCACCTGTGAAATGGGTATAGCAGCACCAACAACGCCAGAGGTTTATGATGATTAATTTCTTTAGTACAGATAAAGCTCTTAAAATAGTACATAAAATACTCAATTTAAATGTCAGATGTTATTATTATGGAGACGAAACAAGAAGGATTGATCATTCTGGACTAAATCAGGGCTACGGATTAGGGATCAAGATACAGTCACTTGCAAAGGGCAAGATTCTGGCGGAGCCTGGTTAATACAAGGACGACGGTAACTGCCGCTCGCAAGGTCTTCATCGTGCTGTTCCCTCCACAAGGGTATTCAGTGCTTGGGCCCCGGCAGCAGCTCTCTGGGGTTGGGAGCTGACAGGCTGCATGAGGCCCCTGTCCCCAGATCTGTCAGTGTCATGATCCCCAGAACCCATGACTCTGCTTCCTTACATGGAAATGAGCTTTGCAGATTTGATTAAGATAGGGGTCTGGAGATGGGGAGATTACCCTGGACTATCTCGACAGTCCAATGTCCCTCTATCAGGGAGGAAGGAGATCCGAGTCGATAGTGGGAGATACACTGTTGGAAACCAGAGACGACAGTGACGGGAGGAGGGGGCCACAGCCAAGGACTACAGGACGTCCTAGAAACCAAGAAGGGCAAAGGAAGCTGCTTCTCTCCTAAACCTCCAGAAGGAACTCAGCCAGAGCAACTGTTAGAATCTGGACTTCGGACCTCCAGAGCTGTAAGACAGTAAGTCTGGGTTGTTTTAAGCCAAAGTTTGCGGCCATGTGTTATATTAGCAATAAGGAACAAGGATTTCTGGCTAACCAGGTAAGACACGTCCCCTGTGTCTCACGTGTATGTCCCTCAGTGTCGGTCTGGATGTTTGCTTGTTTGTTTTTTAAGATTTTTATTTATTTGTTTGACTGACAGAGATCACAAGTAGGCAGGGAGGCAGGCCGGGAGAGAGGAAGGGAAGCAGGCTCCCCGCTGAGCAGAGAGCCTGACTCGGGGCTTGATCCCAGGACCCCGGGTCCATGACCGGAGCCAAAGGCAGAGGCTCAACCCACTGAGCCATCCAGGTGCCCCCAGTCTGGATGTTTTTGCTGCAAATAACAGAAGTCTCGACTGAAAATGGCTTACACGGTTGAGGGATCTGGGATGTCACATAGCAAAACAGAGAAACAGTATCAAAGTTTAGGTCGGTTAAGCTATAAGTTGGTTAATTCAGCAGCTCATTGACACCATTAGAGATGTCTGTGTTTTTTCCCCCAAATTCCTGCTCCGCCAGTCTGAGCATGATCTCTTCAGACTGGTCCATCCAGAGTCGAAATAGTTGTTGTGGCTCTAATCCCTACACCCTTACATGTTAATATCCAAAGACTGAAAGATAAAATCCCTTCTTTCAGGCAACCTTCTTTAAGTACAGGAACATTTTGCTACCAGTCCCCAAGGAGACCTTGCCTCCTGTTAAAAGAAGACGTTCATGACCTCCACCCTGACCTCAGCCTGGACTTGACTGATTAAGTTCTTCTCTCTGGCTTATCTCTGAATTCAGGCAAAAGACCCTGCAAGCAAATCACCCCATGGTGGGAACCCTTAAGTAATAAGGACTGCTCTGACATCAGCAAGACTCCATGAATCGACCCCAAAGACAAGGATCAACCTTCACCTTTACCATCCCCTGCATGTGCCCACCAAGCTTTGTCTCACACTTTCCTTATATAAACCTAGAAGCATTTACAGTACTTTGGAGACACCAGTCCATTTTCTTCTCAGGTTGACCTTACTGAAATAAATCCCTCTCTTTTTTTACCACCACTCCTTTCTATGCCTTTGTCGGCAGCGAGCAACTGAAACGTGTGTTTCATGGGTGGGAACCCCCAGAGTGAGGTGCTCTCGCCCCCCTCTGTGCCGGTTACCATGCGGTGTTAGCAAGAACCGAAGGACTCACCTATTTCTAAACCGGTGACTAGGAAAGGGATGGACTCAAGATTCACCTCCCAGGACAACAGAAGAGCTGGTCCCTCCTGTAGGAGGAGCAAACAGCTACATTAGAGACAAAGATTCTACAAAATCGAGGAGGGCTGTCCTTTCAGCAAAATGTACAAACATCTGTAACTTGCACTTTTTTTTTTGCTCGAAATCTTCTGAGCTGGATGTGCGTTCATTTATTCAATACTTTTCTTTGCTTAGAGCAGCCCCCAAATTAATGTTTATGGAATCAAAGCTCAGTAATGGCTATTTCATGTCTCCAGTGGTATTATTTTCTTATTTGGTTCTCAACAATTAGGCAGATATTTACAGTCTACTGGAGATTTTATTAACATGAATTTTATATTAGATTGAATAAAAATAAATATACTAACTCTTATGTAATAGTTTCTCTAGGCCTCTTGTTCTACTAAGGACTTTATATAACTCTTCTAATCTTAGTATTACTTGGAGGGGGTGTTTGAATGGCTGGGGGGGTTGTTAAACATGGGGCTTGAACTCATGACCCTGAGATCAAGAGCCGCATGTTCTATTGATGGAGCCAGCCAGGTGCCCCGGAAGTTTTTAATCCCCATTTTATGGATGAAGAAATTGAGGCACAGAAAGGAAAGCCATTGATAATCCAGATACTCCTCCTGGGAAGAGGCTAAGTAATGGCAAAGAGTCGCTCTCACGGTATTTTAAAAGGAAATAAAAACAACGGTGAGCGTCCGGCTCTTGATTTCAGCTCAGGTCATGATCTCAGGGTCATGAGGTCGAGCCCCTTGTTAGGCTCTGCATTGGGCACAGAGTCTGAGATTCTTTCTCCCTCTGCCCCTCCCCCCTGCTCTCTTGTGCATTCTCTCTCTCTCTCTCTCTCAAAAAATAAAATAAAATTAATAAAATAAAAGGAAGTAAAAACAATTTAGTAAAAATGGCCTGATACATGACATAAGCTACAGGATAATTTTATACCTGCATTTCCGAAAAAATTCTTTAGTAAAATTAAAGACAAGCATCATTCGAACCTAAACTGAGGGATGGATAAAAACATGTTTTATGTGTGTCTGTGGGAAAGACACCAACAGAAAAAAAAGAAAAACTTTATAAATTGTGGTCTAACACTCATGAGCAAGAGAAAAAAACTTGAGGTTGATCGGGAATCAAGATCATTTGGCTTTCTGAAACTGGAGACCAATATATTTAATGTCTTTTATATGTTTGCAGAATTACTTTGACCTCCCTCTGAACTAACATCTTCTTCTAAAACGTGCATGGGGTCTCGTGCTACAACCATTCTGGACCTAAAAGGCCTGTATTCTGCTTTGGCTCTTGGGCTCCTCTAATCACTGTTTATCCACTTTATTGTTATTGGGTTTAGATGTAATGAAACCAAATGATTTTATCAGTTCCTGCATACAGATGGAGACAGTAATAAACTTCATGTTAAGTTTATTATGATTCCCTCCAGGAGAGGAAACGATGCCCGCAAATGCTGGCTCCACCACGTCTGTCGCCTGGCGCTGCAATGGAGATCGAGATGCTTCCTAAATAATCTCCAGGACAGTTGGAATTTCTATACCAAGGAAAACAAAAACTCCCTCACCTGAATCCTATTAGAGCTGACAAGGGTTTCAGTGAAGCTAGATCGTTGTTGGAAGATGGGACAGTGTAGCTTTCATGATGTCAAGTGAGCCAAAGAGTGCCTCCAAATACACACCAGCCAAAATCCAGGAGGGGAAGAGAAGGCTCGCTTGTGGTCAAGGCAAAGGACACCACACGTGAACTCACAAAACAAGACTATTTGCATGTGGCAGTACGTTGGCTTCCTTCGGGCTCTACTTAAGGAGATCAGATGTCCAGAAAGAAAACCCGAAGATGTTGCCCATTCATCTGAGTGATTCCAAATGATCCTGTATTTGATGTGGTAGAGGTAAAGTAGGAAAGACTCAGGCTTTCTTCTTCTAGTATCCAGAGTTTTTCTTGTGACAATTATTTCTAAAAAGGAGTTACTTAAAAGAGTTTCCTGGTGATTGTGAATTTCTCTTCTGCATTTAGTTTTCCTATAACCAGTTTGTTGCCAAGCATGTCAGGAGAGGCTATTTCCTCTGAATAGTCTTTTTTTTTTTTACATTTTATTTTTAATTGAAGTATAGTTGACATATAATACTGTATTCATTTCGGGTGTACAACGGAGTGATTAGAATGAATATCCACACTTGTCAGACTTTAAAATTGACATTTCTATGGTACTCGGAATCATTGCTGGTAACATGTAAATTAGTCTAGTGCATTGCAAACTAATTTTGTGGTATATACAAGGGCGCTACAATGTTTCGGCCTTTGACTGAGTGCTTCTGTGTCTGGAAGTCACTTTCAGGAAATAACATAAAATTCAAAAACCATATTTCTGTTGTTTATATGGTAATTGTGCTAGCTGAGATGAGGTACAATCTAAAGGCTTAATAACAACAAGATGGTTAAGTGAATAATGATATAACCACTGAATGAGATGTGGTTAATTCTAAAATTTGTAATAAAATGATAAAATTCTTAAATATAATGAAAGTGCAGAAACAGGCAAAAGGCAGAAACAAAATTGCATTTGGCATTTGATCTTAACAACATTAAAAAATACATACTTTTTCAAAGATATATATCTCCAAACACCCATTAACAAGAGAAAGGATAATTAAGCTGTGGTGTAAGCACATGATGAAATCTAAAAAAATTTTTAAAAGCATGATTTCAGCCATACAAGCCAACAGGGATAAATCTGAATAACATATCTCTATTTATTCATTTGAGATGGAGAGAGAGAGCGTGCACGAGCTGGGGGAGGAGCAGAGGGAGAGAGAGAATCTTAAGCAGACTCCCCACTGGCATGAAGCCCCATGTGGGGCTTGATCTCATGATCCTGAAATCATGACATGAGCCAAAACCAAGAGTGAGATGCTTAACTGGTGGAGTCACCCAGGTGCCCCATGAATCTTAATAATATACCTAATAAAAATAATTTTTCAAGACAAGCTAACTAAATCTCATGTTACTGAAACACAGATTCATATACATGTGCGTATGTGTATATGTGTGTGCCTGATGAACCTAAGAAAAGGAGTGGCAATGAACACAAAATTTGGGACAATAGTTATCTCTAGCAGGAAGATACAGGGTTCAGAGGAGTAGGGGAAAAACAATTAAGTAGAGGTCAGTTACAGTAACAATCCATTTGTTGGGCAGGGCAATGGGTCTTCTGCAAGTCACTTTGTTTTACAATGATGAACAAAATCAAGGATGGCCATGCATTGGCCAGGTAATGACCAAGAATTATGATTTATTTAATTCTCACCATTGTTAGAAGGTAAGATTAGGACTGACATTTTTCCCTTTATACATTTCTACAGTTTTTAATTTCTATTATTAGCATTATACTTTAAAATTGTAAAAACAATAAACTGATCTAGAAAGCCTGCAGGTATAAAAATTCAAAAGACTTTTTAATGCCTGAGTTTGGATGCGCTAGAATTACCAACTGCAGGTCAAGCAATTGAACCCAAAGCTAGGATTTAATTGACATTAAAGGACAGACAGTAACTGGTTATATCATCTAGGTCTGGTTTTATTTTCTTAGTTCTGATGACTCAAATTCTTTGAGAATGTGACCATTCTAGGTTCTAAGTATAAAGATCTAAAAAGTACCATATTTTCTCATAACAACAATAGATAGACTATTACTGCGTGCCAGGTACTGGGCCTGAGAAGTGTTCGAATCTGTATCTTCAGTCCTAGGCTGGCATCAACTCATTTCTGTAATTTTCCAATGTTTAATATTGACTTCCAGATTTCTAAAATTTTTAGGATACTAGTCTTAAAAGTCACTTCCAGAAATTGGAACTCACCTGCTCTCAAGTGTTCTATTTTCTCCAAATACTGATAATATAGATGACATTGATTATTACTCTGTGCCACATACTGCGCTAAGTGCTTTTCATCCACGGTCAGATGTAATGTTCGCACTAGACATGTGACAGTTAACTATTATTGTCCAAATTTGATGAATGGGGAAGCTGAGACACAAAGAAGACAGCTGCTTTGCTCAAGTTCACACAGTAGTAGATAAGGGAGCTCAAAATTCGAGCCTAGACTTAATATGGATCAAGCCTCCTCCTAAGAACAACTAAAAAATTCTTACCAAATGCTGATCTTTTTTTTTTTTTAAGATTGATTTATTTTAGAGAGAGAGAGGCCGTGCGTGTACACACGTGAGTGGGGGAGAGGCAGAGAGAGAGGGAGAGGGAGGATCCTCAAGCAGACTCCCTGTGAGTGCGGAGCTCAAGGTGGGGCTTGATCCCAGCACCCTGAGGTCATGACCTGAGCCGAAACCAAGAGTCGGGCGCTTAACCAATTGAGCCACCCAGGCGCCCCTCAAATGACGATCTTAATATATACTTCTTTACCATGCTGGGAGCATCAATAGTCTGAAAAAAGGGCCCAGAGTTCAGTCCTGAGAACCAAGTGTGAGCGTCCATTCAGGGGCGTAGTTTCTCAGGCCCAGGGGGAGACAGAAGGTGGAGGACAGATGCCAAGGCCATGGTTAGGAGGCGGAAGAGCATGGTACAGAGGCTCCACGGCTACTTCGGTTAACATGCAGGCTTCGCCACATATTAGCTTTGTGACCTGAGAAAGTTACGGAATTCTCTGTGCTTCATTTTCTAGGACGGTGACACCGGCTCATTGGAGCAGCGGCCTCACAGAGTCGTCGTGTGGGGTAAATGAGTTCATCTGTGTGGGACACTCAGAACGGTGTCTGGCGCACAGCACTCACCGGACAGGAGCTGTTTCATCTCCAGCCTATGTTTTCCCAGTGTGAGACCTTTATTCCTTCTCCCTCCCCCTCCCTCTCCGTCTCTCTCTGTTATACATTCATAGGATGCTTTGAATTGCTTTGAATTACCTGGGAAACAAGCCAAGGTCCATTGTATAATATAGAACGGAAAACAACCTTGCGGGGACTAGTAAATTCACCACTTTTATGGTGTGGAGTAGAGGCTTAGACATGCATCCGTTGGTTTTCTTTGCTGTTGAGAGAACCTGATTCTAGAACAGCAGATCTGGGGCCGGTCTCAGCTCTGTGAGGAACTGCACAGTGTCACCCAAGTCTCAGCTCTTACCGTCCTCGGTCTTCCCACCCGACAGCGCAGACGAGGACGGCCCAGGCCCCCACCTGAATGCGGATCCTGGTGAGCTCTGGCTTCGGCGGGGCTGTTGTGTCATTCTGAGCTCTGGGCTTTGGTGAACACTGGGCTTTGGTGAGAGCTGCGAACCCCACTCTGTGGGGGCCGGGGGCAGGGACCGCAGTCCTGGGACAGGTGTCACACATCCAGGTGAGTGTGCAGGGGTGGAAGGGACCGAAGAGACCAGAGAGAACATTCCTCCTGCAAATGATGAAACGCTGGCCGACTGGCACCACTGTGGCCCCTAAAGGGCTTCTGGAGTGGAAGATCACCTTGGTGTCCCTTGCTGTTTGGAAGATTGTTTCCTTTGTGAATTCCTGGGCCTGGTCTTCCAGTGGCACTTGATGATGTGCCCATGCTCACAATACGAGCATGTTCGAGGCCGGGTTTTTCCTTTTTGACATGAAACATACGCACATTTCCGTGGGACTTTTTACCCCTAATTGCCCCCAACTGAAATGTTCGTTTTGCATTGTTTTGGATCCTTTAGCACTCCACGAACCTCTAACTCAGCTTCTAGGACAGAACATATGTATTTGTTTGGCAGAAATTTTCTCACAGTTCGTGTCCAATTATTAAGTAAGTTAGATAGAAAATAGTGATTATTACTACACTTTCATGCTGATCACCCTTGACATTTTCCATAAATAGGAACTTTGTTCATTGGCTGGAGTCCTGTTTAATGCTAATCGCTGTCAAAGGCAGGATTTGGTACGCCAGTGTCCTTGGAGAAAAGGACGTGGGCCTCTCATTCAATTACAGAGGGAACTGAATTTGATAGCCCCAGACTATTTGCCAGTAATATTTTTGTAGCCACAAATAACCTGGTGACTCAGCATTTTCGTTCACAGTGAGGTCAAAAAAGGGTCTTGCTAGTCATTCATTTCCATATTTCTCAGAACATCAATTTAGTGCCCATCACGAGCATGGCCGCTCAGAGCAGGAAAGCCTCCATGTTACCAAGGCCACGCGGGAAGGGATCAAACATTAAGGTATTCCTACAACCGTAGGTTCTATGGGCTGGCATCTAAACAAAGGAGGAGGAGTCCAGAAAAAAAAAATCTAGAACTCCTCAGTTAACCTATCATCGGAATATTTAGTATTGCTTGGACTGAACCAAAAGTCATTTAAAATTTTGTTTCTTGGGGCACCTGGGTTGGCTCAGTCATTGGGCATCTGCCTTGGGCTCAGGCCATGATCCTGGGGTCCTGGGATCGAGCCCCACATTGGGCTCCCTGCTCAGCGGGGAGCCTGCTTCTCCCTCTTCCACTCCCCCTGCCTGCATTCCCTCTGTCACTGTGTCTCTCCCTGTCAAATAAATAAAATCTTTAAAAAAATAAAAATAAAATTTTGTTTCCCAAAATGTAATAAAAGAGAAGTACGAATGGCTAATAAACTATGAAAAGATTTCTGGCCTCACCGTGGTTTCCAAACATGGAAAATAAAGCAAAATATTCTTTTTCTCCTATAGAATTGGTAATTACTTGAACATTGATAATATCCGATGCTGGCGGTGGAGGAACAGGGGCTCTCCCTTAGCTGCTGGGCCTTATGGCATTGGTAAAATTTTCCAGAAAGAAAAAAATCCTAATGTTTTACGTATCCTTTGACCCTGAAGTTCTACTTTTAAGAAACTCTTTTATTTTTTAAAGATTGTATTTATTTATTTGACACACAGAGAGAGATCACAAGTAGGCAGAGAGGCAGGGAGAGAGAGAGAGAGGAGGAAGCAGGCTCCCCGCTGAGCAGGGATTCCCAGGACCCTGAGACCATGCCCCAAGCCGAAGGCAGAGGCTTAACCCACTGAGCCACTCAGGCACCCAAGAACCCTTTTAAGGAAATAATTATAAATGTATAAAAGGAGTCTCCTTCAAGCATGAGTGCCGCAGTGTTTTCAGTAATGAATAGTCAAAAACATTAAATGTCCAAAAATAGGGGATTGGTTAGTAAAAGATGTTATGCTCGTACAAAGGTGCAGCATATAATCCTCAAATATAATGTTATGGAACATGCTTATGATATATTAACTCAAAGAGATGTTGTCCTGCTAGCAGCTGTTGTCCCTAATTAGATGGATATGCACCGAATTCTTGATTTTTTTATTTTTCATTTTTCTGTATTTTTTACTGTGAATCCATTTGCCACTTTAATAAAAATGATAAAATGTAATAGTTTCAATAAGAAAAAAATGGATAAAGTGTGATACAACGCTTCTTAAACTTGCATAAGCTTCTAAATGCTATTAAAGCAAATAGATATTGGCCTTCCCCTAAGAGCCCTATGACAGTCACTTTATTAAAATGTATATTTTACTGGTTTGGATCAACTTAATTCCAAATAATTGAAGAGTGTAATATTTGTCGAAGACACTGTACACACGTAGGATTCGAGTGCCCCTGCTAGACATTTTGTGTAACCCAGGAGGTGGCTGTGCACTGTTTCAGTGGACAGCCGGGATTTGCAAACTTGCACTCCTGTCCATGGAAAGCACGTGGAAATAATAGGAAGAGCTGACAGATGTAGGTGCTTTTGTAGTTGAGTCTGAAATAATAGGGGTAGAAAGCCAACAGTCACTGGTACAGGGTGGCCTGCGCTCAGTTCCCACCTCTGCCCTTCGTGGGCTGTGTAACCTTGGCCAGCTCACTGACCCCTGGCAAAACAAGGACAACAGTAATAGGGACCTCTTCTGGAGCTCATGAGATTTAAAAGAGAAAAGGAACGACACAGGGAGAATTTGAAATTAGAAGTGACAAATAAGCACTCAGTAACTCTAGCTATAATCCCCATCAGTAGGTTGATCACGTGGTTGGTACGTCCGAAGCCTCCTGCCCGAGTCCTGTGTGGCCAGACCCAGGACGGATGTCGGGAGCAAGATGGGTCGGCCCCTGCCAGCTCGCCTCCACCTTACCCAGGGACTGGAAAGTGCGATCCACGGAAAGAGACTGAACTTGGAAATGCCCTTGCATTCCCACTGTGTGTGTGTGTGTGTGTGTGTGTGTGTGTGTGTGTTAATGGAATCCTTTTGTTTAAAAAAAAAGGGGAAAGAAAGCAGTTCAAGAAAAGAGGCGCTGTCCACCATAGTTAATATTGCAAAGGCTCGGGGAGGAATATTTTCACTACTGTCTGACCTCGAGCCAACAGGGGTTCTAATCAGGGGATCCTCTTTGAATTGCAGGATTCTTTTTTTCTTTTTTAAAGTTGCTTAAATGTTACCAAACTTTTAAGTCCCTGGAAGGATAAAAATCTCTGAACAAATTGGTTAATGTGGCTGAAGCCCGGAGATGAGTGTCCTCACACAAGGAAGGGCCTGATTTATTCAGAGCGCTGAGCACAGGGAACAATGACCACTTTATGTGGTAAAATAATTAACCTGTTAAAACAATGATCGCTTACAGGAAAAATGTGAGAAAAGTTTACTTCAACCAGGAAGACATTGATGAGTTCACTGTCGCCTTCTTATAGAATCAGTAACTGAAAACCTCAGCTCCAGGCTCCTAAAGAAAAACCACTCTGTCTTGAGCAGGGGAAAGGAAAAAAAAAATTGTTTGCTTCCTGAAAAACACAACGCTTATGTTTTCAGATCTTAAAAAGAGATGTAATTTCGAAAAGGGATAATCACAAGCAACACTTTCTGCTGAGAACAAAAACCAAAGCAAAAAAATATTTATGGACATTCCCAAGAAACCGCTATGGCAAATCTCATTGGAACTTTAATTCATGTGGAGGCTTGGAAACAGCAGCACACAGCAGGAAATGAAAGGGCATTTGAAAAATGAGGGACAACTCCAGTCTCTTCTCTAGCCATACTTCCATAAATTGCAAAGAAAGTCGTTACTTTTAACAGAACTGCTATCACGTTTACCAACGGCCGTTCCGGACATGTGTCCACGGCTCTGAGCCAACATCACCGTATCCCCAGGGATCCAAACCTACCAGAACATTCTGTTTTTCAAAAGCAGTTCTGCCTTGGAATACATTCACATGGAGGGTAGAGAATGAGAACTGTCACGGATAATGACAACTCGGGGCCTGAGAACAAAAGAAACCTGCCGGGGACCTTAAGGAGCACGCTGAGAAGGAAAGTCCCTTTTTAGCTCCCAGTGAATTCCTCAGCAATTAGTGGTTCGTCTTGAAATGACAGCAGTTGCAAGAGCTGTGGCCAGAGAGCCACCGCCTGCCTCCATCACGGGAACAGCCTTGGCCTCTGAGAAAAGGAACCGCGTGGAGCTGTGGTGGTAGCCGCTCTGTTCTCCAAAGCTCTACGGGCCCCTCTTTCAAGAATACAGGAAACGAACAAACAAAAAACAAACAAAGAAAATTTGTCCTCAATCAGGATTTCATAGATATTTCAAAGCAGAGGGATGCATTCCTGCCAGAAAGTATTGTTTCCGAGCGAGGAACTGGTGTTTCAGGTTGTCAAGCTCCTCCCTACGTAAGTGGCTGAGGACTTTGCAGGGACGAGGACTCCAACCTTCTGGCATTACTCAGACATAACGAACTGCCATGAAAAGCCACATACTTCCAAAATCATCAAAATTTGTTAAAGACAATATATTATTTTCGTTTTACATTTTTTGTGTATGTGTTCCTGCTCAGTTTTGCCTCCTTCCCCATCAAATGCCGGATTATAAAAGAAACGGACGCTTATTGTGGATAACGGCAAAGCGTGAGGGAAGGATTGCCCAGGTGCTGCCATGACTAACACACCACAGTGTTTTTCTTTCCTGTTTTCTACATTTCTGAAAAAACATAGATAAGATTATACCCTGCGTGTGTGTGTGTGTGTGTTCACTTGATGTTTCATAGAACTTTCCCAAGGTCATGGAGAACACTTCATAATTACCGTTTTAAAGGCAATGTCGTGTTTCATGACATAAATACACCACTATTTGTTTCACTTTGTTCTGTTGTATGTTTGACAGATCCTTTTGAACATGTGTACAATCTGTGTTTTCTTAATGCAAGTAATGAGGAGGTTTTCTTGCTAAAACATGGAAAGAATGGTATCTTATATATATTTGTACATATATGCGTATATTTCAATTTTGGGTGCCAGACATTTTGATTTATTTAATTATTTTTTATGCCATCTCAGAAATGAAGAAGACGTGTTTGTATCAAGACTATATAAAGAATTCCTAAAAGTCAATAATAAAAGATAATCCAATTTCAAAATGGGCAAAAGATTGGAAGAGATATTTCTCTGAAGAAGATATACCAATAGCCCATAAACACACGAAAAGATGCCCAACATCATTAGTAATCAGGTAAATGCAAACCAAAACCACAAAGAGATAATACTTTATACCTACTACGAGGACAATAAGCAAAAAGACAATAAAGGGGCGCCTGGGTGGCTCAGTGGGTTAAGCCTCTGCCTTTGGCTCAGGTCACGATCTCAGGGTCCTGGGATCGAGTCCCGCATCGGGCTCTCTGCTTGGTGGGGAGCCTGCTTCCCTCTCTCCCTCTGCCTGCCTCTCTGCCTACTTGTGATCTCTCTGTCAAATAAATAAATAACATCTTTTTTAAAATTTTTTAAAAATAATTTAAAACTTTAAAAATTTTTTTAAAAAGACAATAACAAGTGTAGGGGAGGATGTAAAGAAATTGGAACTCATGTAAACTGTAGGCACTTTAGAAAACAGTGTAGCAGTTTCTCAGTGGTTAAATATCCAGTTATCACGTGACCTGAGAATATAGGTATTTACCCAAGAGAAATGAAAACCCCAAAACTTGTACATAGCAGCCTAACAGCCAAAACATGGAAACAACCCAAATGTGCATCAACTAATGAATGGGTCAATGAAATATGACGGATACACACAGTAGAACATTATTCAGCAATGAGAAGGAATACAATATTAATAGGCATGGATGAACCCTGAAAATATTTCGCTAAGTGAAAGAAGCCAGTCACAAAAGATTGCCTATTTTATGATTTCCTTATAAGAAATGCACAGAATAGGCAAAGTCATAGAGACAGAAAGTAGTTTGGTGGTGGCCTAGGGCTCAGAAGGTTGGGAGGAAAGCCGGAGTAACTGCTATCAGGCACGGTGTTTCCTTGTGAGGAGATGGAGATGTTCTGGGATTAGTGGTAATGGTTGTGCAATTCCGTAACTATGTTAAAAACCATTAATTGTGCACTTTAGATAAGTGAATTATATTTCAAGAGAGTTGTTATTTAAAAAGAGAAATCTGGGGCACCTGGGTGGCTCAGTGGGTTAAGCCTCTGCCTTCAGCTCAGGTCATGATCTCAGGGTCCTGGGATCGAGTCCCGCGTTGGGCTCTCTGCTCAGCGGGGAGCCTGTTCCTCCTCTCTCTCTCTCTGCCTGCCTCTCTGCCTACTTGTGATCTCTGTCAAATAAATAAATAAAAAACCTTTAGAAAAAAAAAAAAGAGAGAAATCTTAGCACGTTACGGGAAATAGACATTGGCTCCATTTTCATCGTTTGAAAGGTACCAGTGATGGAGCCACCGTATTCTTGGAAATACAGTTTTCCTGGCTGCAAAGCACCCTCTGGTATCGAATCTCTTTCTATGTACTGGAGGTGATCTTGTAACCATGGGAGATAATCACTGCATTTCTGTTTAGGTTTCAGACAGGTAATTCATAAACGCTTGCATTTTTAAGAACAGAGTTTAGGCTTCCTGAGTGAAACTAAACAAATTATTTTTAGAGAAATTAATCTAATTCACAGGCTTTTACTGTAAGTTCAAAGCAAATGTGGGCTTTCTTTATCCAGGTACTAGAATAAGATTTATTTAGGTTTGAATCTCAGACTTTGCAAACATTATGAAACACCTCTATATAAATCTTACATGTAGAGAGATTATTCCCACTGCTATTTTTTCTAAGAATAAATGTAGTCTGGCCAGTTTGATTTAGTTGGCATTTTTTTTTTACAAGGATTTTTTTCTTTGTTTTTTTTTAAAAGTAGGCTCCACACCTGCACAGAGCCCAACATGGGGCTTGAATTCACAACCCTGAGATGAAGACTTGAGCTGAGATCAAGAGTCAGGCACTTAACTGACTGAGCTGCCCAGGTGCCCGCACAAGCACCTGCTCACAAATGACACTTATTTGTGCAATTGCACAAACGGGCTGGAGTCCAGGAGTGGCAGGGCTGTAGAAGCACATGAGAGATCATAAATATTACTGGGGTTATTTTCAGAAAATGTAATCTGCCACTAAGGATAATCTTCAAAGCTTTTATTAGTCATTTTCACTTTTGTGTGAATATATTCCAAATTCTTTCTGGGAAGAGATTTTCATAAAAGGGAAAGAACCCGAGTACACAGCATTAAAGGAGTTGGGAAAAGGGTATAAGTAAAAGAAGGAAATGGGGTGTTTACAGTCGAGACAGGTTTTACCCACAGCCCGCCTGCAGCTCCACCCAGGAACCTGTATGTGCGGCCCCGCCCCCACACTATTTTAAGTACTTGTTCCTCTCTGTTGATAGAAATGGTGGATATTTCATTAAAAAGACATTTGAATTCCTTCCACCTTTCCTGCAATCACTTGTCTCCATCCTATCGTACCTCGTCCTCCTCCCACACTGTATCCTACTGGAGACACGGCTTCACAGAAGTTAACAGGACCGTGTACAGAGCCCTGAATTGTGGAAGGCGTTGGAGCGCCCGGCCTGACTTCACTGGCCTCCTGCAAGCCGGTCCCCTCATCCAGTCGGCTGCGCGACAATACCTCGGTTTTGTATCTCCGTCGCGGCGCACACCTTACAGCTCCAAATCTGTGCTCCCGAGAAACCATCCTCCCAAACAGCTCGTCTTCCCTTCAGACCCGCTTCCCCCCCAGGCTTCCCTTGTTTTCCTAAAGAGCCAACCACGGCCATGGCTGCTCAAAGGAAAAACTCAAGAACCATCCCTAGAGCTCCCTCATCCCACGTCCAAGCAATCGGGGAACTGTCGGGCCGAAGCGCCGGCCCGCTCGAGTCTGTCGGCTTCTCTCGCCTCCGGAGTCCGCAGCGCCTCTCGCCGGCACCGCGGAAATAGTCCCGCCTCAGCGGCTCGCGGCCTTCGGATCGACCCCCTTCAAGACCCCCTTCACACAGGGTCCAAACAACACACCTGTTAGAACACAAGACAGGATTATGCACAAGCCTCACTTGGAAACTCTTTAACGGTACCGGTGACCCCAGAAAGTCCCACGGGTTGCCGTCGTCCCCGCCCGCCTGCCCGGCCTCCCGCCCGCCTGCCCGGGGCTCTTCCCGCGGCCGGAAGGAGCCGGGCGTCTCCCGCCTCGGAGCCAGCGGGCCTGGAGGTCTTCGCGTGAAAGCGACCGTTGCCAGAGGTTTCTCAGACATTAGAGATAAAGAAATACGGCAGCCCCTTTTATACCAATATCTGCTCCACATGAAGCAACTTACGTGTGGATACAGGCCGTCCGTGCACGCGCACACGCGCACACGCACACGCACACGCGCACACGCGCACAGGCCGTCTGTGCAGTGCATAGAACAAATAGCTAACTTGGAAACACCAGCGAATTAATTCGTATTTCTCTTTTCTATTTAGCAAATAGTACAATCTGGGACGCTTCAAATATTACTTTGACTTTGATACATTTCAAAATTTTTAATCAAACATATAAATTAGAAGTGTGATCCAAATAGGTTTTTCAACAACACAAATTCCAATCACTTCTAGTTTTTGTTTTTGTTTTTAACTTAATACTGGAAATTTTTAAAAAAGATTTTATTTATTTATTTCACACAGAGAGATCACAAGTAGGCAGAGAGGCAGGCAGAGAGAGAGGGGGAAGCAGGCTCCCCGCGGAGCACAGAGCCCGAAGCGGGGCTGGATTCCAGGACTTTGAGGTCATGACGTGAGCTAAAGGCAGAGGCTTAACCCACTGAGCCACCCAGGCGCCCCAATACTGGAAAATTTAATTTAAATATGGTGTGATGGAAAGGACACAGGTGGCCTTTGAAACCAGGTGAACTTGAGCTCAAATCCCGAGTGTAGTAATTAGGTGACTTTGAAAAACTGCTTAACCTCTCTGTGACTCAGTTTCTCCACCTACAATATGATGATATTCAGGGGTGTTGTGAAGAGTTAATGAGACAGCATGAATAAAGTTGGGCCTTTACCAAACTTTATTCCTCATTTACTTTATATCCTCTGTATTTCTAAATACAGATATACCGGCGGGTGGTATTTTTTATATAGACCCACAAACACCCATTTTATAAACACACACTGTGAAGACCTTCCAAAATTGATACTTAGATACAATGTTGTGGGACTATTTGTGTGTGTTATTTGGCACACTGGAGCAAAGCCAAAGTAATTAAGTCTCTTACAAATTTAGTAATATAAAAGGCCCCAGGCATTGGCCATTGTAATTATTCTATTTCTGGGAAGAAAAGAGACAGGTTTATTTGCAGTATCCCATGCTTAATCATTAGTATTAAATGAATTCAGACCAGAACTAATCAAAGAAGCAAACAGCTGATTACTGCTGTTTTGTAAAAGAAAGAAGTAATTGATGTTCACAAAGGTTAAAACGGCCAAAAAGGCCTTTAAATAAATGGCTCAGCTCCTTTTCTCCCTTTATATCTTGTTTTCAATGGTCTTTAGTCTGTGATTACTTAAATATTCATTTATTTCAGAAGACTTTTTGTGCAAATTCCAATTAAAAAACCAATCACGTTCTTAATAAATTGGGCTAACAACTTCTTTCAAAGGAGGAAACAAATAAATCACAATGTTTCATCTATAAAATTTGACTTCATATGAGTATCTAGGCAGTTAATTCAATTATAACCCGGAAAGATCATGAAGCCTCATAGATTTATTCCTGATGACTGAGTTCTAGGGCAAGGAAGGGCTCTGATATGCCTTATATGACATGCAGAATCTATTACGTTTTATTTGTTCAATCATTCTACCTTATAATTTTCTCCACAAACATTGTGTACTCACTTGTTGACCAGTCAGTATAACTAAAGTTCCTGCGCATTTGCAATCATGTCTTTAATTGCTGACCCAGTTACATTTTATGATCTGGCTAGCAATATTGGTATAATTAGCATGTATTTCTTTCGGCCTTTCAAAGGGGTATTACAATCACTAAATTTAAATTCCAGTGGTGAACCAGAAGGGTGGAATCCTTCCTACTAATTATAAAATAATGCCTTTTTTTGCTTATTCTGAAGGTTGACCACAGTACAGGGTTAGCATAAGGTCTAAACGTGAGAGATTTTTCATTTGATTCTGACCACACTGGTGCCCACCCTGCCTGTTAGATTCTTTAACAGTTTCCGTAGGAATGTGTTTTACAAGGAAGGACAGAATTTCGGTAAACTGGAAGATTTGTTTCCTGTAAGTAAAACTACTTTCCCATATAAGAAGATTGTGTGTGTGCGTGTGCGTGCGTGTGTGTGTGTGTGTGTGTGTGTGTGAAAACTATGTATAAGGGAGAATGTTAGAACTTCTCTATTCTTCTAGAAAGCTTTGGCAAATAAGGAAGAAGCCAGAAGTTAGGGAACGACCCATGATACCTAATTTATGTATGAACTTGATAGGGCTAAGGGAAGCGTTATTTCTGTTTCTGGGTGTTTCTGAACGAGATTAGATTGTTACTGATAGACTGAGTAAAGAGCACCCTTACCAACGCAGGCGGGCTTCATCCAATAATTAGTTGAGGACCTGAACAGAAAAAAAGGCACCAGAAGGGAACACTTTCCCTCTCTTTCTTGAGCTCGGTCATCCATCTTCTCCTGCCCTCGACATTGACCCTTCTGGTTTTCTGACTTTCAAATGTGGGCTGTGATTTACACCACCAGCTTTCCTGGTTCTCTAGCTTGCAGACGGAAGGTCATGGAACTCTCAGCCTCCATGAGCATGTGAGCCTTTTCCTATAATCAATCTCTTTTTAAATACGCCTACAGATCCATGTGTATCCAACTGGTTCTGTTTCTGGGGAGAAACCCAATACAAGGCCTTTGCTTTCAGGTGTGGAAAATATACAAACGAGCTGTTAGAGAGGAAGGAGCAGTAAGATTCAGTCTGTTCACGCTGGAAGCCAGGCCATGGCCACGCAGAGTCCCCAGCAAAAAGCCAGGCCATTGACTTTCTACCAAGGAAACATCATCAAAATATTGAGACCTCATGAAAATCAGAGTGTGTTGGATCAGAACCTAAAGGCGATTGCTGATAGAGATGTGAAGCCTACAGTACTGCAAACAGGGATACTGAAAATGGTCTCACTTAAATAAAATATTCGGAGTCTGTCCTTCTTAGTTCCTTCTCCAGTACAAGAGCTGGTTCTTACAAAGTCACTTGAATTCTATTCTGGGAGAAGCCAGATCTTTAGAGATACTTGGGACTATACTGATTAAGCATCTAGTACAGTGTGAGTGTCCATGATGCCATCCAGAGAGATGTTAGCACAAACAAAGTAATCACAACACACGCCACACACGAGGTTCCTCACTTGGAGATTCCCGGCATAAATTAAAGCCTCCAAGGAATCCTGCAGTAAAAATGCATGTGGAACACTGTTGAACATGGTGTTTCTAAAACCCTGTTGGGTATACATGCCTTCTTTCTTCGCCACACACCTGGTAACATTACAAGGAATGTGAGTTTGGAAAATATTGATGATTGTGTCAATTAAAATGCTTTCAGCTGCAAATAACGGAAAATCCCAAAGAGAGTGGCTTATCCAAATAGGACATTTATAAAAACCACAAACCGAAACGTTGAGAAGGAAGTTACTGCTGCTGTTACATCAGTGGCTTCAGTGGAATGGTAACGTCAGAGCCAGGATCTCCAGGATTCCCTTGTCCTTTCATTCACAATTACAAAATGGTGGAAACAGCTCTCATCCAACATGGTTAGAGGTTGGGGTTGTCGGCATTCCTTGTTTTCATCCAGAAATCCAAGCATTTCAGAAGCCGCCCAGCAGACTTCGCCTCGTGCCTTGCTCCAGGTGAGCCGGATAGCTTCTGTAATGGAGGTAGCCACAGAGCAAGAAATGGGCTACAGCTGGTGGGTTAGCCAACCCACGGTTTCTTCAACGATGGTAGAATTACTTTTAGAGACTTGCCCTGTAGTTGCATGCTTCCAGCTTCCACCAAGGGATACTGTTAGAACCAGTTATATGAAACCTACTTTGTTTTTCTAGTAAGCGCACTCTGTTCATGAAGATGATGTCCAAAGTAGAAGAATATACTCTAATGAGACCCACGTGAGAACCTCTTCTCAGGCTCACTGCTATCTTCTCCCTCCCTGTGATGCTCATGCCAGAGTCAGTGTTTACCCCGCACAACCTTTTTGGCTCTACCTTAGCCCTGGAGGCCACACTGCTACTGTTGGATCATTCTCTACAAGGTCCCGTAATACTCAACGTGCACAGGGAATTGGGCAAGTTTCGCATTGCTCCAAGACTTACAGATCTTTCTTTTTTTGCCTTCTGAGACTATCCCCTCTTTTCACAACAGATTTAAGTATTTATAAATGAAAGCCTCAGTGGAACAGGTTTTTTTTTTTTTTCTTTTGAGTGCTACTATATATGTCCCTGATGCAAAGAAGCACAGTCTCCTGATATAAAAGATATAGGCAGAAATGACAAATTAGTATTGTAAGAATTGTTTGACCACATTCTACACAATAAACTAATTGCAAATTAAGATCTTTGGTATTTAATATCTGTCTCTCCTGATAGGTTATGAACTCCACTCATTTGACCAATATTGTTGACCACCTCTGTCCTCACCTTGTGCCAAATTTTACTCTCGTCACTATACCCTCCTCTACTTCCTTTACTCTCAGTAGACCACTAGCTGCAGGCTTCTTAGGAGAAACAGATCATCCCCTCACTTCACATCTCTATTAATAGTCACCCATTTTCTTTTTCATTTTTTATGTTGGGAGACATTGTTTTTCTTTATTTTAGCCACAGTTGCCTTTGTGATTGTGATCTCATCACTTTCTCTGGCATTTTCTAACGTTAATCATCTTGTGCTAGTGCGCATTTCAGCTGTTGCCTCCATGTGGACTTCTCTCCTTTGCCTATTAACATTTTCAAGTCTTCCTCATTTTAAAACATTAAAAAAAAAAAAACTCTTCAAACTATAGTTCTCCTCCTTTTCCCCTTGATTTCTTGGAAGACCAGTATGTACCTGTGGCCTCTACTTTCTATTTTCTCAACTAGTTGCAAACTCGATATTCTAGTAAAATTATATTTCCAATGACTACGCTGTCCTCTTCCTCTTGGGACATCTGCTTGCTAGACAAAGTGAATGCAGACAAGGCTCACTCCCCTGTGTCTTTCTGGTTCTCCTCCCATTTTAATCATGCTAGATAGAGCTAAGATAATTAATGTGATACTCTACATTGGGGTCAAGAACTAAATGTAGTTCATCATCTGTTTTTATATATAAGGTTTGATTGGCCCACCCATTTGTTTGCATGCTGCTCATGACTGTTTTCATGCTCTAGAAGCAAAACTGAGTAGTTGTGAAAAAACACTGGCCTGCAAAGCCTACAGTATTTAATAATCGACCCTTTATAGAAAAGGCTTGCAGACCTCTTCTAGATGTCTAAACAATCTAGATTTAGATGAATGTATATGAGTTATTTTCAAGAGAAAATAACTATAAGATACAAAAAAAATATTAATGATAGACATTAATGACTATTAGGGAGTGCCTGGCTGGTTCAGTCAAAAGAGCCAGCAACTTGACTTCAGGGTCATGAGTTTGAGCCCCACACTGGGTGTAGAGATTGCTTAAATAAATTTTGAAAAGCTTAAAGAAATTAATGACTATTGGAAGAGCTGCAGTAAGAACACAAAATTTTTAGAATGATACCTAGGGAAATCCGTTTGTGATGTGTGGGTAAATAGTGCTGTATTAACTAAGGGAGGTAACGTGAAGCCAGAAAGTTTGGGTAAGGAGGTGATACAAAGAGGGAGAATATGACCCTGATTTTACTTAGAGCTATTTTACATTTGAGTATTCTTACATCCAGTAACGATAATATGTATGACCTCAGTGTCCAGGAGGAAAATTGAGACTAAAGAGAAAAACTGGGGAATGCCATTGTGTCAGAAAAAGAAAATATGGAACCTGAGAAGAAAGTGCTCACAATTAAGAAGGTCCAACACATTACAATTTCTTCTCCCTACAGACTCTGTTAAGTCGTGCACATACTTCTTATGTTCATTATCACACTTCAGACTTTTTACATGATGATTTTGGCATGTGGAGTTGACCCTCTTCATTCATTAATTCCATGCTTGTGAACTTACTTGCTAAAATTTATTTGCAACCCCAAAATTAACATGCATAGTGCTTTCATGGTCATTTGCAGACATGACACAGTGTTAAAAAAAATGAGATGCTGGACACTTTCCTGTCTTAGGTTGAGCAAAGTGATGCTGAGTCTTGTTTTGGTTCTCATACTATAAGACAAATGTCCATTTTGTGGTCTATTTAATGTCATATTTTCTGCATTTTTGTGCTTTTTGTTAGTGATTTCTGTGTTTAAAATAGCCCCAAATCATAATTTTTAATTGCTGTGTAATTATGTTCCTACGCACAGGGCTGTAATGTGCCTTATGTAGAAAAGATGTGTTGTTAGATAAGCTTCATTCAGGCATGAGTTACGGTGCTGTTGGTGTGAGGTCAATGTTAATGAATCAACAATATATTTTAAATAAGATCCCTTTAAACAGAAGCTACATAAAACAAGGTTATGTATTGATTAGTTGGCAAAAATGTTATAAACAGGAACTTGTAGGAACTTAACCCTGTATTTCCTCTAGCAATGTTTGAGTATTCACTGTTTATGGGAACTTTATAGGATATAACTACAGTATGTTATATGAACTGATTAGTCCATAATCAGATTATAAATTTCTTAAAGAATCCCTTATTCATCTTTTTAAAAACTCAATTTATTTAAACTAAAAACAAAAACTAAAAATCCAACAGAAGCAGTTCACTCATTTCTGGGTAAATAAAAATCCCTTATTCATCCTTATGCAACATGTAGTACACTGCCATTTACTGAAAATATCTAGCATTACCACAGAATAGACTTGTTTTCAAATTTATGAGGCTTTTTGACAGGATCTAATAAACAGGTATGTACTGAAGAGGGAGTTCAAAATGACATGTGTCAAGGCTAGTACCTTCAGGCAGGGAGGTTTGCTTTTAAGAAAAACAAACTTAGAAATACTTTAAAGCAAAAGACAATCATAGACCCAAAAAAGTGCTTTTTAATTTTTAACCAAAAGGATCATTAAGTTGATATAAGTTTTTTTTTAAACTGGGGTAGTCATAATAATGTCAGTCAATATTCTTAAGCAACATGATTATTTAATGAAAGATGGGGGCAGTTATAGTTTGTGTGAAATTTCCAATTAGAATTTAAAATTCTCTAAACTCTTATAAAATTATAAATTGATGCTATTTCTCCAAATGGGAAGTCAGATAACTTGATTTTAATACAATTTGAAATTAAAATACAATTGTTTATACAACAATGAATAAAGACAAGTTTCCAAGACAGATATAAAAATGGAAAATTCAAAAATAAACAGAAGCAATGTAAACAGTTATATCAATTTATAAATGTTGCTTACAGCAATGCTATTCCAAATATGGTCCATGAGCTATTAGCAACTCATTGCAAACGAAAGAACTTGTGCCAGAATGGAAATCAATTATATCATTGATCAGCTGACTTTTTTTCATAACAAGACTTTCTTTAAAGGAAGCAATGTATTGATATACATTCTGACACAGGTGCCTTATTTCATTATAGACTGCAGAACACATACTGCTTATGTTCTTAAAGTGCCACTATAATTTTACTGCTCAGAATTAACTTTGTGGAGAAAAAAATTAAAATGACAAGTTTAACTGTCATCTATATTTTTTAATCCTGTCTATCCAAAAGGCAAAGTTATTAAACTTTATAAATTCATCATAATTTAACATTAATTTTCAGATGTGTTTAAGTGTTAGGACATCTGCTCACCTCAGAGGGGCTAAGATTCCTACTTTAATGAGATATATCATCTACTTTTGATAGATACATTTTTTCCAATCTTGGGAGAAGAACTGAGTCATTTGTTAACAACTTCTCTCTAAATACTCATTTAATTTTCACATTTCAAACAGTGAAAATATTTAAATTCACTTTTACAAAAAAATGAATTTTTATATTGTTTGTGCAACTATTTGTTACTTTTTTACAATAAAAATTATTAGGAAAAAAGGTATGGAAATTTACAACTTTGTGTATTCTGTTAACTAAGGGCCGACATATGAACTATTTTAAGATTCTTCAGACTAAAAGAAAACTGGTATAAAATATTTTTTTAAGAATTAGCTTATAATTTAAAATGCAAACATTTTTTTTCTTTATTTATGCCAAGCCGTAATTCCTCTAGAAATTTAAAAATAAAATATCTTTTATAAAAATCCTCTTTCACCAATGGCTTACCAAGCTTTACATGCAATAGCTTAATATGGAAGGCAAAGAAATGGACAATCAAAAATTTAGAAAAAACTCATCAGTTTTAGATATACAAGAGCCCAATTTAGCTTCTGCAATGGCTAGTTTATTGAACCAACAAACTATTTCTTAAAGAATTTAAATGTATATTTACATATCCATAAGAAGAGAGCTCCTTTGGCACCTGAGTTGAACACAACATAGTAGAGCAAAGACTCTCTAAGAGAAAGTTGTCTAAAGACTATATTTTATCCATCTATACATAAATACATAGCCTATACATATACACATATGCACACACAAGTAGAAATAACTTTTCCTTTAAGAAATGCTGAAGATTTAAAAGGAAGTCACCATTTAGCCAAATGGCTTTTTAAAAAAGTTTCAAGTTATTTGGAATCTTAACCAAATTTCAGAAAGTTAAAGGTTTAGAGTAATATATAACTCAAGGGGCAGGGGGAGCTCGAGAATTTCTTTTTGGTCAAAATATAATTTCTTTAAATGTAGTAACATGGGCATGAGGTTACAATTATCCTAACATGATAATATAACAGAATCTTTAATAGTAACCAGGTGCAAAGTCATCAAACATAACCAAAAAAGGAGTAAATTTCCCTCTATTAGCACAGCGGTCATCAGCCACTCTGCTGTCCTTAGACTCTTCCTAATATTGATCCCAGCAGAAGACCATTAAAGGCCACCTGGCAGATTGCCTTCTGCCGAGCCTCATCGCTCGCTGGAATTCTACATAAGCACTCCGATGTCATCAGGTTTTATGATCACATCCACCTTGCTGTCAGGGACTCTGGCCCTGAGTTAACAGTCTTAATGGGCTGCGATTTTTTTTTTTTTTTACACATACTTTCAGAACTCTGAATAACTGCCTTATATCCTAAGACTCAGAAACATCTAAAATTCTGTAAGTTGCCAAAATCAGGCAGCATTTTTTCTATACTCAATTAATAAACATGTTTGATCACCCAAAATAGAGGACAGTCAGTTTTATTTAAGTATCTTCTACCCAGAAATTCTGGAATATGAAAATCCTCTACACTTGAATACCATCTAATTCTCCATCTTTCAGACCTTATTAAATCTGAAGTATGTTGAGAGAGGGCAAAAGACATTTGAGTTAAAAAAAAGAAATAATGCCACGCTGCTCTTTTTTCTGCTTCAACTTGTACAGAGTATTCCTAATCAGGTTTCTCACTCCCTCTTTGCTCTGGTTAAAAGGACATGTCTCATATAGCAGACTATATATCCTGGAAATCGTAGGCAGTTTCAAAATATTTGTGATTAAAATATTTTCAAATGTAAAAATCCCTTGAGCATCTAAAAATAGTACATATTTTTCTTAAACTTGACACTATTATCCTAACAAAATTTTGTCAATAGAGGCATGGTATAGGACATACCTTAGAGAACCTATTAAATTCAAATGCCTTCATTTTGCTCAGTTTATTTCAACCATAATATAACCCAAATCACTGTTTTCCTTATCTGTAAAACATTTTGATAAACCCATTTGAACTTGAATTATTTCATTAACATGTAGACTCACATGCACAACTCTATTTTTTGTCATATATTTAAATATTTCTTCTCTGCAAAGTTAGTATCTCAGAACAGGAAATGAAATTATGCTGGTTACTAGTAATTTAGCATCAAAACACTTCCCTAAACTCCTCTATGCAAAAGTGCACTTACAATATAAACATGCCATAAATGTAGCTACAAACTACAATCTCACATTGCAGTAGATTTCAAATTCCAAATTCAGTCCAAATAACTCAAAGAGAAAAGTGCTAACACAGCAAATCTGAAACAAGTTCATGGGGATTGGGCAATGAGTTATCAAAGCGAAATCTTTTGGAAACCATGCTGCTATCCTCTGGAATATTCTCTTTGTCTTCTCGATCACTACAGGTTCCATTACAAGAGGATTTAGAAGTTTTGTCTTCAGAGGACCTTAATGAATGATCTTGACTTTGAGAGGAACTGGAAGTTTCTTCAGGGTGAAATAAGTTTCCAAAGTCCCACTGCTGTAGCCAAGAATGAGACAGGCAGATTTCTGCTGTTGGTCTTTTCCTTTGAAAGAGAGCATCAAGTGAAAATTTAGAACTAAAATATCAAGTTAGAAATTGCTGCAGTTTGATATACTATAGACTTAATTTTTTAATTTATTATGAAAATAACACAGACTCATAGTACAGACGGGAATAACAATACAAAGACTGGAGTACCTAGAGTTTCTTTAATATTGACATCGGCTGAAAAATTCATTGTATCATGGAGCTTATGGATGAGACTAATCAAAAAGCTTGAGAACGTATGCTAGCCTCACAAATAAAAATTAGTAAAATTATAAAATCTCTTGAGTAAACAAAACTCTGAAAGAAAACATATATAATATATAATCTATTATTATTGTGCTCTTTTTTTTTTAATTTATTCATTTGACAGAGATCACAAGTAGGCAGAGAGGCAGGCAGAGAGAGAGAGAGGAGGAAGCAGGCTCCCTGCTGAGCAGAAAACCCAATGCAGGGCTCGATCCCAGGACCCTGAGATCATGACCTGAGCCGAAGGCAGAGGCTTTAACCCACTGAGCCACCCAGGCGCCCCTATTATTGTGCTCTTAAAAGCAATACAGTTAAGTCTTGAAAATAAAGGCTGCTCTTGAATGATGTTTACCGAATATTTTGAATTTTTACATTTTGTTTTCTCTCTTGAAAATAATATGGTTAAATAACACAGTATGTCAAAAGTTAGGAAAATACCTAGAACTCCAACCTCAACACAACCACCATTTCCATTAGAACATATGCTTCCTGAGGCTTTACCTTCATTTTTTTAAAGATTTTGTCAGAGAGAGAGCACACAAGCAGGGGGAGCAGCAGGCTCCCACCAGATGTGAGACTTGATCCTGGATCATGACCCGAGCCAAAGGCAGATGCTTAACTGACTGAGCCACCCAGGCTTCCCTTAACTTAATTTTTTATGATCATTTTAATTTCATTGTTTTCTGGTTACAAAAAAATTAATGTACTCATTTTAGAAATTATGTTCCTTTTTTATTATAAGAAAATGAATGTGTTCATTTTAGAAATTTTAGAAACTAAGTAAAAATGAAAATGAAAACTGCTTAAAACTGCATATAATCAGAAGCAAACAATATTTTTCCTACAATTACTAAATAAGCATTTGTGTCCAAAAAATGGCCAGTGAGAATTTGTTTGGACTTGCATTATGCCAATAAAATAATTAACAAACCTGAGTTTTTTTCTTAAACAGAAAGAAACTGAGTCCTCCAGGCAATTAAGTAATTGTTAGAGATAAAAGACCTGACAAGTAACAAAACCAGGATTGGAGCCCAAGGCACTATATCCCAGCTTCTGTATTAAGTTTAGCCAGGCCAGGGAGCACTGGGTGTTATACATAAATAATTAATCTTGGAACACTGCATCAAAAAGGAATGATGGATTTTATGGTAACTAACATAACACAATTAAAAGATTTAAAAAATTAAAAAAATAAAGTAAATGGGGCAGATCTGAGTAAAGAAAAGGGAGGTCAGTTTTTTCTTTTCCTGCTCTGAGGTTGCCAATGAAGGAGTTAAGAGTCCTAAGTCATAGTTTCAAGTCCCTTTTTTTGCAGGTGGTCAAAAAGCATCTCTGACCTTTAAAGATTTGACAATCAGTAACTGATACTTACCAAATAACTATAATTACTTGTCTACAAATTATTCACAACAAAGTCTGTCATAGCCAGCCATGTGTATTGTAAACCTACTTCTAATTATTTTAGGGAATTTCAGGGTTTAGTAGCAGGTTGAGAGAGAAATAAAACAAATCTTCTCTTTACTCCAGAATTTCCAGTTACATGTTTTATATATTTTTTATGTTTGAAGTTACTGATTTGTTCTAATGATCTCTTATACCACCTTTCTTCCCATTTTATCTGAAACTTGACAGAATACTTCTAATAACTCATTGTTATTAGACATATATTCATTTTGCAACAGTACTTAAACAAATTAATGTTATAACTCACTCTGGATTTTTTACTAAAAGCCTCTGGATGAAGTCTGTGGCCAGCTGTGAAACTGATGAAAAAGTTTCTTCTGAATAATCTACATTAACTTGAGAAATATTGAGGTACGTTTCTTGATTATCTTCCCCCACAAATGGAGATGTATGGGTTAACAACATATATGCTATTATGCCAATATTCCTGAAGAGGAAATAAGGGACAAGAGGGGAACTTAAAATGCATGTTAATCTGAAAACATTTACATAAAATAAAATTGATACTTAACATATTCTTCAAAACTTCTACAGTTCATCTATAGACTTCAATTGCTTTTCAAACTTTCTATATTAATAAAACTAAAATAACTGGTATCTCAAAGTCTGTCTCACAGAAAAAGAACATGAGGGGAATGCATGTTGTGTTACATAATTATAAATATAATGTATTAAATATGTATCACGGTATCTATAGCCCGCCCTTCATCCGGACACCTGTTACTGAAAACACAACAGTGCTGAAGGCAGCATTTCCTAAAAGGTATCAATGACACAGTAGTGATCTGTGAGACATAAGCAGGAGTTCTGTGCAAATAGAGTCAGCAAGTTCGGCAAAGCACAAAGTTGGGCAAGCAGATTTTTTTTTCATTGCAAAACTTTTCAGGGCCTTCAATATATTAACGACAAGTCTGGTGCTCAGGAGCCGGAACAAGAATACATGCAGTACGTGTTTCCCACTTACTCAGCCAAGGACGGTTTTTCCTTGGCGAGCTGATTACAGTTACATGGAACACAGGGAACAAGTCTAAACTCTTCCACTTGGCCTGGGGAGTCGGCCCCCACTGTGGTCCCCCCTAAAGTTCCAATAGGAATTCCAGTTTTACTCCCTATGATATCTGATATTCAAAATATCATTTCACTTGCCACGAAAATTCACAATACCCTAGAGATATCATCTCATAAAACTAAACTTTTGCACGAACCCAACCTCAGTTTTCTGCGTAGCAAATACCTTCCTAGTTCTTCTAGACCTAGATCAGATATTTTCCATCTGGTGCTTGTCTGTTGTTTCCTTTATGCTCATTACCTTATTATGGAACATGCTGCACAGTACTGCAACTATTTTGGTTTTTTTTACTCCTTCAGGAAAGGGATTTTTCCTATTTATTTCTGTGCCTTTGGCTCATAGCCAAAGTATTATTTAAAAAGAATGGACAGGTAAATGTTTTCTTGTGGCATACTAATGATACTTGAAAACAACCTTTTACAGAAAACCTTATTATTTACATTTGGAATCAAAGAACCCTAAAATATATAGTACCTAATATATAACAAAAACATTTAGGTAACTAGCAAAACCTTACCACATATCTGTTGCTGTAGTAATAGGATCATAGTTCAGGATTTCTGGAGCTGAAGCAAAAATAAAATTCAAATTTAAAAACCTGAAAACCATTTTATAATAAATTAAAACTGGTTTTAATTTTAAAGAACTAGTAATATCAAATTAATAGAAATTTAGCATACGATTAATTATCCTGTGATTAGACATTTAAACATATCTAACGTTGAGAAAATTATATAGCCAAATGGTACAAATAACAGTTTTGGAGTAACCAGTAGCTAGCTATGTAGGTTTTTTTTTTTAATCATTAAGATCAATCTTAGGAAAAACAATTAGGAAGAAGTAAAATTTTAGACACTAGAATTGTTTTAAAAATTTTAGTTTTGTTACTCTATGTTAAGAGTTAATGTTATTTTATCATACTAATTTAAGTTTTTCTTTTCAGGATAAAGAAAATCATATGTATCTATAATAACATAATGAGCAAATTATGCTTCCTATAAGTGCTTTAAATTTTCAAGTAGATCAAATATTCCTCTTAAACTATCAAAAACCTAAATTCCTATGCAAATAATTTCCCATCTTTTCCTTCCCTGCCAGCTTTTTAAGTGCAAAATAAATTTTCTCTATTTTGTAAACATTATCACAAATTCCAAAATAGTCGAGTCCAAACTAGAATTTGTGCTTGAATAATAACTTTCTTGTTTCACAGTATGGTTTCATAATTTCTCCAAAGAGAAATCGTTTCCTAAACCCTAACATTTTTATTAAAAAAGACTTTGAGTCATATATATTTGTCAGTCTCCGTCTGTCACACAATCTACAACCTGACACATACTTCTGTGAGCTGTGTTATCTATAATTACAATCATTTATTCTAGGACACTATAGCCCCTATTAGCGTTCAAAAGTTAGTAATTTGCTTGGTTTTTCATTTCAGGAAAGTCAGTTGCCTTGTTGAGAAGCACCTGTTCTGTTTAATCTTTTCAATGCTCACATGGGGATATCAATATCATAAGAGCAACAACAAAAAAGCCTAAGAATATTATTACTATAAATACTTTAAAATACTTTATGTGCTGCTTTACAGAACTTAATTTTTTCATCTGCATGATCTAATTCATTGATACAGTACAATATCCTTAGATTATCTAATATTAGGCTCTCTTGGGCATCTTTTTCTTCAAAAATCCTCCTTTTACAATCCTAGGCAAAACCTTACATTTTTACCACAGCAGCAACACATAGTAAGCAGTCCTGTTAACAATTCTTGCAAAACTGAAGATAATGTATATTGTAAACAGCTTCAGAGTTGGGACCAGGACAGAAGTAGAAATGACAAGCATCCAACAGCCAGGCTTCAAATAAAATAAAGGACCATCTGACTGTTTCCCCCTCTTTTTTTTCTCCTGTTCCCTAATTTCCCCTTCATCCATTCTTCTTTATGTACTAAGCCTTTACACACAAACGTTAACCTTTGAATTGGTATGTCCAACGTCCTATGAATCGTTGTGAATGTCTAAATAATCCTCTATACGCTAAAGTTCATTTGAATATGTCATAACCCAATTTCAATGCATTAAAATACCTGAACTAAATATATCCTGGAATTACATGCTCTAAAATATAGTTTCATAGAGGTCTCATTTAGTTGATAAATTTCAAAATGGTGTAGAAAATAAAAAGAAATTCTTACCTAAGTATTCTGGTGTTCCCATGATTTCCCGAAGTTCACAAGCATTCCCTATTTTTCGAGACATTCCAAAATCTACAATTTTTATATCTCCAAGAGGGTATATGCTGCTCAATAATATATTCTGTGGCTAAATAAAGCACAATAAAAAATGGTAAGTAATATACAACAATAAAAGAATACTAGTCTTAGATCAAAGGTAAATTAAGTGTTTAGTTATTACATATTTCATTGAGTCATTCACCAAATATTTACTGAACTACTTATTTAGGAAAAGCTTTATACTCAAATGATAAATAAAGCTAAAAATACACTCAGAGGATTATTAGTTTGGACAAAAAAGAAGTTAGATGAATATTTGGATTGATTAATTGACTATGAGATACACTCAGTAATAAAGACAAGACTTCTTAATTCTGCCTGTTATAAAGTCTAAGAAGCTTTTCCTGTAGAGATGATAGTTAAGTTAGACCTTACAGGATAAACAGGAGCATGTCAGTTAGAAAGGCGCTCTAGGAAATAGCATGAAAGAAGGTGAAGGAATAAGAAACCTATACATTTCTGGGAACAGAAAATGGTCTAGTATAGTATGATGGTTCTGGGTCTGACTGTTGCCAGGTTTTTAGCTCAGACAATAAGAGATATGGAAGGATGGAAGGCTTCAGCTATACAGTTCTCAGAACTATGTGACTTTGCTTTATAAAGCAACGGACTGCGGTCTATTGCAAAATTCCCTGCCACTGTCATAAACCATACAACTGCTGAGGTGCTGCTCCCAAGTCTGTGAGAAGACTCAGAAGTCTGACTTTGGGAAACCCCATGCTTGTTTATTATTAGGTCACAGACACATTAAAAGAGATGAGGCAAGGGTAATTAGGTCTACTGTTGTCAACCACAGGCTTTAGGATATATAAAGCCAAGTTTATTTGCCATCCCTGACTACAAGTGCTGTGTGGTATTATGTAATACATGTGACTGGTCTCTCCTAGGAAAAAACCCTCCTTAGAAAAAACTCTCCTTAGAAAAAAACATGCTCCTGTTTGTCCTATAAGGTCTAAGGTAAATACTACCTTTCCTCAATGGGCGGGGGCGGGGGGGGGCAACACAGATGAACAGATTTTCTTTTTCTTTTGAAAACGGGGTAAGATAAAAAGTCTTATTTGACATATGTACATTTTAAAGTTTCTACGAGATATCCCAAAGGCATCTATCTGCAGTTTACGAGAGAAGTCTTGACTACAGGTAAGAACTGGAAATCATCATTACTGTGAAGTGATAGTAAAGGACAATGGATCATGCAATAGGGAAAGTGTACAGAAAGAGAAGAGTCCAATGTTCAAAAAATGAGACACAGATTGACTGAAATTCTGGATGGCTGAGGAGGAAGGACATGGAGAAAGGATAATAATATAACAGTAAGTTTAAGGGGTATTTCAGGGCTTGAGGAGTAAGTGGCCTGAATGGTCTTGGGGCAAAAAAAAAAAAAAAAAAAAGAGCCAAAAGACTAAAAGTCTCAAGGTAAAGATAAAGGACATTAGGGAGCAAAGAAACAAGGACTAGCAGAAGGTTATCTTCAGGGATGGAAATCCGACTAGAGTATTTAGAGGCGGCCCGTTTTACAGGATGAGAAAACCCGGGTGGAAGAGGGAGATGGAGCAGAATGACTGAAGGATTGGAACATGGAGGGATGGTGGTTTTTAAGAAGACAGTGATTACTTTGTGCTGCTCACACGTAAGGTCTCCTCCTCTCTGCCAATACAGATCTCAGTCCGTGCCGCCCACGGGTACACGAGGAGTAGCACCGCAGTACAGAGCGGCGCGACCTGGCCGCGACCGGCCGTTGTCCCCAGCGCCCCAGCTTGCAGTGAGGCGTCCCGAGAGCAGAAGGAGCAAAGACGTTGTGTTACTCAGGATCATATGTTACATTACCTTTAAGTCAAGGTGTACAATGTTATTCTGATGTAGATAACAAACTCCTTCAAGTATTTGTTTAATGAGTCTGATAATGTCATTCTCAGAAACCATTTCAGCCAGCTCAGGTAAACACAAGTTGAAGATTTCTCCACCTGCAGCACTGAAACAAAATTCAAATAATAGAAACTTGAAAAATCACTGACCTAAAAATGACTTTTAAATACTGTATAACCGTTATGTAAAAGACAAAGCTATCTAAACTTTAGTCTCTCTGTATAGATACATGCACTTAAGAAATTGGGGGAAAGGACGGTGGGAGAGATCTTTAAGGAAGAAAGTAAACGACAAGAATATTTTAAATTTTGAGTACCAATACTTGTATAAATAATAAAATTGAATTGCTTTATAATTCAATAATATTATAGTCGGTTTTAATGATGCAATAAAAATAATAGCTAACACTCTGAACTCAGCTCAGGCTCTTCATTTTATTCGTTTATAGAGAGATAAATATCATCTCTTGATTCTCATGACAACCATGTGGGGTAGTTAGTTATTACTCCCATTTTACTGATGAAGAAACAAGTACAAAGAAGTTCAGCTATTCCTGCAAAGACACTTCAGACAATATTACTAATGTAATCATAAGCAAATAAAATGAAGGGATGATGCTTAGGTTCTTAGAATGAGTTCTTTGCTCAACAAGAATTATTTGATAAGAAACAGATCAAATAATTTGAAATATAAGAAAACTGTACAAAATATGGATTTATATCCCCTATTAAGATATGAAAATCCAGGGTATAAAAGTGAGATGGAGTCGAATGACTGAAGGATTAGAACATGGAGGAAGGATGGTTTTCAAGAACCCAGTGACTGATTTGAGCTGCTCATACATGTGGTCTTCTCCTTTCTGCCAATACAAAATTCAGTCCATGTAGCACACATTCACTAAATTTAATTCAACTAGCCAGAACTCTCCACTTATTCAAAAATTCAAAAAAATATAAGAAAAGCTAAGAAAAAGAATGTAAAGCTCTCTCTGGTGTCTGGGATGTATGAGGTAAGAGAGTAGGCTGCTTACAGGGGTACCTCCTGAAATTCAAGACTGCCTGGATTCCACTCTGGCTCTGCTGCTAACTAGCTGCATAAATTAGGACAAAATGTTGCCTCTGTTTCCTTTACTGTAATACAATGATACATGATGAATAGTGATAGCTTCTGCCTCACTGGATTGCTATAAGAATTAAATTAGATAAGCCATATAAATTACTGGACACAACAGATGCTTTAGAGATCAAAGCAGATATATAAATATTTATCACAGTGTCTGACACATGGTAAATACTCAGTAAATATTAATTATTATTATAATGAGTCAACAAATTTTAATTCCAAGCCTAGCAAACATCTAGCCTTTCTGAATCTGGGGCTTCTTACCCAGATTTTTAAAGGCAATTTAAAAAGTCCTTCCTAAATTAAAATTCATTTTTAGAAATATTATATCATACCTATAAAAATGCACATAATATATTCTTAAGTGAAAAAAAAAGAGTTACAATAGAGTACTCCCAAACTCACAATTTTATTTTAAAAAATAAGAATAATTTTCAACTACAAGAATATGCCGTAAGAGTAACCACAATTTACATATGATTTCTATCTTCTATATCCTCTAAATTTAACACAATACATAGATATTACTTTTATAACTAGGAAAAGTATCCTAAGGGTTGTTTATTTAAATAAAAAAAAAATCAAACAAATATTATGATTGCCAGCCAACCAGACTGTCTCTTCTTTTTCAGTTTGCAAGCTGACCAAAGTCTTTTGTAGGATTGCCATTTTTCCCATACAAGGGGGATGTAGGTAGAGCTATGGAAAATGGAAAATCAGGAGGAGCAAACAGGAGGGAAAGAACAGATAACACAAGAAGCAAACTGCAGAAGTTAGCAGAAACTAGAAGCAGTAAGTAGTAGACAAGCAGCTGCTTTGTTAAAACAAGCCACCTTGGATGTGTTTTTCAAGTAGATGGACAAAATATGTAAATGATTTCAATTCTATTTATCCATCAGATAGTTTCGCACAAAAACTCATCAACTTTCTATGTTATAAAGCAATGAAAATTTACTTAGTACAACATCCCCCAAATGTTGTGTTGTCATTCAGTGTTTTTGTGTGTGAGCTGTTTTTTGTTTGCTTGTTTTTTTAAAGATTTTATTTATTTATTTGTGAGAGAGACAGAGCACAAGCAGGGCAGAGGGAGAGGGAGAAGCAGACTCCCCTGCTGAGCAGGGAGCCTGACACAGGGCTTGATCCCAAGACCCTGGGATCATGACCTGAGCTGAAGGCAGACACTTAACCAACTGAGCCACCCAGGCGCCCCATGTGTCTCTGCTGTTTAGTTTTTGTGTTTTATGAGAATATTTGAATATACAGTATGTCCTTCTAGTATTTTATCAACAGAGATCTTTACAAGTTCTTGTCACACTTTTATCACTCCTGTTCTTGACATTTCAAGTCACCTTATCCACCATTTAAAATAAGTATAATAAATTTATTTAAATTTATTAAAGTGTATACTTACTATTCCAGTACCAAAATAATTTCACTGGCATTTTCATAGACTTCATGAAGATTAATTACATGAGGACAAGACTTCGCCAATTCAAGTATGGCAATTTCATGTAGAATCTCTGCTCGACAATCCTGTCCTCTTCTTCTTTTTTTTAGAAATTTTGCAGCATATTCTTGGCCAGTAGATTTTGATATACACTGCCTAACCACAGCAAATTTTCCTCTGGGGAAAATGGAAATAATCGATTTTAATGTTTGCATAAAGAACAATATTAGTATAATACAGACACAGTTAAAACTTCAACTTGAGTTAATCCTTCCAAACAACTATGCCATTAGAAATTTATCTATTTTTTCTTAACCGAATCAAATACTACATGTACTTTTATAAAATTTATAGTACTATCACATAAAAATGAAAACGGCAAATGTAATAACAGGATAAGACAGAATTGTATTTGTTCATCACTATTAATTCAATACATTATCATTGTAGGGGGAGATCTCTGCATACCAACACCATGCCATATTCTTGATATAAATTTTTGTGTTTAAATATCATAACAATCCTATATAGTAAGTGATATTCCATTTTATAGACCCCAGAGAGTATATGTATCTTGGTCTACTTCCAAAAACTGTACCCTTAATAGAGTACCACACTAATTCTCTAATCAAAATAGCTTCCTTCAAAAACAAAAAATTAAAATGAGTATTTGACATTTAATTTTCTTAGTGTAATTACTTTGGCTTTCAACACCACTTTTAACAATCTTTGAAGTTTTCTATCATTAATTTAGCAGTTGTTTTTACCAGTAAATATCTTAATATTGCCCAGTGGTCTATGAAGCCTGTGACAGATATCAAAGGTATATGTATCCAGAAATACTTCACAATCAACTAAGAAAATTTAATAGTTCTCAATAGCTACCCATTAAAGTCATGTTTATCACTTTAAGAATAAGTATGTGTTCCACTCTTTCCAAAAGACGTGCTTAGCATCTCCGCAAGAATTTAAAGAGATACCGGCAAATGTGTGTTCTAAGCCGATAGATCCCCAAAACCTAGTTTCCCCAAAGACCTTAAGTTATTTTGAGTAAGACTATTTGAAGAAACTAATAAAGCCTACTGACTGCCTACCCAAAAAAAGTACACACGCCCTTAAATAGAAAATGTACATACAATTCCAGAGGGTTTTTAGATTTCAAAGCCCATCTACAAATCTTCAAAACCTGAGTCCAAGGGATCCCACAACTAAGAACCTGTTTCCTAAGGCTCAAATTGCTTTGTAGATACTAACAAATGAGGTATAAATAAAGGGTATTCAGAGAGGAACTTTTGTTCCACAACCCTTCTTTCCCCAATTCTACTTCTAACACAGCATATCAGGTGCCTGGCAAGGAAAACTTGGTGTTTGGGGTGGGGATGGGGGACAAAATAAATTGCTTGACTGCATTTTACTTGCTATTCTCAAGGGTCAGGATGACAAAGATACCTACTCTTTATTTTCCAAATTTCTTCTATATTGGTGCCAGTGAAAAGCACTGGAAACCAAGCTGAAAAAGTATAGCTACTAACACCAAAAAAAAAAAAAAAAAAAAGTGACCAAGCTATAATTTGACTGTTCTACATTGACCAAAACTACATCAGCTCAATAAATTTGCATGCACAAACTGGATTCTTAGAAAGAACTTTCCTTTAAGATTTGGAATGTCTAATTTAAACCATAAGGTATTTTTTCACTGTATGGCAAAAGCAATGCAGATCAATGTATTTCAATGAGTACACAAAAAGGTCATCAGTCTCTACTTTGTATTCAAACCACCCATGTTTATAGATTTTATACTGGATAAATTGAATCAGACTAAGATTAAATGGCTCCTGAAAGGTCATATATGGAATTGGAGTGCCAAGAATTAAACTATGGAATGTGAATTCCTAGCTTTCTCTTCTAACCACTGCAAAACAATTCCTCCGTTTAAGATAGTTTTTTTTAAGAAGTACAACTCACTTCTGCCAATTCTCACTTAGATTTAGAAGTGAAAACGTGTCTAAAACAGAAAGGAAATTTTGGGTTTTATGAAGAAATTCACCTTGTAAAACTTAGTAAACAGAAACTAGCTAGCCAAGAAAACTGTCCATCTGAGAAAAAAAAAAAAAACAACCAGCTTATACTACCAATTGTGACAATTAAACTCTGCTGTAATTTTCTATTTGCAAGCCAGAATTTTCTCAAGAACAATGAGCAAAATTAACTAGTAACACTGTTTATCTAAATTCATTCATGTATTCTTATGAGGCTTTCTTAAACAGGTACACAACTCATTAATCCAGTACAAAGGTGACCAAATGATATTGGTAATTATTTATCTGTCAGTATTTATGACTAAGTAAAAGCCCCATGAGGGTAGAGACTCTGTGTGTCCCAATTACCACAGTTAGTATAAAATCTACGCTTTGCTAACACATAACAGGAACTGAAACACCTGTTGAATGAATGCAGGAGTTATGATGCACCTACTACAAGACCATATACCGTGATATTTTGTGTCCTGTGCTTAAAGCTTTTATATTTTTTAAAGCTTTTTTAAGATTCCAATAACATTTTACATATATATTCATTAATACACTGTTAATTACCATAATTATCAGATGACTTAGGAAGAAAAAAGTATTTGTTTCCCATTATAAAATGTTAATTGTGGTTTAGAAGTATAAAAACAATCTTTTACATACATTATGTTCCTATATCAAATTTAACAGAAATATTTAAGAAAATTAAAAACCCTTAACAATAATACTTAATTCATACCCTTAAAAGGCAAAGCTGACTAGATTTCCCAGCAGTGAAAAAGTCTAGTAGTTACCCTTCTGCATTCTAGAATAGACAATAAAATGTGAAAGGAGGGGGGCAGGGTAAACCAAAAAGGAAGCTGACGTCTATTTCTGCATCTGCCTCACCCTTCTAACCACAAGAAGTCTTAAAGAACCTTGCCTTGGTTGGGGGAGCAGTGGAAAAAAACTTGCCCAATATGTTAAAAAACAGGAACAATGTTAAGTTTTTTGAGAACAGTCTAAAATAAACTATAAACTTTTACATATTTTCTTTTAGTGTGCTAAAACTATCTTGAAATTAATTAAAAAAACAGGGGATTTAGAAAGATCAACTTGATTTGAAGAACTTTGTAGTTCACTACATGCTTGAATTATGTTTACATACTTTATAAAGCCTCAGGAAAAACAATATTATAAACCTAATTTTCATTTTATATTAGTATTGTATATTAAGACTGGTAACAATATTAGAAGAACTTAAAGGAAGTTATTGGTCATGAAAGATCATGATTTCTAATTGATTAAGTTTTACTAATTAGAAATATTTGAATTTACCACATGACTCATTAGCCCATACCAATTAAAAGAATAATGTTAGGTCTCTTTCCTAAAGATATTAGCAAACTGAATATTAGCAAACTGAATTTGTTTTAATAAGATTCTATCATGAGTTTTTGCCTTAAAATGTTAAAAAATATACCTGATTCAAGTTTATGCTTGTTATGATAGTACCTCATTTATAAAATCATTTAAAATTATTAATGTTGTCCTCCTCAAATTTTAAGTTTTCCAAAACTCCCAAAGTAGAAAACATATTTTGTAGACTTTCAAGCCACATGATATCCCTATTTTGCAAAGTTAGTTTAATAAATGTACATATACCCATCAAAATAGTAATTTAGAAATATAAAAAAGAATACCCTTTAATGTGTGTACTGTTCAAGACTTTCATAGTCAGTTACCTGTTCAAAACAGTTTCCCAACATTTTTGCAATAGAAGGAAACTTGGAGACATCTAGTCTACCCTCTCCTCTTAATGAAAAGGAAATCACACAACTAAGTATATCACACAACTTTAGATCCAGAGTAAAGACAGGTCAACTGACTTCCAGTTTAATCTGTTTTTTATTAACATAATATATATGGTATATATTTCACATACCTTTTTTTTTTAAAAAAGGAAAGAAAACTCCTAAGAGAATCTTAAGCTACCTCAATAAAGCTTTACAGTAATCTAGATGTTAAGATATTGACAATAGTGTCCACTCTAGGCCTTCTTAAGACTGACAAAGAAAAATATGAAGTGGTCCAGAGGAAGGTAACTAGAACAAAGAAGGCTGTCTGGAAATTAGGTCATAAGATGAACATTTAAGGAAACTGGCAGTGTTTAACCATATTCAAATCTCTGAAGGATTTTCACATGGACATTACATGCAGGTACAAAAGAAGAACTACGTCTATTGGGTAGATGTTAGCAGAGCAGAAAACAGAACCTTCTGTGGCTCCAAGGTACCCACAAAATGGAACAGACACATTATGAGGTAATGAATTCCCCATCACTGTAGCATTCAAACTGAAGCTGGATTAACTGCTTGTCAGGAAAATCGTAGGAAAGACTGCTGCACAAAGAATTATAGTAGAAGACCACTGACCACCCAAATCCTTCCAATGCAAAGATTCTATAACTATTCCATGTAACACATGAGCAACTAAAAGAAACTGATTCCTCCTGTTAAAATGCAGAGAAATAGGGGCACGTGGGTGGCTCAGTGGGTTAAGCCTCTGCCTTCAGCTCAGGTCATGATCTCAGGGTCCTGTGATCAAGCCCCGCATCAGGCTCTCTGCTCAGCAGGGACCCTGCTTCCCCCTCCTCCTCTCTCTGCCTGCCTCTCTGCCTGCTTGGGATTTCTGTCTGTCAAATAAATAAAATCTTTAAAAAAATAAAATAAAATACAGAGAAAATTACAGATTTAGAATTAAATAATTTCTTAGAAACATTCTGGAAAGTTTGAAAACTGTATCTTTCAATACACCATTAAAGCACCAAATATTTTGCACATAAAATTAAATAAATAAATACGCTAGGAATTATGAAAAATGCTTTCACATTTAGTTCTTAGTTTAATGAAGTCCGTATTATCAACCTTATTTGCAAACAAAAGACTGCACCCAACATCTGACAAGTCTAGGACATGTCGTTACCGGTCACGTAAAAGATCACCAAGAATTACTTTTCACGGTTCAGTCAGCTTTTATTTTATTATTTTTTTTATTTTTTATTTTTTTAAAGATTTTATTTATTTGAGAAAGAGACAATGAGAGAGAGCATGAGCGAGGAGAAGGTCAGAGGGAGAAGCAGACTCCCCGTGGAGCTGGGAGCCCTATGCGGGACTCGATCCGGGAACTCCGGGATCATGACCTGAGCCGAAGGCAGTCGTATAACCAACTGAGCCACCCAGGCGTCCCTTCAGTCAGCTTTTATTTCCACACTGAGACTTTCAAATATAAAAATCAATCATACTATCTTCCTATACATCTATCAATACAAACATGGACTTAGTAAACCATATTAATTTAAGCAAACATCTGTCTCCAGAACTAAAATCAAACTGAAGACTGAAACAGATCACCATCTTTCAACTCTTTGTTAAATGTCTTTAAAGTTCAAAGATGCTAAACATTTAACAAATAACTTAGTATATTTTTACAACGTGTGTATATATTTAAATGGCAATGGTCTCATAATCTCAGGTCACCCCTTGGTCTTAAAACTCTAGTTAGGCCAAAACAGATCAGTATTAGTGTTAAGTACAGTGTTTTACCTACCAGAACATGCATTCTTCATCATACAGAATTATATTATCAAATATGAGTTAATTCTTTTTGTTTAATTTAGGAAAAAAGAGGAGGACACTCTCATTTATGTTTTTAGCCCAGTACAATATCCTAGGAATTTAAAAAAAATTTTAACAAAAATTGATAGCATTCTACTAAATACTTCACAATTAGATTAACTAATTTAATCCTCATAACAACCATGGAAGGTAGATACAATTATCTTCATTCCCACTTCTCATATGAGGAAATTATAGTACTAAGAGGTACAGAAATTAAATTGAAGTCACAAAGTTTGGAAACGGCAGCGCCCCAATTTGGACTTGACAGTCTACTATTCTAAGCTCTCTGTTTCCATGCACAGCCTCCAGTGAGAACCCCAACCTCCTCTCAGGGCTCTGAATCTGGTGGGACATATCATATAAGCTCACTAACTCTCTATAGAGTTGATTTCCAAATCAGTTAAGACTAGACCTTTATAATAACAGCAGAGATGATGATTTTCTTTTTAATCATTTTTTAAAACGATCAAGTGAATTTTATAGAACTATAGACCAAGAAATCCAAAATTTAATTTAAACAGAAAACACATTATAAAATTTCCTTACCGTCCCAGCTCTTTAGATGTAAGTGTATAAAAATTATTAAAGTTTTCCATTTTCATTGGAGTTTGAGGAGTTGTAGTTAGCAAGCCTGAAATACTTCGGCAATCAAACCTTCTCCGCGACATGTTTGATGACTCCCAGATATGCTTCTTTAGTCACTTATTTTTACCTATTTAAGAAAAGGGAAGACACAGGATATAACTTAAATGCAATTAAGAAAAAAAAAAAAAGATGTTATCTCAGGCACACAGGATGTACATTATATTTTACAGCTCCAAATATAGCTATAAGGTCCAACCAAAAAAAGAAAGGAAGAAAAATAGATTGATTTAAATAGCACATTCTCTCTCTGCCTGCTTCTCTGTCTACTTGTGATCTCTCTGTCAAATAAATTTTTAAAAAATCTTTTAAAAAAACAAAGAGGGTGTCTGGGTGGCTCAGTGGGTTAAGCCTCTGTCTTCTGCTCAGGTAGTGATCTCAGGGTTCTGGGATCGAGTCCCACACTGGGTTCTCTGTTCAGCAGGGAGCCTGCTTCCCCATCTCTCTGCCTGCTTCTCTGCCTATTTGTGATCTCTCTCTGTCAAATAAATTAAAAAAGAAAAAAAATTTAAATAGCACATTCTACCCAGAAGGAAGGGGGGCGGGGAGCACACGCATAAATTCTATTACCTCTATGGTACTTGAACTAACTTACTGATTTCATTTCAGAATAAAACTACTATAAAAATTTTCAAGATCTCCCAAATTCTTAAAAAATAGTTATAATTTTAATACAAGCAATCATTCAATTTCATTTTTAAACTCTCGTTCTTTAAAGTTATATCTTCACATAAGATTTTAACATAGCAAGGTAATGATTATTCATTTTAAATTTAATTTTACATAGCCAAATTTGGTGATGAGTTCACATTTTGTGAGTTATGTTACTGACTTCTGAAAGACTACAAGAAATAGAACTTATTTAACAGACTACCTACATCTCAATATTAAACTCAAGCTTTCATAAGTCTTAGAGTTTTTTTTTCTTTCGATAGAACCAAGCTCTATAACTTTGTTGGATAAGCTAATGACCATATACAAAGCCTTATTCTACAATTCTATATCTTGAACTCATATTTACCTGCAACTTTGTGATATTTACATGTATTCAGTTTTAACAACAAAACTACCATTTCATGTTAATTGAATTCATATAATTGTAGACTATGTATTTTATAATAGTTAGGACTTCCTGCTATGGGTATCTAACAAAAGACCCAATATTGGTCTTCTAGCACCCTCTTTCAATAACCCCCTAGGGCTTTTGTTCTTTCTCTGCCACATTTTCCTCCACTTATTTCCTTGACATGTACTGTTCTTTATCTTCCTAAATTCAAATGACAACTATATTCAATTTAATAAGCAATGTGATAACAGATTATTGTTTTCAGTTTCTATATTTTCTTGGTTTTATTCTTGACAATTTTTTCCTCTAAATCTCTTGATCTTTGGAGAAACGAAGACCTAACTAGTTTTGGTGTACACTTCTAGCAGTCTAAGGGTTGCAGTGTAGCGTTCTGAAAAATGACGTTTGGACCGAATCACAGCTGGGTCTGAATCCCATTTATCCATCACACCAGCTATGAGATCTTAACTAAATTATTTAACTTCACTACTGTTATGGACCAATTATGTCCCTCCTCTAAAAATTCACATGTTGAAGTCCTAGACCCCAATACCTCAAAATGTATCTGTATTTGGAGTTAGGGCCTTCAAAGCAGTGATTAAGTTAAAAATGAGGTCATTAGGGTGGGCCCAAATCCAACAGGACTGGTGTCCTTACAAAAAGTCATTAGGCCACAGAAACATATGGAAGGAAAACCAGGTGAAGACACAGGGAGAAGAAGGACATCTGCAAGCCATAGAGAAAGGCCTTAGAAGAAACCACTCCCGCCAACAGCATTGATCTCAAATTGCTACTCTCCAGAATTATGGGAAAATGAATTTCTGTTGTTTAAGTCACCTGATCTGCAGTACTTTGTCATGGCTGTGTGGGAAACAAATATAGTTACTTAAAAAAAAAAAAAAGAAAAGAAAAGAAAGAAATATTTCAGATGTACAGGAAAGGATACAAATATCCTAATAAACACTTGCTTTTTCAATCTTATTGCTTTGTCATATTTCATTTAAATTAAAAATAAACAAGACAACACAGACACGGCTGAAGTTGGTCCCTTTTTTCCACACTCAGTTTATATTCCTACTAGCACTAGGTGGGAGAGCTTATCATTTCTTTGCCAACATTTGTCCCATTTAGGCTTTTAACTTTGGCTATTCTAGTGTGATGAAGGGAAATGAAACTTTGTGATTTACTTTGCATTTCTCTAATTACTACTGAGGAAAGCCTCAATTCTACTTCCTCTAAAGTATGGATTATAATAGAATCTATTTTACACAGCTCTATGGATTAAGATTAAAACACGATGTACTCATGTAGAATGACACTGGTACAGTGCTAATCATGAGAGTACATCATGATTTTTCAGTAAGTAAATATTGTTAATATTCTACCCAAAGATACTCTCTACACCATCCTGGCTGTTGGTAAGAAGTTGTACTGTTTCCATATACAAAACTCTCACCACAGGTTAGCTTAAACTCAACTCTTAAAATTCTGCCCTTTTTTGCTGTGTTTTGATAAACTATTTGTGTACTTTCTTAGACCTGATGGCATGCAATTACAATGGTCATAAATTCCTTTCAGAAAAATAAAAATAGTCACCAATTTCTATGCTCAATCTATTTTTTTCCAGGTCATCTTTGGGTTTTGACAATTTTTTTCCATGCCTGCTTATGATTGCATTTGTATTATACATACGTATATACAGAAACAAGGGATGTACCTATATCATGGATACAAATTGGGCTACATTCCCAACACTGTCCATCAATCAGGCCTTGGGAAATATAAGAAATACATGTCAAGTTCAATCATAGAGACAGAGTATAAGCTCTTGATTCTGAGATGTTCACTTCATCTAGATTCTAGAATCTAAGATCTTTATCTCATACTGTAAGATATCAGCTACAAAGTGATCTATTCATAAGAACTCTAACAGAACTAATTTTTTGAGTATTTTCTGCTCTCAAGTTCCCAAAGAGTCAATATGGATCTCAGATATAGTGAAAAATTTATGCTCAGTGAAATAGGGTTTATAATAAAGAAAAAAAAAACTTGTTCAATAAATGAACCCCAAAGTCCAAAAAGTATTTATATACCTAAATAATAGGATACTATATACTCAAAAATCATGCTTTCAAAGACTGTTTTTAACTCCTATAATATTAAGTGAAAAAAGGAAGACAGAAAAAGTATATACACTATGATAATTTTGTGGCAAAAATATAAAAACAAATAGAAGAAAAGACTGGAAAACTAGGATAAAATGTTGACAGTAGTTATCTTTGAGTGGGGGATTATGGCAGAACTTACACTTTCCAGGTATTTAAAGTATCTACACTAAGTAGGTACTACTTTACTAATAGGCAAATAATTAGCAAATACCCTTGGATAAAAAAAAACGGCTATGAATATATAAGGCTAGACTCTGAACGCAGAAATTTACCCAGTTGCAACAGCAAAATATATCTCTTTACACATTAAGGGTTTATTGGCTATAGGTTCAAGAGCCATTATTGCTCAATTTTTTTTAAGGCCTCAGAGTTTCCTCTGCATTTATATAGAGCAGATGGCATTCACTATCCAAGTAATATGTCAGTTCTAATGCAGAGACCATATAAGCATTCAGGGTAAATACCAAACAAGAATTAATGCCTTGTTAAATACTGGATAGAAAAGACAATTTAACAAATTCTGAATTAATGTTATAGTTACAATTCTATATAATGAATAACAATTTGTAACTTTAAAATATACACCTTTATTATGAGTATCGCTTGTGAGAATCTAGACTTATCCTGGGACCCCCTTCCCTCCCAAAATCTAAAATGTGATATCCAAATATACATATAAATATTGTTTTGTAATACCTATTATTCGGTTATGTTAGAATGAAAAAGAGCTGGCCTTTAAAGTATTGATAAGATAATAGTAAAACAAATAGGGCTTTGTTAAATCAAGCTACTTGAGAGTATTTCCTAACACTGGACATTGTCTCGTGTTTTTAATTTTCTACCCTAACAAATTTTCCTCCCCTTACATGTACTGTTGGTCATCATAATGCTGAATATACCCACAGGCATTTTTATGACTCTAAATGTAGCTGAAAACAGCAGTGGGCAATCAGCAGTTCTTTTAAATACAAGTTAATACAAAAATCATTTTTTGAATTGTGATACATTTTACTCTAGCTGGGAATATGGTGAAATACCAGCTATGTCTCAGAATAAAGAGCGAGCACATTTCTGAAAACAGAACATTATACTTACCTACTTACTGTTAAAATAACGGTATTACAGACTGCTTAAGGCATGCCTATAGCATCCTGTACGTTTATTTTCCTTCTATTTACTGAACCCGAACAGGTTACCACGGCCTAGATATTTTTCCATTTCTTCTCCTTTGGCCAATTTTACTTATAATGGAGCATGAATGTTACACTTTGTCCAAACCCTCCACAAACATCGGGCTGCCTGTCACATAAGGTTTAACCCTTGGGTACATGAAGGTTATCAGTCAACCCTCTCCTCTGTGTATCTTCCTGAATTTCCAAACAATTTCTCCTTAACTCCAACAATTGCAGACCTTTTGTTTTCTACTACAATTCACAAAACTGATTCTAAATTACCAATATGTCTCAATCTATTTGAAATTCATTTCATAACACTTTATTAGGCTATACTAATAAAATCATAAGGGACTTAGTAGGTAAACGTGTTTGTGTGTGTGTATAGAGGTACACAATTATAGACACAATCAGGTACTAGAAACAGTAAGAGGGTACTAGAAGGCAAGATAAAATTAAGCTTCCAAGTATACAGTACCTCAAACTTATTCTCAAATATTTTTCTTTTATTAATTCCCATCACAATAATTACAATAAGAATTCAGATATGGATCAGTGAAGGAAGGAACAGAGGAAATGTTAGGCTTGATGTGGACCTTAACCTACTTGAAGGGAGACAGCACCATGATGTGATTTGTAAGACACAACAGTCCCTGTAAAACCTTTAAATAGCTCTATTTAAATATTTTAAAAATATTCATCACAATATTCATTTTGAAGTTATCAATAAAAATGTTTTACAGAAATAGGATATAGCATATACAATATATGAAAACATCTAGAGAATTAAATTGTCTGCTTTGATCGCTTCATTAGCTATCCAGTATCTATAACCAAAGCCCTTACTGCATTACATACAAAAGGCTTTGAGGCCAGGTACATACCAGTTTCATTTCCTGCCACATTCTTTTTTTTTTTTTTTCCCCTCTACATCTCTGTTCTACTTTTCTGCCTGAAATGTTCTTTCTACTTCTCCTTAAATGGCTAAGTCTTCTCATACACCCTTCATAACTCAGCATAGAAGGTCACCTCACCCAGGAAGCTTTGCCTAAAACCCACAGGTTGGTTTAAACGCCTCTCCTTTACCTTTCAAACAGGAGGAACAGGACGACCCTCAACACACTTCTTTACTTCAACGTGTAACATGTTAGACAACAATTCTCTTTAGTGTCTAAAGGGCAACAACATTTGTTTTTGTGTCTAAATTCTTAATGGGGTATCTGGCACCCGGTAGGAATTTTTTTTAATGTTTCATGAACTGAGTTATAAGAATTATGAAATATAGCACCAAGAGTTTTTAGGTGAATCTCGTATCTTCAAGGGTTCAGCAAAACTTGAGGTTCATCTTGAAATTATAGCATTGGAGCTTCAAGCACCTTAGTCTCTGCTTAATCAATATTTGGCTAAATAAAATAAGAAATGTTCTAAATTGCTATTAGAGAATTCCAGTTCTAAATGGGATAGTCATAAAGCCTAGAAATATGGATAACAATGTTTTATCATATATTGTAATGTAATACCAACAGATCATTTGTTTTGTATTTACCTGTCTTTCCAGACTAGGTGACTACCCGTTTTTATGTGAATAACCACTTCAGCTAAAAATATCAGTATTTTAAAAGCTATCTCATTCAAGAAATTCAGATATTTGTCCTGCTAAGGACCGACAAATCTACATAATCATGAAGTAAATTCAAAAAGCAACAGTAAATGAAGAAAGGCACAAGACTGGGGCACCTGGGTGGCTCAGATGGTTAAGCATCTGCCTTCATCTCAGGTCATGATCCCAGGGTCCTGGGGTCCAGTTCCCAGTTCAACGGGGAGTCAGTCTGCTTCTCCCTCTGCCTCTCTCCCCTGCTCATGCTCTCACTCAAATGAATTAATAAAGTCTTAAAAAAAAAAAAAAAAAGAAAGGCACAAGATTATAGGGAAACAACTCCTTTGTATGTCAGCATTTTATAGCTACCAAGTTTTCCCTAGGAAACAGAGGAACTGGAGATTTATCTAGCATCCATCAACATAACGAAAGAACTTTCTGCTAGTGTGGCAGAAGAATCCATTTTTAGTCATTGAACAGAAATAAAGGTATTAGTGTAGAGATAAGGATGAAGATGATTTTCAATTTCCAGGAAGAGACTATATTCCTTCTACTAATTGTATTCTAAAACAGGTTTTGTTTGTTTGTTTACTTCTAAAGATTGAATAGAAAGTCAAGAATTTAATTATTTGAAAATCACAAAAGGAAGCCAGCTAACTAACTCTAGCCCAGCCAGTCAGTATATACAACCCAAGGGCTGAAGTTCCAGGTAACAACCCCAGGCCTGATTCTATGCCTTCCTTCAGAAGGAAAATTAAACCCTGTAGTTGTGAACCAGGATAGGAAGATGTTGAAAAACAGAAATAAAGTGTACCAACAAACACACAGTGCTCGTCGTTCATCAGATGGAAAATTAAGTTTCTACTGTAAAATAAAGTACTATTTACTGACTGCACTGCTAAAGTATTGTTTGTTCAGTAGCCATTACAGTGTAAAATGGGATATGATCCTTTAGGATTTAAAGATGAAACTACCATCTCACTGTTAATATCAAAATTTTTAAATGCTTAAAGTATAACTATGCCTTCTTTGGGTGAAGAAGTTGCAAAGTGTCAGGGATGCACCAAAACACACATATAAATGTTAGATGAAACTGATTAATTTAGATGTTTAAAGTGGCATTGAAGTTCAAGGTTAAATGTTATTGGAAAAAATGATAAATAAATCAAAGAAATTTTTAAAAATTTAAATAGGTCTTGAAAATTGCAGCATCACCACATACATTAAAAAATTTGTAACTTAATTTATAAGCAAATTTGTTAATTGAAAGAGTCAAAGAAACATCCTTTGAAAATAATCTATCACAGAATATAAACTAGTTAAAAATAAAATCATAGAATTTTGTCATCAATATGGTGGCAAACTAAAGCAACTAAAATACTTAAAGTTTTCCCAAGGGGAAAGGAAGTACATAAATGACTGTTAATGTTTCCAACAGAATGCAAAAAAATTCTTTAAAAAAAAGGATCAAAATCCTTTAAAAGCAGTAAATCTAAGAGCACTGTTCCTAGCTGCAAATTTTGTATACAGGAAATATGCACTACAATATATTACACATGCAATTTTGAGACAATTTTAGGATTTAGTGAAAGTGTTAGGAATTGATTTCCTTGATTCATGGATTTTAAATTGGGTCTCTTGAGTACAACAAATTTTTTATAAGGATGGTCTCTCATAATAATCAAACATTCAAAACAAAGTTTTTGAAATATGTGTAGGTATTTACTTAACGCCAGTAAAGCACTGTCAACGCAAGCTTAAAAATAAAATTGTTTGATTAGAAACATGCCATAAAATGCTTGTGTCTTGGGGTGCCTGGGTGGCTCAGTGGGTTGGGCCGCTGCCTTCGGCTCCGGTCATGGTCTCAGGGTTCTAGGATGGAGCCCCACTTCGGGCTCTCTGCTCAGCGGGGGGCCTGCCCCCCCACCCCCTGTCTGCTGCTTTACCTACTTGTGATCTCCTCTCTGTGTCAAATGGATAAATAAAATCTTAAAAAAAAAATGCTTGTGTCTTCTTCAGATTTGTTATTAATGTGCTGCCACGGTGATCAATTAGTCAAGGTTTGACTTTCCTAGAAACTGATTCTTTTTTTTTTTTTTTTTAAGATTTTATTTATTTGACAGAGAGATCACAAGTAGGCAGAGAGGCAGGTAGAGAGAAAGGGAAAAGCAGGCTCCCTGCTGAGCACAGGTCCTGATGCGGGACTCGATCCCCGATCCCCGACCCTGAGATCATGACCCGAGCGGAAGGCAGAGGCTTTAACCCACTGAGCCACTCAGGCGCCCGAAACCAATTGTCTTAACCAAATTGGAATTCACTGCTCAGAGTACAAGAGCAACTACAGCCATTCTGTCGACACACACAAAAGAAATACTTTACAATTACTACACAAGTTTTACTTTTAACACTTAAATATATTGCCATGTAAATATATTTCCCTTCAATTTTAGACCCATAATTTAGTAAATGATCTAAAATGCATACTATGTATCTCAAAAATAAAACTTTTAATAACTCCACTTATTAAAGTATCAGGAAATCTTTAAAAAAATGAAACATCTCACAGAAGGATGGATGGGGAAGAGAGGTCTTAAATGAGGTCACTGTTTCTATGGACCAACTTTTTAAAAAATACAAAGTTCTACGGTGATGTTATTTAATAAAAACAGTAGAAGTAGTTGAAAACTACTTCTGGACAGTTCCCGGTACACCAATAAAACAACATATCAATGAGAAAAAAAGGTGTACTCTCCTGTCCTCTAACAAGCCCGCGCCGGTGGGCTCCTCCCGCGCGGTCGCGGACGCCGGCCCCGCTCGCCCCGCGCCCGGGCCAACCCCGCGCTCCGCGCACGCGTCTCCGAGACGGCGCTTAAAGGGGCCGCGCCAGCGAACGCCACGGCAGGCCCCGCGCCGCACGGGTCCCGGAGGTGAACACGACGCCGGCCAAGCCGTGACTGCGACACACACACCTAATACCGGGAACTTGGGCCAGCATGGGGCTGTATTTTTAAGTGTATTTTTCCTTCTTAATTTTAATTTGCAAGTCTGTGAGTGTCTCCCGGCCCATCCCCGACGGGGGAGAGCAGCTGCCCGCGGCCGCCGGCACGCGGTCCCCGCCGGCTTCGCCTCCGCTTATCCCTCCCGGGGAACCCACCCGGAGCGCCTTCCCCGCAGTACGACAAAGAGCCGAGCGAACTTCCACAGTCACCGCGGAGCTGTGTCGCTTCAGGGTGGCTCGTGCGCACGGAGGGGCTTTACACGGCGTCAAAACAACACCGGATCGCTGAAATTTACCGAAAGAACGGAAATTCGTCCTCTCTCTTCGGGGCTCTACAGCGCTGTTCCCGAGCGGCGACTGCACATGCCCCACAGGACGAGCCCAAACTTTGTGGGGACGGAAGGCAGCCGCGAGCGGGACGCGTCCACCAGTCCAGACGGGAACGCGTCCCGTGGCCACCACAGCTGTGCACAGGGAGGGTCAGGAAGGACCACATCGACGCGACGTGGAAAGGGGCGCGGGCCAGCCACGGGCGACGGGAGCCCCGCGGGACGCGACCGGGGAGAGGCCGGGCCGGGGGGCGACGGCGCACACGCAGGCACACACACGCGCACACACACGCACGGACACGCGCCCCCACTGAGGGGGGCTGCGAGGACCACCGCACGCCCCAGCCCCGAACCCCAGGAAAGCAGCAAGGCAGGACTGCAGGCGGGGAGCCGGGGCAGCCGGGCCACCTGACGGGCGGCGGACCCGAGTCCACTCCGTCAGGCCGGGGATCCGGGTTCTGAGGAGACCCTGAATCCGCCCACACCGCGGGCATCCCTCCTCCGGACCTCTCCCGCGTTAGGGGGTGGGGGGGTCTCCGTACCCAAGAGAAAGGGGGCGGGTTCAGGGATTCAGAGTCGCAGCCCCGAGCCCACCCACCAGCCGCGGCAGGACCGCGGTCGCGCGAAGCGAAAGGCACTGACCGCTCGGGCCGCAGCAGGTCCTCTCGGGGCTGCCCCCTCCAAGGGGGCTCCCGTCCCGCCCCGCGCCGGTGGCCACCACACGACTCGTTCTCCAGCTCTAGCCCAGTGAGGCGCCAGGTAGCTCCGAGCGCGGCAGGACCCACTTTTACTCTTCTGGACAGCGGCCAAAAGCGTGACCTGTTCCCCTGTGAGGTGGTTCCCGGCGACAGCAGGGTCCCCGGGCTTACAGTTGAGGTTTGAAAACTGCAGCCGCGTTGCGGGGCCGTGCTCTAAGCCAGACCCCACCTCGGAGGCCGGGAGAGCCAATCCGAGCGCGCACAGAGGGCGGGGCTATCACGTGACGGCTGGGGCGGGGCGCCGGCCGCGGCGCGTGCTGAGGGGCGGGCTTGGGGGGCGGTGCCCAGAGCCCGAGAGGGTGTGGCCCGTGCGGCGGGAGGCCGGGCGCAGCGGCGGAGCAGGTGGGGCACGCGGGTAACTGCGGCGAGGGAGGGGTGAGACGGGCGCTCGCCGCCGGGGTTGAGCCGCCGGCCTCAACGTCGACCAGGTGCTCCGTTCCCTGCCTGCAGAGCGGTCAGCCCGCGAGGCGTGAATATGTGCACACTGGAAAGAGGAAGAAATAAAGTTAGTCCCAGCGGCTCACTCGTTCCCAGACTTCTGGACCCACCGGAGACGGGCTTCCTGACCCTCCCTCGTCACCTCCCCTATGACGTGACACCACCCCGAGAGCGGAGACCCAGTTCGCGTCAGCCTGGCCAACATCAGCTCCCCTTGGGGGTTATGGAGCCCGAGCCCGGCTGCTGCGGTTGGCCGGAGGAAGCGGAGGGCGTCCTGAGGCCGGGCGGAAGGCCGTGGACGGCGAGTCTGAAGAGGGCGAGTTGCTGATCTTCCATGCAGGGCGCTAGAGCGAGAGATGAAAGCCCGCGGCGGCCTTTCAGGATCCGTCGTCCCTTGAAGAGAAGGAAAAGGTTGCAAGTTCTGCGCAAGACACGATTGAATTTTTAAAAAATATGTATAATCTAGGATTGGTTGCAGAGTATATTGACAGTAATTGGAGAAGATGACTAGGAAAATATATCGGGAGAGAAATAGTTCTCTTTCAAAAGACTAACATTAGGGCAATATTTATTTACTTATTTAAGATTTATTTATTCTAGAGAGAGAAAGTGTGTGAGCGTGAGAAGGGGCAGAAGGAGACGGGAAGAGAATTCTCAAGCAGATCCCCGCGGAGTGCTGAGCCTACCTGGGACTCATCCAAGGACCCTGAGATCATGACCTGAGACAGAATCAGGAGTCAGCTGCCTAACCAACTGAGCTGCCCAGGGGTCCCCGTCAACATTTAAAGAGGAGGTTTTCTTGTTCTATCCCAGTAAGCCAAGCAAATTCCCATGAAGCCATCTGTTAACTCTTCCATACTGTATTTTTCTAAGATAAATGCATACAATGCCTTATAATCACTTAATGAAGTCTGCTTGTTTTTACTTAACGGATTCATCCCAATTTAATGTGTCACTTGGAGGATCCTGCTTATATCTATCAAGTTTCTTGCTGCTAACAAATGAACTGACTAGAGAGGTCTATGGTTAGCATGGAAACAAACAACCGAAAAGCCACATGCTGAAATGGACTTTTCCGCTATCGTCATCTAAGTGTTCACAAACCAATAAGACTTTTCCCATTTTTCTTTTATGAACACTGGGGTGGCATCCCAGAGGTCTCAGTACCAGCACTGGAACCAGTAATCTCTGGGAATCACAAATATCATCAAAATGATTTTGGGTATGTGTGTGTGTAATGCTAGAACTCCTCAATTACATTTGATCAATTGCCAGCTCTTAATCTCTATACACTCAATCTGCTTTCTCCTCTGTCACCAACCCAGTCCCATGTCATTTCACACCTAGAGGCGGACCTTCCTCCATCACTGCTTTAAACCAACCCTCCTTACTCACAAGCCCTGGGCTCTAACCATCAGCTTCTAGAGGATCTTTTCATATCTTGCATTTCCTGCCCCTGCCTTGCCTCCAGATTTTCACCGTCTCCTCATCAGCACCTGTTCACCAATTTCCAACTATAAGAAGGCTTCCCTCTCCAGAAATCAGAAATCTTTGCTGATTTCTCCTTTCCACTCTCAGCCTGATCACCTCTTTGCCTTATTGCTTAGTACAGGGCTCATACTGTATTTTTTCCATATGTTTCTTTTAAGCCCCTAAATAGATTCTTAACCCTTGTGCCTAATGTCAGATTTGCCAGCCAGGATTTAGCACATTATCCCAAAGAGATTCAACTATACTTGCTTGGCCTCAGGCACTGTGGTTCAAGTAACAGGGACTTCCTGGTGTTGAGAAGTGGACTGTGCCATCTGTGGCCTTACAATAAAATTCAGGAGTCAGTTATGTCCCTCCATCCAATTGCATTTACCTAAAGTCATTCATAACCTTATCAAAGATGCATGTTTTGTTCTCATTCCTTTGGGTAGGAAATCTTCATGTGACCTAATGGTCATTTTGTGGGCATTGCGTCTGACCACACAGTTCATTAAATTGATCCTCAGATGCCACATACTGACCACGGATGGTGGTTGCTATGGGCTTTGTACCTGCCAAACCCGTATGTTGAAGTCCTAACCCCCAGTACCTCAGAATGTGACTGTATTTGGAGATCAGGCCTCTAAAGAGATAATTGGAGTAAAATGAGATTATATAGATGTGAGGTAATCCAGGATGAAGAGATTACACCATCAACAAAATGAAAAGGCAACCTATTGAAACAGGAGGAAATATTTGCAAGTCATGTGTCTGGCAAGGTGTTAACATTCAAAATATGGAAAGAGCTCGCACAACCTCATAGCAAAAAACAATCTGATTTTATTTTATTTTATTTTTTATTTTTTTAATGATTTTATTTATTTATTTGAGAGAGAGAGAGAGAGAGAGAGAAAGCGAGCATGAGAGGAGAGAGATCAGCGGGAGAAGCAGACTCCCTGCCGAGCAGGGAGTCCGATGTGGGACTCGATCCCAGGACTCCAGGATCATGACCTGAGCCGAAGGCAGTCGCTTAACCAACTGAGCCACCATGAGCAGTAGATCTGAATATTTTCCCAAAGAAGTCATACATGTGGCCAACAGGTAAATGAAAAGATGCTCAACATCACTAATCATCAGGGAAATGTAAATCAAAACCACAATGAGATGTTACCTCATGCCAATCAGAACGGTGATTATCAAAAAGACAAAAAAAAGAGCAAGTATTAGAGAAGATGTGGGGGACAGGGAAACCTGTGTGCACTATGTAAATTGGTACAGTCACTATGAAAAGAATGGAGGGTTCTCAAAAAATTAAAATATGCCTGCTATATGATCCAGTAATTCCACTTCTGAGTATTTATCCAAAGAAAACAAAAAACATCAACTCAGAAGGATATATTCACTCCCATGTTCACTGCAGCATTATCTACAGTAGCCAAGATATGGAAACAACCTAAGTGTCCACCAGTGGATGAATGGTTAAAGAAATTGTGATACAAATACAACGTAATACTATTTGGTCATAAAAAGGAATAAAATCTTGCCATTTGCAACAATATAGATGGACCTCAAGTTGAAATGAATGCAAAGTGAAATAAGACAGAGAAAAATAAGTACTGTATGACCTCACTTATATGTGGAATTAAAAGTGAAATAGAACAAAAAAACAAGCTCATAGATAAACAACAGATTGGTGGTTTCCAGAGATAAGGGGTGAAGGAGGTAGAAGAAATGGTGAAGGGGGTCAAAGGTAGAAGCTTCCACTTATAAAATAATTAAGTCATGGAGATACAATGTACAGCATGATGAGTATAGTTAATAATACTGTATTGCATATTTGAAAGGTGATAAGAAAATAGGTCTTAAAAGTGCTCATCACTAGGAAAAAAACGTATTGGTAACTATGTAGGGGGACGGTTGTTAACTAGACTTACTGTGGTGATTATTTTGCAATGTACAATATGTCCAATCATTATGTTGTATACCTGAAACTACTATAATATTACCTGTCAATTATGTCTCGATTTAAGAATAATTCTGAAAAGAGAGATAACAACACAGCCTGAGGGGTGACCCAGTGAGGAAAACAATGAGAAGGCCGTCACCTGCGAGCCAGGGAGCGAGGCCTCAGCGGAAACCGAACATGCTGACATCTTGATCTTGGACGTCTAGCTGCAGGGCTGTGAGAAAATCATCTTCGGTTGTCCAGGCCATCCATCAGAGCCGATTGTCATGGAAGCTCTGGCAGGCTGATACGGCGGTCCTTCCAGGCGCTACCCATGAATCACCGTCCGTGACCAGGCCTGGGGGTCCTTTCTGTTCGCGCCATGGTATTCGCCACGCCGTGCCCGGGAAAGCGACCCTCCCCCATCCCACCAGGTTCAGCACCAGAAGCTGAACACATAGGACAGGGGATATCTGGACTTAGCCTCCCTGATCGCACATTTATTCCCTACAGATGCACAGGAAGGTGGAATTTTACACAGCAAAGAAGGCCCGAATTTAAAACTCCTGCCGTGGACATATGCTCCTTCTGAAGAAAGCCTTACCAGTCATTACTGTGTCAAGACCCCACAGTTCAATCCATGTGGCAAGAACCAAATAGACGCTATTACCTGTCTCCAGCTGGATAAGCCAGAAAATTGTGACCAGGCTAAAGGCAGCCAGACACAATCGGGGAGGCAAGACCCTCTGAAGGGGCTTGGCTCAAACCTGCACCCAACAGGGGGACTCAGGCTGCGTGGACACAGGCTGGTCCACATGGAGGGAGGAGTGCTGGGTAGGTCACACTGTGTTAGCTATGGTGCCTACAGCCCATCCCAGTCTGGGGAGCACTGGGGACCGCAGAGTCCTCACGTACCCTGGCTCTCTTAAACCCTGTTAGCAAAGGTAATTGGGGGAAGTCTTTCCTGATGAGAGTAATGAGTCAGACCGGTACAGAGCGATGCTATTCTTTTCCTCAAAGGGTGACACTCGTCTTTTTTCCAAAGCACCTATGACTGATGATCTAGGTTGCCATTCAGACCACCCACCACACCACAGTTGATCGAGTATAAACTCCAAAACCATCAAAAAAGGAATATCATGCAAGCCGCATATGTCTTTTTTTTTTTTTTTTTTTTTTTAGATTTTTATTTATTTGACAGAGAGCGAGATCACAAGTAGGCAGAGAGGCGGGTAGAGAGAGCAGGGGAAGCAGGCTCCTGCTGAGCAGAGAGCCCGATGCAGGGCTCGATCCCAGGACCCTGAGATCACCACGGGAGCCGAAGGCAAGAGGGTTTAACCCACTGAACCACCCAGGCGCCCCTGCATATGTCATTTTAAATGTTCTAGTAGTTACATTTAAAAAGTAAGAAAAAAACGGGTGAAATTAATTGTAATATTATATTCCACTTAACCTGGTATATCCAAAATATTGTCATGTAAATATGTAATCAATATGGCATTATTTTTTTAAAAGATTTTGTTTATTTATTTGACACAGAGAGAGAACACAAGCAAGGGGAAGGGAGAGGGAGAAGCAGGCTCCCTACTGAGCAAGGAGCCTGATGTGGGGCTCATTTCCAGGACCCTGAGGTCATGACCTGAGCTAAAGACAGATGCTTAACCAACTGAGCCACCCAGGTGCCCCTCAATATGAACTTATTAATGAGATATTTTACACGCTTTTTTCTTTCATATTGTCTTAAATCTGGTGTATTTCATACCACACATTCCAATTTGCATATGAAATTTTCATTGGAAACACTATATTTGGATTACACAAAATTTACTGTTGATAAAAGAAAAATCACATCTGGATGTTATTTCAAACACTGAAGTTTTCAGTAACTGGATGGAGTATCGGTTTCTTAATTCAAAGTTAATCAAAATGAAATAGAATTGTGATGCAGTCACAGCAGCCACGTTTCAAGTGTTCCGTAACCACATGTGGTTGGTGCCTACTGCATTGGTAGCCCAGGTCCGGGGGCTAGACATGTGCCTTCCAATTGCTTCTAAGCCTCAAATTGTCTAATGGGGTGCTAGGCACACTGGAGGTGCTCGATAACTCGTAGCATCGGGGCAGTTGGAAACATCAAAAATCCGTAAGACTCAGTAGCCCAATTCCCTTGTTTTAGAAGGGAGACAACACAGAATGAGAGAAGGTAATGGGGTAGCAGCGGAGCACACAAATGAACTAGTTGCTGGGTATCTGCACAAGAATTGAGGTCTCCTGATCCTTAATCCCAAGGTCTTTCTATGTCATTGCCTTAGCCATATTTCGGGGCAGGGAGGAAACCCAGATTTTAAAATTTATTTGAATAATCACTTGAACGACGTGGACAAAGCAATACTTATAGCTGAGTTGTAGCTGCTAAGCTGATAAAGACAATTCTAGACTAAGGGCTCCTTCCACTCCGTCTGGGGTCTAATCTCTCAGTCCCTCTACCTTGGTCTGTCACCGCTTGGAGCTGCCTCACTGCACATCCGTCTGTCTGGCCCTGCCCCAGTACATCCGGCCACATTTTCTGGTCTGCAGCTGTCTTCTGCCAGCTGCCTACCACAATTTGCTTAATGTTGTGCTTCAGAGAGTCCTTTATATTTGCAAATCAAAGCATTCAGTAGAAACTGCAGCAAAGTTGGAGAAGAGCTGCTACCCTCCAGCCATGAACAGAACCCTGAGGTCCTGCCTCCTGGTAGCTGCGAGAGGGAGCGGATGTATGCGTGGTTAGGTGTGTGGCATCAGGCAGACCTGCATTCGTGTCTCAGTTCTGTCCTGTTCCATTCGTGTGACTTTGGGCAACCCTCAGTTTCCTCATCTGTGAAATGAGGGTAATAATGATAGCTACTTCTGTGAGATTTAAGTACAACAGTGCACATGGACCCCATTGCTGGACAAGGGTACGCCCTCAGTTCATGAGAGGTTGTTATTTTGCAGGGATAGGGGTTATGTATAGTTGGAGGGTTACGTAAACTTGGCTCACTTAAAGCATCTTGTGACTAGAAAAATGCCTGAGACATAGTAGGTCCTAAATGAATGTCTGTCTAATGACTTTATAAGATACTTATGGTTTCCCTCACCTTTTAGGATTGATGTTAAGAGAAATGTTTGCGGGAGGGGGATGTGATAAAGTCACTGATAAGGAAAGAGAAGAGGGAGGTGGCTGCTTCCGCCTTCAGCATCCCCGTGGTGGAGGCACCCAGGTTCGAAATGAAGCTGTGGGATTGACCAATGTTGACGTCCAGGGCTGTGCACGATAAAGGAATTAGAGTCGCTCATGTCTAAAAGGAAGTAGATATTGAGCAGAACAAAGACATAAATGTAGGGTGTAAAGTCATCACTTACTTGATTTGAGTAGATAAATGCCTACTAGTTCTCCCCCTAAAATCTCCTTTCTTTCTATTCTCCTAGGAAACTTCCTCTACCAATGGCATATTCCACCAACCATGACCTGATGTCCCATTCCCCAGGCAAATAGTAAAGCTTCCAAGAAACTTCCACTGAATCAGTTTTCTTAAAACAGACAGCAGTAGATAAAGATAAGGCGGAGCCAACTTTTAACCCCCACCAACTCCCTTTTTGGGAATGGTCCTTGCCTCAACTGGCTTAAGGTGACATCATGAGCATTGAGAGGTCAATCTAGTCCACCAGCTGAGTACTTTCACAGCACAAAAGTGTTGGTAATTTGGGAAATGATAATATTAATGATTATCACAAAACCCCTAACACTTACAATATTAAAAGCATCCTTGAGTTTTTGCTATAGTTAGCTTTACCTCTAAGTCTATAAAATAGTATTTCATAGCTTCATTTTCACAAAAAAGGATGTAGGTATACAGCTGTTTAGAAACCCTTTAAAGGGCACATATTACTAGCTGTGAGACCTTGAGTAGGTAATAATATATCCACGCCTCTCTTTCTTTTCATCTGTAAAATGGAAATGATAATATACCCCACAGGATAAGACTAACAATAGCTTATAAATAATGAACCTGACATTGTTTTAAATGTGCTATTTGTGTTTACTCATTTAATACTCACACTCCTATAAGCAAAGTGCCAAGTTTTCCTCCTTCAGAGAAAGAAAACTAAGGGACAGGGAAGTTACATAGTCTGAGTCACTAGTGGAATTGTCACCAGGAGAGCCAGGAGTCAAGCTCGCCCTCTACTATCTGGTCCTTTACTGTGGGTATTTAATAGCTATGGTGATCAATAATAGAGTAGAGGGCTCTTGGGTGTTTAATTCACCTTAGTGCCTGGAGTCCCTTATCTTTTCATCTTTTTGTTTCCTCTCACAACTACCATTCCAAAATTTTTTCATTTTAGAAATATAAATATAATATAAATTACAATATATATATTGTATATGATATATATATAATGATGATATATATAAAATATAAATATAAAATATAGAAATAGAAATAGAAATATAATATAAATTATAATATATATATTCTATATGATATATAATGATGATATATATAATATTTTATAATAAAATAAATAAAGTGTAATGTTTTATAATATATAATATAATTTTATTATATATGAAGTATATATAATAAAAATATAAATACAAATATATAACAAAAGCAAGAAGAAGGGGCTAGAATGACCCATGTGCTAATGGATTAAAGTTGGAGACATTGGTTTGAGCAACGTTGAACTTAACATAGATGCCCACTTTTACACATAGAATATTTATAGATAGGCATAGATGTGTGTCAGAGCAGGTAGAAGCAGTGACAGTACAAGAAGCACACCTGCCACTCAGGCCTTGCTTTCCCGTATGATTCTCTAATAAAAGGAACCAAGGCTCCTTGGAGAAATTGATGTTTCTAGGAAGAGGGAAGGAAATATGTCAAAGGGACCCAGGAGCCAACCGAAAGAGCTCCCAACGACCAAAGCTGGGACAATCTGAGCCACCGTGTTAAATATATAAAGTAGTATTGGATTATAAACCAAAGAGTAACGTAGATGTGCATGAGTATGTACTAATATAGAAAATGATCGAATAAGTAAATAAGTCTTCCCTACATACAGAAGAATTCTGAATAATTTATATAGCTACTCTTCAAGTTGATGGAGTGCACTCCCCCCTCCTTGAGTGTGGGTTATGCATAGTGACAGTCTTCCAAAAGGACAGTGTGGAAAGGTAGGGGAGAAATTAATTTTACAGTGAAAAACTTCTGACAGCCGGGTGACAGTCACTTACCTCAAGCCAAGTGTCAAGGTTAACAAATAATCACAAATCACGTTAACAGCACCTACCCTTCACATGGTATAAAGACGATGATATTTGGCCTCTGTCGTCTTCCTCCTCAGAACTCATAACCCCCATTTACCCATGAGAAAAACATCAGATAAATCCCGGTTGAGGGACATCCTACAAAATTTCTGGCCTCGTCTCCTTAAAACTGTCAAAATCATCAACAAGAGAAATCTCTTAATCACAGGAAACAAACTGAGGGTTGCTGGAGGGGAGAGAGTTAGGAAGGATAGGGCGGCTGGGTGATGGACACTGGGGAGGGTATGTGCTGTGGTGAGTGCTGTGAATTGTGTAAGACTGATGAATCACAGATCTGTACCCCTGAAACAAATAATACATGATATGTTAATTTAAAAAAAAAGGTGGGGGAAGTCTGAGAAACAGTCACAATCGAGTGGTATCTAAGGCAACGTAATGACTAATTGTGGTATCTTGCATGAGAGTTTGGAACAGGAAAATGACATTGAACAGTAACTTAATAAAGTATGAATTTTAGTTAACAATATGAATTAATATCAGCTAATTAATATCCGTTCATTAATGTAAGATACTACTAGGGAAAACTGGTTGCGACATAGTCTCTTAACTATCTTTGCAATAATTCTGTAAATCTAAACTGTTCTAAAATAAAATAGTTGTGTAAAAGAATGAATGACTCTTGGGGCACCTGGGTGGCTCAGTGGGTTAAGCCTCTGCCTTCGGCTCAGGTCATGATCTCAGGGTCCAGGATCCAGCCCTACGTCGGGCTCTCTGCTCAGCGGGGAGCCTGCTTCCTCCTCTCTCTCTCTCTGCCTCTCTGCCTACTTGTGATCTCTGTCTGTCAAATAAATAAATAAATAAATCTTTTGAAAAAAAATTGAATAACTCTCATTGCTTAAAATACCCACATTTAGAGTTCCAGAATCAGAAATTAAAGCCAGAAATCATCTCTGCTACTAAAGGAGAGGATAAATCCATAAAATAACCAAAATACAGGTGTGCCTGGCTGGTTCAGTCAGTTAAGCATCCAACTTTTGATTTTGGCCTAGCTCATGATCTCAGGGTGGTAAGATCTAGCCCCGTGTTGGTCTCTGCACTCGTCGGGCAGTCTGCTGGAGATTCTCTCTCTCTCTTTGTCTCCCTCTGTGCCTCCCTCCACCTCTCTCTCTCTCTCCCTCAAATAAATAAAATATTTTAAAGAAAATAACCCAAATACAGTCCTGTCGTTATTTTTGCAGTCTATGCAAATTACTATACTAGCAATTTGATGCAGGCCCAATCCTGTCAACCTGAGAAAAATTTCCAAATTTTGAATAAAAATATATGTGACAGGAATGCAGAAAGGGATCCAAAGAGGGGTGCCTGGGAGGTTCAGTCAGTTAAATGTCTGCCTTCAGCTCAGGTCATGAACCCAGAGTCCCAGGATGGAGCCCCCAATCCAGCTTCCTGCTCAGTGGGGAGTCTGCTTCTCCCTCTGCCCTTCACCCCACTCACGCTCGCTCTCTCTCAAATAGATAAATAAAATCTTAAAAAAAAGAAGGGGATCCAACGAATTGTACGTGTCAATATAATATAAACCATCTAATTTCCATCACAAAGTGAATCTTTCATCTAGCAAGTCTCAAACTGTAGTAGGGAGACTCTACACCTTTTTAGGCAGTCCCCAAAGTCAAAATTATTTATACCCTTTTCACTCTTATTCTCTCACAAGTGTGTAATTCTGTTTTCCTAAGACTTCAGAGTGTGTGACATAACAACAAATTAGTGTAAAAGCAGGGATGTTCTCATATCTGCCCATACCTGACTCTTTTCTATTAAGCCAGAAATTAGATTACAAAACATGTAAAACAAATGCCACCTGTATCATCACTTTCTTTTGTTTTGTTTAATACAATGATTTTCATAAAGCGTGTCATTTATGTTAACGTATAACTTTTGTTATCTTAAATGAATTAATAAATACATTTAAAACTTCTCTTTTAATTTCTTATATGCTGAAAATAGACAATTACAACCCACATAGGTAAAAATCCCTTTGGGGTTCTTTGTAATTTTGAAAACTAGAAAAATTGAGAACTACTGGTCTAATCATAGGGACCAGTTTGGTCTCCCTGCTTTGGAACTCACGTCATTCCGTGGATACATTGTATCTTCCTCCCTCCAGTATTAGGAGAATTTCTCACCTTTGAGTCTGAGGAGGCGAAAGTGCCAAATACTCACGCAGCAGCTCGGGCGGGAGTAGTTACCCCAGGTTCTATCAACCACCTGTGCACGCCTGAGCCTTGATCTGGAGCAAGAGCCAGGAGCAACTCAGTGACAGAAGGAGAAGTGGCAGGGAAATAGGTCCCTGAAGGGACACTTCTCGTGGCCTCTCCTTTTTTTTTTTTTTTTTTTTTTTTAAGATTTTATTTATTTATTTGACAGAGCGAGAGAGATCACAAGTAGGCAGAGAGGCAGGCAGAGAGAGGGGAAGCAGGCTCCCCGCTGAGCAGAGAGCTCGATGCGGAACTTGATCCCAGGACCCTGAGACCATGACCTGAGTTGAAGGCAGAGGCTTAACCCACCCAGCTACCCAGGCGCCCCATCATGGCCTCTCCTTTGTCCACTCTCAGTGGTGTCTACAGCACAAACCGTAGCCTAGAATCCCACTGGGCGGCAGGAGTGTTGTCTTCACCTGAAAAACCCATGTGTGTGATTTTGAATACTATTCCTTGGTTATCTTGCCTTAAGCCTGGTTCTCCAGGCCAGATCTCTCTTCTGTGAGCAATGCCATATCCTTCAGATACGTTCCTTTGTAGTTTCAATCATCCAGAGACGTATAATTGCTTGCAGTTAATAACTCTGAACAATCGTACCAAGAACTGCTTTCTGAGTTAACTTTTGTAGTTATAGATCTCGGTTTATTTTAACATGAGCCTTTCCGGAATTCCACAAACAAACCATGGTTAACTAAAGGAAAGAAAAAGTGAAATAAACTTATTTCTTGCTTTATCTGCTATAGAAAACAAGTAACTACATAAATAAATGCTTAGCATTTTGATAGATGAAAAAAAAATGTTGGCCATCTATTCTAGCTGTAAACTTTTAGATCGATTTTGGGATTGTGATCGAACTTTTAACCAGCAGAGTGTAAGGTTTTCACTGTGTTACTTCCTGGTTATGCAATTTCTATAAAATGGGCAAGAGGCGCTGAAGAAAATGAGTGATGACGCCATGCCATGGGCTTAGTTCATTATAACTCATCGCGAGTACCTCGAGCAGTTGTGAGCCAATCAAAACAGAAATGTTCTGACACACTTGAGAGTATCTTGTTTTACAGAGTGCTTTAAAAAAGCATGAACAGCACACAAGCTTTCAAACATACCAAATTGTCCAGAAAGGATTTTGGAACTGGTTCCTATGAGGTACTTTTCATTATTATTTTATACGATATATAAAATATAATGCTTTTCTGTCGGAGCTCCTAGGGCCTGGAATGGTTCTGCCTTCTACAGTTTTTGCAAGCAAATTTTAAAATATTTTATTCTGGTCATTTTCTTGCTAGACTTCAATGGTGAAAAGTATGTGGGCCAGTTAGGCCCTTCAGAGCTTCCCATTTCATGATGATAACTCAGATTATTAGGGACTTAAATTAATTTCAACCAGACAAAGTATCTTCTCCTACAATTGAAATTCTACCTCCAATTAAGGATCCTTTCAAGTAGTGCCTTGAAATAATCCAGGAAAAACATACAAGGAAAGTAGCCTGTCCTTTTTTTTTTTTCTCCCCCTTTCATGCTTTTTGTCCAGGTTTGAGTTTAGTTAGGGGCTCTTGGATCTGGATTCTGATATCTCCGCAGCTAAGTCTTAGAGGAAAGTTTTGTTTATAGAAGTCAACAGAAAAGTGTTCATCAGCACACCTCACCTTAGAAACCTGTTGAGAGGGGCGCCTGGGTGGCTCAGTGGGTTAAGCCGCTGCCTTCGGCTCAGGTCATGATCTCAGGGTCCTGGGATCGAGCCCCGCATCGGGCTCTCTGCTCAGCAGGGCCTGCTTCCTCCTCTCTCTCTGCCTGCCTCTCTGCCTGCTTGTGATTTCTCTCTGTCAAATAAATAAATAAAATCTTTAAAAAAAAAAAAAAAAAAAAAAGAAACCTGTTGAGAAATGAAAAAGCAGGCACATGTGCTAACCAATGATAACCTGTTTTTCTCAAGCCCAAATTGGGGGTGCATCTTTTAAAATGAGGTGGTTTTTTCTGTTTCGTTTTGTTTTTTAACACCTTGCAGATGATTATCTTGGTGTACTTGAGAGAAGCTGCAATGGCATCACGTCGTTAGTCTGTGTCTTCCCGATTCTCACCCAGGGTGTTTGTCTTTCTCTCCACTTGCTAAGAACAGGAAATTGCAGAAATAAAGATTTAATCAGTTCCCCTTTCTTCAGGGAGCCTTGCTCGGTTTAACTGAGGTCGGTAATACATTTAGATTTGTCCAAATAAGTTATACCATTTATTGGAATAGGCTAATTTTGTGTAATTTTAAAACATGTTCTTCTCACTACGAAGTTTATCTCAGAGAAGGTTGCCCTTTGAAAGGAAAAATAGGCAACACCTTGGAGACACTGTCCATTACTCACCGACCTAGAAAAATCCCCTTCTAGTAACTCAGGCCCAAGCAGGTCTAAAAGGCTTCTAGGTCAGCCGTGTACGCTGAATGTGGCGCAGAATTTATTCCTATTAACGGCCCCTGAAGTCCGTACAGCATTTTAGTTAACATGGAGCTTCCACAGGCTGTGTTTAGTCTGAGCCTCAACTACCCTGAGGGTATTGGGAGCAAGGCTTACCACACCCCACTTGACAAATGAGGAAAAAAGACTCTTGGGAGTGACTTTTCCAATTGAGGTCTGGGTTCTGGTCTAGAAGCGAAGATCGTAAACCCTCCGGGGCTACCCCTAAGAGACAGGAAATCCAATGAGCAAAATGATCTGACCCGCTTTCTCACCTCCCACATCCCCACCCTTTCTCTGAGACAGTAGAAGAGGCCTTACCATAGAGCCACCTTGGACAACAGGGAAGGAAAAGAGGCTGTAATTTGTCAGCAGGGCCCAAAGTCCGGAGGGCAAGCCAGGCTGAGCCCTTTGGTCATTTTGCCTGCAACCACATATAGCACTGTTACTACCCCAAAACTTACCATTCCTGTGTTCCCAACTCGCTGACCCCCACTGCTGCTCCGGATTGCCTGGGCACTCTGGGGTGGGGAATTAGGAAAATCCAGAATGATGTACCACCCCAAGTAATAAGATCTAACACAGAACTAAGAATTCCAAGTCAGTAGCCGAGGTTCACGGAAGATATTTAAATGAAAGGAGGGTACCTGTTTTTTAAAAGCTAACACTCTGTAATGAGATTACATGAGCACAAAGGATTAAAGTTTTTGTAGTGAAATGACAGGAATGTTTTAATAAAGCATGATCATGCTTTTTCATGCAAGATGCTTTGTAAATGTCATTTACTTAATTCTTGAAACATAACCTTGAGATAGTCTTTATTACTCCTGCTTCTCGCATGAGGAAACTCAGGTTCAGAGAAGTTAAGTGACCTGCTTGAGGTCATACAGTGGAAGTGGAGACAGACTTTGAACTCACGCAGCAAGTCCCATGGCCTTTTTAGGGTACCGCCTCCGGTACTGGATTACCTGTTCCCATTTCTAATTTCCCAAACGTCCCATCTCCATAACTCATTACACAAATGAGTTTGTCTTCCTGTAGTGGAAAGTTACTTATCTGGTAGTCTAACTTTTAAGAAACAGGAAGTCTGCAAAAAACCTCTTCTGAGAAGCAGATAGATGTTACAGCCGGCGTTCACATGTGAGAAGACTCTCGCGGGCGTTGAGTATGTCTTTTATGTTTACTGTGTAATTATTTTGGATGTTACAAGACTTCAATGATAGGACAGTGCAGGAGTTTTCCCTCTGATCTTCCATTGACTGGCTGCTTTTCTACCTTCGGTTCTCACTTTAGATGTTACAACCTGTGAGAGGCTTTCCCTGTGTTCTTTATAGCACTTATTATAATTAATAATGATGGATTTACTTGTTTACTGCTTGTCTTCCCAACAAGATTGTAAATTCCCAAGGACCAGGAACTGTGTCTGCTTTTTCACCAGCGTTTTCCCAGCACCTATCATGGTGCCTGGCACAAAGTAACAACTCAGTAATTGATTGGATGGAAGGATGGTTGGATGAATGATGGATGGACAGATGAGAGAATCATTCCCAGAAGAGTTTCCAAAGGGATCTGAGGAAATAGGTGATTTGGTAATCTGTTCTACGAGAGTTAGGGTAAGTCAATCACCTTTCCCTAAAATAGGTCTGAGATCTGGTGGCTTCCTAAAGACAATGTATAGGAACAAGGAGGCCACTCTACCAGAACAGCAGGGGAAAGGAAGGGGAAACTGAGAACTTACCAAATGCAAAGCAGTATGTTAGAGTCACATTATCTCATTTAACATAAAAAGCACTGCATGAGAAAGGCTTTATCCCTATCCTACGAATGAAAAAAGTGAGACTCATACCGGTGAGATTGCCAAAGGTCATTTAACCAAGAAGTGGCAGAGCCAGGATAAAGAGATAGATTTGTCATATTTCAAAGACCATGTTTTGTTTTAAGCAAATTAGATTTTAAATTTTTTGGTCTTTATATTAGCCTCTAACTTACATACAAGAATTCCTCATATTTTAAGTACAGCTTGATAAAATCCAAATATGTATGCATCCTTGTAACCACCATCCAGATAAAGAAATAAGACATTTTTTAGCCCCCCAGAGGTTCCTCTGCACTTCCTGTCAGGCAATATTCCCAAGTCTACCATTATTTTGACTCCTGTCATGACAGGCTCCTGTTCCCTGTTTTCTCAAACTTCATGTATAATGGAATCTTATAATACACCTCCTTTTGTTCTGGGCTACTTTTTTTTTTTTTTAGAGATTTTATTTATTTATTTGACAGACAGAGATCCCAAGTGGGCAGAGAGGCAGGCAGAGAGAGGGGGGCGGGATGCAGGCTCACCGCTGAGCAGAGAGCCCGATGCGGGGCTCGATCCCAGGACCCTAGGATCATGACCTGAGCCGAAGGCAGAGGCTTAAACCACTGAGCCACCCAGGCGCCCTGGGCTATTTTTGTCTGCAAGATTCATCCGTGTTTTTGCTTATAGTAGTAATTGATTCTTTTTCATTTTTGAGTTTTACTCCAATGAATTAATATAATCACAACTTATTTATTTATTCTAATGTTGATGGACATTTGCAGTATTTCCAGTGTGTTATTACTGGAGCATTATGTATATTCTTGAATGCATGTTTTGGTACAACTCATTTCTGTTGGGCATACACTCAAAAGTGAAATTGCTGGTCATAGCTTTTCATATGTTTAGTTCTGGTCAATTCTGCCACTTTTTCAAAGTGGTTGCATCAATTTACACTCTTTTTAAAATTTAAATTCAATTAATTAATGTATAGTGTATTCTTAGTTTCAGAGGTAATGTTCTGTGATCATCAGTAGTATATAATACCCCGTGCTCATTACATCACGTGCCCTCCCTAATGTCCATCACCCAGTTAACCCATCCTCCGAACCCCGTCCCCTCCAGCAACCCTTAGTTTGCTTCCTATGATTAAGAGTCTCTTATGGTTTGTCTCCCTCTCTGATTTCAGCAGTTTACACTCTTACCCACCACAATGCAGAGAATTCTCATTGTTCCATAACCTTGCCAACTCTTATTATCATTGGTCCTTTTAATTTTAGCCACTCTGGCGGAGGAAGGCCATGTTTTTATAAACTATACCTCGTTGCCTTAGCATGTGAGGGATGAGCCTTCAGAAAAGAAAAGACCAAGAGTTTGTCTCTGCTTCTTGGGTGAATCTGACATGATACTATTCCCAGCTCTCTAGTAACACACAAGAATGTGGCTCTCATATCTGGACGCACAGTGGATGAAGAAGTGGGGCCTCCTCAAAGGATAGAACAGACTCTAACTACTGGCTCATGAATGTGATTGAGACAAACGGACCTATTGGGAGAGAAATGGGTCACAACAAAGGGAGAACTTTTATCCCTTTGGTCAGAGCAGCAGAGCAGTGAATAGGTCTCAACAAAACCAGTCCACCTTTTCAACACCAGACCAGGACTCCTTTTAGGTAAGGCAGTGCCCAACCATGTAGGAGGTCAGATAACAGAAAATTGCCCCCATAATTATCATTTTTTGAGCACTTTCTATATGCCAGAGAAAGTACTTCAGACTTTATAGAATACAGTAACTAGGACTGTTGGGTTGTAAATAACAGAATAGAACCTGATCATTAACATAAATAAATTTATTTAAAAGATATTTATTCTGAGATTGTCCTCTTGATGTGGGTGCTGAACTTTATTCCATTTTATATAATAATGGTATGTATGGATGATAATTGCTAGTTGTTATCAGTTAATGTTCCTTTTAATCACCGTGTAAAGTGTGATATATTCTGGTTGGATGGGGGCCAGTGGCATGGGTAGTGAAAAAATTCACCCAAGGCAGAACAAAGAGATAGAAGTTTATTGAATACATTACCAGGGAGCAGCTGGCAGGACAGCAAAAGATAGACTGTCCACCACGTGGTGGTGGTGAGGGGCTATAGTCATAGGGCAGAGTGAGGAAGTATGGGAACATATGGAACTTTCCCTTTTTGATAATCTTAGGAACTGTGCCTTGTTGCAAATAGCTCATGGGTCAGTTAGGGCCAATGGCTATTTCAATGTGGGTCACTTAATGTGCCTGTTTGGTAGTCATTGTGGGCCTTTTTGCCTTGCTCACGTTTCCATCACACAGGCCTGTTGCCTAAGAGTGGCCTCTATATAAAGTGCACAACACTAAGCCATTCTCCTGCTCCCACTGACCAAATACTGTTGGAAAGGTTGTGCATGGAGCTAAATTTTATTGTCACATGACACTCCAGTGGGAAAGCTACTGCTTCACACCATTCTGTAAACATGGGTGCTTTCATTCTTTTATCCAAGAATAGGCCTCACGTTCTTATCAAATCCTACTTATTAATGACGGTTACGTAAGCTTCTATGGTGGTGATATACTATTATTAACTACAGTCCGTACTTCACTCAGATTTCCTTAGTATTCACCTAATGTTCTTTTTCCATTCCACAGTTCTATGCAGGTTACATCATCACGTTCAGTCACTCTGTCTCACTAAGATCTTCTTGACCGTGGCTGTTCTGTTTCTCAGATTTTTCTTGGTTCTGATGACCTTGATATTGATAGTTTTGAGGAGTAGAGGTCAGGCATTTTGTGAGAGGCTCCTACATTGGCACCTGTCTTATGTTTTTCTCGTGGTTAAACTGTGGTGGTGGGTTTGAGGAAGAAGACCACAGAGGTAAGGTGCCATTTTTATCACATCATGTCAAGCCACATGAGTTAGGACTGTTGATATTGGCCTTGATCACCTGACTGAGGTAGTGGTTGTCAGGTTTCTTCACTATGAAGTTACTCTTCTTCCCCACCTGCCTTCTGTGCTGTACTCCTTGGAGGGAATGAATGAATGAATGAACATTCCCACATTTAAGGGTGGAGTCTTTACATAAATCATTTGGAATTCTTCTGCATGAAAGATTTGTCTCTTCTTTATTAATTATTCATTTATTTATCAGTATGGACTTAAGTTTATTTCGCATTTTGTGTTGTAACTCAGTACTACTTTTTTAATTTTCTTGTTCCGATTGTTTTAGCTTTGACCATTGGAGTCCTTTCATTTGTCTCCTGTAACTATTTAACACATTCCCATCTTTGGGGCTTTTTTTTAAAAAAAAAAAGTACTTCCCTACTTTCAAGCACTACATAATGTTTCAGGCTTATCTTAACTATTTCCTAGAATCAGTCATTTCTCCAAGGTGCAGGACTAATTTTTAAAATATGTTTTATATCCTAACTAAGTGCCTTACCTTAGCACAGGTCAAAGTCAGCTAGGAAACATAATTTTAGTAGTGTGTATGTGTACAACCATCACCACACCCAAATGATGTGGCTGGTTAGAAAAACTCTATACATATACGCCAGCCACAAAACTATTGGCATTCCTGCTTGGTTATAATATTCAGACAACCTGTTATCTTCATTCCTCCTTAAACATTGTTATGAGTGATATAACAGACAGGTTAATTGCAGATGAGAAAAAACAAACCTAAACATTTTAGTTCCAACTCATCAGTCGTACCGTATGAGGAAGAAACTCTGATGATACAGACATTGCTTTTCAAAGCAATGCAAGCACACCCCGGGGTACACAATGTCGGTTCAAGGAAGAGGAGAAATTAAAGTGCTATCTTACGGGATCATCAAAGTCCTTCAATATTTTGGGGAGCGAGGGACCAGTTGTTATTAAAGCTGATAACGGAAAATTTCCACTTTCAAATTAAAACCAAGCTTAATGATATTTGAAAGTTTTACTTAGAAGTGAGTGAAGCAGACAAGTCATGTTGTTCGGTAGCGCTGGTTTCCAGCTACATTTCCATATTTGGAGGATCCTCTACCATGGTCATTGGGTGCCACACTTAAATTTTTTTGACATGTTTTCTTAATTGAAAATGGAATAATAGTAAATTATCAATAATTGGTGAGTAGTTCTTTAGTCAAAAGTTAAAAATGGTTTCTTTTGTTGTTTTGGTTTGGGAAGCCAGTCATTCCAGAATGGAATTGCCCCCAGGAGAAAAGTATACCTCCTGTCCATTCTCCCTCATTCCATCCTCAAAAAAGAAATGCTGATCTGGATTGGTCAGGTTCAGGAACTTGTTCTCTTTTGGGATTTTATCGCTTGAGATTTCTCTTGCATTTCCAGGCCATGAGGTTGGAAGATAAAGAGAGCTTCCCAGCCTCAGTCAGGTTTGAGCATTTCGTTCCATCTCATTTTTGGGCTTTCTCATTTCGCTGGACTCGTCAGTAGTACTCTTTCCATTAAGGGACTCCTTTGCCCTGGGAAGTTGTAGAGCGGGCCATCTGGACCAGCTACGGAGTCATATGTTATATATCCAGATTCATAAAGCAAAATATTCTCTTACTTCTCCTTATTGGCTGGGTTTCTCTTCTTAGAACCTGCCTTTCCCTCAGTGAGGCAAATAAGAGAGTCAAGCTGGAAGTGTGGGTGTAGGAAGAAACAGGTATAGGAAGCCTGTTGACCTCTTTTGATCTCCTTTGTACTGACTCTACTTACTGCAAAAGAAGCCCTTCATACGTTTTAATCCAATTAAAAGAAGACTTCATTTGGCATTGGAGGAAAAGCCTCATAGTAATAAAAAGCAGGTCTTTATTTGGCCTTGAGTTTAGGATTTAACTTGGGGGTAGAAGCAAGGAGGGGGAGGTCATGAGCAATGTCAGGACAAAGTTCAAGAATTTGGACTTGGGGTCCCTTTTCCAATGCCAACTGAATATCAAATAGACATGAATTATTATATTTCTCCATTTTTTTGTGTAGTAAGAGGTAGTATCTTGTAAGATTATTATAAATTGTCAGAGAATTATACATTGTTCCAATGATTTATACTTTGGGAAATTGCTTGCTTTTTCTAAATGGACAACCAGTGACTAAAAATCTTTTGAAAGAACCCATAATAATGAGGACAATGAAATGTGTGAAGCCAATTTCTATCAATGTGATCATTTTGTCTTTATCAGATGTTCTCATTTCAATTATATTTCAATATTTACTTTGTTTGAAAAATGTTATACTAGTCAACCTGATAGCTACAGAAGGAAGTATCTATTTTGAAGGGAAAAAAAGCCATTAATAGGTCATTTTGATCAATAGAGAAAAGTATGTAAGAAAAAACCTTTCCCCCTCTTGATAAAGAGGTTAAATGCTTTCTAGCTAAAGGATGAAATAAAAAACACCAAGAAAAGGGACAGGGTGGCTGGGTTATGGACATGGGGGAGGGTATGTGCTATGGTGAGTCCTGTGAAGTGTGTAAACCTGACGATTCACAGACCTGTACCCCTGGGGCAAATAATACATTTTATGTTAATTAAAAAGAAACACACACACACACACACACACACACATACACACACACCAAGAAAGACTTCACAGGAGCAATTAGTAGGATGGTGGAAATGATGCATTATTAAAACATTCACTAACTAAATGCGTTTCAGGTTTTAACAAAAGAATATAATGAAGGCAGATAAGTTTATCATCATAAAATTACACTGAGGTCCAACACTCTAGGTGGAATAATATGACACCAAAACCAGGAAGTCAGTGCCATGACCGCAATCTCTTGCTCTTCCCTTTCAATGCGATGTCAAAGTAGTCATTATAAAGGATGAGTCTTTCCTTCGAATGCTCTCATGTGGTATTTGAAATTCATTTCTAGTCTAAAACACAGAATGAAGAGTTTAATGGCACATTTGTTCCATGAAATCTTGACCATACTTTTGACTCTCACATGAATTAATACAAGCTGGTTTTTGGAAAGACACTGGTAAGCACAGATCATTTTCAAGTACATCCTTCAGCGACTGCCCTCCTCTACAGCTGCCTTTCTCCTCCCCCTATCTCTTCTGTTAACTACTTGTCTTACTAATAGTTTATGTATTTAGTCAATTCATTTACACAATCAATTATAAAAGATAGTGATATTGATTAAATAAAGGGTTCCAAACTGGTTAGAAGGCAAATTCAACTAATAGACATATTTGCTTTGATCCACTGGATTCAAAAAATCTAGAAATACCACAAAAAATTTAGATTTCTAGGTTTCTCTTGATAAATCAGAAGAGCTTTCAGCACTGGACCTGAATTTTATGTGACTAGAGCTGGAGTAAAATATAAGAATGCCCCCGTTGGGTATATCCCACCTCTGTACGGCTCACAGCCATCCAGGTTCACTCATGCAATACCTAGTTGGACCCTAGAGGCTTGTGAATATGTGATCCTTGGATGATACTGACATGGGTGACAGTGGTAGTGGTGGTATGCAGATGCGCTTATGCAACAAACATTCAACCAAGATGGCTTAACAAATAGTCTCAGCCCATTATTACTTATGTTATTCACTTCTCCCACAGTATTTGATGGGCTATCAAATACTAAAACATTCTTTTAGGGATAAACAAAATGGATTCTTAATTATAAATATCATGAAAAGAGAACTTCCTGTATCCACAAAGTTGCATGCTAATCCCATGAGACCTTTATCCCTACTTTGTTCTCTTTCTTCTTGAGTTTTTTCTTTCCCAAATGTATCACAGAGAAGTAATAATCTATTTTTTAAAGAAGATTTATTTTGGATTAAGTGATTTCATGGTGCAACATGGTTTTAAACAAAAATAGAGATCAGTATGAAAATAAAACAAATTGTACACATTAAAATATCTTTCCCTCAAAGCATTTTGGAATCATAAAAAAATACAACACAAAAGTCAGGGGTTCAGGTGAGGATAAGAATACAAACTTTCCAGAAAACCAACATCTAGTCTACATTTCAGAGTCTCAGGCTCCATTTAATACCACCCACAAATCATTTCTAGGATGTCAACAATCTGCATTATTTGCACTGGAAAAAAATAGATGAAATTTAAATATAAGGTGAAATGAGAACTGTATGGTCTTAATGTCAATACTAAATACCTCCCATTATTTCTCTGTTAAAAGTCACACTGGATGAATATGAAGCTTAAGTCAACTCAACAAAAATAGAAACATAGCTCTTGACTGTGACACATGGAATAATGGACACATGGCTGGAGTTGGTGAAAAGAAATGGAAAGGCTTAAAAAAATACATCACCTGTGCTCTACTGAAATCTTAGAAATAAATATGGTATTTTTTTTTACAGAGCCTTAATATTAAAAAGTAAGCATTATTATAAAATTAGATTAATACTTTCAGTAAGAGGCAAGAGAGATGCATGTATTTCCATTTTGGAATGCCTGCATCCCTATTATAAAAACATGTAATCGTATGCATTTTCCTATATATTAACAGCTTCAGATTTTACTTACGATATCATATAAAGAAAAATAGGTTGTAATAACAGCTTTTAGAGCATTAAGGTCCTAAAAGAACATTCAGTTCTGTGTTTTTCCTGGTTAGTCCTTCCAGGTATTTCTTGAATATTATCCATCCTCTTTTACAGAAGGTGTAGTAACCGGAAGTTTACTGATGGTTCCTTACCTGCATCAGTAATAGCTAACTCAGGCTGAATCCCACAAGAGACCTATCGACACTCCTCAGGGAGGTAATATCCTAAGAGAAAATTAGATGGAAAGATACCACCTGCCCAAGGCCACTAGATGCTAAGATCACGTATATAAATATGATTACTCTGTTTTTTCCCAGAAACCCTAAAACTAGGGCCTCCAATGCTGCTGAACTGTGCCATCACGAAAGCCAAGTAAACTGCCTAGCAGAGTAAATCTGAGCCAATGTGTTTTCAGTCTTGATCAGCTTCCTGAAAAATTGGAAACACTGATCAGGTCTCCATTTGCAATTTGGCAACCCAATTCTTGAGTTTCTGCTTTCTGGATTAATAGGGAACAATTAAGTAACCACTAGAAACCACAAAAATGTCCCGAAAGCTATTCTCATGTCAGAGAATGTCTGCTGAGAAACAAATTAAGCATCATAAGTATGTCAGGCTACACCATTTTTTTTTTTTTACTTATATAGAAAGTTCAATAATAGCCACAGTAATTCTGAAGTTAAACCAAATCCACAACATAATTTAATGCTAAATTGTCAAATTTTCCTGATTCATCTGTGGGTTAGCTTTAATACTTTCAAGTTCTGTTGTGCAATACCGAAGATGTTATCAGCCGACCGAAGTTACACAGCGAGGCTAATTTCCCACCAGGCAGATTATCAAGCAGTAGCCTCGCTAGGCGGTACGACATTCTTTTCTTCTTTGCTTCCCGAAAGTCAGAAACCAAATTGAAGCCCAAAGGTGATCTTTCCAGCCCTTGTTTTTACTTTCCCTTTGCTAGGGTCCTGTCTTAACCATCCCTGCATTCCTCCTGGCCCAAAGTTCTGTGATTAGGGGCAGCACACACACGCGTTATATCCTTTGTCCCAGCTCTTTGGAAGGCAGCTACCACCCCAGAGTCTGGACAGTTGGCCAGGAATTAGCATTGTGCTCCGGCCGGGGTGGGGGACACAACTGCTGGGCTTCTCTTTTCTGCTTTTCGCTTGCATGGCCCCTCTCGTGAGCAGCCGTTGGCCGTAAGCCACAGTTTAAAAAGCTTTGATGTCTCTGGTCTTCCTTTGCTTCCATGTTAGATAAACAGATCTATCGCGTGCCTTGGGAATCTCTCCAGTACAGTTTAGTTGAAAAGACTTTCAGACTCTTTACTGTAAGATGTTTTCCTTAGTTAGAAGTGGTCAAGTCATGAATACAACTTGTGCAGAAAGACAGACAAAAATGGAGTGACTCTGAAGAGGACAGAAAGGAAAAGAGAATCTGCAGGGGTTCCTTCATCCACATCACTGGAACCTACCTCCCAGACCTTCTAGATCCATTCTCATTAAGAATTAAAAAATAAAATAAGGTTAGTGATTAAAGCGGGTTTTCTTCCCCATTATTTTGCTTCCAAATAATAATAAACCACACTCCTGTAAATCCACCAAGTGCCATAATTTTGCATTGTTTTAAATTTCTCATAACAAGTAGTAAAATGCAAGTATTAAGTCCATGAGGAGTTTTTTTCCTCACGAATATACTAGTACCTTCCAGGAGCTTTTCAGAAGGTGACGCGTTTTAAAAATGTTTGAAAAAAATGAGAATTTGGGCAGATGCAACATCTTGCAAGATTCACTGAGAGTGGAATATGTTGTAGAAACACTAGTCTCCACATTGTTTGAAACGAAAACTAGAATTGTAACCATTAAGTGTTGAAACCGATCCATGAAAATCAGCCTCCACCCAGCTGGGATTGATACCTCTTACCTCCCAGAAGCACGTGAGCAGCAACAGACGTAAGATGGCACACGGGAAAGCACTCTAAAACTCTAAAGCGATGTCCACACACATTCTACCCTTACTGCTCATCATTTCGGATGCAGTTTCAGCACGTCTGATGGTTAATGCAGGTGAAACGGATTTCCCTTCGATAATAGGATGTCCACTAAATTATACACCCAACATACGCCACAAAATTGTGACCACACTTCTTTAGCCAAGATCCATTTGTTTTTGTGCGCAAAATAAACGTCCTGACCCCCGAAGCGGGTTGGGCTCGAGGACTGGGATTTTTTCCCCTGAAAACCGAAGTTACATTGAAGTGCAGATGAGAGGAAACAGAGGGAAAATACTGGACTTAATTTTGCCATTTCTCGGATAATTCGAAGATCCTTGAGCTGCTCCTTCATGGTTCAGCTCCCCGTCTGAGCACTTTAAACCCTAGTGTGTGAATGCACCCTGGGCCTCCCCACCTGACCAGCGTTGACACACCATCACATGCCATTAGTTACCAAGAGAAGGAGTATTTATGTGATTTTTATTTTTAGCCACAGTATCTCCCATGTGTGAAGGCTTCACGGGATTTCCCGGATGGAATAAGCCGTTCTCTCTTCATTCCTTAATTGTAGAACATACCAAATTTTATTAAAAATACAATTTTTTTAAACCTTGGTGTCTATTTCTGTAGACTGTGAGCTTCCCAAGGGCAGACTTTGAATCTTGTGGCTCCATCACCAAACACAGGGGCTGGTACAGAGTGAAGGGCAACAGCGTGCCTCTTGCTTCATGTAAGAGACGTTCGGCATACATACATGATGCATCGTGACTGTCTTTTATAGTAGAAGACTGTGTACTATAAGCATCACTCAAGAATTTTTTAAAGAAAATGAGACCACACAGCCAAGTCATCTAGTCTCAGAGTCTAGAAGAAAATATTTAGGGATATTTCTATTTGTAGGGGATATTCAAGTCTAATTTATTCTGTGGAAATGTTATTTAATGTTTTTATAGTTACTATTGGACTTTTTTGTTTTACTAATTAAGAATAGTAGGTCAGTTATCATGGTGTTCCGATATGCTAAGTACATCTTCCTTAATTCCCAATTCTGAGAACTAGAGCAGCAGTAGCTTTGGGAAGAAGTTAGATGCCTTAACAAGAAATATATTTGTTAGGATTAATTAAAGAGATGCATATTATTTCAAATCTCTTTTACCCAATAATGTGGAATATGGTAACAAAGTGTCACAAACCAAAATGAAAGCTAACATGGTCGATTTTTGAAAGAAATGTGTAACCTTTTACACTAGCTGCTTAGAAAATGCAGTTCTGAACCATCAAGGATGTGTGTGTGTTTAAGTATAACTAAATTTCCTTTTAACGAAAAAAATACAAACAAGTAAAAATAGTTTGCAAAATTAAATATATACTTATATTCATGATCAGTAAGTACAAACTAACATCTCCAATTAAAACTTTTTTCTCTTCCCTTTTTCTCTGGTCCAGTTATAGTACACAGATAAATCCTCCTTTCGTATCTTTAGATTTTGGTAACCTTTTTTGGGGAACGTTTCCCCATGCTCAGGAATGTTGCATAGTTCAGGAATGCAACATGAATGATTATTCCTCTGGAGGGTCTCAGTAGTAAACATAGCTTACCCAACAATTAGTTCTTACAAACCACCTGTGAAAACCATGCATGTGACCCTATAAAATACAAGATGGCCAACATCCCATAATAGGAATCCCATGGCTACTTATAATTCTCAAAGAGGTGTTGGGGCAACGCCTGTAAAACCACAGGCTGGCAAACCAAATGTTAATCCAATGCTTTTATTATCCATGATTTAACTTCACTCTATTGAAGAACTGACTCCGATTAGTTATGGCCATAAGTCAAGAAATAAACAATGATGTGGAGTAACCCCAAAAGCAATAAAAATGAAGAACATCCTTTGATAAAATTATGCAGAAATAACATTAGTGATATCATGCAGTTTCTGAGATACCATAGAAAAATTGTTTCTTAATATTGATAAGAAAATTATGCATCAGTGAAAATGCAGGCTTAGAAATATAGTACTGAGAGTTTCAATTTGTGATGTCTTCATCGATGAGGGAAAATGGAATTCTTATTACTAAAGAGAGCTGATCTCTTGGGTGTTGCTGATGGCTCCCTAAATGAGCTTCGTGTTTAATGAGGCTGTACAAATAAAAAGCAGTGGGGGAAATACGAAATATCTGTATTAAATGCCATCCTGTAAAGTATTTGATGGATGGAAGAAGTCTAATGCATTTTAAATAAATGCATATCATACTATCACATATAGTGAGTCTTAAAAAATTATTACTTAGATGCACAGTCCTTGTAGTGGTAGACATGGCACTGTGAGGAAGTCTGATTTAGAAGCAATTTTCTATTACATTTGTCATGTGATGGAGTTGCCGTTAGTCGTATTGTAATGTCCCTTCAACTTTGGTACGTTCAGTGCAAAATATTTCGGGGAATTTTTTTGTACCTTTATAAAAATAAAAGGCCCTTTTGTTCTCTTGAGAGTGCTTAAAAGGATACGTACTAGCATGATGCCCGAGTAAGCATGGAACATGGAAATGGAGCAGGTGATACACACAGTATGACAGGCAGGTTCTTATATACATCTTCAAGAACATAAATATAATGAACCTATGAAAAATAAAACAGAACTCACGTGTAGTTTTTCCTGATATGCTGTGATTAATGGCTAGTTATTTCTAAGTTGTTTTCATGCATTATAAAGCATAAAATCTGTCATTAGTTATTTGTTGTATAACAGTTTGTCTTCAGCCATAATTACACACATTTCAATTGGCATTTACATTGTCACAGACCACCTTATTGCAAATCTGTAAAGTTACCTCATGTTGACTGGGTTTCATTTTTGCTTGTGTCCCATGAAAGCTGAAACCTATGGTGCACACCATGCAGGCACTCAGAAGCAAGAAAATGAACATTCTGCTATAACTTAGGGCTTCAGTGAGTGTACTTTTAGGAAACATGTTGGTTTTTATTATATTATTTAACTTGCACTAATTTGGACATTGGGCCAAGTGCTGCCAGTGTGGCTTGATCCACGTTCAGTGGTAAGTTTCAAGATTCTCCTGAGTCCCTAAAAGTGACCATGGAGCTGATCGTGTACAGGTTCGTCTTTGTCTTGGAACATAACACAAATGGAAAAAAGTTTGGCAGTCAACAACAGTTGATTGAAAGACTGTTGGGTTGTTCCCTGGGCATCAAGCTCACCCCAATCCTTCCAAGAGGACTCATCACCACTATCCGGTCCCCAAATGGGACAGCGTGTGTGTTCCTGGACAATCAGAGCATTCAGCTTTACTCTAATGGAAGTGCACTCTTCAAGCTTCCAAAGTTCAGCCATTCTTCAAGAGGGCAGCTTCTGAACTTGCCTGTCCGTACGGAGCCCGACATTGCTTTTCCAGGTCACTCAAGTCCAAAGGTGCTGGTCTCTTCCACTGCTGTCAAGAGTTTTTCATAAAGCATGGAGAAGGATGGGTACGGTGGGAGATCCAGACGGTTAAAACACGTGTGAGCTCTGCAACAGAAGTAGCATACATAGATGAGAACGCTCTGAGTGAGAGGAGATCGTCATGTGTGTGTGTGCTGATGCTTGTCTTTCATATGCAGAATGGCTTATGGCCAATTTTCACACTTTTTTGGGAGGATCTGAAATTATTTTAATTTCTAAAGAGAAATAGGATATTTAAAGAATATTTTCTTTATGTTTTCACAACCATTTAAAATTCACATTATATACATATTACTATTTGTTTAGTTGTCGAAGAAGTGCAAAGACAAGTTTGTTTTTTTTGTATCTCTTTTGATGTCAGTTTTTTTTTTAAAGTTTTTATTTGAATTCCAGTTAGTTAACATACAGTATAATGTTAGTTTCAGGTGTACTCATGTAGTGATTCAATACTTACATGGACATGAATATCAATTCTGGCAAAATAATTCATTTTCAGAGTTTGCATTTGTCTAGATGTCTCAGAAAGTCTACAGTTTTACATTTTTTCATTTTGTTGGGCAGGGAAGAGCACTGAGTGTCTCTGAGGACCTGCCTCATGGCTTAGAGTCTCGGGGAAATTCCCCAGCTGGATTTTTCCTGTCGAGGTCAGTAGACCATTGTTACTTCTTTCAACCCTGTGCTATAATCTGTTTTCTCCTAACTCACAGTACAAAATAATGTCCATTTAAATCATTACATTAAGCATTCTTTTTTAGAAATACCTCCCCTTTGCCATGATAGGAAAAAAATATGCTTTCCTGTTATTTGCACCTGAATCACAATAAGAAATAGACAGTTTCCAAAATAGTACATCATATCAGGAAACAAATCTGCACTTTTGACATGGAATAGGAAGCATTTTATTCTGAATATACCACAGCTTGTTTGTGAAAGCTAAACAACTTGGACACACACAAAAAAATGCTCCTGGATTAATATGGAATTTTAGGAGCTATGCTTATTGATGGGTTATTTTACAAAGTCACATGTTTACATTTTCATTCTTATAAACCTCTCTAACACTTAGGAAGTAAATATAATTATATTCCTACATGCAGTATAGGGCAGTGGAAAGATCGGAAGTTTGGAGCTGGACAGACCCAGGTTTGAATTCTAGCTCTACCAATACGCTGAGTGATTTGGAGTTATTAAAACTCTCTGAGACTATTTTCTTACCTATAATATAAGAGTCATATCATTTGTCTCAGAAGGATACAAGGATTAAATCAAATAACAGAAGCATTTTTTTTTTAAGCGTGCTTAGTATAACGCCTAGCTCACACTCTTTGACGAAGTTATTAGTGAGAGATGTATTTTTAGCTACATTTCATTACCATTAAAAAGATTTGCTCTAGGGGCGCCTGAGTGGCTCAGTCATTAAGCGTCTGCCTTCTGCTCCGGTCATGATCCCAGAATCCTGGGATCGAGTCCCACATCTGGCTCCCTGCTTGGCAGGAAGCCTGCTTCTCCTTCTCCCACTCCCCCTGCTTGTCTCTTGCTATCTCTCTGTGTCAAATAAATAAAATCTTAAAAAAAAAAAAAAAAGATTTGCTCTAGAAGCCTTCATTAAATTGCCAAAAGATAATCATGACTCATGGAAATGATGAGATAACAAAGAGATAATAAAAGCAGGTGTGTGGCCGCATGCCTTATTAGGTCAGGAATGCAAAGGGGCTCAATTAATAAGAATTCAGTTTAAGGACACAGCAACAGCTCAGAGCCTCTGACTCTTGTTACTACAAACACTTGTATATATATTGGGTGGAAGTCCTCTAATTACTCTTTGCAGCCAAACACATTTTTAATATAATAAATTATTTCAGAATTGCATTTGATATAATTCTTGTTAATATATTTCTTATTATACCTTCCATACACTGGAACCTCAACTTGGAAGCCTCAAGGAAGAAGTTTAACCTTTTTAAAAAATTGAACTAGCATATGAGGAGACAGTCCCAGGAATGATTTAAAATCTATCTTTTGTATAGAATTTTTAAAGGAAATATAGAATTATTAAATGAAGACTTTATCTCTATTCTAGGGAAACAGGAAGAAGCAGAGAAGTAAAATATGTTTTTAATATTATTCCAGACTTTGTGTGCTAGACACATAATACTCATTATCCCATTAGACTAAAAGATGATATTCCTTTAAATGAAATTTAAAATGCTGCACTTCTTTGGACACCAACATAGCGAGCATCTTTCTCTGGGACAGCTTGCAACATTTCCTGTTTTGTGACCTACTGTTCATCTCCTTGGCCTATTTATCTTTTTAAGTTTTTTTTTTTTTTTATTGTGATAAAACATACATCACATAAAATGGATCACGTTAGTCATTTTAAAATGCACAATTCTGTAGCAGTAAGTACACGAACAGTGTTTTGCAATCATCACTACCACTCATCTCTGAAACTTCTAAATCTTTCCAGCCTGAAACTCTGTGCCCATTGAACACTAACTCCCATCCTCTCCCATCCCTGCAACCACAATTCTATTTACTACGAATTTGACTATAGAAGGTACCTCAGGTATGTGGAATTATACAATATTTGTCCTCTGTAACTGGCTTATTTTACCTAGCATAATGTTTTCCAGGTCCATGTTATGACATGGGTCAGAATTTCCTTTCTTTTTAAGGTTGAACAATATTCCATTGTAGGGATATACTGCATTTTGTTAATCCATTCATCCATCGATGGACACTTGGGAGTGTTGCCATCTTTTGGCTATTATAAAAAATCTTGTTATGTACATTGGTGTACAAAATATCCATTCAAGTCCCTGTTTTCAATTCTTTTAGGTATATACCCAGGAGTGGAAATGCTAGATAATATAGCAATTCTACTGTAAATCTTTTAAGGACCTGCTATACCATTTTCCATAGTAGCTGTATCATTCTATATTCCCATCAGCAGTGTACAAGGGTTCCAATTTGCCTACATCTTCATCAATATTGTTATTATCATTATTTTTATAATAGCCATCCTACGGGTGTGAAGTCCATTTGTCATTTAAAGCTTCATGATTTCTTATTGATTTGTATAAATACTACAAAGTAAAGAGATGATCTCTTGCATTATCTCCTGCTAATCACCTTCAACCTGTTCACTTTTTTATTTAGTTATGCATTTTATTTACAGAGCAATACTAATCTGAAACATTGTCATTATGTCTTTTGTGTGTTGATATGAGATGTGTTGGGAAAGTGATCACTATTGCTTCCACCTAGTTGGAGGTTTTGTTGTCTATGCTTTTTGTGGTAGTGTTGGTGTATCAAAGAGTGTTATAGGTCGACATAGAGGGTAATTCTTCCTAAAAGAGTAACTTCACAGTTGTAATCTTGAATAAATATGACTGAACTCATTTTCATGAATTGAGTCATATTGGGTAAACTGGGAAATAAAAATAATTCAGGATGATCTGCTCTCTAGATAAGCCATTATCCCTAATTAATGTCTTAGTAGCTTAGGACAGGACATGACTGGAGATGCAATTTATCTATCACACTCTCATTAAGCCTGTTCCTTCCCTCTTGACGACCAAATACCTTCCCTTAACTGAAGGATATTTTTAGCTAATTAAGAATTAACAAAATGGTCACATACATTGGAATGAGAATTCATTCAATGTTTCAAGTCCCCAATTAAGTTCTTGCACATACTTTGTTGTAGAATTTTAATTCATTGTGGTTTTGTGGTAGGCAGAATTCTAAGATGACGCATGCCTTTGTATAAGCCGCATCTCTCGAGTATGAGTGGGATGTGTAACTCACTTTTTTTTTTTTAAGATTTTTAAAAAATTTATTTAACAGAGAGATACACAGCAAGAGAAGGAACACAAGCAGGGGGAGTAGGAGAGGGAGAAACAGGCTTCCCGCTGAGCAGGGAGCCTGATGCAGGGCTTGATCCCAGCACCCTGGGATCATGATCCGAGCCGACTGTAGATGCCTAATGACGGAGCCACCCAGATGCCCCTGTAACTCATTTACAACCCATGGAATAAGGCAAAGGTGAAGGTATATTTCAGATGTAACTAAAGCTAATCAGTTAATTTTAAGTGAAACAAAAGGGTGATTATCCTGAGTTGGCCTGACCTAATTAGGTAAGACCCTTAAAAAAGCATCCGGGAGGTCAGAGATTATCACTGTTGCTGGATTTGAAATAATGCCATGAGCTCTATAGCTACAATTCTGCCAACATCCTGAAAGAGTCTGGAAGCAGGTCCTTCGCCAGTTGAGCCTCCAGATGAGAATGTGGTCCAGCCGATACCTTGATTTCAGTCTTGTGAGATGCTCAACGAAAGACCCAGCTAAGCCACACATGGGCTCCTGATCCACAGAAACGTGATATAATTGTGTGTTTTAAGCTACTAAGTTTGTGGTAATTCATTAGGCAATAATAGAAAATCACTATAGGTCTCAAGAGAGTAGAATTAGTCCAAGAACAGTGTGATGAATGAAGGGCGACAGTAGAATCGTCCCATCAAGGTCAGGTAGTGGGATACAGCCGGGAGCAAACAGCCCAGGCTTCTGAGCAGAGAAACAGGAACTCTGCACGTTTCTCGCCAGTTTCTGTAGAATCTTATCCAGTAAACCCTTAAGCCCGAGTACTCTTTTCTCTAAAGACTCAGTTCTCAACACAAAGGGAAAGACTGGACAAATTTTTTGATCATCTTGAGTCATAAGACGTCATCACCATTACTGATCCATAATCAAAGATAATCACTGCTTCCTAAATTATATCTAGTTGCAAAACATACGGTCACTATAACTGAACTCTTCCTCTAATAAGCTGAACAGCTTCTCTAGAAAATGTTTCCTGAGGATGGAGGGGAAAACTGCAGAAAGATTAAGTGGATTTCCCAAGGTCAAAGTTGAGTCAGTGGCCAAATCAAAAACAGGACCCCAACCTAGGGGAAGTCCAACACGACACTGAAAGCAGGAAGACTAATGCTCATTGGCTCTGTTCTTTCAGTTCTTTTTGGAAGTCTGAGTGTTAATCTCATTTTCTCCTGACTGAACTGCTAGCCTTAACATCCTACTAGGTTATATATATTTTGAGGACAGGATTAGCAAGAAAAGCTTCAAATATATATTTTTAATGAGTGACTCAGTCACAATATGCAGTAGCTCTGGGGAAAATGGTCCAAATTAGGTCAGTGTCAGTCCAGGAAACCCTGGGAGATACCAGGGGATTTTTAGGCTTAGCTCAAACCCTTCAGTTCTATCTCCGGCTCACCAGAAAGCAGAGAAACTCTGAGGAACACACCGGAGTGCAACAGAATCACCTAGAAGCTGTTTACAATGGAGATTTTTGGCTGCATCCCCTGAGATGCTAATTCAGAAATTTGAGGGTGAGCCCAAGAATCTCTTTTTTAACAATCACTACACGTGAGTCAGACACAGGTGGTCCCCACTGCTGGAGACATCAAGTGGATGAGAAATAAGATATCTACATTGGCCATCTACACCAGCGTTTTGTATGTTTGCAAAAATTTCAAAACTCCTTATAAACAAGACAGCATTGCTAATAAGGAAATTGAGGAATAGTGTGGTTAAATCGGTTGCCCAATATTTACCATCAACCTGCAGTATGAGCCAAGAACAGGAAAAAAAAGAAAAAGCAAAACAAAACACAATCCTCTGAGGCTTTCCACACCCCCTCTCCCACCCCATTCCATGTCCTAAGAAAACTCTAGCAGAAAATAACAGGAGGGCCCTTGGACTCTGTTGATATTGGCAGCAAAAGCACATCCAGTTATTCAGTCTCAATAAAAGGACATTTCTCAAACCTTTCAAAGCCAGCCACACTAAGGCTATAACGAGTTTACCTCATTTGAATCTTTGCAGCCAGAAGCACTCAAGGAGGGCCGGTCCGAAACCCGTCTTTGGGAAATCACGCTGGCGTCAATATAAAGAAAATTTAAGCCCTCCAGACATCTGGTCTGACCTAATCTCTTGGTGCTCTCTGTATTCTTCACATGTTAACCAGGAGGCCACGTGCTTACTCTTTCTTCCTTCCTACACACAGACAAGTCAATTACCCGAATCCAGTGAGCCAGAAGTATCACAATTGCATCTAAACTTTCCACGATCAGTTAAACGATTCAGGAATTTCTCTCTGTACTTATTTATTATTTTATTCCCCATTTTCCCAGAACTGATTTTTACTAGCCTATAAGGACTCAAAATATAAGACAAACAAGAACTTAGAATCAAGATTTTTTTTTTAAAGATTTTATTTATTTGACAGATCACAAGTAGGCGGAGAGGCAGGCAGAGAGAGAGGAGGAAGCAGGCTCCCCACTGAGCAGAGAACCCGACGCGGGGCTCGATCCCAGGACCCTGAGATCATAACCCGAGCCGAAGGCAGAGGCTTTAACCCACTGAGCCACCCAGGCGCCCCTAGAATCAAGATTTTAAATTAAGAAAGAAAACAAGGGATAGAGAAAGAGGGAGAAAGGAGAAAGCCATGGACCTCATTTTATCTAGTAGATGTAGTCTTAGAAATAAAATGTATTTGAATCTAAGAAATACTTTTTATTTGCATTATGGTTTAAAAAGTGCTTTGTTAATACTCTCTTTTTTCATTTGACAGTGGTGCCGAAGCTTTCAGGTTTCAGTTTCCTTACCCCGTTCCTTCCTCTTCTTCATGTAATTAATAAATCAAAAAACAAGCATTTTGGAAAATTCTTAAGGAATCTTGGAACAGATCACTTTTTAATATCAACATTTCTTTGGAAATGTGAGTAGTCCTAACCTAAATTACCTGTCACATCCATATTTTGCCTGTGTGAGAGAGTGTCCACAGGATTTCCCTAAGGGAATCAGGTGTGGCTACAGTTCTAGTGGTCAGGACTGCTGGAGGCAGGGGTCAGAGTCAGCCCGGAGCTGGGCCATAGAGCAGGCAAAGGGGGCTTTCTCTGGGCTCTCCAGAACCTCTAATTCGGGGATCCAAAGACTCTTCAAGCAGCATCCAAGCTTGTTCACCTAGAGAACATCTTTTATAATTTCTCCCCTTGAAGGTGCCATATTTTAAAACCCTGTCTTTCCCATACAAAGTGCTCTGACAATTAAAAATTAATTTTTCAATTTGTACAACATTTCATTTAGTCCTCCATTCATTGAACAAATACTTACTGAGCTCATATTGCATGCCAGGCGTTGAGCTGTCCCCTAGCAGATGAGAAAGAAAAGTCTGGCCTCTGGCCACGAGGAGAGTTTACTTTCTGGCATCAAAATATGCAAGCAAATGGATCCCCTAAAGCTTGTGCAGTCTGTACCCTGCACTAGGGGATCTGACTGGGGTGAGTGGGCACCGAAATCCGGCTTGCCTTTGGCTCTGTTCACCAAATCCTGAGCCCGGACTCAGGGCTGCATTTCTCTACAAGACTGCAAGACACATTTGTCTAATTAATTCAAAAGATCCATGCGAGTGGCCTTGCACACAAACAATTTTAATATACTGAGTTATAAGTCTGCTCAGCAGAGTCAGAAAGGCTTTAAGTGGACCTTATTTGTGCCTTGAAGGATGTGTAGATGTATAAGATTTTTCTGGATAAACTACAAGGAGAAGGATGTTCCTAGCAGACTGCCCCAGGGTATGGGGAAACACCACATCATCAGGAAACTTGAGAAGTAAAAGTACTTGAGTGACAGTAGCCAAGGCTGGACCACAAGCCAGTTAGGGAGGCAAGACCACATCAGGAAGTGAGGTGTGTTCATGCAAAGACCTCTTCCATTTCTTCCGTGGATGAAAGGTAGCCAGTGACTAGATACAGGGAGTCAGATGGCAGAGGTGCCACTCAACAAAGCAGGGAGCATATGAAATGGGTGGGGGATATATGACGAATTCAGCGTTTGTAATCAGCATGAGAAATTCAAAGCTACCAATCACACAGAAAGATAAAGTTCAGTTAAAGTAATCCAGGGATTGTGTTGTTAGCCTAGATAGATTTAGGAACACTAATAAAGGTAAAATTTCCATTACGATTTTTAAAATATTCGTAATTTCTCTAATATCCCCATTAATATCTTCTTAGGCCATGATATTTAAAGCAGGAATTTCCGCTAAGACTAGTTCACAAATATCTGTGTAACTCCTAGTGGTACAAAATTCCTCACCAGGTGTTCAATAAATGCGAATCAATGGAAGGGAATTCTGGCCTTTACTAACTCCATCCTTCAACTGTCATATACCATTTGGTGGCCAATGATGTTCGTTATTTGTTCATTCAAATTCCTTTATTACTTCCATCTCTGTTAAGACCCACATGGATAGAGATCGATTTATATCTCCCAGAAGGTTTTGTACATACTAATGCATGAGTATCAGAAGGAGTCTTATCTACTAACTAATGTCTTATGCCGATTTCACTAGGTCACCTTGGTTAAAATGTACTTGGATTTATAAATACAGTGTGGAATGTCCCCACAGTGGGAATTCCTGCATCCAGGGATAACAGCGGAAGAAACTGTCCCAACTCTGCAGTATGGGCAGGTAACTTCTTTGCCTGTGTGTGACTCTGGGAAAAGATGAAGACGACACCCTTGTCAAATGTAAGAATTTAAACCCCATAGAAGAAAACTCAGTAAGGAACCGTTCCAGGTCGAAAAGTCTTGAAGTCCAAACAAACATATAAATATCCTGGGCAGATATAGCACATTTCTTGCATACCTAAAGATGGTAAAATACCACGCCAGCTCTGAAAGCTACGTATCGGGAACAAGAGTAATAATGGCCGAATTTGTTGAATGATGTGTTAGGCCTCATTTTAAGCACTTTGCCGAATTTGTTGAATGATGTGTTAGGCCTCATTTTAAGCACATTTTAAGCACTGCGTTATCTGCGTTCATTCTCAAGACTGCTTTGTGAAGTAATTACTCATATTTACTTTAATTGCTCTGATGAGAGTACAGAGATAGTAAAGTGATTTTGGTATATGTTGTCTGGAGTGATCCATAGTCATAACCCAAGTTGAAGAATTCCCTAAGAACGATCCCCTCATTGAGTACAAATTACGTGCCAGGACTCTGCACGAGGGCAAAGCCACACTCAATTCCCACAGAGTCCTTGTTCTCACGGGTTTATATCCTAGAGGGAGAGATAGATAATCAGCAAGTAAACCAATAACTAAACATAATGATCAAATTGGGGTAAGTCTTATGAGGGAAATAAGGCACGACAGAGTGACAGGTGCACTGGGAGTAGGAGCATGGAGGGACTTTCTGAGGAGAACAAGAATTTCTTGGCTTTTTTTTTTTTTTTTTTTGTAAAAACTTTTCATAAGAATAAAAAGCACAGTTTTAAAAATGAAAAAATTTACATCTTTAAAAAATATTTTTTTAAAGTTCCAGTCCATGAGAAAAACTATCTTCCCGAGACATCCATTTCATAACTAATTCTTGCTTATTTCTTAGTTTGGGTCTGCATTTCATTCATAATAATTTCCAGACACAGCCATTTTCAAGAAGTTTCCCCCTTCAACAAAACCATCACCCCCCCTCATTACTGCAGCTCTCCAACTCCTCGGCCACATCACCCCACTTGGCAAGAATCCTCAGAGATGAACATATATAAACTCCATACTGTGCTGGCAGAGAGGACTTGCCCTGCATTTTCCAGGCTGGCACGGTAGCCTCCTGTTTGTCGGAATGTTAAACTGCCATAACGTGAACCCACGGTCTCCTCAGTCCATCGGAGCCCTGGGGGATGGGAAATCTACAGAAATGCAAAATCCAGAGCTAAGTACCAACCACAAGTGGAGGAAGTCCAGCAATGTGTTCAGGCCCTAAGCCTCTGTGGAGACACCCGTCTGCCTCCATCAGTATTTGTCATCTGGCTCTCTAGTTTCGTCACCACCACAAGAGAGGAAAAAGAGCCACGGATTCAGCATGTGTCGGCTTCAGACAACGCTACATACTTTCCTACACTTCTTGGCCCACAGTGTGAGCAGGGCTACCACAAAGCGAGACCAGGGAATCTGAGAAAATAAGACTCACATCTGCTTGCTAGAAAGGTTGACAGGGCCTCAATCACCCACGTCTAGAAAGACTAGGATGCCCTCCTGTTTGTCAGGAGTGCCTGCCCCACTTCCAGCTCTCCGGGGTGCAGCTTCTGCTGCCTGCCACGAGGCGAGGCCAGACTGCTCAGAGAATGCATTTCGTCACTGAGAAGGACAGCCACCCATTTTGTCTCCGGTCTGTTTAATGTCCTCTTTTACACGTCAAACACTGTCTCATTAATAAGAAAAAGAAATACTTTGGGGCTGACCAGCATGAGATAGATCAGCTCTTTAGCTCTGCAACTTGAACCTATCAGGAAATAGCAGGAAAAATGGCTTCAGTGGCTCTACTTTGATGGTAGGAGAAATGGCCTCAGTCATCTACAACAATCTCTTCAGACTAGGGCCACCCTTGGAGGTCTTTTTTACACTTAAGTAACACCCCACATTTCATGAAGGATGATGATCATGGTAGCAGCGAAGAAATCACTTCTGATAACACTATGTGGTCATGCATTGAAGTTCTTCTTTTTATGTTTTTCCTCTAAGTGTACTTTTTTTGTGCAGCAAATTCTCATAGCTATAGCCATAGGCTGGGCTACAGAAGATTCAGGATCCACGGTTAAAAAGAACAAAGCTCTTCTCATTCCTAGGCTCTCATATGCATCTTCTCACCAACTTGTCACACACTTTGTGAGCACAGCATTGTTACTCCTCTTCTTCCGAGACAGATCTGGCCTGCCGCTGAGGACCAGATAGCCCGGGCCTCCCATGCCTCTCTACTAGGTAAGCGACTGAGAACCAGAACAGCCAGATAGCTCTCCCTCCCTATCGGATCTGAAAAGTTAGGACTTGTTATAGACAAGCTAGGAAAATAGTCTGCTTGCCTGATGTGCTTCCTATCATCTTTGTTTACGTTTTTCTACAACCTGGGTAAAACTAGGAATCTAGAACCAACCTTAGGTCAGAACGAAGAAAGGAAGAAACAACGCCCGTTGCCCAACCGAGAGTGTGTAACAATAGTGAAAGCACCATCATCTGTGATGAGTCAGCACGTGCACTTCCCAGAGCTCTCAGGGGGAAGCAGAAGAGTGAATCCAGTCTGACCCTCATGATCTTCCCCAACCTGTGGGTCTCACTTCTTGCTCAACCAAACCTAACACACCACCCTCTCTCCCTGGCCTTCTGCACATCAAGAGGTCTTCCGGTTCCAGAGTTAGCTGGTGGCAGAGGCAGGCCTAGAACCCAGGTCTTCTAACAGGCCTGTGCTCACTCCAATATGTTACTGCCTGGCATATGGCCGCCACTACTAACTGGATGCTTACTCAGAGCCAGGTTCAGCACTGAGTGCTTGACATGAACTATTTCATTTAGTCCTCAGAATTACCAGCCTACAAGGTAAACAAGGAAACAGAGGCTCAGGAAGATGAAGCGACTTCTCCAAGACCCCATGGCGGGGGATATGGCCCAGTCTCTCCGAAGCTAGGTTTCACATCATCAAATCACCGTTCTCTGCTCACCAGGTTCTATGAAAATCGCAGTGATTAAGTGTGAACAACTGATACATCTGCTTATTGGTGCAGTTTATTCTGTCTACTCTACAAAAGCAAATCTTCAGAAAAACAGATTTCAAGAGAAAGGGGACAAAATTCATCTGCCCTTTCCTGCCTCCTTGATGTTGATGCTTGAGTTCCTCAGAGAGATGAGAAGCCTTCGTCAGGAAGTGTGAATCTGATTATGTGTTTAAGTTGTGTGTTGTGGGGGGGGTGATTCAGGAATAAATAACATATTTCTTTAAATAATAAAATTACAATCTCCCAAATTTGGAACATCGGGTATGCCGGATAATACTTAGGCGTCTGGATGTAGTGCCTCTGTTCCCAGATGGAGATGCACCCGAGGGGACTGGGGAGGCTCCGACTGGCCCAGAGCTTGCACCGTTCACTGCTGTCTGTATTGGTACTTTCAGTGCCCCACTTTTCATGTGTTGGGGCTTAGAACATAATCCTTAAGAAACAGTGTTCTGTGATCGCTAAGAAGAAATTCTTGTTAATAGGTTTCTCAAAGTCGCTTGCACTTAAAAAAAAAAAACTCAGGATGACATCTTGGGGTACCTAATGCCACTTAGGAAGACCACAACTACCACCTTACAGTTTTTACATTTATTAGTCGTAGCGAAGCAATTTTCTGCCACCCCAGGGAAATGCATCACCTTATCAAGGCGAGGCAGAGAGCATGTGCATGGAACAAAGGCGTGTGCCATCTAAGCCAAGGGGGCACAGAGGACAGTAACAGGATTTCGTATTCTTTCAAAACCACAATGGCAGTGTCTAGAGAAGGGATTCTAAATAGTTATTAATATAAACACAAAACAAGCACTTCAGTTAACATCTAAATTTTTCAGCTGTAATCGTAAGAAGCCAGAGTGTGATGACCAACATTGTTTTACTTTACTAAAGTTAACAAATGCTTTGGTTATGATGCATTTTGTATTTTAAGAGAAGATATTTGTAAACGATATATCCAGTAAGAGCTTAATAGCCAAAATATAGAGAGAAATTATACAACTCAAAACCAAAAAACACAAATAACCCGATTAAAAATGCGCCAGGGACCTGAAGAGAGATTCTTCCAAAGAAGACATACAGATGGCCAAGAGACACATGAAAACATGCTCGACATCACTCATCCTCAGGGAAATGGAAATCAAAACCATAATGAGACGCCACATTACACCTGTCACGATGGCTAAAATAAAATAAGACAAGAAATAGTAAGTGTTGGCAAGGATGAGGAGAAAAAGGAACCACTGGGCACTGCTAGTGGGAGTGAAAACTTGTGCAGCCTCTGTGGAAAACAGCTTGGAGACTCCTCAAAGAACTGGAAAGAGAAATACCATGTGACCCAGTAATTCCACTACTGGGTTTTTACCCCCCAAAAATGAAAACACTAATTCAAAAGGATATCTGCACCCCGATGTTTACTGCAGCACTATTTATAAAAGCCAAGATATGGAAGCAATCCATACTGATGGAGGAGGGGATAAAGAAGATGTGGTGTGTGCTCGTATCGCGCACACATGCGTACAAACACATGCACACACGAATGTTACACAGCTATAAAGAGGATGAGATCTTACCATCTGCAACAACATGGATGAACCTAGAGTATTTTGTTAAGTGGAATAAGTCAGACAGAGAAAGACAAATACCCTATGATTTCACTTATCTGTGGGAATCTAAAAAACAAAAATGAATAAACAAATAAAAAGCAGAAAGAGACTCATCAAGACAGAGAACAAACTTACGGTTGCCAAAGGGAAGGGGGAATGGAGGGTGGTCAAAATGGGAGAAGGCGAGTGGGAGATACAGGTTTCCAGTTATTGAAAGAGTAAGTTATGAGAACGGAAAGCGCACCAGAGGGAACACAGTCAATGACACTGTAATCACGATGTATCCGGACAGACAGTAACTACACTTGTGAGCACAGCGCAACATACAGACTTGTCAAATCACTATGTTGTACACCGGAAACTAGTGTAACAGCATGCGTCAATCTCACTTCAATAAAAAAAAGAAGAAAATGATATGTATATATGCATTTTAAGTGCAACAGGAAGATTTTTTACTCCTCCATTTAGAAAGGTGATCAAAGATAAATTCATTCTAAAAGATTTTTTCCACCCTCCCAAAATTTTAACATAAAAACAGTAATTAATCAATACATACATAAGTTAAAGGTCTCCCCAGAATACCGTAGTGACAGTAAAGAAATGTTTTTTATCTTACCTGGGAAGAGCAGTGATTTTCCCCCATTTCTCCACACAGAACCTTCTTGGGCCATTACTCCCTCGGAGAGAAGCAAATCCTTCATAGGGAATGCTGGACGTGCCTGTGACAAACTGTCCACCAAGGAACAGAAGGACATGCTGAAACCAAGAGACTAGCTGCTGCGAGACGCAGGGCATCACTCACACGCACGGAGCTTCGGGAAGAGCAGCCGGCTGTCACTGGTGGGAAAGCCCGAAGGCTACACTCTTTGGGTGTGGGATAACCGAACACAGGAATTTGGACAAAGAGCTAGGGAATGCTAAGGAAGGAGAGTGAATTAAAAAGGAAAAGCGGATGCGGAGGCTTGTAGCGGATAAGGTGTTCTGTACAGCTAACCAGCTGAGAGGACTAAACTGGATCCATTTCCTACTACAGATTCATGAAGTGTCAATTAACCTAAGTCAGCTGAGCATCAGTCCCCAATCAGCTCGAGGTGAGTAAAGTTAGGACCAGATCCTTGATCCAAAGGAGCGAAGACCCAGTCTCCTCGTAAGGCTGAGCCCAAGTACCCAGAAGGCTTGCTCGTGTTTGATATTTCTCTGGCTGCAATAAACCAGCAATTGCCGTGTAACTATAAGCACTGCAAGAAAATAACGAGCTGGTTTTTCCAGTGTCCTTGAACTTCACTGTTATCTCAAATTTGCGGAAAGTTAGATGGAAGAAAAGAAAGGATTCTTTATCAAAGACTTGGTTACCTCCTAAGGGATTGAAAACCCACTTTCTGTTGTTAGGGATGTTGCCCTGCAGAGTGCCCTGGGACCTCTTGAAGGGACCGACTGCCCCGAAGCCAGGGGTTTTTCCTGGGGTTCTTGGACTAGAGTTGGTACGTACTCAAAATTTAATGAAATACTTGGACTTGGTTGGGGATGTTCTGCGTAGTAATGGAGCAACAGAACCACGCAATCAGGAGAGTCTGAAATAATGTATCCCTCATTTGCAGATAAGCACAGGGTATAATTACTGAGTACTCAGCATTTATAAAAAATATGCAATTCCAACAATAATTACATTAATGCATTAAAAATATTAACTAGTGGAATCTTACCTGTAACAACCTCAGTCGTTGTTCATTGTTGAATCTTTCCACTGCGGCCCAGAACCACCGGATTACAATGTGATTGTCATGATACCCTATCGACCCAAACAGGAAGGCCCATGTTACTTTAAGTTTTCTGTGTTAGGATGACATGACAGCATGACATGCCAACAAAAGACCTCCAGACATAAATCATCATCTTGGATTCTTTAAAGGTTGTTTATCGTTTAAGACTAAGGAATAACATTGTAAATATGATCACATGAGTGTCAAAAGTCAAACAAAAACAACACTAAATGAACGTAGGAGGTCTCTGTTTCCATTTAGTGGTCAGTAAATAAAACAAATGGAAAGAAGAACAACAAAGTTGTTATTTTAACCATATCATTTCTGAAAAAGATGACTGCTGTTACTGGAAATGCTTAACTCTTGGTCATTCATTTAAGAAATTTTCAAGTATCACTACAACAAGCACTATAGTAAGCTTGGAGGTAACAGAGGCAAAGAAAACAGATTACAGGGCTGGTAAAGGAGAGATACAGTCATCAAATAATTATACAAATATGTAATTGCAAACTATTTTAAAATTACATACAATGTTCAGATTTTTAAATCAAATCACTTTTTACTAATGAAAAGGAAAAAGTAATTTTATTACTTTAATTTCTTCAACTAATAAATCCCATATAATCCTTAATCTAAATGTTATTTTTATCCCGTATTTTAGTAGAATTTAATAAAATGTCAAAAGTATCATCCCCAGGGTGGATTAAGGCAATATTGAAGATTCCAAAATCTTTCAGTGAAGGAAATTTAAGTTCCGAGAGAGGACCGACAAGGATTAAGGAACAATTCGTGATCCAAACCGGTTAACTGACACTGGTGGCGCAGCCACTCTAATTCTAAATCAGCAGAAATAAATCCAAAGCAAAGGTAAGTAAAAAGTGATTTTAATTTGAATTTTTGCTCGCGTGTTTCAGCGGCTGTAGAGTTTGGGGGGGATTTTGCCTTCCTGTTTATCATTTGATCAGTGATGCTGAGTGCCCTCTGGCCAAGAAAGGGATCCAGGTGAAGGGTAAACGTCCTTCTGTTGGACGCGGAGATTTACAGGCTTCCCATGCATTTGGCAGAGATGAGCTCGTTGGTGCTAAGCAAATAGTTTTCTCATCTTTAAGTACATTGGCTCCTTATAGCTTTTCTGACCTTATGAATTGGCCCCTTTTTGCTTCTCCTTTGCTGTCTGCGCCAAACCTTTTGGAGGAGGAGGACAGAAATGTCTCTTCATATTCTCTATGAACAGCTGCTTTGTGAACACACGGCAAGTGGCAGCGGGCTGCCTCCTCATTCAGTGCCAACGAGCTGGGTTAGCAAACCGCTGGGTGTCTCAGCCGTTCCCCTGCCTCCCACCGGAGCACGGTCTTCCCAAGGATGTCATTTGGCAAGATTTACAATAACCATGGAAACAGGGACTTGATTAGACACATACAGCAAATAAAGGCTTACAGCATATAAATGCAAACATGGCTGATTGGACTAACAGCATTGCTATTGGAATTTCCTGGTGGGGAAGAGCTAATGAGATTTATGGTAAGCTGCAAGTCTGACAGCGTGCTGGAGGAACTGTGTTCTCGTTCATAAAAAGATCTGGTTAACAAAGTTATAATGACCAAGGCCGCACAGGGATTACACATGGGCCGGCTGGAAGAGACACATTGCAGCAACCCGTGTCAAAAACAGCAGCAAGAGAGACTCAGTTTAATACGGCCTTTCGGAGAGAATGGGCAAGCAAGGCCAGCCCATGGCAGGCAATGAGCTGGAGGGGCCAAGGCAAGAACAAAAGCAATTTAGCAAATGTTAAGGTATTTTTATTCTACTCCACACTTGAAAAAGTGTTTTAAAATCTGTTTCCATGTACTGATAACTGGAGATATGTTCAGCTTTCAGTCTCTTCTGCTGAGTGATTAATTCAGAGACTTAAAGTTTGTATTTTTCACTCCCAAATTCAGAACTACTGCTAACCTTTTACTTTCTGAGCTGAGTTAAAAACCAAAAACCAAAATCAAAACAAAAGCAATTGCTCTTTTCATGACTTTCTGAAAACTGTCACCCTGCAATAAATTTCAGAAAATGTGTTCTTTCTTTGCTTAAAGTTATGGAATAAAAACTTAAACTCTGGATCGTCATCAGGTCCCTTTCAAAGTGTCCTGACTCAGCATCAAATCGAATGGCTTCAAGCGCAATTACTAATTGAAAATTTATAGTGATGTACAGAAATACCACTTGTAAAGCTTCCCATGTGGTGAACTGTCATATAAATGTTTTAAACAATCTAATAGTAGCTTCCTTTTCAGTTGAACTTAATGCTTGAATTTAGAAAGGCCTTTTCAATAAACATCTTGAATTTTGAGAACCATGTCTTATTCCATTTATGTGTTTCAACTGTGAATTATAATTGGAAGTAGTTTAGTGAAATGTAGAAAATCTGTGTTTGCTCGTTAGGAGGCCCAGAGGGTGTGTGACTTCAAGGTTTTGAAGGAAGGTATAGAGGTGGAGTTTGACCAGCTGGACGTGAGCTCCTCAGGGCTTCCCTCACAACACCATAAAACAATTAATTAGTGTTCCTATGGTCACATTTCTTCACCAACAATTAGGAGTTATGACATCCTTAGATGAGGTGTAAACAGTCCTTCCTCCACTTGACAGATGAGGTAACTAGGAACAGAAGAGAATGTACCTTGCCCAAGGTCTCAGAGGAGACTGCAGCAGACCTATGATTAGAGTACAAAGTACTCTGCCTGTCCTGGATTCTGAGACTGGTGCGCTAACCATTTGTTTCCCCTTAGTGTGAAACTAAAAGTCCAGCCATCTCTAAACCACATCTCACCTCCTCTGTATTCCGTGTTGTTTCTCCAGTCACTCAGGTCGATTTCGGCTGTGCCTGCGATGACCAGTTCCAGTTCTCTTGCATCGAAAACAGACACCAGCCTGGCATCCACCACCTGTGGAATAAAAAGAATGCAGGGCACGGCTTATGAATCAGGAGAAATCTCAGCTATCATTAAGCCTCATCAGAAAAGGAACACACAAGGAGGTTGAGGAATGTTCTGGAAGCACTCTGTGTAGGCACTTTGAAAACTGTAAAGCTCTCAACAAATACAAGGTATTTTTAGTACAAGATGGATGATCTTTTCCTGAACAGAATCTTGATTTTATAAAACTGACCGGTTTGTTTTTCTCCTTGAAAAAAAGTCTAGTGCTCCTCCGCAGGAAGTCACATGGAGTATTTGTAACAACTCATCTGAACCCTAGATACCATCGTTTCACATATCACACAGATATGTGATTACCCACCTCTAAGCATGAGTAAGACCTACGACTTAAATGCTGTTAGTGGTCATTAAATCACGAAATGCTACCTGATTTCAGATCATTTTAATTCAGTGAGCTCTTCTAACAGGGCATTAAGGCTTTTTCGTCTTCTTGAAACATATTAAAAATATACTGGAGTTTTTAAATCGAAAGAGCAGCAGTAAATCCACCAAAAGAAGAAGGGAAATACTGCACAGAGAGCACAGTCGGACGGACTGCGGTACCCCAGAGCCCCCCGCACAAGCCCGCACAAGCCCCGCACAAGTCCCGCACAAGCCCCGCACAAGCCCGCCCCTGCTAGCTTCACCTCATAGAAGCCGCGCACTAGGCTCTCCGTCTGCTGCACGACGCCCCTCTCAATCCGCCACTTCACCATCCTCTCGATGTACTCCTTCTTGTTCTTCTCTGTGACTGGGATGTTGGCACCCCCTGGTTTTAATTCTCGTTCGGTTATCTGAAATTAAAAAAAAAAAAAAAGGGCTGAACATAAAGCAACATTCTTGATGTGATAAGAACACTGCTCCCAGTGAGTGGAAATCAGCCAGCCAGCTACCTGTCCTGGCCCTGGCCCGGCACATACCACAAGCAGCCGGGGGGTAGGGGGTGAGGGGGTGCTGGGGAGGTGCCTCATGGAGCCACACAGAGCCCAGGCACTGTGGACAAACTCGGCATTGAGCTGATGTCTGAAAGCCTCAGTAGTTAAAAATCGATGTACTGTAAGTACTGAAGGTTAAGTTTTAAACCCTGACTAAACAAGTAAGGCTTTTAAATGAAAATCAGTTGGCTCCAGATTCTGGCCCACTGCTATTTGAATGTTTGGCAAAAACATATTTTCACAAGTTCCGTTAGGGTTCAGAATCAACTACATATAGAAAGCCAATATTTAAGTAAAGATTTACTTTAATGAAGCAGAATTACATTCAAGTGAATGTTACATTGAGAACTTCTTTTCCAACACGAAATTTAGAAGACCAGCCAAATACTGATGTCTAAATAAGAATATTACCTATGAACCAGTGTACAATTTCTGAAAGAGATCTTTTAAAACCAACCCTTCCACCAACTTTGGGAAAAAACCAATATGATTTCAAACCTTCACCAAAACATTATTTACCTTCCCTCAGCTTCAAAACAACCAATTTCCATTCTTAAATATGAGTGAGAGTTAAGTACAAGTGTCAATTAAATAACTGAATATTCAACTCTGGGGTAGCATGGACTTTTAGAAGCTATGTTTTATACAAGACCATTCCAATATCTTATCTGGATATTTTAGTTGGAAATAAAAGATTGCTTATAACACACAAATAGTTATATAGCTTATAACACACAGTTACCACAATCTGTAAATCAGAACACCTTCATCTGTAGCTGGCATTAAAATAATTTTTGTAACCAAAATTATTGTAACTGTACACAGACCTGGGTTGAAACCACCCAACAAGCCACAAATAAGTAAGTGCATGATCTTAGCCACTGAATTAATTCTTCACCAACCAACAGTCTTTGATTATCACACTTAGTCACCAGTGAGTCACAGACCTGCCCGAAAACTTCTTCATTCACAGTGAACGTGAGGTCCAGGATGTCATGGATGTCATTGTCCTTCATCCACTGCAGGCTCTGGTGGAACTCCTCGTCAAGGTATTCTAGATCACTCAGGTCACACAGACTAAGATGACAGACAGACAGAAACAAATATGTAGGTATGACTATCAGCCAAATGCCAAAGACACAAGGAGAGATACCAAGGATTAAAGGCAAGAACAAGATCAACTAAATGAATGGTGATTCCTGCAACGTTCTTAGTCAAATTCAGTAACCAGACTAGCTAAATAATTCAGAAATCTGGTATAAGATTTAAACATCTGGATATATAAAATGCCTTAAATCAACCAGCCTATCCTTTCTTTTACAGACACAGCACTGGGGTGCAAAGAGTGTCTGCCATTTGCCCAGTCATCCATGATTCACGCCAGAGCAGGAACTAGAACTCTGGCTGACAACTTGAGTCCCAGATTCGTCTGGCTATGTTATCCTACCTTAAAACATTGTTCTCCGAATCCGAAATTTTTTGTATTTTTTTCTCAAGGACTAGATTCTGTGATCCACATTCACATGAGTCCCCTTTTTCTCTATGGTCCTTATTCTTTCTGTGTTTCTGAAAACAGCAAGCCACAGAATCTCTCTACAATTATAATGGTTTTCAATACTTCTCTTTTTTCTACACGGAGAGAGGTGGAATTATTATTTTATGGCCTTATTTTAAAGTGGTAACAATTGATCGGCTTTGTTTTGCTTTGCTTTTTTGCTTTGTTTTGAAATTTCCTCCCATCAGCCTAATTTCAAAGACCATTTTGCTTGGTTCCACCTAAACATTTATTAGGCATCAAGGACGTGCCAGACATCATAACAGCTACTTGACAGCTACTGCCTTCAAGGAGCTCATGGTCCAATTAGAGAGACAGGCGGACAAGAAGGTAAATCAATATAAGGTGATGGTGATTGCCGAGGGTGGGTGACACTTATAATGTGTGTATTTTTACATGTATGTTACACTCCACTTAAAAAAACCCAGATAAGGTAGCTACAGGGAGCTCTCACAGCAAGAATGCAGAACATTTACTTCAACTGGAGATTCAGGAAAACCCTTCTGGGGTAGATAATACCCACATCAAAATTTGTAGGCTCTTTAAAAGCCAGAGAGGTGAAAGGGAGTGGAGGAAGAAGGGGAAACAGAAAGAGGGAGAAGGAGAGACAAACACAAACCAAGCACGAGGGCATGGAGTATGGAGAACACTCAAGCGTACTGGGAGGACCCAAGTGTTAACCACAAGACAGAATGTCCGGAGAAGGCTGGGAAGGTTGCTGGGACCAGGCTTTGAATATCATTTTAAGGATCTTGGTGCTTCAGAATTACCAACAGGTTTTAGGACAGGAAATGACATGATCAGATGTGAGATGTGATTCTGAATTGTTCTATCTGGAAGTCACAGTACAGAGAATTACTTAATATGTTAGTAGAGTGGTTATTAGATGGTGGAGACAATTAGTAGACCAGTATGGTAATCTGGGTAAAATAAAACAAGAGTTTTATATTTCGGGCACAGCTATTAAGGGTAGACAGGAGAAGATGCTTTTAAGACTTACTTAGGAGGTAAACGTGGGCATTAGTAAATGGTTTTACTGGGGAGCATAAAGAAGGATATCAAAATAGGGGTGGCGAATGAACTCATGTTGCAAGCCAACTCTGATTAATTGCGAGTCTTGAGGGCTGTAAATTGAAGAACTCCCTGAGGCCACAACGAGTTCAGTGGGAAAAAGGACCATAAACCATTTGTGGACTACACCAAAGCAATGGAGTGGGAGGTAGGGAAGAGTAGAGTAGGTGCTGCGTACTTGCCACCTCTGTCTGAGGGTGACTCCTGATTTCCAACCAGTCACCTGAGAATACTGGCACCGTGAACTGTGATGAGGCCCAGAGGAGAAGGCACATTTTCAGGGACACCAGTGGAGGAAAGACTCAGAGTAAGTGTATGGGGTTGGGGTGGGGGGTGTTCAACAACAGCAGAAGCAGCAGAGTGGTCCAGTAAGATAGAGACTGAAAGACATTCTTCAGAAGCTTCTACGGGGGGCACCTGGGTGGCTCAGTTGGTTAGCAACAGCCTTTGGCTCAGGTCATGACCCCAGGATCCTGGGATTGAACCCCGCATCCCACATCGGGCTCCTTGCTCAGTAGGGAGTCTACTTCCCCCTCTCCCTCTGCCTGCTGCTCCCCCAGCTTGTGCTCTCTCTTTGTGTCAAATAAATAAAAATAAAATCTTTAAAAAAAAAATTTAAAAAGCTTCTATAGGTTACTGGTGGGAAAGAAGCCAGGCCAAAGTGTGTTGAGGGCACATCACACAGACTACTCTTTCAGGAAACATATATGAGAAGATGAGAGAAGGCAGTGACATGGAAAGAGGCAAAATGGGATGGGGGGAACCAGAGAGGCAGAAGGACAGTGCCCAGTTGCCCAGGGTTTCATCTGCCCAGATGCCAAAAGGGAGGAAAGCAAAAAGTCTTCCTACTGACCCTCTTAAGAACCCATTAGAAATACTTTGTTTTCATTTGAAGTCTAGGCTTCCATTTTACCGAAGCAGGTACATGACCTTGGTCAGGGAACTAGTTGGCCTGAACCCAGCAGTCATTCTGTGCTTCCTCACTGCAAGTTTGAGCTACTACTCCGCTATTAGACAGTTGCCTTCTCCTGTTCAGCCTTGTAAATGACTACTGATTATAGGACGGAAATGTTTGCTCTACATTTTACAATAATTGCAATCTTTCGTTGTGGTAACGATGAAGAAAAGGTTCTGGATATGCTAGATTTTCATCTGCCATACTAAATTACTGTCCTGCATATAGGGAGGTCTCAGGAAAAATATGGGACAGCCCACCTCTAACAAACAAACAAACAAAAAAATAAGACAAAAACAAAACAAAGGAGAATGAAAACTTAGCAGTTGAAGTCTGCATAAAGCAAAATATAAAATGCTTCTCATAAAGGATAGGGGTTTGTGAGTCACTGAGACTAACCCACAACTATTCTATTAATAATCAGCATTAATACCACAGGAATTCCAGTACTGTATTTGAAGTACAGTTGTTTTGAAGAAACATGTGTTGTAACAAATGAGAATAAACTTTCCGGAATAAAGCAAAACCAACACTTTAGGGGCAAGACAGAAGGAGAAGATCAGGAAAAACACAGTAACCATATTTGAAATTGCATTAGTTTCAGAAATCTAAGCACATAAATGACAAGCCCATAAAAGAAAAAAATAAAATATTTCATTTTAATGAAAGAAATACTGCATTCTTACATGCTAATTACACAAGCAATCAAAATTCTCTTACATTCTGAGAAGAGCTTTATAAAAGGGCCTAGTGAAGAAGGCGTCCAACAAATACTGATGTATAAGTGCGAGACCAAGAATCCTCCCGCTGAAGCGGAACCTGTGAAGGAAGAGCACAGGGCAGTTTGCACGTCAGGGAGCAGCTTCTAGGTGGTCCGACCTTCCAGAATGTGGTCTAGCTCTAACCATTGAAAGTTTGTCTAAGATTGTCTGCTTACACGAGGTCCCTGAGAGTTCAAGTGCGTTGCAACCTGGGTCTCCCTTGGGCCAATATTCACATCTACTTGAAAAAAATCTGTTTTACTCTGATATTTAGAGAGATACTGCTCGATCTCCGTCTCATGCCAACAATATCCACCATAGAGCACCCCACACGGACACCATGGATTCCCCGAGAGCAGGCCTGTGAAATTTCCCCAAGCCACTTTTAAGAGATGACAGAATGAAACCAGTGGTGTGTGTGTGGTGGAGGGAAATGTCTCCTTCTAGCTTGTTTGCATGAGTATCAGCAGGATTTCCCTAACACAAACCCACTAGCAATCCCCTTTTGAGGAAAAGCCCCATCTCAGAGTGAGAGGGTTCCTATCTCTATTCTCTCGCAAACCCCTGCTGATAATTGTCACCATCCAAGAATTATGCTTGTGAACATCTGGGGGAGTTTCCTCATGGGCCATTCGGTTCTCTAAAATTTGAAAGCTCAATTCTACTCTGAATCATTTTGGAAACTTTACTAAATATATTGGTCATGACTGGATTTGCTGAGAGGTCCCCTTATTTTCTCTTTCAGAAGTACTGCGCTTTCTACCTCAGGAAAGTCCAAATGTCTTCCAAAAGTGTAAATCCATGTTGAGGTTCATACAGTCCATTTGTAATTTTAGAATTAGGTAGCCAGTTTAAGATTAATATCCAGAAGCTTTGTTTTTCTCTTTGTCCACCTAACTTAGCACAACTGCAACAGACTCAGTTAAGGGGACTGCAGACTGCAGCTGCGTGGGGTTATTCCGAAGACTAAGTCCTACACGTCAACGCCTTCCGCCCACCGATGTTAACCTTCATGGCCCAAAGAAGCTTCTCCCATAAGTCCTGCTTACGCTCTTTTTGTTGTTACTCCCCGTGGAACCAAGCAGGAGCCAGCAAAGAGGGGTTATAAAGGTATTTAATGTGTATAAATGCAGGGACTAAAAAAGATGTAAGGATGTTTGGAAAGAGTACAATTTGGGATTTTTAGAATAAACAATCTTCAGAGGGGAATCCTATACCAGTTTTCCTGGATGATTTTGTGTGAAAAATTAGGAAAGCGGCAATGCCTGGCTACAAACTTCAGTGGCTAACAGGGTAAGTCACTGCTGTGACTCCACACCATGTCCTTCTGCCAGGGTTCTCTTCTACCATCAGTTCCTCCAGGGCACTCCACCCACCACTCCCTCCTACTGGAATACATCACCATCCTCAGCCAGTGTCCCAGCTGCTCTGCCCCACCCCCAGGGTTGGCCACTTCCTTAAGGGTGCTCCAGAAGCTGTCTGACCTCTGGGACAGGACCTTCTCCCACCCTACCTCAGAATTCAGAGATGCCCAAGAGTGTAGAGAGGAATCTAGGGATTTTGCCAGGAACCTAACATCATCCGGAACTCCCTTCCAAGGGGGAAAATCTTCTGAATTCTACCCAGTTCACCTGAAATTGGTCTTTTGGAATATAACCTATCCTAGCTTGGAGAATGCCTTTTAAATTTGACAACAAAAGTAAGTGTCAAATGAAACTGAAAATAGGTTTTTCTCCAAGGAGGAAAGTGTTAAAAGAATTGTGGGTTCCAATAAAAACTAATATCACAGAAAGCAACTGAAGGAAAGTGTTGGGGAAAAAAATACTTACCATTCATGGTGATTGTCTACGAAAGCAGACATGGGACTTATTTGTACTGTGTATGTGTCATTGGCTGAATATTCAAATAAGCCATAATATGGGTTAAAGAGTTCTCTGGATACGAGGAAGAAAAATTCTCTGGAGGGTCCACTGTAATCCAGCCTTTAAAAAAATCCACAAAAAGAATAAATAGTTATTATTTTTTTTTCTATATATTGGGCACATTTTCTACAGAGCTCAACTTTTTTTTTGATATTTAAACTTTATTTTTTTCAGTGTTAACTTTTTTTTTTTAAGATTTATTTATTTATTTGAGAGAAAGAGAGTACAGGAGCCGAGGGAGGAACAGAAGTAGAGGAAGAGAGAGATTCTCAAGCTGACTTCCCACTGAGACAGACCGCGCAGCAGGGTTTGATCTGAGATCATGACCTGAGTTGAAATCAAAGAGTTGGACACTTAACCAACTGAGCCATCCAGGGACCCCCAGAGCTCACTTTCTATAGAACACTCATTACAACTCTAATTGCCCACATATCTGGACTATCCAGAATAAAGTGAATTATCATGTCTCATCCATGTCTTGACCTAGAATAGTGAAATGGACATTTCCGTGAAGCATACCCAAAAACTAAAGCTACACACAGATAATGAACAGACAATACGACACTCATTTGCTTATATGTATATACATATAAAAAAGGTACATATTTTCAATGTCTGGAACGAGGTAATGGAGATAGGAGTACATTAGGAATACTTTATTTATTTAAAATATTCCTTTAAATACAGAGAGTATCAGCTACCTACATCCATGGGACATGGAGTACTTATGGACTTCTGAAACATTCTGAAATGGGGGAAGAAAGAGACATTTGTGAATTGGTAAGAGAATAGTACAGATACAAGACCCCCTAGGAAGATCAGAGGCAAAAAAAAAAAAAAAAAAAAAAAAAAAAAGGGGCAAAAAAAAAAAATAAAAAAAAAAAAAAAAAAAAAAAGAATGATAGGGTTCAAGCAAAAACTTTAAATTATAAAACACCAAGGAAAATTATAGACAAGTAAAATGAGGGTGTCTAAAACTTCCTAAAGGAAGGTATTTGGAGAAGAGGCTGAAACTCTAGCACCTGAACCACAGTGTAAATTCCATTAAACTCACAAGGACATCAGGGTCAAAGTGAAGTATGAGAAACGGTTGTGTTAGCTTTGAGGAATGACAAGTGGTCAACAATGCTGAGAGGAAACATGCGGCAAAGAGGAGTTTGCAATAAAGCGATTTGATACGCTACATTTAAAGTGAAAAATACAAAGTACGTCTATCCCATGATGACAAGCTGCCACAAGTGTGCAAGGACAGGAGGGAACGCCGGAGGGGGGCAAAAGCAATGGGAAGCTGGGTGGTGGGATTTTGTAAGACTTCTTTTGTTCACTGTATTTTTTTTCTCTTATGGAATTTTCTCTAGGGGCATTACTGCATATTTTTTTTTAATGAAAAAGAAAGAAAAATCATCTGAGTCTTGTCCAGTGAAGGGACTGTGTAATAGAGAAAAATTGCCTTATTAGAGGTGAAGAAAGAGATGGGATACTAGTAAGAAAAATAAAATGGCTTTTATAGGTCTTAGTTGAGAGTTTAATAAAATTTACTTAGAGGGGAGCCTGGGTGGCTCAGTGGGTTAAAGCCTTTGCCTTTGGCTCGGGTCATGATCTCAGGGTCTTAGGATCCAGGCCCGCATCGGGCTCTCTGCTCAGCAGGGAGCCTGCTGCCCCCTCTCTCTCTGCCTGCCTCTCTGCCTACTGGTGATCTCTCTCTCTCTGTCAAACTAAAAAAAAAAAAATTTACTTAGAGCATACTTCCACTATTCACATTCTACTTCCTCAACTTTTGCCATATCGGAATATATAGGTACTGCTATGTACTTAATACTTTTCAGTAAATCAACTTTAAATTTACTTGCTTTTCCAACGTAGCCTGCACTTACATACTGTCTATGAAATTATGAGGTGCTGGCTCTATTTTTTTCTAATACGCATTGAAAGAAACATGTAAATATTTTAAAATGTCAGTTTGCGTAATAGCTCAAATCATCTCACACATCTCCAGTGCTCACCACACTGTGGGAAATATGAGTGTAGACAGGAAACCTATGTGTGCAGAAAAATGCACACACAGCACGCTCTCAGGACCAAAGAGGCCTTCGGGTGACATGACAGAAGTGCTGTCTTGAGGCAGCTGAGTGTAACGCAGCTACCAGGTGACCACCGGCTTGGAGAGACGATGCCAAGATTACCCTGCGGACTCCTGAAGCTGCACGGAGGCTGCTTCCCGAGCACAAGGATGCCGGCTGCCCCTTCACATGCCAAGACCAAGGCAGTCGCCTGTGGCTTCCTCCCACAGTCCTACTTCGGGCCACTGACGCCACCAAGATCAAGTAGAATGATTCTTCCACTTGAACGTTCTTCACATACTTAGAGGCATTCTTTCCACAAATATTTGAGTGCCTACTATAGTCTGAGTACTAACCGAGATGTAAAGACAGAAAATTTTTTTGAAAAGTCATTTTCTATAGGAACTCAAAGTTTAGCCATTTTGATATGGGACACTCTCCAGGGTGTGAAAGTCTGATCTCAAGGGCGGTGTCTAATACTGATCACAACACTAGGTTCAGTCTTGTCAGCACGGAGCTGAGGAGGAGCCCTTACCTTCTCTTGCTGGGCACGCTTCTCTGCTAAGGCAGCTTAAAGCTACCTTGCCTTTTGGGGCAGCCACTTTGTCGTCTCACAACGAGCCAGTCATCAGCCCAAACCTCTCACCTGTGCCACTTCACCCCAAGCACTCTTGTCCTGTCTGCAGGTCTGTATCTTCTCCGAACCTAAGTACTAGACTATAATTCTTTCTACTGAATTTCACTTTGTGAAACATTATCCATGTTCCAGTCTACCCAGATTCCTGTGGATGCAAAACATCTCTCTAAATTTCCTATTAATGGTGAATTTCATCAGCAGACTCCTGTCTTTCCAGAAATAGAGAATGCCAGTTAAAGGCACCTTGGAAGTCATTTTGTCCATCACCTCATCTTATTGAAGACTGAGGCTGAAGGAAATCACAGACTTGGATCAAAGGAAAACTGCCAGGGAGACTCTAGGGCTTAACACAGGTTTCCTGACCCCACGTTTACTGCTCATTACTCCTTACAGCCTACTGGTCAGTACACTTTAAATGTCACCAAGACTGATAAAAATGCTGCTTATGAAGCAGGGGTCAGCAAACTATGGCCTGTGGGCCAAATGTGGCCCATCCCCTGGCTTTGTAAATAAAGTTTTATTGAAATGCAGCCATGCCCATTTGTTGACATGTTGTCCGTGGCAACTCTCCTACTCTAGTGGCACAACTGAGGAAGAGAACAGGAAATGGATGGCCTGCAAAGTCTAAAATATTTCCTATCTGGTCCTTCACAGAAAAAGTTTGCCAAAGCAGGATAGAAGAAAGTGGAGGGAAAATGCTACTTTATTAAAATACCTGGCTGCCTATAAACCCTCCTCCGCAGTGAAGACCCCTTCAAGGCAATACAATGACTACGATATCCTAGGCAACCTTAAGAATGGTCCAACTACTAAGTATGAGCCTGTGAGGGAACTCTGGCCCACAGTGGTCCCTGGCCTGCAGGGGCTTTCAGATAAGGGTCACAGACAGCTGAAACCTGAGCAGTTCTAGGAGTCAGCTTTCTTATAAAGAACAACGGGTATAAGTAAATGAGTCTTTAGCTGCTTAAAATTGTGGCATTCGGTTAGAAATAGCAGGTTTTCTCTGAGCTTCAGTTCTCAGTGTTTTCATAATACTGCTCTTAACAGAGTGTGTTATAATAATCTGTTTAGGCGTCTGCCTCCCCTATTGGCACATCTAGGCTGTAACCATACTAAGGGCAGGGGCTGTGTCTTTCTCATTTCTGTATCCCAAGTACTTTGTTTTTTTTTTTTTTAAAGATTTTATTTATTTACTTGAAAGATAGAAAGAGAGAGGGAGAAAGTACAGGCAGGGGGAGTGGCAGAAGCAGGCTCTCCGCAGAGCAGAGGATCCAGGATCAAGACCTTAGCTGAAGGCAGATGCTTAACCGACTGAGCCACCCAAGCACCCCTGTATCCCAAGTCCTTAAGCCTGACACACCACAGGGGCTCAGTATCTGTTGCTGAATCCGTAAGTGGAGCTCTCTGATGCTCTCTAAAGAAAATCAACATAATTTACATTGTTATTTGACATCTAGCAGAGAGAATAATTTTGCCCAAGCTCACCTTCAGGGGCTGTACTGATTCAATGACACTAATAGGTCATGCCAATCCCTGAAAGACAACTCAGTGTGCACAGTGTCAGGATCCACTCAGTGAGTTGCACTTAGAAAGCCTGCTCTTGTCCTTTCCAGGGCTCATATCGTCTAATAATACGGTTGTTAAACCAACAAAGATGGATCTCACTGATTTGTTCTTTATGGTAAGAGCTGATTCTGCTGAAGATAACATGAACGTTCCCTGAAGTCTTAAACTGAAAAATAAAACCCCCTTTTCCCCCCAAGAGAGAATGAAGTTAATAATAGTTCCTCAAGGAGGAAAATGGATCTTCTCTAACAGCTCAGATTTTTATCTGCCTTTTTTTTTTTTTTTTTTTTTTTTTTTTTTTTTAACTCTAGCAGCACTGACAGAGCCAGTGGAAAGCCAAGACTGTTTTTAAAGTCTGATCTGATTATAAGCCAAAGCTTAGAGTGCATATCTGAGACCGGGTCGTGGGTTACAAATTACATATGTCCACCCACTTCAGGAAGGCATGTCCTGGCAGGGCACCTCGTGCATGTGCTCCCTGTAACCATGTCTTACGAACCTCTTCCACATAAATAGTTAATATGACTCAGATCACGGGATCGTATGCTACATTCCTGTTTGGCCAGTTCGGTTGGTTCCAGAGCCAAAGGCTTGGCCCGGAAATACAGAAACTCCAGACAACGGGTGTGTAGCCACACCACAGCTGCATCTGAGGGCATTTTGGAACAAGCACAGATGTCTTTAGGGTGGCGGTGGAGTTCTGAGCCCAGGAAATGCTGATAAAGCATTTTAAGCGACCATCCCGTTGCTGGGCCGCCAGCACCCAAGCAGTCACAGGATCCAATACTTGTTAAAATGATTTTATCGTTGTAGCCTCCTGTTCTGTATTTTCAACCAAAAACCACTGAAAGCAAAGTATTCCAACGTAAGTCGACTACTGAAGGAAAGCAGAGGAAGGCGCTGGGAAGTCACACCATCGTTTCCTACAAGTTTTCTGGAAGAGAGAAAATACTTTGCTTTCTTAATAGCTGGTTCAGGCACACGAGGCCTACCTACTCATCTTCTGATTCAGTGTCAGACATCCAGAGCAGCAAGGCCAAGTTCCTGAGCCACTTAAGGAGGCCTGCTGGGTGAGTAAGGGATTTTGCAAGCAATTAATATGACAAACAAAGTGTTACCTGCTGACGTCAAGCCAAAGTCTGGATACGGTAGCGCCCTTCGGCAAGGTTTGGATTACTGAGGTTAGCCTGCAAAGGTCTCTTTTTGGAAGAAAACAAGCAGGACCATAAAGTTTCACTTGCAGCTTTATAGACTTTTGAGGAATAAATGGTCAAACTCAGGACCCCAAACAACTTCTAGCAAGGATGAGACCAGTCATATGTAAGAGCTGCTGGTTATTTCATAGCAGAAATGCAGGCAAACGTTCCGGATCTCATCCTCCTCGTGACTTTGATTGGCGTCTCAGGAGAAATATCCCAGAAGGAGCTCATCTGTTTAAGAGCAGATGGGGAGGGGATGGCACACCTCCCCTCCCTAGTCAAAGTGTGGTTTTGCAAGACAGACGATTGATGCCAATAGATGGCACCTTACGTATAATGAACTCATTCTTTCTTAAAGAAAGGTGCCTTTTACAGATTTGGCCGTGGAGGGAACAAAGAGGCGAGGCAATCACAGTGTAAACATCCTTTCTTTATCCAGGCCATTATGTCCTCACTGTTTGGGGTACGGAGAAGTTAATGGCCCAAGACACCTTATCAGAACACAACAGTCCCCCTAGCTAAGTCTTGATCCCACATAAGCTTTAGTTGCTAGAGCTTTTAATTTAGAAGAAAATAATATGCTGGAGAACATGCAGTGCTTTACTGGCCTCCTTCCTACAGAAGCAATTTCCAGGCAGACAGAAGCCCAACAGAGAGAGGCAACCACAGCATGTAATTTCCCACCACATTTTGTCAAGATGACTCAGTTTCCAGCCATTCTGCCACTGCTGACCTGCCATCCTTCCCACTTTGCAAGGCCAGAGAACCAAATTAACTTGGGTGGAAAATGTAATGACCAGAACAAAACCTCCAGTTCTGACCACATTAAATCACAGTAGTTTGCTTAGCAACTGTCTGCTTTTTGTAAAAAGCCAAGCATAACATGAAGCACTATTTTAGCAAAAAATAATAATTACTTATCAACTAATACACTTCCAGTAATAGGCTCTACAACTCTATGTATATCCTAAAAAGTGAATGTATCTTTCACCAATAATCTGAGATTGATTTTTTAAAAAGACCTTATTTATTTATTTATTTGAAATAAAGAGAGTGAAAGAGAGCCTGAGAGGGTAGAAGGTCAGAGGGAGAAGCAGACTCCCTCTGGAGCTGGGAGCCCAATGCAGGACTCAATCCCGGGACTCCAGGATCATGACCTGAGCCGAAGGCAGTCGCTTAACCAACTGAGCCACCCAGGAGCCCCTATTCTGAGATTAATTTTGCCTCCCATGGAATTTGTAAGTCATCTGGTAAATTTCTGACTATAAATTTTCCCATATTTCTCTTGATTCTGCTCTTCCATTTCAGAACAATCTTTATGTGTGTTTCAGATCTATGCAACAAGACAGCCAAAAGCAGAGCTGAAGTGTCTCTATGAATCTGCTAATCCATACTTTCTTGGAGTGCGGGCAGATGCAGTTTTCTTAAAAATAAATCCCCTTCTCTTTATGTCCTAACTTCTCTATTGTAAATAAAGACCTTGATTATGACAGGTAGGGAATATAATCACTGAGATAGTACCAATAAGAATTGCAAAGTATTATTCCCCCATAGAGAAAAATAAACTTGACATCAGCAACACAAAACACAACTCTACAGATACACCACCCCCCCTATGAATTTGGGCTTCTCACAAAATTAACTGTTTCTCTATATATGTAACTCTACTGACCTCAAGTGCAGAAGGAAGTATACACGTGCCCAAAATTACTCTGGTGGCACCCACTCACTATCCAATAAGGAAATAAGAAAAGCTCGGGGAAACATTTCCTAAATCACCCCCAAATCCTGACTATATCCTTTCTTTCAGTAAATGTTTCATTTTAGAATAGTTTTTTATTTACAGAAAAGTTACAAAGATAATATGGAGAATTCTTGTATATGTCATACCGTTTCCCTCTTATTAACATCTTACATCGTATATAGTACATTAGTTATAATTAATGAACAGACACTAAGGTATTAACTAAAATGCATACTTCATTTAGATTTCCTTAAATTTTATACCTAATGTTCCTTTTCTGTACCAGGATCTCATCCAAAACACCATATTTACATTTAATTGTCCTGTTTCCTTAGGCTTCTTCTGGCTGTGCCAGTTTCTCAGACTCTCCTTGTTTTTGGCGACCGGGACAGTTTGAAGGTGTACCAGAGTAAGCTATCTTAGAGGATGTCCCTCCTTTGGATTTACCTGTTGTTCTTCTCATGAAGAGACTATTATTATGGGTTTGGGGGACAAAAACTGTAGAGGCCAAGTGCCATTTTCATCACATCATAGGAAGGGCCCATGCCCTAGCATGATGTATCACTGCTGACTTCAACCGTGATCACCCGGCGGAGAGTTTGTCAGGTGTCTCCCTTCTGGACTTGCTTCTTTTCCCCCTTCCCAAACTGTACTATTGGAAGAAAGCCATTATGTGCAACCCACAATTAAGGAGTGAGGATTTATGCTGACTTGTTTGGAAATCTTCTGCACAGGAGACTGGTCTACTCTTTATTTATTCATTTATTTATTTAATCACATATTTATATTAGTACAGATATTTATTTTATACTTTGGGTTATAATTATAATCCAATCTTACTTTAATCGTTTTCTTGCTCAGACAGTTGGGAGATCTTTCCGTTGGCTCTTGAGTCCCTCTGACATAGCCCCATCATTGTGAAAATTTTGAGCACTTCTTTACTTTCTGACACTACAAGACACTTCAAGCCCCATCTCATATATTTCCTGTTCCATCCTAGAATCAGTCATTTCCCCAAGGAGTACTAGTTCCTTTTATTGAAGAATGATATTACAAACCAAGATCTAGTCACTGGGTGTATATATTTTAAATACCCATTACTAGGACTAGACATGAAGAACTTACAAAGGGACACATTTCGTGAGCATTAAAATTAATGAAGGGAAAGTGACAGAAAACTCCCAACTCCACATTTATAGTTCCATGGAAAAATGCAAGTAGATTTTCACTTTGGATATTTATTACAATCCAGAAAGAAATGTCATTATCTTTAATTTTAATGCAATGGAATTAATGTGTTTGAGAAGGTGGCAAAGTCTAAAATAACTTCTTAATTTATATTATTTTGAGGTTTCCATTTTTCAGCAAGAATGCTATTTTATTCTTTCAAAACAGCATTATGTATTCTCAATGCCTTAGCAGCAAAGTGTAGTCTAATCTAATAATCTCTAGGTACGATATCGACATGATAAAGCCATGAGACCAGAAACTACTTGACCCTATTACTCCAGCTTCAAAGGGCCTTAAGCAGAGGGGGTTGATTATGGCTGTTCTTGATGGCTGAGGTCACAATTCAAAGCGCCCCCCTCTTGTTTTCCCTCTGGGGTTACAGCTAGGAGACGGGTGATGGAAACAGGCAACATCTGGACATTGGTGGCAAGCAGACAGAGCTATCAAACCACACTCAGCCTGGGAACAGATGCCATCAGTCCAGATCACAGGGCGACTACTTTAGGATGATCGAGCATGATAAGCATCTGCTCTATTCAAACTTAAGTACCAGGGCTTCCAAAGACTCTTGCTTACGTCTCTAAGATCTCAACAAACTATGGTCCAAAAAAGAAGGAGAGCAGCTGGAGCTCTGGGGGAGGAAAAGTATTCTCATCCAATGACACGGGTTATGTAAGCAAATATTTGGAATTCCATGCACACCTATGTCTAGGCTTAAAACATCTGCCTTCATTTTCAGTTGTGCACCTGCATCTTAGGCCAAGTAGCATAAGCTAGAAGCCCACTACGGCCCTTCACCAATCAAAACAAGTCTCAGGCAAGCTTCTGTCCAATTCTGTCACCTAGTACTGTTTTCCCATATAACATTCTACTTTAAGCTAGTCACAGCTGGGAGACTGAACACATAATATGTGACGAGAGCAGGGGTTATCAGTCAGCTGGAATAGTGAAAAGACACATGGGTAGGAAAAAGTTCTGAAAGACCAGAGTTCAACGGTTTTGCCTCTATCCAGTGCTGGCCCAAGAGTCCCGGATGAAAGGCCCAGATCTGAGTCCTGATTTTACTGTCATCTAGTTCCATTAGCACCTGCAAATTACTTTTACTTGGGAGCCTTCAAAGTAACCATATGCTGGACGGCTGGATTTGTTGGATGTTACTCCTAAGAGTCTATAATCTAATATACTTTATTCCGAGGCAGGACTGAGAAGGGTAGCTTTAAAATGATCCAAATTAAGAGTCAGTAAGACAACCCGAGTTCAGGCCATCATGTGGTACTTTTTAAAATTGCTCTAGTGATGGCTGGGTTACGAAGGAGGTGCTGAGACTCGAAACTCAAACCTGAAATGAGGAAGGAGGAGGGGTCTGGACAAGAGGAGAGCTGTCACCTTCTCGAGTGTTATATGAGAATGGCTGTGTATATTCGGATGCAGTAAAAAGCGTGTAGGATTCTTCGCTCCTTCATTCCTGAACCCTTATCTCCATGAGCACACTCATGGAAGACTCGCAGAAGGCCAGAGATGCTGGTCTAGTGCAGGTTGTTATTTTGGTAGGCGTGTTGCTGTCCCCCGCCAAAAAAAGAGAAAAACTGGCAACAGAGAAATAAGAACCGAGGCCCAGGAATTACTGTAGAAGCTTCCTGGTAGCAGAGCAGGATTCTAATTTGATTCTAAAACTGAGCTTATTTAACAGGTGAAGGCTGTTCTACTCACACCCAGCACGGACAAAACCATCACAGACATTAGAATTCAACTTTTGTTTTTTCCCCCAACGCCCCACTTTTTCCCTTTAAGAAGGAGATGTAGAGAGAAGAAACTAAACCAAACTTCTGCTCTCAAAAATGATCTATAGTTCTGAGTATTTACCAAATAATTTCTCTGTCAAATGATTTAAAAAACAGAGAAAGCCATTAAAAAAAAATAAAAAAGGAAAGAAAAAAGAAACAAAGAAAAGAAGAAAAAAAGCTGAGAGGTTTATGTGTCTGAGAATGGCATTTCCTGCCAGCATGGTTTCCTGTCTCAGGCAGCCACAGCGACCATGACCATGTGGTGACACAGCCCTCCGCAGCCCAGCCCGTGCTCCACATGCCACTTCTCTGTTCTACTCACCCTTCCTCCCCGACAAATGTGACGTATAGCTTATTTCTCTGCAAGTCTTTTCTGGAGTAGCCCATGATCTGATTAAAAGCATCTTCCAGTAAGTGATCTCTTCTGATAATTAACCTGTCCATAAAAAGACAATGTGAAAAACAGATTATTTCCTAATCCTTATCTTTCTAGAACTGGGCACTTTTTTTTATTCCCTTCTCATTTACCATAGTTAACCGGGGGAAAGGGGAGTGACTTAATACATTTCTGGCTGCAATAATGCGTATTTGTCTTGAACTCTTAACAGTAGAAGCAAAAATTACATTAAGTGAATTGTTGGTAAGCAAAGCACCCCACCTACAACATATAAAAACAAGTCCCGAGCTCTTTCTGAATGGTCAAATCAATTTATCCCAGAAGGAAGATGATTTTAAAACAATACAAACACAAAACTTTTGTTTACTAAGGAAGGACAACCCGATGAGGTCATGTTTTAAGTGTGAATGCACCTAGACAAGGAATTCAATTACTAAGTATGCACAGAGATGACTGTGTGAACCAGGAGAAGGGAAAAAAAAGAAAAAACAACAAACCAAACCTCCCCATGTTCTCCAAAGCAGTCAGGTTTATGCCTGTGCTTAATTTAATTTTTAAATTAAGTGAATCTGAGATTCCCCAAGTGACAGCTACAAATGAATGATACTTGTGGCCTATTAATCCACTTGTGATGATCATAATGAAAGTCATCCTGAAGCGAATAAAATTTGCCTTCAGTACAAATAGTCACGGAAAGGGAAATGATAGGGAGGCTGGACACAGGGAAAGCTGAGCTTCTGATCTCCTTTTTTGTTTGTTTTTAAGTAGTCTCCCTGCTAGGCATGGAGCTCAGTGTGGGGTTTGGACTCATGACCCTGAGGACCAAGCCCTGAGCTGAAATGAAGAGTCAGACGTTTAACCGACTGAGCCACCCAGGCGCCCCTCCAGACCTTCTTAAGTGAAGGGTGAGAAAGGCAAAGCTCGGAGAGGTGGGGTGTTTGGGCAGGTCGAAGTGTGTTGAAGGGTAAGGAAACTGGGACCTGAGAATACACTTGAGCCAGCCCCTCTGCGGGGCTGTGAGCTGGGGAGCGGTGGGACCACTCCTGGACCTCTTTGCAGACCCCCAGCATCATGGCAGCGTGGCTGTGGAGACCCTTCCTCCCCTGAATTCTCTCAGGGGCACAGGGATCTCTAGTGGGTACATGAGGCAGGGGTGGAGGTGGGGATAAAAGAAGGATAGGTAAGTAGGGAATGAAAATAATTCTAGGCCAGATAACATGATGATGTTTAAATTTCCTCATTAAAGTTGGGTAAAGAAAGGCAGAAACAATAGTCATGACATATTTCTTTGGACAAGTGAAGCTTATTCCACAGAATAAAACAGAGCTGAGCAGTGTTCCCACCCTCAGGTCAGGTCAGGAGACAGTGATGTGCCGTAGAGGACACCGTGCCAGCCTTTTATCTAACAAATAACACTGTAAGTGAACAGAGAGGCACTTTTCAGGAGAAACAAATTAGCTTTTTATTTTGCCTATATTTTTACAGGGAACGTGGTGTTTGTTTTAAAACCTTAAGCTGAATGGTGCTTAATGCAGAACTCTGTCATAGATGAGCCTGTAATTGCCGCATGCCACAATAATTACGCCGGCTAAAACAAAGGCTGTGATCCCAAATTACAATCCGTTTTCTGTGTTCCCGACTGCATCCCAAATCCTCACCGTCACCCAGTCCTGAGGTCTGTATTTGGACTTACTTTAATTTCCCTGGGCCTTGTCCATATCCTTTCGTCTCTAACTTCCTGTAAAAGTTCCTTAGTTTGGCTTCAAAGTCTCGCTTATAAGGGGCTGGCGCGCGGGCATTGGCACGCTGAGTACCTGCGGCAAACCACAAAAAGAGAAGGTCTGGGTCTGTGCAATGTCCCGATGTTCGTCACATCACCGTGACAAAATACTGTCGGGGGCTGAGGCCACAGGCGACAAGGGAAAGGACACAATTACTTCAGTGGTTTCGCTTTTCACCTCCCCACGTCGGAGGTTCTAGCAGAGCTGACCCGAAGCCTTAATATATTGCTGTGTGGCATTTTGGTTGAGAACAACAATCCTGTTTGCATAGTTACAATGGTGCCCATGTGTGTCAAATATGTTTCCCTTTTCAGTCCCAAGTCATATGAGTCAAACAGAATTACTCATGTCTAATGGTAACTGTTCAGGGTGAAATATCTCCCTCTGCTCGCTGCTGAGATGATATCACGGCAATTAGATGGGAAGTTACAATGTGAAAGTATGTGGTGTATAAACCAACAACAGTGAGTTTCCAGACTTTGCCCTGTGAAAATGTACAAAATGTACAAAATGATTCTTAGATATGCACTATAAGAATTATTTCAGACTTATAATCACATACATTTTCTATGGTAGGGTAGGATAATCTTGACATAAACAGACAATTCAGGCATAACTGTAGACTCACATGTTTCTTGGCCACACAAAGAATAAACAGTGCGATTTGTTCACTTTTAATACGTGCCAGGCGCTAGGATCATCCACAGATAATCTAAAGGTGTTTCATATGTCATCCAACGGTAGGTTTCATTAATAACGTGTAAAAGTAACACAGTTTGTTCCTCTTTCTGCAGAAAAGTCTAGCTTTGTACCACAGGGGGACTAACCAAAAAACTGGGACCAAAAAATGGATGATAAATATGGGAATCAGACACAGAGCCATGACAAAAACACTGCACATTTCCATGAAATATTTTGCAACACAATGAATGGGACTGGGAAACATAAATTGTGAAGTCTTGTGCATTACATACCACATAAGCTCATTAAATATTTCTTCAATGAGTCAGCTAAGTGATTACTGTTCATTGCTAACACTGTGTCAGAGTCAAAATGCTCAAAATGAGTTAGGTGGGACTGCTGAAGTGGATATTTTGGTTGCGAAGACAGAAATAAAACAAATCAAACAGTCAGATAGATAATTAAGTCCTAATCTAGGAGGTGGACAAACTATAAAGCACAGGGGACAAAACCATATAGACTTGGGCTGTACCCAGCCCTGATGACCTATTTTGCTTGGCATACAACTGTTTTTAAAGATTTTAAATTAACTTCCAACATTTAAAAATTAGGAGATTTCAAGTAAAAAACAAAACAGATTTTCTCTTGAAGATCACTTGGGAACTCTTGCAACAGCTGGCCTGCACTTTCCTTAGGGCCACATCGGGCAGCTGTTCCATTAAATGAAGCATGTGCCACAACCACTCAATGATACCAACGGCTTGGCCCCCCTCGGTCTTTGCATTTGGGATCAGTGTTCCAGAAAAGTAATGGCAAATGAGGATAAGTAGAGATCAAGATGGAAAAGGCCACAAGGAGAGGGCTTTATGGGAGCCAGGCCTTGTAAACAGAGGAGGATCTGTATCTTATATGGGGCAGGGCAGTGCGGGCTGGGAGAAGCACCGCGGGCTTGTCTGGAAGGCCCCGAGGAGACTGACCCGGAGCACAGGGTTGTGCTGCGGAGTCACTGGGAAATTTCCTCAGAGGGTTAGAGCCAAATTATGTGAAGAATTTTAAAAAACCCAGCTGAGGACTTTGAGCATGGTGCGGTGAGCAGTGGGAAGACGTTAGAGGATCCTGAGCGAGGCAGTTACAAACACATGGTGTTTTTTTAAAGCAGGGGTTTTCGGCGTGTGTTGGGTGGATTCAGGGTGGGAAGGAAAGGAGGGGTTTTGCGGGGGGCGACCTGGCCAAGAGTCGCTGCAGCCCTGCAGGCCTGAGGGGACTGTGGTGACTCGGAGAAGCATGCACAACGTGAAATGAGAACTGCCAACAGATAGTTAGTAGGGCAGAGACATGGGAAGCTCCGACGGCAGCATCGAGCTTTAGACAGCAGCAGTTAACTGTCATTTGTGAAGCGCCTGCGGTGCGCACAGAGCCACGTGCTTTCCAGACGGGATCCTGGGAAACCCTGGCAGGTTTACGAAGCCGGCATGATGATCCTCACCGGCACCACCACTCGGTGACTAAGGAAATGTGCCGGCGCGTGGGAGCTGGGATTTGAGCCGGGTCTATGGGACGCTATGAGCAGCGTGGGAGAGGCTGGTGGACAGGGGCACGAGAAGCTTTATACAGACTGTGCTGGAGACGAGAGCCGTTCAGGTGGATCTCCTTCCCCGGCACTTGAAAACACAGTCCTGGGGTTCCGGTGAGAGATGAGGACCACATCTGTGCACTGAACGAGTTTGGGCAGTAGGATGCTTTGTGAGTTAGCTGTTTCTGACATTATCTGCAGAGAGGTGAATACTAAAGTCATGGGGAAATGTGTTGGGGTGTTAAGAATGGATTTTAATAAAATCGGCTACTAATCAATGATATGTCTAGAGAGCTGTTTGCATGTTTATGAAGCTTTTACCCAAAGATCTAAGATCTACATCATAAAGGAAACAAATAAACTTGACCTTAAAAGCTCTAGGATACAGAAGCCTCTTACGCAGCGGGTTCTCAATCCTCACTGATTTAAGAAGCTCTAAAAAATCCCAATGTTCAGGTCACACCCAAGACATATTACATCAGAATCTGTGGGGCAGGACCCAGGCATAAGAGTTTTATGCAGCTCTCCAGATGAATCCAATATGCAGCCAAGGTTGAGAACCATTATCCCCTACAGGAAGGTCAAATGTAACCAATGAAACATCTGGAGAACATCCATAGACCGACAGAGGCAATGCTTCCCTGTATTTGAAAAGCATCATCTGCAACATGAAGGATCGTGATCTCACTCTTGGACAGCTAAGGGACGTGGCAGCGTAGCACGGGGCCACTCAAGTGTGGCAGAATAAGGCTGTTGGTCCTGCAGCTTGAGAACCTGTAAGCTAGTAAACCTAGATAGCTCAGAAAGCCGCCATCATGAGTCCGCTTTCAAGAGGGCGATTATTAATAGGGAAGAGGAAAAAGAAAAACAAAAGACTGAATGAAAATCTTTCAGGACTCTAAAGTTGATTGCTTAAAAAAAAAGCACGTATACTATTGCTGTATAATTTGAGACGCTTAAAAGGATGTGGGAAATGCCACAATTCATTCCATCATTATCAATATGGACACCTAATATAAATTAGCTCTGACTCCATTTATGCTCTAGGTGAAGAGATCCAATTACAGAAACTCTGGAGACACAAATTGTTAGATGCAAAAATTCTTTTGCTAATAGTTCTATTATAAAAAAAATCATTTACACATTACTTCATGGTTTAAAAATTACAATAAATTATGCTGTTGGCCCTTGCCAAGTTCTTAATGCAAGTCGGGTGCCCTGCCAAGAAATTCCAGGGCAAGAATGCTGTTACTTCCACTTTAGAAATAAAAAATGACCTTGGAAGATTGAGCTAATAGCATTGTATGGGAACCTTAACTACAAGTAAAGTTTTAGGATACTGCTATAGAGAGAGTAACCTTATGGTCTTAAAAAAAGGAAGTCAGGGGCGCCTGGGTGGCTCAGTGGGTTAAGCCTCTGCTTTCAGCTCAGGTCATGATCTCAGGGCCCTGGGATCAAGCCCCGCATCAGGCTCTTTGCTCAGCAGGGAGCCTGCTTCCCCCCGCTCCTCTGCCTGCTTCTCTGCCTACTTGTGATCTCTGTCTATCAAATAAATAAATAAAATCTTTAAAAAAAAAAGGAAGTCAGATACAAAACAGTCAGTGTTACATTTAGGAAGTAATCAAATAAATGGCTGACTTCATGGGTGGTCAGCATTATGTTAATTATTTGCAGGAAAATTTTTAGTAACAGATATTAGGTTTTTTCCTTTATCATTGTTAGGCAGACCTGAAGTATGATAATAGTAGGATATTGTTTCCATTTACCATTATGAAATTGTATAATCATATACAAACTAAAGAATTCTACCTGACAAAATGCTTCAGGGCATAGGAGAAATATTTTGGCATCAAATCACTAGGAAGTCTGGGTGTTTTGAATTCCAGATGTGCCACCAAGATCTGAGATGGCTCTGGTGACTGGCCCTCACTCTGCATTGGATGGGATGGAGTTTGGCCTAATCCAGCAAGGCTCTGGCCTCTGTACTGGGGTAGCTCAGAAGACTACTTCTCTCCTGGTTCACTTTCTAAAAAACGTCTCTACGACTTTTTAAAAAATTTCTTATTATTTTTTTATAATTCCCTGTTAGTGAACAAACCATGAGCATTATAATAATTTCTGGAGGACTCGGTCTTCTGGAATATAGCTCAATAATTAAAAATAAGGGGAAAGAAACACTTCCACAATGGCTGACCCAAAGCACAATTACCAAAGTTTTTGCATTTTTTCTTTATTCTCTAAGAGTAGTGAAAGGCTCTAGGTCACTGTTGTGAGCCTGCTGATGTTTCCATTTACAAACTGTTTATTTTTTTTAAGCTTTTATTTATTTATTTGACAGAGAGAGAGAGCATGAACAGGGAGAGGGGAAGAGGAAGAGGGAGAAGCAGATTCCCCATTGAGCAAAGAGCCTGATGCGGGACTCCATCCCTGGACCCCAAGATCATGACCTGAGCTGAAAGCAGACACATAACCAAATGAGTCACCCAGGCACCCCTCATTTACACACCATTTATTTTTTAAAAACCAACTTAATGAGCTGATTTTTTAGACCTTGCAAATCAGAAGCAATATATTAAAGGGGGAAACTAAAAGGCACACCAGTGACAGGCATTCTCTTACAGCCTTAGGGATGGGGGGACAAGGGAGACTAACAACAACAATAAAATTTAAAAATACCCGTATATCATGGCACAGACAGTATCTGGCTGTCTTTCAGTCTCTGGAATCACAGCTTCCCCATCTCCACCCACCCAGGGACATCCTCCATCTGCACTGTTTGGTTCCTAGTTCATCTTTGTGGGGCTGAGCAAAGAGAAGTAACACTTTTTCTAAACACAAGTGCAGCTGATCCTTGAACAACACGGTTTCAACTGCATGGCTGCACTTAGATGCGCATTTTCTTTTAATAAATACAGTACAGAACTGTAGAATTTTCTCTTCCTTGTGAATTTCTTCATAACATTTTCTCTAGCTTGCTTTATTGTAAGAAAGCAGTATGTAATACATGCAACATACGAAACGTTTGTGTTGACCTAACTGACTGTTCCTGTTTCAGGCAAGTGTCCCGGGAACGGTCGGCTAGCAATGCTTGAGTTTTGGAGGAGTCCAAAGTCATATGCAGGTTTTTTACCTCACGGGGGGTTGGCGCCCTTAGCCTCCACAGTGTTTAAGGGTCAACTGCTGAAGCTACTTCAGGGACTGTAGGCAAGATGGGGGAAGTGTGCAAAGAAGGGAGGAAAAGAGAGACAGAAAGACCAAAGAGCGGGAGATGAGAAAAGCAGCAGCCAAGATGCTGGCTTTCAAGAGAGAAAGAGGAGAAGAGGGCCCTACGGGGTCTCACTGTGCATATCCCATGCCCTCAAGACAACTTTCAGCGAAGAACCCCATGGCTCTTCAGTGCTCTCTGGTCTGTTTAACCCTGTTGCATGTAACCTGGTGCCCACCTAGCTTCCAGATAGTCCAGTTTTAGTCAAGTTGTAACAGCTCTGTACGATGATCCCCCAAACCTGAAACATCTTTAATGCACTGTGTATAGGAGAGCGGCGAGAAATATAATGTATTTGTGAAAGAGTTCCAGTAAATGGTGGGTTAAATTCTCTGACACTTAGTCATAGCTTTGGTTACATGGAAAATTCACATATGTGAGCACATCTCCAATAATACTAGATAAATTAAGTGTTATTGCATTTAAATTCCTAGAAATGTGGACTTACAAAAGGTCCTTAAATAAACTTCTGGGTCCCATATTTGGCACAAGAACTATATGGTGTTTGGAAAGATTTTTCCCTTCTGGCATAGCTAAGGTCAGGACTGGCATTGTAACGGCCCTAGAAAAACAAACCTTCACATTCCAAAATTTTGACCAATTTCAGGTGAGCTTTCTAACAGCTGCTAAAATGAGCAAGTCAAAGTTTCCAAGGCCCCGCTCTCCACTGCACTTGAAAAGACGTAAATGTGCTCAAACAAGGAAAAGTATGGAAAGTTTACTGATCCCAAGGCATTCTGAAAGATCATTCAAATTTGTTACCGTCATAATTTTCACAGTATTATGCTCATACCACTAAGAGGGATGAAATTCTAGTCACAAGAAGGAAGAACAGACCACTTTGAAACATCCAAAACGCTTTTCACAAAAAAGCTTCAGGAAAGTGGTTGAAGGAGATGCTTTAGTACTCAAAGAATCAGAAGATCACTCCACAGGGCAAATGACTTTAGCTAGTCTTGGCCTTGTAAGATCATGTGGAATCAGTTACAATAACTTCCACTGGTATCAAGCAGTTCATCCCAATTTCAAGATCAAATAGAGCCCCTGAAATTGAATAGGCCAAAAATGTGGAGATGATTCTCCCTGTAAATTAAAACCACCACAAACGCTGCTAGCAATTTAGATATATATTTGGGTTCTACATCTCTTTGGAAAATGTTGGACTCTAAATGTGCTTCCAGAATGCATTTTACTACCATCAGAGATTACTCATGTTCCTTTGTGATGCTAAATGATTAGTCACCCTCTAGAATGCTCCTATAGTCTCAAAGAATGATTAGCCAGTCCCCAGGAGCACATGTTTTCGTAGGGCTCCGAAAGGGACAGAACCTGTTGATCTACCTCTTTCTTGGGGAGGGCAGGCTGCAGAAAAGCCCCAGGAAGGGCAGCCTTGACTGAAATGAGCATAATCCACAAGGCTTCATTCCTTTAACCACAAAGCATCAGGTAAAGGACTAACCCATTTGATCTTCATCATAGGATCTAACTAAGATAAAGACCAGAAAGAATGATTAAATACTTAGGCAGGAGCTTCTGCAAATCAGGGAGAAATGAATTCCTATTTTTCGGTTATTAATGCTTGACCATTGACCAACTATACTTCTCAGGATCAGATTTCCAGAAAGAAAGAAAAAAAGGGATAAATTAACACTTATCGGATGCTTGTCGTGTTGCAAGCAGCAGGCAAGTGTTCTCCCCCAAGTGTCCATGGGAGGTGACTGCTCTTATTTCCATTTTATAGAAAATCACATTCAAGTTCAGGGAAGGAAGTAAACTGCCCAGACACACAGACCGTTGGTAAAGACTGAGGCTGGCTCCGAATTCCACTCATTTTCCCCCTACATCTTGAAACTTAGCTGAAGTGTCATATACTTATTTCTTTTCATCCTGGATCATCAAAATATGTGTCCCTGCTTTGTTCCAAAGTTCACTTTTGTCTCCAGTGTCCTGCCTTTCCATGGGTCTGTGGTTTGACTGCTGCTTCGACAAACTAGTTTCCTTCCACCCAAATCTTCTGACCTCTGTACACATACATGTTCAATTTCCCTATCCTGAAACCTCTTCCTTAACCCATCTTCTCCTTCTAAATACTGTCCTAGTTTCCTTCCTTTTCATCCCCATACTTCCTAAAAAGAACATTCTACACTTCTGGCTTCTACTTTCACATCCTGTATCATTCTGCAAGTGGTCACATTCTAATTTATAACCTCTTATCTCATAGAAACTTCTCTAGAAAAGGCCATTTATAACTTCGTGATTTTCAGATGCAATGGCCTCTTCTCAGGACTCATCCTTCTTGAATGCTTTGAGGATTTGGCCCACTCTCTACTCCTTGAAGCCTGGCTTCCCTGAAAAGACTTTCCTGATTGTCTTCCAAAATCCACTGGCCCTCTTTGCTTCATTGGCTCCTCTTTCTCAGCCCGTCCCTGAAATACTGGAGTTCCTCATGTTACCATCCTCTGTTTTCTCTTCTTTCCACGGGCTTGTCCTCCCTGGTTCCTCCAATCTGCCCTGGGTTTCAGCTGCTACTGTCCTGAGCTCCGTGATTGTCTTTTCCATTCATCTTCGGTATCTCTAATTGGATGGTTCAGAGAGTCCTCAAAAAACCATGCTCAAAACTAAACTCTCCCTACCCCTCCTTTTCAGTCTAATCTTTTTCCTTCCCTGGTAAATGATGTTGCCATTTGCCTGGTAGTCTGTTGGGGACCTCAGAATCTGCCTTGACCTCAGAATCTTCCCTACTTGGACTCAGAGTCCTGAGTCTCTATATACTACGTATCCTTTGAACTAATTCCTGTTTCTCCAACACTTCTAGTCCAGCCCTTCAGCAGGTCCTAGTATTAACCTGTATTAACACAACAGCCTCCTAAGTGGTTTCTCTGACTCCATTATCTCATCTTCTAAACCATCCTCCCTATTGCCACCGAACTGTTCCTTGTAAAACAGGATACTCTTCTGTTTGCAAAGTTTCAGTGGCTCCATATGGCCTACAAAGTAAGGCTTCAGTGACCAACCAGCCCTAGCCTATCTTTCTAACCTGAGCTTTGAGAACTTGCTCTTACTTGTAGCTATTAATTGGCCCTAAACTTCTTTCACACTTCTGAGGCCAAGGTCATACTACTCGCTCGCTCACTTAGAACACCCTGCTCACTCCGGCCCACCTTCATCATCCTTCAAGGCTCGCACCATGTCCGTTATCTTTATCCCCAAACACCCACTGAGGGTCTTGAAGGAAGAACAGTTCCCAAATCGGAGTTCCCATACCTCTCCTTACAGAACCAACCACACGGCTTTCCAGAGTCATTTGCTGACTCATTGTCCCACCATGAATCCTTCAAAGGCAGAGACTGCATTATTCGTCTTTGTAGCACTGGAGTCTAACTCAGTGCTTGGATCATAGTTGAACGCTCAATAAATCTGTGTTAAAAGAACAAATTAATAGACCTTTTCCTGTTTGTGGTATTCAATTAGGCTTTAGCTTCATTAACATAGGATTTGTGAAAACAAGTCATACATCAAAGACTACAGAGCAGCTTTTAGTGACACATAATAGCGCTTAGATTTCTATTAAAACAGTTTTAAATTCTGATAGCTATTAAAGTGTAAACAATACATAGCTGATGCTCTGTCAACATTATAACTATTTTCTTTTTAAAAAACTCATTTCTTAAGCTGCATTTTCTATCATTTATTCATCCATACATCCACTCACACCTTCATTCACACCATACATCTTTCAAAAAGATTTGAACTTAAATATTTTAGTTTGTTTTATCTGTCAACATGTTTTATCTTCCTCTGGTCTCTAGTCTTCCTATCTAATGTAGTTAGCCATTACTGCAGGAAAAACCTATCGAACTCCATTAAACTACTTTTAATTCTGTATTATTTCTGGCAAGTAGATATTTCTTTTTATTTGAATCTGTCTCCAAACCAAAACTTGTTTCAGTCCAAAAGCCAACATAGTATTTTGTGTCCTAATATTTTCCAGGACAGATTAGACACTACGTAACATGATGAAAAGCAAATCCTGCATCTGAGTATATCATACTGCTAACATTTATCCTCTTTTTCTGGAAAGTCATTATCTTCCTGTCCAAATGAATGGTCATGGGAACAAGCCAGTTTTAAGTGCCATAGAATATGTACCCGTGCTCACACTGATGACGTACCCAAGCACTCCCTTAGCGTCCTTTACAAAGGATAAAACATCTGGTCTTAGGGTACGCTTCTCAGAGGACTCACTGAGCACAACAGGTAGACTTACCTGGTGAGTTCTGGGGAGAGGACACGGGGGAGCCACGTGGGGACTGACAGTAGCTGGGGTGCAGTAAGGCATGTGGAGGCACATAAGACATTATCTCTTCTTCAAATAAACTGGGGAGAGACCAGAAACAAAATGCACACTTTAGCCAAAGCAATGGGGAAAAGCCTTGCTTCCAATGAGTAAGACTGTCGATTTCTCACTCTGAGGTCCAGTGCACATCCCAAAGGGAGCACCTGTTCCCTCTCTCTTTTAGCTAATTCTTGGGATAAGCAGCCACCTGTTGTGGCTTTTGTGGAAGCTGTGGTTATGTGCCTGTTTTCCTACCAGCTTTGGATAACACGATTTCTATTTTGCCACTTTATTTTTTTTTAAGATTTCATTTATTTATTTGACAGAGAGATACAGAGAGAACACACGGAGACAAAGCCGCAAGCAGAAGGAGAGGGAGAAGCAGGCTCTCTGCTGAGCTGGGAGCCTGATGCAGGCTCAATCCCAGGACTCTGGGATCATGACCTGAGCCGAAGGCAGCCGCTTAACTAACTGAGCCACCCGGCATCCCTATTTTGCCTAATATGTGAGTCTGAATTTACACGTTTGCTTGAACATAGTACCTGGGTTTTTAGCTTCAAGAATAAGATTCAACACACAACACACAATGCCTACTAAGAATCCATAATAAAGACACAAAGTGTGTTCTTTATTTTCATTCTAAGAAATACATGACAGAGTCTCAATGTTCAAAGAGTTTAGGATTTAACTGGAGAATTAAAAGCAAAATCAAACACTTCCTAAACAACTACAGAAGCTCACAGTTAGCTCCCTTGTTCATTCTGGCTTTATCATTTTTTTTTAAATATGAGGATTTTGATCTCAGATTATTCACATTTGATCCAGTGTCTTTGTTCTTCCCCATACTGAAATTTCTCTTTCTCGGACTCTCCTAAAAGATAATAATCAGGGATGTGAGATCTAAGAATCCCAGACTTTTCATTAAATCTTATGATAAAAGTACTACTGATCACACCAAGTTCTTGACACTTGACAAGATACTTGAGAAATATTTGACAAAGCTTTGAAACAACAGTAAAATAAGAGGACTTGTGGTTTTTTTGTTTGTTTGTTTGTTTGTTTGTTTAATTAAGAGGTAGAGGTAGGTTTTCCTCAAACTCGGCCAAATCTAGAAACCTGTTAGGAAACATTCAGAAAAAAGTGGCAACAGTTCATTCTTGCAGAGGTTAAGAAAAGGACTCCTTAAGGTTGTAAACACTCAACTGAGGCAATTTTGCCTTCTCGCATACCATCTGGGGACTTTGGGGAATGTCTGAGGACATTTTTGGTTGTCGTAACTGGGAGGGTCTGCCTTTGGCATCTAGTGGGTAGAAGCCATGATGCTGGTGCATCTCACAAGGCACAGAGACTGAACAGCTTCCTGCAACAAACGTGCATCCAGCCCAAAACATTGGTACTTTTGAAGCTATCTCTTTTGACAAATATTTAATTTTTTTCCAACTTTGTGCTTTTGTCAACAATGGTACAATGAAGATACTGTATATATTTCCTTGTGCACAGGCAAGGAGTTTTACTATAAATACGGTATGTATCTAAAAGCAGAAGTGCTCTCTCATAACACATAGGCCTTTTCAACTATACGAAATATTGTCAAACTGTACTCTGAAAAGGTGTAGGAACTGCAATCCCACCAAGTACAGACAGTATGAGAGTCCCTATTTCTTATTCAATATTATCAGACTTTTTAATTTTTTAACTTTTTCCAAATCTAATATTATGAAATAGTATGTCATCATTGGAAATTGCATTTTATGATTGCTAGCATCTGTCTATAAGTTTACTGGCTAATCTTTTCTTTTAAATGTTGTTTTTTGGTTTTTGTTCTTTTTTTTCAAGGTTTAATTTATTTATTTTGGAAAAAGAGAGAGAGCAAGTGAGCATGAGCAGGGGGAGGGGCAGAGGGAGAGGGACAAGCAGACTCCCCACTGAGCAGGGAGCCCGACACGGGACTCTATCCCAGGAGCTGAGATCATGACCTGAGCCGAAGGCAGGTGCTTAACCCACTAAGCCACCCAGGCACCCCAGTTTACTGGCTATTCTTACTTCAATTTCTAAGAAATGCCTTTTTCTTCTACCCTTTATCTGTTTTTCTTTTGGGTTCTTTTCTTCTGAATTGATTTAAAAGCATTCTTCTCATATTCATAATATCTCCATTTTACATGTTGTGAATATATTCTTTTAGTTTGTTACCTTTCTTTGTACTTTTATATATGGTATCTTTCACTATATAAACTTCAAAATTCTAACAGTCAAATAAATCAATCATTTCATATATGAGCTATGATAGAGGTAGATTTTTTACAGGAGTTCAGTTAATGAAAGAATATATGATACAGAATAATTAATAACAAATGCAACAATGTCATTTAAAAATTCTTGAGTTTTATAATAGCTATTTTGGAGAACAATCTTACATGGGCTTATTTTGAATGGAATAATTTCCTAGAGCTGTGGCATGTCGATATTGCAGCTTGCTGATAATCAAGTCCATTTGTACCAGGAGTGATTTTCCTTTTTTTAAAAATAGGGGCACCTGGGGTGCTTGGGTGGCTCAGTGGGTTAAAGCCTCTGCCTTCGTCTCAGGTCATGATCTCGGGGTTCTGGGATCGAGTCCCGTGTTAGGCTCCCTGCTTGGCGGGGAGCCTGCTTCCTCCTCTCTCTCTGCCTGCCTCTCTGCCTACTTGTGATCTCTGTCTGTCAAATAAATAAATAAAATCTTAAAAAAAAAATAGGGGCACCTGGGTGCCTCAGTCATTTAAGCATCTGACTTCTGATTTTGGCTCAGGTCATGATCTCAGGGTCCTAAGATCGAGCCCCACATCAGGCTCAGTGCTCAGCACTCAGCACAGAGTCTGCTTGTCCCTTTCCCTCTGCTTTTCCTCCCCCTACCCCGTGCTCTCCCTCTTTCTCTTCTCTCTCATAAGTAAATAAAATCTTAAAAAAAAAAAAAGAAAAAAAGAAAAAGAAAATAGGCAAAGTATAAAAATAGACACAAAGTCTTTCACTGTATATGCAACTAGTCCATTGCTTGAGTTTATAGTCATTGATTCAAATGACTCAAACTCCAAAGTAAAATAAAAAATAACTAAGGACATCTGAAAATGTTTCAATAACTATTAAACATTATTTATTAAGCATCCACATGTAATACATTGTGTCACTATGTACAATTATTAAATTTAATAAATAAATCTGATCATCTAAATAAAATAAGTCTAGAACTTAATAACATCATTTGAATATAATAATTATAGAACTATTATATAGTAAATGAATTTCTCACACTTCTCCAAAGGCCAATTAACTTCAGATAATACAGTTTTTCCCCAAATTGAGGAAAATGTAGCTTTGCTCATATATATATATAATGCATAGATACACGTGTGTATCTATATATACACATACATATGTATATATATGTATATACATACATATACATACTTAAAACTGATACATATATATATGTATTTTCCTTTTTTAAAAAATACATGTATCAGTTTTAAGTATTTTTTTAAACGATTTTATTTATTTATTTGACAGACAGAGATCACAAGTAGGCAGAGAGGCAGACAGAGAGAGAGAAGGGCAGAGAGAGAGGCTCATGACCTGAGCTGAAAACAGAGGCTTTAACCCACTGAGCCACCCAGGTGCCCCAGTTTTTAAGTATTTTTAAGTTCAACCATATAACACATAGAAACTCATGAAAACTGCAGTGTTTACAAAAGCACAAATATTCTAAGCTATACTGTAACTTAAAATATTTAGGACTATACCATCTAAAGATTATTTAACTAAGAACAGGTGAATGATAGTCATGATTTCTATTTTATGATCATTGTGTTTTTATTAATTCCAAATGCAGAATTTTTTAGTTTAAGTAAAAACCCTTAGATTTCTAGAATTTCTAGGATTTTACAACAGAACTATTTTATTAACAACCAAACTATGGTAGAAACATCGTATTACATAGTAACTGACCAACAGTCTTCCTGTAGCACACTATATTCTGTTCTTAGAACTCATTCAGTGTAACATAGTCATAGGTCACCCCTTTGACTGAGAAGTAACCCTTGCTTCCCAATAGGTCTTGTTCAGGATCAGGTGAAGCAAAGTCTCTGTGGGAAGTGATTATATATCCCTTTGAACTATGCTCCAACTATCCAGGAAAGGAAGATAATTTTTTGACTTCAGTTTTACAAGTATGGCAACTATCATGAAGGCAGTTAGAGATGGTTAGGGTCAAGATCATCATGAATATCATGAATGAGATTGTTAGCACTCTATGATCAATAAAACGGTGTGTGGTCTGTTTTCAGTATGACTTTGCCTTTAATTCTTTGGAGGTTATGGTGGTGGGTGTCCCAACTACTGGGTAGAGCAAAGCATTAGCTTATTCTAGTCTCTTACATTTCAGGGATAATATTAAAAATGAAAAATATTTTGAAAACTTGCCAGTTTCCTTTCTAAACTACCCTAAAAATTAAAACCAAAGCTGAAACCATCAGGAAAGAAAATGCAACTGGTCAATTTTATGAAGGGCTATCAAGTTAGCAATGAGTACCAGTGATCAAATTTCAACTTTCTGATCTAATTTCCCAAACCTAAACTCTCAAAATCATTTTTAAAAAATCACATCAAATCAGAAAAAATAAACAAAAAAACAAAGCACATCTGGAGGAAAGAATTTGAAAGAAAATATAAATATGACCTTTTACTCCAAAGGGGAAAGCCCTGTATATGTTTGCGTTCCATTTGGTGAGTGGAACATTCTAGCCATTGGCCTTTATTAATCTTTCCTTTCTCCAATACCACCTCATTTATCACCAGGGTAAAAAATAAATAAATAAATAAATAAATAATTAAAAAAAAATCAAACAGATCTCAGACTAAGAAATGCAATCTGAAATGAATTATCACTACATCACCAGCATCCTACATCTTCCACAGGAGTATTCCACAAGTCTTTAAGAATGACAGAGACATTTTTAGGCTACTAATATTGGGATAACATTGTCTAAAACGCTCCATAACATCCAGTGACAGAAAACTTTCTAGTGCAAAAACCGGCGCTCCATACCTCAGCAACATAACAAGGTCGGCATCACTAGAAAGACGCACCAATCCTGGGGTCCCTTCAGTTCGGATAAATTGGATCTTCTCCCTATTCAAGCAAACAAACAGCTCAGAATGTATGTGGCGGACTTCTGAAACATAACATGCCTTAGGCACCATTTTTAAAAACATTTAAAAACAACTCAGTCTCTGCTTTGAAGTAAAGCCTACTGTGGGCTTGTATCTAAGCAAATATTTGGGCCATTCAGGCTGATTCCCGTTATTCCAAAAAGTGTATAGGGATAGTCATCTATTTTCCTGGGGGCACACCTCTACATCATGTGTCATGAGCGTATACCTACTTGGAGGCAGATGGGATCTATTCAATACATATTCAACGTAAAGGCATATGGCTCTTTGAAATAACTGAAACCCTGAAACACCTTTAGTTACCACAGTTGGTAGAACACATTACATGTATGCCTGTGAAAAGGTATATACACTTACATGTACACATTTCAAACATGACAATGTGAGCGATTTCTACCATTATTTTACTATAGATAGATGTAAGAACACCAGGTTTTTCTTTTTGTTTGATGAGCCATCATCATGCTACTATTTTCAATTTTTTATATGAAAACAATTTTAATAAAAATTTCCCTGTTGCTTCCTGTCATTTACATGATTTTATTTCAAAGCATACCATATTCATTTTTGTAAGAGGCAACCCATGGAATGGGAGAAGATATTTGCAAATGACAGTACAGACAAAAGGTTGATATCCAGGATCTATAAAGAACTCCTCAAACTCAACACACACAAAACAGACAATCATATCAAAAAATGGGCAGAAGACATGAACAGACACTTCTCCAATGAAGACATACAAATGGCTATCAGACACATGAAAAAATGTTCATCATCACTAGCCATCAGGGAGATTCAAATTAAAACCACATTGAGATACCACCTTACACCAGTTAGAATGACCAAAATTAGCAAGACAGGAAAAAACATGTGTTGGAGGGGATGTGAAGAAAGGGGAACCCTCTTACACTGTTGGTGGGAATGCAAGTTGGTGCAGCCACTTTGGAGAACAGTGTGGAGATTCCTCAAGAAATTAAAAAATAGAGCTTCCCTATGACCCTGCAATTGCACTACTGGGTATTTACCCCAAAGATACAGATGTAGTGAAAAGAGGGGCCATCTGTACCCCAATGTTTATAGCAGCAATGGCCACGGTCGCCAAACTGTGGAAAGAACCAAGATGCCCTTCAATGGACGAATGGATAAGGAAGATGTGGTCCATATACACTATGGAGTATTATGCCTCCATCAGAAAGGATGAATACCCAACTTTTGTAGCAACATGGACGGGACTGGAAGAGATGATGCTGAGTGAAATAAGTCAAGCAGAGAGAGTCAATTATCATACGGTTTCACTTATTTGTGGAGCATAACAAGTAGCATGGAGGACAAGGGGAGATGGAGAGGAGAAGGGAGTTGAGGGAAATTGGAAGGGGAGGTGAACCATGAGAGACTATGGACTCTCAAAAACAATCTGAGGGTTTTGAAGGGGCGGGGGGTGGGAGGTTGGGGGAACCAGGTGGTGGGTATTGGAGAGGGCACGGATTGCATGGAGCACTGGGTGTGGTGCAAAAACAAGGAATACTGTTATGCTGAAAAAAAAAAAAAAAAGAATAATCCCCTGTATTTAAAAAAAAAAAAAGAACATAAACTACGGTACTGAAAGCATTTCATTTGATAGGAATATAGGAATAAACACAGCCAATCAATTAACTCAAAGTGCTAATGACAGTATAGTCTGATTTTTGTACACTATGAAATAAAATATTAATCTTTGATAAAAGTATTTATTTAGATTTAGTTCCTCTTTCTAGATTATCGTTTTTCTGTTTGATATTTTCATAAAGTTCTACTGTATTTTATATTTCCAAATTCCAAATCTCTTAATTTTTACAAGCTTGAAGAACAATGAGGTGTAAGACAAGGTTTAACTGCTGAGATGGAAAACTGCATAATGTACAGAAAAGTCAACGGCTTTGCTTTCAGCCACACAGCTTACAAGGAGTGATAAAGAGTCTGCCTGCTTCTGGCTAGATCCATTTTAAACAATACATTAGCATATGAAGCTTCTAATCTCTGGTATTACCAAATTTTCCTTTCCGACCTTCACTGCCAGGAATTTCACATACGCACACCTAAGAAATGAATGTCAGACCCGTATGTAAAGAAATTGCTCAGAAGGGAAAAGCCAGCCTTTCTGCTTAGTTGTTTCAGTCTGAAGACTGGAACCAAGCGGAACATTTTCCCTCAAGTGTTACAATCACATGTCTGAAGCACATGACGGAAACCAGGAAGCATTATCTGGTGAACGATTTTTTTTGGTACAAGATATGAAAGTTGGTTGAAAAAAGCTAAATTAGAGAAAAGTTATCATGGAGAAAAAATGAACAAAAACTTAACCAAAGAAATCTTCTTGTAAGGGTCAGTAATAACATGCTTTGATCTTGAAGAATCAAAAGCTATCTCCAACAACTACACAGTTTATCTCCGTAGCCTATCATGAAAATGAGTCAGGCAAACAGAACAGACGAGAAGACAAACAGGGCGCGCACTCTCCTCCACTTCTCTAACTGGAGCTAGACGGAGTGAGGTGAGCGACATAAGAGAGACTGTACTCTGGACTGTGGCCTGTATGCTTTCTGGGAGTCAGGAAAAGATGACAGCTTCCTGACTCACAAGAATGACAGGTTGAGGACAGGGAAAGACACCAGAGGAAATATGCCAACGGGGGAACTTTTTATCACTGTCCAGATATTAACTATATTAGGCAGTGAAAGGAATTGTTCTGATTCTTCAGGCCAGAACATACCAGAGGCAAGTGGAGGCTAGTCTTCTACAGGCCAGCTAATTTATTGCACTGGTGAGCTAAGGGTCATATACTTTCAGGAATAAGACACTGGAGCATGTCACCTGACACATACTATACCACTAAGAACTTTTTATACCAACATTCATTCATTCTTTCAGCAAGCACTTTCTCAGTGTCTGCTATGTGCCGGGCATGGTATCACACACTGGGAGTACAATGGGGTAGAAGACCTAGATCCTCTCTCAAAGAGTTCATGGTGCAGTGGAAAGCAGAAGGTCAATTCCAGTACTACATGAGAATATTCAAGCCGTTCCATTTGTTTAACTGAATTCTGTTTAGGTCTTATACCCACTCCTATTCCACAAAGTCCTTTCACATAAAAACAGAGGGCATTGGTTTACTGACTGTCGAGAGATCAAGGCGGAGGAAGAGAACATCACCAGATATCCTCAGAAATGTTGCCAATCTTTTCTAAGAAAAGCAAAACGAAACAGGAACTACTTCTTGGTTACTAGGTATTTGCCGAATAGTCCATAGACCAGCATTTGTCAGACGTGTTCCTGTCTACTAGAAATCTACAGACATACTCTCAAGTTCTCGGGGAATTTAAAAATTCTGTGTTTTCACACTGACAATCAAAACTGCTAATACTGAGGCAGGCATACGTTAGATAATCTGAATAATATTAATGACTGACTGATGCCATCTGACTTCAGTTCCCATGTTCGCATTTATAAGACTTTGGTGCCAAGTGATCAGAGAGAAACTTTCAAAGTGTTGGTGAGCAGGATCTGATGTTGGCAAGGCCTTGATGTTAAGTTTGATAACAGCAGTCCCTGTCTACCCCACACGCACAATTCTCTTACCAATTAAAAAGACAAAACTTTTCTTTTGCAGTACTGATTTGCATAATGACAATGATGAAGTGAGGCAAGGTTATGTATATATATTGCCACAAGCTAAAGAGAAAATAAAATAAATGGACTTAAAAAGTAAATTATGCATTTATGCTAACTAAACACCAACGATGTTATGATTTATTCTAAGAACAAAAGTTTTATGATAACTTACAAATAGAAAAGGAGGAGTAGAATCATCACAGGGTACATTTAATAATATATTTTTTCTTCAGTATTGCATTTGGGGTATTAAATGAAACAATGAATTAGTAGATAAAAATAAAATTAGGAGTAAATTAATAGATAAAAATAAGCTATTTGTTAAGAAAAATGATGACCGCACATTGCCACAGATGTACCTGATGAACCATTAGATACAAAATCAAAATCAGATACAAGTCAAACACAAGTGAAACAAAAAGTACAAATGTATCTTTCTACTGACAATGGTCTCCTTATTGGTGATTTGGCTTCTGAAAAACAAAATCTCGCATTAGTATCATTCAATGAAATGTTATTTTTTAAAGTTTTCCCTTAACTTATATGTCTTTTGGCTTTACAGTTCATAAAAGCTGTAAGAAGTTTATGCATATTTTGTATCTGTGCACACTTATGTTTCATTAAAAGTGATTAAAGTCAACATTATAGATCTGCAATATTTCTTTTCTTCTTAGAATGGAAAATTAGCTTTGGCTCCTAATAATTTTCCATGAGTCCACTCAGTGTCTGAAATAAACATAACAAGCTTGAGAAATATCATGAAAGAACCGTAGGACTCTGATTAAAGAGACATTTGAAAGTTACATTACTATATTTGTTCAAGTTTACTTTATGTATTTATAGAGTTAGAAGGAATCAGTGGCAGTCCTCTAATTCTTAACTTTATTGCATTCACCTTAATGCAGAAATTCTATTCAATTTTAGTGGTTTATAATGAGGATTTAGATGACATTTAAATAACCCTTTATCACTTGACCCTCTCTGCATGGGTATGTTTCTTTCTCTAAGACCTTTAGAAAACATTTCAGCACTTCCTCCATTGGGCTTTCTCACTGGGCCACTCAGTTACAACATAACTCCTTTGTAAACATGAATTTCTTGAGAGCAAAAGCCCTTCCTCCTCCAGTTTTATGTTCCCCAAGTACCTAGCTTTGTGCTGTAGATACGGCATTAGGAATGCCCAGTAAAACATACGAGGGCACAAGATTAGTAAATGCTAAAGTAAGAGTTCGCTCCTCACCACTTTCCCTGCCTCCACTCAGCCTCCGGAATAAGCTACCATCTTTTTGTTGTGGCAGAGAAAAAGAATCAGAAAGCTGATAGCAGATCATTTGCTAAAACAGACCCCCGTGAGGGGAGTACGAGGACAGGTTAAAGTGGCAATCTTTTAATAAGAAAACTCACAACTACAGCGGTAACAAGTTAAACTGTATCGTGACAACCTCAGGAAAAAGTCTCTGGCTCTCGCTGTATCTCAGACACTCATAATATTTAGATCTTTGTAACCACTTCCTCAAGTGCACAGAATTACCCCAGAAGATCAACTCTAGCAGAAGAGCATTTGAGGACAATGAACATAGTCTCAGGGCCGGAACTCCCACAGAAATACTCTCATTGAAACCAACCTACATTTTTGGTGAAGTTAAAGAAGGACACATGATCAGAAACAATCAGAAGCCTCGAAACCACAAAACTCTCAGGATTGCGGATTGTGCACACACATGGTTCCTGGAGACTCGGTTCAGTAACCCCTTCAAAAATACATATGTTTTAAAAAACTTCCCGAGGGCAATTTTACAGAAATCCCATGACTTCTCTACTGGTGTAAGGCTAAAACAGGAAGATTCGTATTCATTACTCAGTTGACCATTCATGCTCTGCTGCAGTCACAAGCATGGTCTGAGCTGAAGGCCAGGGCCACGCTGTACAAAGACCAACTTTCCTTTCAATTTCCCATTGGTTTGGAAATACAGATCTGCTGTGGATTCTCATGGACAAATAGAAATGGAATCAACCTGGACCCCAAAATACGTCTCACTGATGCCTGGGGAAAGATGGACTAGTAGGGAGCAGGTTTGCTGGCTAGACCTAATAATCACATAAGAGGGATTATTCTCAACTCTTAATTCAGTTTTATGACATGTAGATCTTTGCACATAATATCGGGTTGTACAAATACCAACACCAAAAATTTTATTGAATTTGTGCTCATTATATTCACCAATAAAATATTGTTAAAGGGTTCTTTTCTTAATGAATATATTTGTCTTTGAATGAAATAATAGAACATTTTATTTTGGCTTTAATTTTAATGCCACACATACAAAAAGCTTCTTAGTATGATAACTGCCTTCCAGTGAGAGCCAACAGTAGGACACAGTCACCCACAGGGCGACAGTACCTGCTTGAAGGAGGTAGTACCGACTCTTAGATGTTGATTTTTCCAGCCGAGGAAAGAAATCTCTTCTGAGATTTAAAAAAAAAAAAGAAAAAGGAGAGGACAACTTCGTAGTATCACATTTACATGACAGTTAGAGGGAGCAGTGATTTAAATACAGTGGTGAAAGCTAAAGCCATATCCCATTGCAGAGAACCGTAGCCATTCTACGGTAAAAGAAACACAAGCGGAGTCTCAAGGAAGAGGAAACGACTTATGCATAGAAACTAAATACGCCACCGGCTTTCCTCGGGTTTAGAAGGAGCCACGAGTTAGGTTTAAAAACACAACATAAATAGATGCACCCCTGTGACTCTCCCAAAGGCTAACACTTTTCCTCATTATATGGAGAGAAAAAAGAAGGGATTTTCTCTGAAGTGACTGTGCCACCGGTGAGAAAGAATGCACGCAGAGTGACGCTGCTGTTGAGGACCCTTGGCTCAGGATATGAATATCACACAGTCACCTTTGACACACAATTACTCAGTGGCTCTATTCTATGCATCAATCTTTTATCAAAGATATCACTGAAATACGAGATTAAAGAGCCCCAGCGGGCCCCCCACCCTGCCTTGGTGGGAATGCCTCTTACGATGCAGTTTTTAACCATACAAAACAGAGTGTTCTCTTAGACACACAAACTTCCCCATTATGATGTTGTGAGAAATCAAAATGCTCAACTACCGAAAACTTTTCAGAAAATAGAAGTGCGCTGTGACACACACTCTTTGTAGAGGAACAGCATTATCTCATTGACTTATGTTCCTGTTTCTTTCTGTACTTGTCATGACAGCATATGCTTTTCATGGTCAAATTCTGTAAATGGTTTTAGAAAGGATAAGCAGAGAGTTATAAATAATGTGGAATAAGATAGAAACTTATTCCAAAACTTATCAAATAATTTCTTACCAATAGATTACCATGTGAGATCTATGTTAAAAGAATGTGTTCAGCTGAAGACCCCAGATGTCACTAAAAGATAAAAATCCTTACCAATCTTTGGGAGGCTAGAGACTTTTAAGACTCTGAAAAGCAGAGGGAGACAAACCGTAAGAGACTCTTAATCTCGCAGAACAAACTGAGGGTTGCTGGGGGGTGGAGGGTCGGGAGAGGGTGGTGGGGTTATGGACATTGGCGGGGGGTGTGCTGTGGTGAGTGTTGTGAAGTGTGTAAACCTGGCGATTCACAGACTTGTACCCCTGGGGCTAAAAATACATTATATGTTTATTAAAAAAATATATAAATAAATTAAAAAAGACTCTGAAAAGCAAAAGGAAAAACAAAACTGAAAGCTACCCACTGCGGCCTGCAGTTTTCCCCTCTGGTAGAATCTCTTAAGATTGTGTCAAATCACTGAAGAATAATGATACTATTGGATGCCTTGTTCAGGAAGAATAAATCACCCAATATCTCCGATGGTGGAAATTTAAAGATACGTGAAATTGCTGTAAATAATAATGTGGGGTATAGAGCAAAAGTAGAAACCTTCTTGAATTTCCTCTTTCTTGGTTTTTTTTTTTTCTCTGTGGGGGTGGGGTACCTTGACAGGAACAGATACTGACTACGTGTGCATGTGTGTGTGTGTGTGTGTGTGTGTGTGTGTGTGTGTGTGTGTGTTGGGGCTAGAACTGGTGGGAAAGAAAAAAAACAGAGTTCTCCTTATTTTGTGGTTAGCAAAAGAGGAGAGATTTGTTTTTGCTCTGTTTTGTTTTGCGGTCTGGAATCTCTAAGATCTCTCAGTGACAACCGAGGAGTTTATGTCTGCAACATTACTAACTGAAACTTCTTACATGAGACTCGCCAGTGGACCATGGATTACTGAGCGGATGCCGTAATATACAAGTATGCAAAAAACAATTTTTATAATTTTCTTGTGATTGAAAACAACACACTTGTAAGGTTGAGAAAAGCACTGAGACTTGGGTTAGATGTTAACTAATGTAAAATGGATTTTTGTGTAGCCAGTGTTTGTAGTCACACTTGATATTACATGTAACCTTAGCCTTTAGAAACTTTAGAAGGTAATGATAATTTTAAAGCTATGAGAGACTGACAGGAGATGGGGAGTGGGCAAAATGGGGAGAGGGGTTCATAACGTACAAACTTCCAGCTATAAAATAAGTCCTGGGGAATGTAATATATAGCATGGCAACTGTAGTTAATAATACTGTACTGCATATTTGGAAGTTGCTAAGAAAGATCCTAAAAGTTCTCATCATAAGAAAAAAAAAATCCTGTAACAGTGTGTGGTGATGGATCTTAACTAGACATACTGTGATGATCATTTCACAATACATACAAATATTGAATCATTGTGTTATATGCCTGAAACTAACATAATGTCGTGTATCAACTGTACCTCAACAAAATAAAAGATATGAGAGCCTAAGAACATAATAAGAAGAATTGGTAATTTATTTTCAAATCGACAAAAACATCTCTATTTATATCTATGTATAGACTGTATGCAAAGTACTATTCTTGGTATTTAAAAGCAGTAAGGAGGAGACATCATGAGTTGAATAAGATCCATATTTCTAAGGAACTTATAATCTAGTTGGGAAATAAACATTAAGGACTTGAAAAGTCAAATTATAGCACAAAAGCCGTATAACCAAAATAGTATAAACAACACTGTGATAGACCACATAATTAATTATCAGTTAGTGTCTAGAATAGAAATTATACCTGGATGTGTCACTGGAATTAGGTGGAGAGGTTTTAAGATATCAAATGCTTGAGTTTTCCCCCAGACCTCCTGAATTAAATAACTGAACAGGGTGTAGGAGAATAGTGGGTATAAATTCAGAGAAGGGAGAATAGTTGGGGGGAGAGAAGACCTGACATTTTACAAACTTTACAAAGCTCCCCAGGTGATCCCAGTGTAACTTTTCATACAACTAAGTAGAGTAATATTGGAGAATCACTGCTGTGGGCCAAGATGGGCACCACTGGACAAACATCTCTACCAGTAAAGGTGGCATATGAACCAAATGAGCTTTGAGTTTTGTCAAATTTTCAGCAGAAACTCACATCTTTTTCCCTCTCCACTGATGCCTACAAACTTTGGTTGAGAAATATTAGGCTAGATCTTGAGAGCAAGAGCGTACAATGCAGCTGAGAGGCTTCAAGGAGGGATAACCTGCATTGAGTTTTAAAGGAAAGACCTTTGCCAAATGCACAATAGAAAAACTCGCCAAGGAACAGGAAGAGCATGTATTCAAGAAAGTAAAACTGGATTTAGGTGATGCATTGAAGAACTGTTTAGAAGAGAGGATTCAAGCAGGGGAACACTGGGGTGGTGAAGAGGATCAGATTCCCTCTTTGGGTTCCACTGTGTTTTTATTATGAAAAAATGTGAACCCCGAGCCTAGGATTTTGTAAGTCTCAATTCAGTAAACTCTTTTACTTTTGTTCACTCGAGCTACATTCAAAAACGTTAGTGCCTTATTATTTTCATTATAATCCGCACATCAAGGATATATTCTTGGCTATGATTTTTTTTTCATATTTCTTCTTTAAAGAGAGTGGTTCTAGGTTCTTTAGTCAATCTTATTCAATCTTCATACTTAATAGACAAAAGCCAGGACTACAATGACCTGGTTGTTGATGACAAAGTCCTGGCGCACAAGATGCCTTTGTTCAGACTGCCAGAAAGAAAAAGTAAATTTCCAAGATGATTATCAGTGTTACTGAAGATTTAATAGCTGGGGCTTATGGAACTTGAACCAAATACCAATACTGCAGTTACCTGAGTGAATGATTCCTGGTAAGATCAGGCTGACGCTCCTGTAGAATTTCAAAGATGTTGGGTTGGCGCAGAAAAGCAACAATCTTGTCATTGTAAGCTGGAAAAAATCAGAAATTATAACAATACTTTAAAAAATCTATTAGGTTTATGCACATAAATCCAAACTTAAAAGTCTGGTATTTTTGGGTTAATGTTCCTTGTACTAAAAGTCATAGTTTGGGGCACTATAGATGCTTAAATTCCAATTTGTGTCTATTTGTTATATGACTATTGGACTTAGATCTAGTAGGTGTGGCTTAAGCACTAATTAAACTTATCCAATAAATCATATTTATTATCAAATTGCAGGATGAGATCACTAACAAGATTCTAGATATTGCTAGTTTTTAGCTACTGTTTACCAAAAGCCTCTAAGCAACTGTTAGAAATGGAAAAGTATCTTCTGATAAAGTATCAGCCATCCAGAGAGGTAAAGAGGCAGAATAAGAGTTGCCCAAATACAGTAGTGCTCTGAAAACTGAAAACATGGATAAAAGAAATTGAAGATGACACAAATGAATGGAAAGGTATACCATGCTCGTGAATTGGTAGTCTTAACACTTTTATATGTACATACTCAACACAGAACTCTACAGATTCAACAAAATGCCTATCAAAACACCAACATTTTTTACAGAACTAGAACAATCTTAAAATTTGTATAGAACCACAAAACACCCATAATAGCCAAAGCAATCTTGAGAAAGAACAACAAAGCTAGAGATATCACAATCCCAGACTTCAAACTAAATCACAAAGCTATGTAGTTAAAACAGTGCAGTATAGGCACAAAAATAGACATACGGATCAACAGGACAGAAAGCCCAGAAACATAGCCATGTTTACATGGTTACTTAATCTACAATAAAGGAGGCAAGAATGTACAATAGAGAAAAAACGGTCTCTTCAATGAATGGTGCTAGGAAAACTGGGCAGCTAACTGAAAAGGAATGAAACTGGCCCACTTTCTTACACTATATACAAAAGTAAACTAAAAATGGATTAAAGACCTAAATGTAAAACCTAAAACTATAAAACTCCTAAAAGAAAACATGGACACTAATTTTCTGGACATTGGTCTTAGCCACATTTTTCTGATATGTGTCCTCAGGAAGGAAAACAAATGCAAAAACAAACTATTGGGGCTACATCAAACTAAAAAGCTTTTGCACAGCAAAGAGAACATCAACAAAATGAAAAGACAGTATACTGAGCAGAAGAACATATTTGCAAATCGTATATCCAATAAGAGATTAATGTCTAAAATATATAAAGAACTCATTCATCTCAACAACAAAAATAAAATAATCCCATTGAAAAATGGGCAGATGACCTGAATAGACATTTTTCCAAGAAAGACATCAAGATAGCCAACAGACACTTAAAAAGATGCTCAACATCACTAATCATCAGAGAAATCCAAATCAAAACCACAGTGAGACATCACCTCACACCTGTTAGAATGGCTAGTGTCAAAAAGACAAGAAATAACAAGTGTTGGCAAAGATGTCGAGAAAAAGGAACCCTTCTTTACTCTTGGTGAGGATGTAAATTGGTGCAGCTATTATGAAAAACAGTATGGGGGATCCTCAAAAATTAAAAATAGATATATCACATAATCTAGTAATTCTACTACTATTTACCCAAAGAAAACAAAAAACATTTTAAAAAATGTACACACCCCTCTGTTCATTGCAGCATTATTTACAATAGCCAAGATAGGGAAGCAACATAAATGTCCATCAATAGATGGATAGAGATGTGATTCTGCATATAATTCTATATTTAATAGAATATTACCCTGCAATAAAAAAGAATGAAATGGTTTTTGTCCTCTACCAAAATGTAGAGGACAAACCATTCATTAATTTTATGTGGAAATAAATGCCATTAAGACACATGTAGGTATTTACCAAACCAACTATAGCAACAGCTACAGCACAACTGGCATTATCAACTACATATATAACATTGAAAGAAAATTGTGTCTTTGTCAAGTCTAGCTAATGTCCACAGAAATTTAAAAACAGTTCATTACAATTCATTAAGAGCTCTAACAATTAAATTTTTATCAAGAAAAATAATTTGTTTCCTTAAGATTATTCATCTTGATCATATCTGTTTCTAATCAGAAATATAGATGTATTTAAGCCACAGAACTAAATGTCTGGATTCTCAAACATCAGTGATCCTAGTTCGGGCAACACTCTTCTGTTCATTAATATGTCAAGGAATACGCCTTACTTAAACTAACAAATGATCAAACAAAAGAAATATAATGCTCTAAACATTTTCCAGTTCAAATTTCAGCTACATCATGCTGCCTATGTATATATATTTTAGTTAAATGTGAATAAAATTTAAAAAATACTATCTGTTCATAGAATCTCCCTGCAAGCTTGAAGTGTATCTAACAGTACATTTCATCATATATAAATAATGAAAACACTTAAACTTTTTTTAGAAAACGCTTTATAACTAAAATTTTGTCAGTGGGTTTTTACATTCCATCCATCATCAGAGACTAGATAACTTTTTGAGCAACTATTTTAAAAGGTTTTAAAATTCTCTGTGCAGTATTTAATATCCTACTAGTAAATGGCATAATAAAACAGGCTATTGGACTTAGATCCAAGATTTCTTCTTGTCCAGTGTTTGCCAAACTAGTTAAGTAATGCCATGGGCATTACTTTATATTTCATGTTAAAGTTTTCCTTAAAGAAGTGAAAATTTTAAGGTAAAAACAGACCAATGGACAGCTACTTGAATTGAAGATGAAGCAGGGAGCCCACACAGCCTCCTGCCATCTGTCTATTCCACCTGCCTGAGGGCTCCATGTGTGAAACTGATCTACTTCAACCTTATCATGTGACTAATAACTCAAGTTGTTCTTTAGGTCTATTTGCCCCAATTCATTTATTTTTATTTTACAATTTTGGAGTCTCTTCCTGCCTTATATTTGCTACAGATATCTAGCTCTCTACCAAAACCTTAAGAATGTGTCATCATTGCTTTCTTATTGTGAGGCTATTCTAGGTTCACATACTATTTAAGTTCGGTCCCAAGCATTAGATATATTCTAAGTATATGCTTGTCCATTGCTAATTTGAAATGACCACATAATATATTTGCCTTAATAGCTTATCTTTCTTTAAGCTCAGCTATCTAATATAATAGCTCTACAAAGAAAAGGTAGAGTAATATAAAAAATCTCATCCCACAGGATCTTATATGACATGAGTGCTTTGCGATTCAGTTTCTTAGGGATAACGAAACAGTTCTCAGTACAGGGCAAAGGGGCAGCCGACAGGCCACATGATTCACAGTGATATGAAAAGCCGAAGATAAAGTTTTCTAGAAAGCGATGACGTACCCACTGGAACCATGTCCTGGTACTGCGGCCTACTGACTGTATTGAACGTACTCGATGGCCTGGGAAGAACTGGTGGTCCTGTATGTCGAGAATCTTCTCCTACCTGCAATGAGAAGTATCATTTATGGTCTTCACCAAGACCCAGATGGTTTAAATCAGCACACCGAGCCTAGTTGTTCAAAATACCTGACAACGAGCATTAAGTGTCAACTGACCAGAAACGACGCCACCTGAGGAGCCAACACAGGGCTCCCAAAAGCTCTGCTTTAGTGCTGAACTGGGGGGACGGGTCGGGATGTCTGTGTCCTTGAGAGGGGCTGGGGCAGTGACTACCAGGTGGTACAGACGTAGTTCATACGTGTATAATCACTGGGGTCATAGAAGCTCAACAGCAGACTTGTTCACCAGGAATAACCTCTGCTTTGACAGAACCCAAACCTGCAACAATACATCGGAGAGGGAACCTCGGAAGCACCAGGACCCGGTTATTCCTTCTTCTGGCCAAGGCAGGTCCGGGAATTCCCTGCACAGAGGAGGCCACGCTGGCTCCGTGTGGGGTACTGAGGCGGTGTGTGAGCTCCTCAGAAGCGATCTCACATGCCTATTAGAGCACCCGGTACAACAGCTCTTTCTGGTTTGAACCTCCCACACCAGGGAGCTAATCGCAGCAGGTGTGAGAGAGCTAAATAGGGTTGCCCCAACCTGAATTATTTATTGTACCTATTACACATTTAGAAACCCGTACATACAACTCGATCAGCAAAAATGCCCTTGCACAGTCTTCTCAGCAAACTCTAGCGTTGCTTTAGCTTCCGTTTTAGCACTGCCGTCCCCATATTACAGAAGGCTTTTCAGACAACAGCAGAAAGGACGTATCAGACAGTAAGAGGGGGAAAAGGGTGAAATAACATAGTGGATTTAAAAATTGGTACTTTTAAAATAGAGCTACTCCCACTCATTCAAAATTCACCACCATTTTATCACATTGTATCTGTGAGGTGTTTGGTGAGGGTTTTTCTGAAGGCCCTAAAACTAAAAATACCATTCCCACTCCATGCTGCTTGCTTGTCCCTCAAGAATACTCTCCCTCACTCTTCACAGTGTAGTTCAAACAGCCCCTCCTCGGTGAACCCTTCCCTTCTGTTCAAGCTGACTTGAAATGCACCTGCTCTGAGCTCCCACAGCACCTGATACACATCGGAGAAGCAGCTGCCATTATTACCATTTCATAAAGTGTCTTCGTTCATGTTTTTATTCATTTGTATTACAGTTAGTTTCACATATTTGCTCCTTAGTAAGAACAAGGAACATGTGTTATTTGTGTCCTTCACACCAGCCACTCTGTCACTACCCTGCCAGTGTTTGGTAAGAATGACTGTTGGGTGGAAGATAAATCAACACTTGCACCACCTGTAGTATTTACTAAATGGGGATAAGAGAGTAGACAGAAAGGCTCCCATGTGTGACTAGAAGTTTCTCGCTCTGCTTCTCTTGAATTATTGGCTTTGAAGAATAAACTCAGTTACTCTCAGAGGAGACTCGATCCTTAACGACACCTTGTTTGTCAGCCACAGAACTTACCATTTTAATACATGAACATATTCTTTCCCTCCTGTCAGTATGTGGTTATGCATCATTATTTCCCAGAACAGACAAACATCTTCTCTTCAACACCTCACTTCCTCGAACCAGACCGGCCGACAGAGGACAAGGCCAGATAAGCGTGGGGAGCACTGCAGGCTACGCCACAAAGCACATTCCCGTCAATGGTCTGACCGGGCTGTGGCTGACTGCTGAGTCTTTACGGGGTTACCTCTGTTCTGTGGCTCGGTCTCCTTCAACACGAAGAGCTATCCTCACTTGAATACGAATGGGTACTTTAGGACCCCTCTACCACAACAGGCTATTACTAGACTATGAAAATAACTAGAGGGCGGAAGCAAAGGAATTGAAAGAAAAAAGGGGGTAGCTGTTAATCTGACACAGAGTCCCAACCCGACCCAGCAGCCAGCTCCAGACTGTGAAGTCAAGATAGGGCAAATGATTAAAGTGCACTGGCCTTGTGATAAAGCCAGGCAGGGCCCTGATGACGGTACTTATCACACACAAGGTCCAAAGGTGAGAGGTCTGTTCTGCTTTTAAGATGAACGCTGTCCGGATCGTCCAGTTCACCACTAATGGTTTCCATGGCAGCAAAGTAAAGATTTATTAACTACTCATAAAACACAAATATTTCTGTGCATACCTCATCCTGCAATAGACTCATATATCACTTTTATATGAGGCTCTCAAGTATCCTCTTCTACGTCTGCACTTAAAGTCAGCAAACACACAAGCGTGTAAGTCATGAGGGGAAATTCCAAGAGTAGAATTTTGATGAATCAAATCCAGTTCTTTATCACATTCATAATTTTTCTTACGAGAGGCTACAAAAATATCTGACCTACAGTATAATACTGAAAATATAACATGCACATAGACATGGAAAAGGCATGCTGGAAAAGAATCTTAATTTTTTTTGCTTGAGCAAAATGTATACCAAGCAATGATAAACATTCAAGGCATAAAGCCAGTATTAAAGAGAAAAAAAAAGTTGACTTAGAACATTCCTTTTATTTAAGCTACCAAGAAAAAAGAAAACAGGAAGTAATTATTTCGTTTTTCTTTTCTTTTCTTTTCTTTGGTTAGGCTATTGGAGAGCCCCCATGTGGTTACCACAGTCACTGCAAGCCAGCAAAGTTTAAGTGAGGTAGGGCTGTTCATAATTCCTAATTCTGCTCATTTTCTCTGGGCTCTTAGAGTTCATGAATCAACCCTCAGGTATATGGTGACTTTAAAGAATTAGTGAGGACACCACAACCCCATAGCATTGGCTGAAGATTTTCATTCAACCCAGCAACCCTCAGTTAAAAAATCACCCTGCATGTAATTGAAATTCAGCCCACTAAACGTTACATCTTGGGCCTTCTGCAGTTCATAGTCATGACAACTGGGGGTTCACACCCTTGTGGGACACGAGCCTCCCTCAAACTTTGTTATGATTCGGTACACTACCCGTCTGACGTATTTTTGTCCTACGAAGCTACCCTTAGGTATGCAAAAAGGTTTACCATCATCCTCTCTGGAACATTTTGTAACATTGAGAATTTTCTCTCACCATCTTCTGAATGTAAAAATATTCCCCACATTCTTCCATCTTTCCTCCTAATTTGTAAATGAGGCTCTGCATATTTCCAGAGAAACCCTGTGAACATTCCAACACTTTCCAGTCTCCAAATGATAATCTCTAAAGCAAACTAGGGAAACAAGACAAGGCAATACTAAAAAGCCGGCCCATTTCCACCACGACCGCATGGCATGGCCTCCGCGAAGCGCTTCCCCAGGCGGGGGGCGCGGGACTCACCTCGCCTGCGCTGTGGCTGCGTTGCCTCGTCAGGTGCTGTCGGTGGACCAGCGCGCTCGTGGGTCTACTGCTCTGCAGCGGGAGCCGGGGGTCGATAAAAGTGGTGGTGCGGGAGTTGTGGTCGACAAAAAAAGCCTAGGAAACAATCCCCTCAGTCAGTGTCAATTCGTGTCCTGCACTTGTCTTCACTCACCTATCACTGCACACGTTCCGGAAAAGACCGACTTTCGAGTAATGATCTTAGCTCCATTTTCTCATAATTTTAATCTTTGGGGAGCATTATTCCAGGTTTTAGGAAATACTCGAAGAGACAGTCATCAAAGATAGGATCTTAGAAAGGAGCCATGTGAAAGGATGGTTGGGTTTCTCTTAACTGGTGCTATTCAAGCTCTTACTGCTGTGGATGCTTATTACCAAGTTTTCATCAGCTGACACTTCAGTGTCATTGAGGTCTCCTACACGGTCAGCCCCCAGACACGTTCCCAGAGTAGTGTCTCCTCCATCTGTCCCATCGCAGCCTGATGACCCTCCTGTTATTTCAGGGCTTTCTCTTGCACATGTTAGGTAATAATTGTCTTCAGTTGTTCCACATCTCTACAACCTTATTCACTTAACCGGTACCTCCATACCGAATGTTCTCTCTAAATGCTTTGATTGCATCACTGCTCCAATCCAAAGCTTCCGCTGGATACTCACTATCTCAAAAAAAAACAAAAAAACAAAAAACAAAAAACAAAAAACAAAAAACCATTCTGACCCTTTGGCAGTTTTCCAAGATCTTAAAATCTCCTTCCCATTTGCCTTTCCAGTTTAATCGTTGCTTACACATTCCATACAAATTCTATCACCTACGATGACTTTGGGCAAGCCAAAAAGTTCTCTGAGCTGTAGATTTCTTATAAAAACACGTCTTCCTCATTCACAAAAACATCCCCCCCTCCCCCACCATACTGTGAAAAGAGGGAGGAATCATGTCTATGGTGTTTACTGCAGAATCCCCCGATGATGTGAAGTCATGAATGAGCATAAACCGTTTCCTTCCCTGCGGTAAGGACTATATATAATGCAGAAAAGCCTTTTAAAATTCTTTTTGTTTGTTTAATTTTGAAGCTCTACACCTGCTATTTATTGTTATCTTTAGGAGACAAAGGGTATAAGTCTTCAAAGTGAAATTCGCTCTAGGGAATAAGGAAGCCCATTATCTCAAGGACAATTAGAAAATGTGAGTTTTCCATGATCAGATAAAGTTTATTAGGTCATCAAGATAAAAGAGACTATTAGCAGAGTGGCGAGACACATTACCTACTAGTCAAGTGTCAGGGCACATGATATATGCCAATAACCTAAGCAAAAAAGAACTGACTTCTCAAACTAATGAAGCTCAGGTAACACAGTATCTTAAAGACTAGGAAGGAAAACACCTAGACAAATCCCAGGTTTAGATGGTATATTTATGTATATTAAAAAAAATCACCTTTCCATTATGAAACAAAGTATTTCTGTATATACTTAGGAAACAGGCAAAACAATTTGTAGGTAAGCTCCCAAATAGTAAAAAAAAAAAAAAAATTTGTAAGATAATACCTTTAAGCAGTAGATGCACTAGAAAACAAAGCAGAGAAATATACTGATTGAGAATCCTTGCCAGTCCGTCCATCCTTCCTTCCCTCCTATTTGTTTAATTTAATTTATTATTATTTTGTTATTATTATGTTCTCTTAGCCAGCATATAGTACTATATGCTGGCTAGTCCCTTCTTTCAATATCTGATTTCCAGATACAAAGACTGAATTAAATGGAAATTTTGTAGGACATGATGCCATCAGCCTCACATCCCTGGGTAATGCTCCCTTTTTCCTAACATGTCAGGTGGAACATCTATCTTCTCTGAGCTTATTAAAAAAAAAAAAAAAAAAAGAAACTCTAAAAAACAGAAAACACCAATGTTAAACTCTATATAGGCCTAAATTGGTAGATTCTGGTCCCAAATGTGACACTAGTTCCAGTTTGATTTGGACTTCTAATACACTTATACATCATTTCTGCCATACTATTCAAAATGTCATGCAATAGAAATTAATTTATTTTTACAAATGGGCATTTCAAAGTAATAGATATCAAAATCAGCCATATATCTTTATGAAATTAAGATTAAGTTTTTATTACTAAAACAATAATATAAGCTATGTTTTTTAAGGGAAAAATACAAAGAGTACTAAAATAGAATTGCCTATTTACTCTACCTAATTTCTTAGGAATGTTTTGAAGGGATAGGTAACCATTTAGAAGTAACAATGATGCACTTGTAATTACAAGGACAAATGGGTGTGTACATCTAGGTCAGCTGTGATTTACATGCACTGTCATAGTATAATTTGATGTTAAGAGGCTTGTCTAAAACCAATTCTTGAAAGAATGATACTGCAAATGCCTTGAGGGAAAGGACTCTTTCTTACCCACCCTGTTATCCCCGATAGCTTTTGGGAGTACATCTGAGGGAAAGATGGGGCCTTAGTAAATAATGAAACTTTCAAATTCTAATATCTTGTCTAAAGTACAGAGACTACTCACAACAAACTAATCAAATAATAAAAGTCACATTCTTTTACATAAGCATAGAAATACTTAAAGCTCTTTAAAAAATAAATGAGGGGTGTGTGTGTGTGTGTGTATGTTAAGTAAAAAGCATGGAGACTTAAAAACTCTAAAACCACAGATAGGATAGAAGTTTTTAAAATACCCCACTGTAGACATGAATTAATTACCAAGTTAAAACTTGAGAAGTGGGAGGCAAAGTAGTGGTTACATGGTTGGGATCCAAAAAAAGACAAGGCTGGTTCTGAGAGCTAGCTCCACCACTTACCAGTGACATAACCTTGAGCAAACTACTTAGCTCTTTTAAACCACAATTTCTTTTCTGTGAAATGGGGATAATAACACCAACATCAAAGGAAGATTAAATGAGATGGTTCTTATAAACTTTTTTAACATAGTACCTGTGACCTCTTAAATGTAACTATTATTAGAACTAATAATAAGTTCTAACGTCTAAGACGTTTTTCCCAGGATCACAATGCTTCTTGCTACATTTCATACACAAGGCTCAAAAAAATGGAGAACTAGGGAAACCAGATTTCCTGAGCTCTTCATAAGTGTATGTGGCCCAGACCAAGTTATGGTCAATGAGATGTGAACAGAGTGTCACATGATACTTCTGGAAAACCTCCTTACAAGGAGATTTTTACAAGGTCAAGCCCTCTCCTGTCCTTCATACTTTCTGCTCCCTGAGATAAAGAGGAAATTCATGGAGCTCCAGCAGCTATACAGAACCATAAGGATGAAAGAAAGCTGAGCAAAAATCAGCAGAGGCCAAGGCTCTTACACCTTAAAAGCCCCAGACTGTCTACCTCGGATTCCTTTATGTGAGTGAATAAAATCTTGTATGTTAAACTTTGCACGGGTCTGTCACAAGGCAGCCGGAACAAATCCTAACTGACACACTGAAGTCTCCGGGATGTGGAAGAAACATGGCCTTTCTAAAATTCAAAGCCTAGAAGAACACATAAACCAGCAACCACCATTATAAATAAAGATTTTCATTATTTGGTAAATAATGACATCTCATTGTTGTTCACCTTCAATATAGGTGGGTAACAGTTCTGATTTAAGTGAGATGTATAGTTGGGAACGAATAAAGCTGGGATTTGAACTTATCTATCTGACTCTAAAGCCCAATGAGTAGTACCTCTTTCCCCTCGGTCTCCTTCTCATGTATCTTTTTGTTTCCATTCTGCTTTCTGCTCCCTATCTTTTCCTTTTCATGTTCCTCCCACTCCCCTCATACCTTACATTGTAGGTGATTTTAGAAAGCATTTAAGTATTTATTGAATTAGGCTGGCAATAAGAGCCACTCACAGTGCTGGGCCTTATTACCGTTTCACCACTGAAAAGGCTGCGACTAATGCCATACAGCAAACTTTAATACTCTCCACAGTTAGCATTGCTGGCCAGATGCAGGCATGGCTATGGGTGGGGAATAGGTGCTATTTGTATCCCACAAGGGGTTCAATTTCAGAGTCAAATAGAATGTGCATATTGTTGATACATATTTTTTAAGTCTGCCAAGTACTTTGGGAGAAAGGTCTTGATTAAGACCTCTATCAAAATCCTATCACTAGAGCACTAACAGAATGTAGTGCAAAGAAACAATTACTTGGCATGCATTTTGCCTTTGCCCCACCCACTGTGTGACCATGAACAGTTTTCCTTGGTACTTTGCTTTATCCCCATAAAAGGGACCACTCAGGTCACAGTTGAGTTGTGAAAAATGTATCCTACTTTAAAGTAGAGAGAAAAGCATAGAAAAATTACTGTGCAAAATTTAGGTTTGCCATTTCTATTTGTGACACACAAACCAATTATGTCAGAAAAGTGGATCACTTTCCCACAGGATATCCTAAGTAGTTCAAGCCAGTAATGCAGTTGAACTAGTACTTTTTTTTTTAATGTGGGTCATTTTTTAATGTCACCATCTTAAATAACCTGCCTTTATTTATGGAAGCACTTAACACATATTAGTATATTCTGTGTGGGTAAACAGCATGTTGACAATGTAGACTATAGGGAAAAAAAATCAATTGTATCAAAAAATGGGTCTTTTTCAGATTAGCCATAGCAAAGCAAATTTTGACCAACATAGATTCCCTCCTGTTAAGCTTATTAAGGAAATTGACTCAAGCTTCACAGTGCTGGACCAACTAAGACTAACAACACAGTCAAAAACTGAAAGGAATGCAAATACACAAACTCAAATCTCATTTGAAAAACTTCTTTCCTTTCATTGCTTCAGGGCATGGTCAAGTCAGGAAATATGGGCTGGTTGGAGCCAAGTGGTATTTTAGTGAGGCCAAACAAAATATGCTTCTCTCTTTACACAATTCTTTTTTATTTTTTTAAGCTTCTATTATTTTAAGAAAAGAAAAAGCCGTCAGTATTTGAGAAGAAATACCAACCTCAGGCTCAACAAATCTAAGTCACAGAAGGTTGAAATTGTTTCCAGTTAACATTCTGCCAAATCAGGAATCCATATTAAAAGACCATGTAAACAAAATAAAACAAGCACTTGTAACTATGCTACACAAAGAAGATCAGATCTTCTATCTTCTTCCAAAGAGCTATGGAAAAAGCAGGCAGTTCAAGATGGTGGCACAGGAAGACCCTGAACTCACTTCCTCCCATAGACACAACAAATCTTCAGCTACATATGAAACAATTCCTTCTGAAAAGAACTTGAGAACTAGCTGAACAGCTACTCCACAACAAAGAATTCCACCCCCAGTGTAGCAACCACTGAGTGGGGGTTCACAATGGAACTCCTTGATGAGGTGTTTTTGCCTGACATCAGGTACCCCAGCCCTTGGAACCTGCACTGGAGAGACAAGCTCCCAAAACATCTGGCTTGGAAAACCAACAAGACATATCCAGAGGAACCATAGGGCTGTAGGGAACAGAGATTATGCTCTTAAAGGGCTTGTGTGCAGGCTCACTTGCCCTGGGATCCAGCACAAAAACAGCAGTTTGGAAAGAGCCTAGATCATATGTGAAGAAATTCATTTATTAATCTCAGAGCATCTGCCAGAGGGCAAAAGCCTGTTGGGACTTTCTCTAGGAAAGGAGGTACTCATGGATGCCATTTTTGCACTCTCACTTTGACTTGTTAGGGCCAACCCTCCACCCTCACCCTGCCTTATTCCCTCACACTGCTACTGCTACAGGCCAGAGGCAGCAGGTAAGCACCCCAACCCCCTCACTGCTTTTTTTGCAGGCCTGCCTCCTTTCCAGCTTCCCCCACAGCTCTCCAAAGCCAGTGGGTGTGGGCAGCCCACATAGGGGGTAGCCACTGAGTACTTGGCTCTGGTGACCAGGGGAGATTGCATTTCTGGGCCCCCTGGAGTCGAAACTAACAGAGAGGCAACTTGAAACACAATCAAGAACTAGGGCAAGTTTAAATAATAAGGTTAATTGCCCACACAGGGACACCCCTTTAAGACTGGGAGAGACAACTCTTTTGCCTAACACATGGAAACAGAGAGTCAAGCAAAATGAAGAAACAGAAAGAACGAGGTAAAATTCCAGAAAAACACCTTAAAGAAATGGAGATAAGTAATTTACCTGACAAAGAGTTCAAAGTAGGGTCAAAAGATGCTCACCGAACTTAGGAAAATGGATGAACATCGAGAAAACTTCAACAAAGAGACAGAAAATAAGAAAATGCCAAAGAGCAGTCACAGAGCTGAAGAATACAATAACCGAACAACAGCTGAATACAATAACTGATAATACATTCGAGGGGTTCAACAGCAGACTAGATGAGGCAGAAAAATCAGTGATTCAGAAGACAGGGTAGTGGGACTCACTCAAATGGAGCAGCAAAAAGAAAACAAAATGCTTATAAGTGAAGATAGCTTAAAAGACCTTTGGGACAACATCAAACAAAATAAGATTTGCATTTTAGGGGACACCAGAAGGAGAAAAGAAAAAGAAAGGGGCTGAAAACCCATTTGAAGAAATAATGGCTGAAAATTTCCCTAACTCAGGGAAGAAAGCAGACATCCCGACCCAGGAAGTACAGAGAATGCCAAACAAGAGAAACCCAAAAGACCCACACGAAGACAAATTATAATTTATATGTCAAAATTTAAAGAGGAGAACCTTAGAAGTAGCAAGAGAAAAGCAACATGCTACACAAAAGGGAACCCCCATAAGACAATCAGCAGATTTTTGAGGAGAAAACTTGCAGGTCAATAGGAAGTGATATGACGTATGTATAATGCTGAAAGGAAAAAGGCTGTTATATATGAGCCTTATTGTAACCACAAAGTAAAAACCTATAGTAGATATGCAAAAGATCATGAGAAAGGAATCTGAGCATTATACTATAGAAAACATTTACAGCACATAGAAGAAAGAAGAAAATGGTAGGAACAGAAAGGAACTAAAAAAAGCCAGAAAATAAACAAAATGGCAATAAGTACATATCTACCAATAATTACTTTAAATGTAAATGGACTAAATTCTCTAATCAGAAGACACAGAATGACCGAATGGATAAAAACATAAGACCTATCTATATGTTATCTACAAAGGACTCACCTTAGATATAAGGGCACACACAGACTGAAAGTGAAGAGATGAAAAAAGATACAAACAAACCAAAAGAAAGCTGAAGTAGCTATATTTACATTAAACAAAACAGACTTCAAAACAAAAATTGTAATAAAAAACAAAGATGGACATTACATAATGACAGAGGGGTCAATCCAAGAAGATATAACATTTGTAAATATCAACATAGGTGTACCTAAAACAAATATTAATAGACCTAAAGGGAGAAACTGACAGCAATACAGTACTACTAGGAGGCTTTAATACCTGAGTTACATCAATGGGTAGATCATCCAGAAAGAAAATTGATAAGGAAATATTGGCCTTATATGACACAATAGACAAGATGAACATAACAGATGCGCATATAAAATTCTATCCCAAAGTAGCAAAATACACAGTCTTCTCAAGTGCACAAGGAATATTCTCCAGGCTAGATCATATGTTAGGCCACAAAATAATTTTCAATAAATTTAAGAAGACTGAATCATATCAAGCATCAATAGTATGAAGCTAGATGTCAATTACAACAAAAATGGGAAAATCACAAATATGTGGAGATTAAACAACATGCTACTTAACAACCAATGGGTCAATGAAGAAATCAAAGGGAAAATTTAAAAATGTCTCTAGACAAATGAAACCAGAAATAGAACATACAAAAATCTATGAGGGCAGCAAAACCAGTTCTAACAGTGAAGTTTATAGCAATATAGGCCTACCCCGTGACACAAGAAAAAACTTAAATAAGCTATATATATATATAGATAGATAGATACAGATAGAGAGATAGATAGATAGATATAGATAGATATAAATATAGATATATATACCTGAAAGAACCAGAAAAAGAACCAACTTCAAAGTTAATAGAAGGAAGCAAAAAATAGGGATAAGAGAGGAGGACATCAATTAAATAGAGACTAAAAACAATAGAAAAGATCAATGAAACTAAGAGCTGGTTCTTTGAAAAGATAAACAAAACTGACGAACTGTTAGGTAGATAGACTAGGAAAAAAAGGGAGAGGGCTCAAGTAAATTAAATCAGAAATGAAAGAGAAGAAATTACAACTACTACCAAAGAACTACAAAAGAATTATGAGAGATAATTATACACCAACAAATAGGAAAAAACAAAAAGGAAAACCTTGGAGAAATGGATAGATTCTTAGAAAAATACAATTTTCTAAGACTGAATCATGAAGAAATAGAAAATAGGACTGGACTGATTATTGGTAATGATATTGAATCAATTATCAAAAAACTTCCAACAAACAAGAATCTAAGACCACATGGCTTCACCAGTAAATTCTTCCAAAACATTTAAATAATATTTAATGCTATTCTTTTCAAACTTATCCAAAAAATTGAAAGAAGGGAATACTTACCAAATTCATTTTGTGAGGCCAGCATTACCCAATACCCAAACCAGATAAAAATACCACACAAAGAAAGAAAGTTACAGACCACTATCCCTGATGTACACAGATGTAAAAATCAACAATATATTAGCAAACCAAATTCAACAATACATCAAAAGAATCATATACCATGATCAAGGGAAATTTATTCCAAGGATGCGAGAATGGTTGAAAATCTGCAAAATCAATGTGATATACCACCATAACAGAATGAAGTATAAAAATCCACGTGATCTAGCAGTTCCACTTCTGACTATCTATCCAACAAAAATGAAAACACTAATTCAAAAAGATATATGCATCCCCATGATCATTGTACCATTATTTACAATAGCCAAATATGGAAACAACCTACTTGTCCACTGATGGACAAACACACAAAGAAGATGTGGCATAGATTATACAGTGGAATACTATTCAGCCAGAAGAAAAGAAGGAAATCTCGCTATTTGTGGCAACATGAATGGACCTTGAAGGTATTATGTTAAGTGAAATAAGTCAGATAGAGAAAGATAAATACTGTGTGATTTCACTTATACATGGAATAAAAAACAAATAAAACAAAATGTATAGATAACAGAATAGATTAGTGGTTGCTAGAGCAGGCATAAAGGATGTAAAATAGGTGAAGGAGTTCAAGAGTTACAAATTTTCAGTTATAAAATATGCATCATGGGATAAAATGTACAGCATGATGACTACAGACAATTATGTTGTATTACAGATTTGACAGTTGTTAAGAAAATAAATCTTAAAAGTTCTCATCACCAAAAAATGTCTGTAACTTTGGTGATAGATGGTAACTACACTTACTATGGTGATCATTCTGTAATGTATACAAAGGTGAATCATTACATTGTATACCTGAAACTAACACAATGTTGTATGTCAATTACACTTCAATTTAAAAGAAAGGAGAGCTATGGAAACAAAAGAAGAACAATTTATAAGTTAGAAGCACTGCATATTGAATCTGTTCTTCTGGCTTCTCTACAAAGTCTTAGAAATGCTTAAGAAAAAAAAAAAAAGAATATTTGCTCGCACAGTCTCTCCATTCCAAAGTATGTATCACTTCTCAGCTCCTGGCTCCCTCCCTAGTACTTCTCCAATTATTAGGAATAAACACATTATTATTTTCTCTATATTATATCCCCACAGAACCCTTAGTGATTGAAGAAATGAAAAGGCTAAATGATACAGTTTATTATAAGTAAAAAATAGTCATGCTAATGTTTTCCACCACTTCGTTCAATTGGAGGGAGTGATCCCAAACATTCCATGACATCTGTATCAGTCACAAAAAAGTTAAAGCAGGTTATATTGTTAGACTACTATGATCAGAGACTTAAAGCTTCGAGGAGACAAAACAGGAGTACATGGTGTTCAGGCTAGAGTTCTGGAAACAGCTGGTCAGTTAGCAGATGTGGGTAAGTCCAATATTCCCAACACTTTAAATATAAAATGTGAGCAAAAAGATATTTTATATGTTGGGAGTGGTAGTATTTAGGTGTTGGAAATATAGTAGAAGACTCAGTGATATGCTGGGGATGGTGTCTATCAGCTCGCAAAAGCTGATTGTGAGATTTTAAGGGAATATGCTGACAGCCTGAAATGGGCTATGGTGGGAGAATTCACCCCATGGAAAGTGGCAAATGCTACAATCAGCCTCCCTCCACGCTTCCCCTTGAGAGCCGGGTTTTTTTTTTTGTTTTTTTTTTTTTTTTTAATTTACAATAGAAGACTGAGGATGGTGTTATCCAAATCAGCCCATTTTAGGTAAAGCAGAAAGTCACTGCCATGAAATTTTAAAATAGCATATTATATTTCATAAAAAAGATCCAGTACAGATCGCGAAGACAACTATTTAAAAATAAGAGACAAAGGCCATCTCCATATTTGGGTAGTTCCTTCAAGATTCCATGAGTCTAGCATGTTACTCAGAAATACACTCCCCAAACCAATCTTTGCTCTCTTCTCTCAAAAAGATGCGCTGTCCCAGTCCCAGAAGTAGTCTTTCCTGTTGCATCCTACGTGTACTGACGTGAGTTAGTATTTAATCTAACACCTTTTTACCCTGTTAAAAATCAGAAAGAGATTATTGAAAATCCACATGCTATTTACAGGTTTAGAATTTAATTCCATCTCCACCTGGATTGCTGCATGACTTCAGCTTATTAAAACAAGCAGCCACTGCAAAGAGATACTGTTTCAAAGCAATTAAAGAGATGTGTCACAAAACTAACAAATGTAACAAGTGTAGAGCTTATCTTAAGATATTTTAGGGATTCACTTGAGACTTCCAAATACTAAGTTGCATTTTACTCATTGAAATGAACCTGACCCCATAAATTGTAGCTATCAGCTTCATGTGGGATACAACCAAAATCTGTCATCACTGGGTCAACTTCTGCAGCCACATCAGCTATTACGGTCTTGTAAAATGAGAATCCTTCAGTAGGCTCACACTGTGATAAATTTCACTACAAAAATACTTGTTCTCTTCTCAAAATCAATCCTCATAACCATAACTGCTACTTGCCATGGTCATCTAAGTTGGGTATTTGGACCATTCTGCTATTCAAACCCCCAACCTGATATCCAAAGTCACAAAACTCTATGGTTACCAAGTTTGGATATAGAAATGGATGTCGATTTAGATAGGAGATAGATCATAAGATTTTTGTAGGGAAAAACACAAGAAACTATGGGAGAAGATATTTCACTTTAAATAAAAAGATGATTCACATTTTTATTTTTAAAAATGAAGTTATGATATTATTTCTTTTATAGTTTCAAGTTTCTTAGTACAATTTAGTCCCATGTAGAATGAGCCGGGAAAACCCCTGTGTTATACTGCTTGAGAGTACAAAACAAAGAGGCAAGGGGGGAAAAGAGTTATTTCATATTGAACATCTGGAAGGAGGAGCAAAAACTAACATTCTTTTCTAAAAATTAAACCAAATGATAAGCTCACTTAAGAAATAATAAGCTTTATAGTATTTTTCTAATTATCCATGCCATTTTGCATCATTCTCTCTGTTACCCTTAACCCTCTGCAATAGAGTTTCTACTGGTAATATTCTATTGACATGAGTCTCTGATGGTTCATTTCATATGTCAGTTCTACTGGGCCACCAGGTACCCAGACATTTGGCCAGACATTGCGGCTGTATCTGTGAGTATGTTTCTGGATGATTGACATTTGAATCAGTAGACAGAGTAAAGCAGATGGTCCTCCCTAATGTGGTCAGGCCTCATCCAATCAACGGAATAGCTCCTTAGAACAAAAAAGGTGAGAAGAGGTAAATCCATCTGCCTAACTGAATTGGGATATTGGTGTTTTCTGGCTTTCAGAGTCAGACTGAAACATAAGCTCTTCTTGGGTCTTGAGCCTGCGGGGCTTTGGATTGGAACTTACACCATTAGCTCTCATGTGTGTTTCTCTCTCTCTCTCTCTCTCTCTCTCTCTCACACACACACACACACACACACACACACACACACACACACAGAAAACTTAGCTTATATAGAGTCTCTTAAAATTTGCCCATTACTTCTTCATAGGAATCAAACACACCTGCCTGGTGTATTCCTATCTCCATGACTTCATTTTCAGTGTTTTTCCTCCCCATCCCCTATCTTCTCTTCTCTACTATCTCTTTTTATCAAAATCGTACTCATTAGTCAAGGTTCTGTTGTAATGCGACTTTTGCTAGGAAACTTCCCAGGTATCCCACACCAGAATGAGGTCGTCCTACGCCGAACCACTGCAGACGCTATTCTAGAGCACACTGTGTGTTCTTTTATAGTCCAAATGAGAAGCATTGGGGGTAAACAGTCTGAGGGAGGAATGTCTAGTGGCTTTACACAGGAAGTGTGCAATTCTGTGCAAAGGGATCTGATTTCAGTTCCAGTTCTACTTATCTCACTGAGAAATGTTTTTCAACCTTACTTTCATGACCACGGCTGATGGAGGATGTAAGCACCATAGTACAGGCAACTGATCCGGCAAGAGAACAAATCCACCAGATGACTGCAATAACCATGGTAGAAAAATAGATGGCTCCGGGTTCTTGCAGTTTTAAGGCGAGAGCAAACACCTGAGGGCAGACTACCCTTCAGTGTCATGAACAACATGGACAACAAAGAACAACAGCAAAATGATCCCCATTTTGAAGAAACCATTCTTTAACTGCGGTTAAAGGAGATCAGCAGCACGTTAAGGGGAGGAATGGGACATGGACTAATTCTACAGTATATCTTTTATAAAGCCATTGCATGCTTCCTATTAAAGATATGGCCATTAACAGCAAATCTTTATCCTTTTCATAAAATTCTAAATTGATGAAACTCTTAGTTATTGTACTAGACAGACCTGTGCTTTAACCTAACCATTCAAATCAAGATTTTGGCAAGGTGGGCAGCAATAACCAGGTAGCAGCACTCCTGGCGAAAAATAAAGTAAAATGGGTAATTCTATTGTAGGTATCTGTATATTCCATATCTTTGTTTTCTCCAAATTAAATCACAAATCTATAGAGGTTTGTAATCATGCAGCTTTTATCTTCTATACCGTAAGTTGAGGAATATTAAATCAATGACTGATTATTATAATCTTAAATGTTTTTCTTCCATTTGTAATCCCACCATTATCTAAATTGATGCTAACCTGAGCTCCGGGAGCTGGAAAGGTCAAGTTACTAACCCTCACTTCAGAGAAAACTGAGGTTCACAGAGGTCAGACTGGATCTGGAGGATCCAGAAATCCTGACCCCACTGTAGCATAATTTTCTCAAATCCTTCAAATTAACAATGGGAAGAAAGAAAGAGAGAAAGTAAGAGTGAAAGAGAAAGAGGAAGGAAGGAAGGAAGGAAGGGGAGAGAGGAAAAAGAAGGGAAGAAAGAAGGCAAGGAAGGAAGAGGGGGAGGGAAAGGGAAATAAAGAGAGAAAGGAAGAAAGAGGGAAATGTTCCTAGGTCAAATAAATTTGGTTTTCCTTCTTAAAGTGCATATTTGTCTTCCAGATATATTACCCCCATGAGTACCCCTAATGATCAAACCTAGTCAAGAACTAGAAGCATTTTAAATAAGTCACACTTTAATACTACTGATGCATATTTCTTGTAAAAATATAAAACATTTATATTAACATTGTATCCAGATCCTAAATTATCTTTGCTTTTCACACTCCTGAGAGTGTACAAAAATTTTAAACTTATTACAATAAGAAGCAAGCAGAACTTTTTTTTGTACCGGCCCACTTTCTTTGCTTATGTTTCATTTCAAAATGAGTCAAGTCAAAAGGTGTCCTATATGTTAGGTGAAAATTCTAGGCCTTAAGTCCAACAAATAAACACAGAGGTTGGTCACAGTTTCATAAGGACGATCCTGCATAAAACTTGGCTTAGTTGTGAATCCCACCATTACAGAATCAAAAGAATTAAGGAAATCGAGTAATGGAACAAAATACTGATTAAAATAACTATAGAATTTTGAACAAGAGACCCTTCCAAATGTAATTAGCAGAAAGAAGTACATTACATATTTGATGTCAAATCCAGTCTCAAACCATATCATCTAAACTTCAAAACTGAACAATCAATGATTTATAGAACCCATGAGCTAAAAAGGAAATCTTGGCCTGTCTCTAACCTATTAATTTTTAAAATAGCTTTACATATATTATGAAATATAATTCAGATACATACAATTAATTCATCCATTTGAAGTGTATTACTCACTGTTTCTTAGTATATATACTTGGGTGTACAACCATCACCATAATCTTAGAACATTTTCTCCCCACAAAAGAAACCCCAAATACCCATTAGCATTTGCTCCCCATCCCACCTCCAACCCAAGGAAACAAACCACCAATCCACTCTCTATCACTATAGATTTGCCTATTGTGATCATTTCATACAAACAGAATCATACAGTATGTGATCTTTTGTGATTAGTTTCTTTCATTTAGCAAACATTTTCAAGGTTCATCCATGTTGAATCAGTCCTTCATTCCTTTGTATTGCAAATAATATTCCATTGTATGGACCTAGCACATGTGTTTATCCATTTATCAGTTGATGGACATTTGGGTTGTTTCTACCCTTTGACTATTACAAATAATGCTTCTATGAAACATTTGTGTGCAACTTTTTTTTTTTTAAGATTTATTTATTTGGACACAGAGAGACATAGTGAGAGAGGGAACATAAGCAGGGGGAGTGGGAGAGGGAGAAGCAGGCTTCCCGTGGAGCAGGAAGCGCTATGTGGGGCTGGATCCTGAGACGCTGGGATCATGACCTGAGCTGAAGGCAGTCACCCAACAGCTGAGCCATCCAGGCGCCCCTATGTGCAAGTTTTGAGAGGAAGTGTATTTTCTTTTCTCTGGGTATATACATAGTTGTGGAATTACTGGATTGTGCGGCAACTCTGCACAACAATTCTTTAGAAATTGTCAAATTGTTTTCCAACGCGGCTCTATGTATCTACCAGCAATGTAAGAGGGTTCCAATTCTCTACAACCTTGCCAACATTTATTATTTTCTAGATTTTTTTTATGGCCAATGAAATGGGTCTATAGTGGTTTCATTGTAGTTTTGATTTTCACTTTCCTAACAACTAATGATATCAATGAAAAAGAATAGTCTTCAACAAATGGTGCAAAGACCTGGATGTCCACAGGCAAAGAAATGAAAATGGGTCCTCTACTGTACGCCATACAAAAAAAAAAAAAAAAAACAACTCAAAATGGATCCTAGATCTAAATGTAAGAGCTAAAACTGTAAAACTCTTAGAAGAAAACACAGGAGCTGATTGTTGTGATCTGAGGTTAGGTAATGTTTTCTTAGATATGACACCAAAGGCATAAAGCAACAACAACAAAAAATACAAATAAATGGCTATATCAAAATTGAAATTTTGCACTGTAAACAATACTATCAAGACAACTCATAGAACAGGAAAAAATATTTGCAAAGCATATATCTTATAAGGCACTAGTATTCAAAATATATGGTTCAAAGAACTCTCAGAATTCAGTAATACAAAGACAAATAATCCAATTAAAAAATAGGCAAAGAATTTGAATACAGGTTTTTCCAAAGAAGATACACAAATAGCCAGTGAGCACAGGAAAAGATGATCAACCCAGTCATATGCAGAGGTAAGGAAACTCAGATCCAGGAAATCTAAACGACATATTTCAAGCTAGTCAGGTGGTTAGTGGCCAGTGAGGGCTAGACTAATCTTGTACAGAAAAACCATTACAGGCCTTGGATATAGAAAGACATGGTTTGTATCCAAGAGTTTACTTGCACACTTAATCTCTTTGAGCCTGTTTCTTCATCTATAGTAAAACCCATTCCACAGGGTTATTGTGAAAGTTAAATGTCCTAATATAATACCCCTCACCTAGAGCTTGGCATCTAATCAGCCATTATTATTATTATATTTCAATATTCTATGTACCCATAGCATAAGACCTCTATGGTATTTAAGCATGAAGCCATGTATATGTGTCTCTGGGGGTGTGTCCTCTGCTAGATCACCTGGGGTCTAATCAAGACATACATTATGTCTCAGTCTTGAAGAATACTAGTAACCCCAGCATCTGGCCTGGGACAGTTCCTCCATAGGCTGACAAAGACGATCCCTCCCAGTAGAAAACAGTGGTCAAGTCACACTGACAATGTTCGAATCCCGGATTCCTCACTTGCTTGCACACATTATTTAACAGCTCTAAATTTCAGTAAAGTGTGGATAATTATAATAATACCCACCTCATAAATTGCCAGGAAGTGTAGATAAGATAATCCATGGGCAAGTACCTTGGACAGTGCCTTGCATACGGTATGAGGTTTAAAACTGCAGGTGTCATCATTACCTTATCTAGAAAGCCTGATACTGTTCTTATTCTTTAATTAATAGTTAACTAGAAATATTTTATTTCTATTCTTTTATGTGAGCCATGGACCTAGTTCACCCTAGAAATTCTAAAAAGAGCATACCAGATCTAGAATTCTGTGAAATTTCACCCAATTTATTTATTTTTTTTTTAAATATTTATTTATTTTACAGAGAGAGGGAGATCACAAGTAGACAGAGAGGCAGGCAGAGAGAGAGAGGGGGAAGCAGGCTCCCTGCTGAGCAGAGAGCCCGACGTGGGGCTCGATCCCAGGACCCTGAGACCATGACCTGAGCCGAAGGCAGAGGCTCAACCCACTGAGCCACCCATGCGCCCCAATTTCACCCAATTTAAATCCCTGGCCTTAAGTAATTAGAAAATAAGTCTCCCCCAAAATTAATGACTGTCAAAGTGCAATACAATCTCCATCACCTTGTTTAAACATATTGTGAAAGATCCAAGGCAACATATGCATTAAGGGACGTCAAATGGAGCAAATCTAGGAGCTTTTTCTGGTGAAAGCATAGGAGGAGGAAAGAGTGGGGAGGGAGTCTTCATCGGTCCAAAGCAGAGATTACTAATAACTGGGAAACTACAGGTGACAAGTTTCCTTCATATATCAAACTTGTTTTGAGAACCTGGCACGTGAAAGGCACTGGAGTAGAAGAGGGGGTAATTAAAAATAAATAAAAGAATTCTCAAAATGGGGATCATCTGCTTGGGAAGATAAAACATGCTAATGACTACTGCATGAGACAGATGTGGATAGATGTCATGAGAACAACACAAGGGAAAATTATGAGGGGATTCACGGGAGGACTGATTACTTCTACCCAGATTGCTAACAGCAACTCACACTACATGCTGCCCTTCAATGATGCATCTGAAAGCCCTCACCCTCCTTGACAGTGGTAGGAAATCCTACCATGGGCTCCCATGGCACCTTCTACTACCTTCGTTAGATCATTAGACATCCATCCACCCTACTCACTGGTGAAAGGCTGGATGAGACCAGAGACTCTAGACCTGGACTGCCTGGGTTCAAATCCAATTCCATCACTTTCTAATTGTGGGACCTTGGTCAATTCACTCAACCATGCTCTGCCTTTGTTTCCATCCCTTTAAAATGTGGATTAAAAATAGCAGGTATCTGCAAGGCTGCTGTGAGCATGAAAGGAACTAATCTAAGTGTTTATCTACCAAACAGTCAATGCTACACACTACCTAATGTCACAGGGAGTGTTAGCTTTTATCAATATCACCGTGGCATGCACATCTGAGGCATTCAGAAGTATGTGGAAGTGTGCTGAATGACGAAATAAATGAAAACAGGAAAGGAAAAAGGCTGTCCTTGAGAAGACCAGATTGCATAAGTCTGAAGAGCTAAATTTGAGAATATTCCCCTTGAGAAGCATTTCCTTTCACGAAACTAAGGACTTGGATATCTTATTCTGTGTCAATTCTAAAAATCAGTCATCACTGTGGGAAAATAACTTTGCAGTATTTAATAGCTTTTGATGTTATATTAAGTGGGGAAAAAGTTTACACCCTTTAAATGTTCTGGAAATGAAGCAATTCGTTTAAAAGGGGGGCTAACATGTCAAGACTGGAAGAAAACCTATCAACCTTGGAGGATAAGAACAATGATTTCCAAACGGCAGTCGAAAGCAGCGCAGCCCAGGAAAGACCAGGGCAATGCTCCTTTAAACTGTTTTAGTTCCCCGGAAGCCAGACATTTGCAAAGGAAGGATAGAGGTGGGGGAATCACAGGGAGATGTACCTGCTTCAGTTAAGACGTCCAGCTTAGCTAAAAACCTTATTCAAGTCCTAATGCACAAAGTAAAGAGATTAGACTAATGTAATAAGCTTTCAAGAGTCCGATAATCCGCTCTGCCCACAAGGCTGGGAGTCCTTCTCTATCTTTCATGCCAAACAGCACCTGTAGCCAAAGCTACAGGCTGAGCCTGGGTGGCTCAGTCATTAAGCATCTGCCTTATGCTCAGGTTATGATCCCAGAGTCCTGGGATTGAGCCTGGCATCATGCTCTCTGCTCAGCAGGAAGCCTGCTTTTCCCTCTCCCACTCCCGCTGCTTGTGTTCCCTCTCTCGCTGTCTCTCTCTGTCAAATAAATACATAAACTCTTTTTTAAAAACAACACAAAACAAAACAAATGCAAAGCTACCAGCAGGCTATGAGGTCAACTACCCACCAGCCCACGCTCAAGGTTCTTTACAATACCTACAACTTTAGGCACTGAAACCCCCAAATAAGTCTGAAAGCCTCAGCAAGTAAAATGGACAGTTGTGTTGCACACATAGCGGAGATATGTTTACCTCAGCTTAACTATGAAAACTTTTACAAAGGCTATCAGATAGAACTTGTTCCTAGGAATACATTGTAACTCTTCTTAAATAGTGTCCTAAACAGAACTAAAACTTTTCTCAAGGTCCAGGATTATTAAGAAGCAGCTCTCTCCTGCAGTGGGTCTGGCACATTATTACTGGCAGGAAGGGACTGCCCCATAAGGTAAACACAAGGTCCTGATCGCCTTTAGTGAAGGGTACACGTGACTTAGCAAGTTAAGTCTCAGAGCAAAAATGTATGGCAGCATTATCTCAAGTTGGGCTTTCCCTAGACCCATGGCTCTCTAATGAGCATAACTCCCTAGGGCACAGGTAAAACCTTGTCAGAGCTGAGAAGAGAGCTGAATTCCTGGTATGGTACTGCTCTTTTATACCCAGGTGTAATACCATCAGTACTTCCCAAAGTCTCAAACCATCTACTTCCATTCAGTAGAACGTTTACAAACATTGGGTTCTCAGGTTGCTGAACCAAACTTAGCACCAGCAGTGTGACATAATTCTCTGGAGAAGAAAGTTCCAGAAGTGCTAGATGGTCCTGCCTCCCCCTTCTGAGTGTCTTGGAAAGGCTTCCCTGCCAGGGACATAAACACAAATCCATTCTCTTTCATCTATACTACACTTCATGCTTGAGACCTCTAATCTTCTCTGGGCTAGGAATTATAGGTTGTTTAAAGAAATTTACAGAAATCAAGTCAATAGTTTCATTGAGAGTCTGAGAGCTCCTCCCATGCGTTAAAGTACATGCTCTTTAAAACATCTATTTGGGCTGGCTATAGGTTCTCAGATAAGATTGCTGGAAGCTGAGCTCAAGATGAGTAAGACGCTACTGTGGTATTGTTGCCAGAGGTCACCTTGGGGGAGAATGGCATTTATTGAGTATTTTAACATTTCACTTGCTTTGAAAGCTCTTTCCCTTATATGTTTATGCCTCACTCTGTTCAGGTCTCTGTTCACATCTAACTTTACCGGGGAGGCATTCCCCGGCCACTCCGTACAAATAATTCTGTACTCCTGTCTTTCTCTAATCCCCATCCCCTGGTTTTTTTAAATCACAGCATCAGTTAGCATCTGGCATGCTATTTGTCTATTTTCTGTCTCTATCCATGAGCATGGCAGTCCTATGAAGTAGATGACTTATCTGTTTTGCACAGGTGCTCTATAAATATTTGTTGAACGAATGAGTGAAGCGTGATTAAATACTTTAAATATCATATCATTTTAATCGCCTCCATCCTCCAAGTCATGCATTTCCGTCTTCTTAGGGCTAGGGGAACTGAATCTGGTTGTGCACTATACAGAGAGCAGGCCCTGCTTGGGAGCGTGGACCGTGAACCAGGATGCCTGGGTTGGAGCGCAGCTCAGTCACTGCCCCTCTCTGGGACCTTGGGCAAGCCACCACACCATTCTTGACCTGAGGCTCCTTGTCTGTAAATGGCATTAATAACAGCAGCATTGCCTCACAGAGCTCTAGTGAGGAACTTATATGTATAAGGACCTTAAACAGTTCATGGCCCAGAGTAGGCACTAAACCAGAGTATTTAAAAACATAAAATCTTAGCTGAGAAACATCCTATAAAAATTACTAACTTTCTCATTCTGATTTCTTATCCATGACCACATCCTGACTATAACCTGGCTTTCTGGGGCCCCTGGCTATGAAGGAAGTGCGGACACGGTTCCTCTGGCCTGTATGACACTGATACGTATTTCTCATCATACGTGAATTAATCTGTGAGTCTTGTTTAATAGGCTAACAAAATCAGGGTTCTGAAACAACACCGAGGCCGCAGTGTAGCTGAGCAGTTGCTTACTGTCCTCCTAGCCACTTTCCCCAAACAATACTACAACTGTTCGATCAACTACCCATAACACAACCTGCATAACTAACGAGGAGGAAGTGTCCTGGCTGAAGAAATCTTTTCTCTAAACGGCAGAAAGTGGGGAGAGATCATAGGCAGAAGAATATCAAGGCAAAAGGGAGTATTTCGCCAAACAAATGCCCTTGCGCCTGTCCACTCCAGACACTGTTTCAGAACAGCATAGTAACTGTCTGTAGAGACAACCTGCCTGTCCAGGTTTCCCCTGAACCTGGACATGGAAGGTCTCACCGCACAGAGGCCTTTCCCCTCCCGTGAATGGCTGAGCCAAGGCCAACGCCGCGGGCAGCCCGCTGTCCTTTAGCAGCTTCCCCAGGCGACTCCCTCACGTTACCTTGCCCTGATGGTCGTGTTTCATCTCCCAGCCCCTTGGAAGCTCCAGCTGTTTGTTGGCGAACATGTTGAGGAATCCCACGAGATCGCGGTTATGCTGGTAGCGCTCAAAGTGGTGGGTGTCCCGCCGGACTTTGGTGATCATGTGCTTCAAACACGTGTTGTTTGTAAACATGCGGTAGGCACTCTGGGGGACAGAAAGGAGAACCGTGTCAACCCGCTTGGACCTGCAACAGCAACGTGCTCTCCACGCGACATCAGGTGTATGTAGTCATCCAGTAGGCATAGAAGCTTCCATACAGCTCTAGACTCACACGTGGAAACAGCAGGCTGAGCACAGTATTTTGATCAAAATAACACAGCAAGACGACAGAAAGTAAGGGGTCCTCATGGATGATGTCTAGTTTCCTAAAGAACAAGAATGCTTACTGTAGAATCTCATTCCACAGAGGATGTCACGTCCTAAAGTTGGTCTTAGGCAAAAACCTCACAGTCATAGTCACACCAGGTCAAATACAAATATACCATCTCACGGGGAACCCCAACATAGCCAGTTTTCCCTCCAGCACTGGAAGAGATCCCTGGTCTTTGGGTGAGTGCCAGGGAAGCAGCTGTCATGCATTTAGCAGCTAAGTTGCACAGGAAAAGTGCTTGGCCATATATCTGAATATCAGAGTATTTGCAATGGGTTGAGTTGCTCTCCCTGAGAGTCAAATTCAACTGAGACCACACAGATAAAGGTTTTTCATCTCACACCTTCTTCCAGGCATAATCTCAATGAGTGGAATGGCAGGCAGAAGTGCTGGGGCTGTATACATGATTTTTTTCTTGCTTTTTTTTGGTGTGTGTGTGTGTGTGTGTGTGTGTGTGTGTGTGTATTTGTGTATATGTATATATGCGTGTGTGTATATTGAATTTATACAGTTGAAATGCACATTTAATAAAATCCCACTATACAACCACACAAAACAGTGACTATCTTGTGAAAAATGTTATAGTCTTCATCTCTATGATACTTAAACAAGATTCCAGAAATTAGCCATAAACCATGGGCTATCCACATATAAGTCAGTCAACAAATGTCCATTGTGTAATATTACATGTTAAGAAGTAGAAAAGGAGTAACTGTATGGAACTATTTCCTTGCATTATCAGAAAGAATATGACAGTCATGAAATTGATATGGTTGTGAAGGATCTATTCCGGAATTCTATTCTTCTCAGATAGATTAAATGGATTCTTCTTACCTTTAGCATCCCAGTGCCACTAGACTGAGTCTGGAGGCCTTCAGGATAACTTTGTGGTTCTGTTATTTGCTTCATTTTAAGGTAGACCAAAGCAAACCCAAAAGAAACCAGGATCTCTGGAAATGATTTCATTTTAATAAACATTTACTGTCTTTGCTATGCCCAGTACTGTCGTAGTTATTGAGGATGAAAAATGAATGAGTATGAGGACAGTTAACATTGCTCTTGTCTGTGCAGGATCCCCTAACATATGTCATGTTCTGGTCAAAGTATTTATCGATGATGTCAGTCCTTCTAGAGCTTTCTTCCCTTTGGCACAGTTATCATAGCAACTGGTGATATTTGAAATGGTGGTGGCTCACCAGTCTGAGTCCCTGGGTCCCTGAGTAATTACAGGGATCAGAGAACCTTGATGACCCAATTTGGGATGAGAAACAGACCTTTGTCAGCTTAAGCCACCAAGATCTGTTAGTTTCTGTTATTGATATATAGACTAAACTATATAAGACGACTTATATATAGTTTTTCCGATTGATTCCATCATTATGCATTTTTTACTAAAATATTTTTGTCCCATCAAAACAAAAGACAGAACAGAAGTAAGAGAGGGAGGGAGGAGGTAGGAAGGAAGGAAGGAAGGAAGGCCGGCCGGCCACACTGAACTATCCTCAAAACACCAGTGCACTAATTCCTTAGCACACCTGAGTATAAAACACTTTGAGCTTGTATTTCAACCTGACAGTCTGAGAGGAGGATCTGATGGCTGGGAGCAACGGCGAGGTTCAGGGCACAGTGCACTGCCAAGACGGGCAAGCCAACGCAGGGGCTCCGGGCAATTAGAGAGCATGAGAGAATAGGAAAGTGATATCATGAAAGCAGAGACGGAGACTAATAAAAGAAGTTGGAGGTTGTCAGAGACGAACGTTAGCTAACTAATAGTTTAGCCTGTGGCTGACCTGCCTTGGTGTTTTATGCACAATCAGCAAGGATCTGTTTTTTGCATTTCGCTCTGTGCTGCCGATGTATTTTCACAGAAGCCACTGCAAGCTTAGAGGCCCAAGACCACACCAGCTCGAGTGGCAGTTGGCAACGAACTTTCAAGCCATACTCCCCAGTCAGTCTCTTTGGGGCGCGTTAATGCAGGATAATTCTGTCAGATAAAGCATTATATTAACTGTTGTTCCAAACAGGCATATCTCTTGGTCCCCCTGATTTCTTCTCCCCACCATTAATCTAAGTAAATAGGCCACATCCTGATTCTTTTTCTGGAGCACCAGAAATGTTCCTCATTCTACTAAAGAGAAGGAGAACTTCATTAGGGCAAGAAGTAGTAATTAGGTGAAGGAACCTGTCGCAGCCCTAGGCGTGAAGTGAAGTAATTCCCTGGGGTTGCAGAGCTCTCTGCGCTCAGGAGTCTTAAGGCCAGTCTTATAATTAATTGCAACCTTTCATTTTCCTCCTCTGCTCTCAGTAAGATATGTCACATAGTGCCAAGTTTGAGTGGGGTGGAAAAAACCACCTACCAAAACAAAGTAAGTGCAAGAAAGATTTCTTATCAGTAACCAGCAAATGATCTTTGGAACCATAGCTTTTTCAAGTCTGAACATGCACAGACTGTAAGTGTCCATACAAAACCTGTAAGGCAAATGGGAACATCCCTTCAGACTGCTACATTTCTATAAGGAAAAAATAAATATATATAAACATATGAACATATTTATGTATGTATTTATGTGTATACACATGACATGTATACACATATGTATGTTCATATGTTTTTATTCATATGTTTATTCTATTTTTTTTTAAATATATACCATTTTGGATATATATTTATCTATGTAACTACATATGTGTATGTATGTGTGTGTATATATGTATATATATTTCAGAAAGAGTATTTATAGTCCAGTTCATATGGAACCATAGTGAAGATTCTAGTCGCAGCCCTGTCACTCATGGACAGAGACAAAGAAAACCATTTACTCTCTGCCTCAGAGATTAAACCTTTGTTTACCTGCAACATGGGAGCAACATGGGATCATAGTAACCGCCCCGCTTTCCTCACAGGCACGTGAGACTCAAGCCCAGTGAAACAAAGGATGTAAAACAGCTTTGAAGAAGTAAAAATCACTATAAAAATACAGAGTAGAAGTAAGTAAAGGGATATATGAGGGATTATACCTACCATACCTATGTTAAAACAGATGAATGATAGCAGTAAAATTGTTTTCTATTTTTGAGGTCTTTGAAGATAATGGGCCAGCATCCCACTTTCTATTAACTAAAGAAGGTTTTCATAACCTTTCATTAATTATGTCACAAGCCCTGTGTTAAACCCCGAGGATACAGAGATGAGCACAGCCTCATCATTCAGAAGGACGGGAAGGGACATTATAGGAAAAGGTGGGAGGAAGAGTTTCCCCGGAGGCAGAAAGTAGAGTTTGGAAATCAAAGGGCACAGAAGCAGTGAAAATACTGAAACACAGAGTGAACCGGCAGAGCAACCAATGAGAGCGTCCCAGCACTCGGGAAACACTAGACAGGTAGGATTCCACGACAAGAGCTTAGTCTTCCAGGAAGCAAATACTGGCAAAGCCGTGGGAGAAGAGAAAAGAGGCATTTTGTTCTCCCTCGGTGGTTCTGTGGTCCTCACTGGGTGAGGGGTTTTCGGTGTTTGGGTTGTTGTTTTGTTTTGGACTTACAGAAAAAGATGTAGTAAATGGATGTGACTTTCTACCTGAAACCAAAGTAGATTAGGAAAAAACAAACGCGCCCTGTTTCATCACAGGATAAAATCTCGTGGTAACGCACGGAATGATCTTGTCTGGAAGCGGCTGCATATGGAGTCACCGGGAGAACCGGAAGAGCTGACGACAATTAACAGTAGACGGAACGAACGCCTTTAAACGATCTCTCCTGTGATTGAAAAGGTCCCCTTTTGTTCCTGCTTCTCTACTCCAAAGCTCCTTTCCTAGCCTTATTCTTGGTTGTTTCCCATTTTCCGGGCAAGAAATGAGCATCTGATGGTTGAGTGAATGATCAACTGAACTTCTTTACTGGAATTCTGTTAAAATAACATTCCTTTGAGCTTAATGTGTTTTGTTTGGTTGAGTGTCTTGAGGTGTTAGAAATGAAAAATACTGAGAGTTGTTGAGGGGAATGTTAGTGCCATTTGGCAGCAGAATGAGAACATTATGTAAAATACTCATTTCTTATCAACCAACCACAGTGCAAATAGTACTCCTTTTTTCTTCTTTTTTCTTCCTTTCTTTCCTTTCCTTTCCTTTTCTTCCTCACTCTTTCTTTCCTCCCTCCCTCTTTCTTTTCTCTTCTCTTCTCTTCTCTTCTCTTTTCTTTTTTCCTTCCTTCCTTCCTTCCTTCCTTCCTTCATTTCTTTCGTGTTATAGGGACCATATGTCCAGGATCACCTGGCCCAGTCTTGATTTCATCTAATCTTGTTCTTTGCAATAACATAGGTAAGTACATCAAAGCTAAATAAAATTTGTCTTTCGTATTTCATAAATCCTACATCAAGAATAGGCATACTGAGGGGTGCCTGAGTGGCTCGGTCAGTTAAGCATCTGATTTAGGTTTCAGCTCAGGTCTTGATCTCAGGGTCATGGGATGGAGCCCACCCACCCCACTCAACAGGGAGTCTGCTTGTCTCCTTCTTCCCCTCCCCCACTTGCATGTGTGTGCATGCACGCAAACTCTCTCCCTCTCTTTCAAATAAATAAATCTTTAAAAACAAAATGAAATAAAAAGAATAGGTATTCTGAATCCTCATGTTTCTCTCTCATGTCTCTCATGTTCACAAGGAAGCAGATCTGAGCATTCGTATACCTTATTCACAAAACAAAATTTATTATAAACAAAATCAAGTAACATTGCTTCCATAAAATGTATGCAGGGATATGAAAATAGCCCTGTCTTACACAGTCTGTATTTTTAATCATAAGGGATTTTACATTATTTTCAGCTAGCTAAAGAGTAAAATGGAGGGAAAATTTAACTTATTAGCAAAACTAGTTGTAAACTATCAATTCATCTATTTTGCAATAGCAGGAATTCCTGGCTTGTAAGAATATATTTATGTATTTTTGAATAATTTTTCCCCTTTAAATACCAAGGAGCTTAGATGGTAGAATTAATGTATTTCTACAGCTTAATAAAAGCTAGAATAACAATTTTTGTCATGTATGTTGGAAACATTATTCAGTTACATATTAGGAGACATATTTATGTATTACATTAATTAGACAAACACAGGCATACCAACTCTAAAAGATATAACACTAATAATTAGATCTTGAGTTTTCAGAAATTGTTTATGAATACAATTTTGGAAGAAATCTGATCATACCAGCAGAGGGCAGTAGTATATACCTTAAGCAAACACAAGGCAAAAAAATGAAAACAAAATACAAAAAACAATATTTTAAGTTTTCCTTTAGAGTTATTACAACCATATATCTACTTAATTTCATTATTTTCAATAAAAATGATTAAGTTACTGTTACATAAAATCTATTTTTTATGACTCTTTTAATATAAACTGATTATCTTCAAATCATAAAAAGACAGAATTAGGAAGGCTTTTAAATAAATATACTCCTTTTGTATGTTGAACATTTCCAATAATATAAACAGGGAGTCTACTGAAACAGTTATGGGTAATAAACAATTCAAGCAAAAAAAAAGACTAGAAAATAAATCTTAAAATAAGAAAATCAAATAAAAGTTTATCTCATAGCATTTTGTTACATAATCTAGGAAAAAGAAGAGATTCCATCAAGTAATACCCTCTACAAAAAAAAACAACAAACTGTGGAACTTATTCCCATAAATTCTACCTTGAGATCATCAGCAAGGTAAATCCAGCTACTTTAATTCCTGCCACAGAGAAGTCAGGGAAATAAGGCTTCCTAAACCCAACAGAATTCCGATCTCACACAAATGTATACATGCACAGCGTGAGATCTGTGTGGCCAGTAATGAAGGCAGTTCAGGTAGGAAAAAAAAAAAATTAAAATGCTTTAGAGAGAATACTTTAGAATCAAGACTGGCTTCCCAGCAAAAGATGTTTTGAAATCATGCCCAAGAAAAGGGGAAAACAATGAAAACATGAAGACAAAAGAAACAAAAAACCTTTAAGTTGCTGAGTATCTTTACACTGTTAAAATCTGTTATTTGTCCAACGTCCAGATGTGTTACCATTGTGACAAAAGCAGTGAGGTCATTAAACACAACATCTTTTATTCTAGGAATTCCAAAGCTACAGGTCATAGACCAGTTGCATCAGAATCACTTAAGGAACCAACCAACCAACCAAACAAACAGATGGTTGGGGGCCTCTCCAGACCTAATGAACCAGGATCTCTAAGAGCTGGGAATCAAGAATATGCATTTATTTATAGAACTTGACCAAGTTTAAAAGCTACAGCCTTTAACCACAACCCAACACCTGTGACTCCAGCCTCTACTTGAAACACTGTAGTGATGAGGAAGTTGCACCCAAGAAGGCAGTCTGCATTGACAACCTGGTGAGGTCATATTGGTAGCTTAAAATTAGCTAGAGTTGGGAGTATTAACATCACAGAAATCAGTAAATGCAAACCAGGCCTTGATATTATTCTGCCCAGGATAGGTGTGGGCAAACTATGGGGCCGTGGGCTGGCTGGCTGCGTCTGCAAAGTTTTTTGAGATACGGCCACGTCCACTTGTTTCCATGTTGTCTTTGGCCCAGAAGCTGAAAATACATACTTTCTGGGCCTTTACAAAAAAGTTTGTTGGTTTTTTTCTAGATGTCAGGTCTAGACTTAAGAAACTGATAGAGAAAATAAAATGCTAATAATACAGATTAAATTTCACATTGTGCTGTTACGCTGCATACAACATGCCTGCGAGCGTGCCCAAGAAGATATTTCAGTCCAGTATTCAGAAGTTATTATGTGGCTCAAAGAGAAGGTACCACTGAGCTCAGTAACACAGGAGTGTGAAGCTCCAACCTGCATCTTCCCTGCTTCACTGTTGTCTTAACGCTTAACGTAGATGAAAAGATTCATGTTGGAACTACATTTGTCTGTAAACTACAGCTATAGGTTGGCTACTGATGTCAGACTTCAGCAAAAAGCAACAAAAGCATTCTGTGTATTTTATTATTATTTGTAAATTGTGTGCTCTACATCCTTCACTCAGTAAGATACACACACACACACACACACACACACACACACACACACGCATTCTCCCACAGCTGTTGTTGAACATTTATCAGCAAACCCCTGAACACTACTATCCAATCAACTGCTCTTTCTGGAAGCCTTTCTTTTCTCTTGTCCCCACCCTCTAAAGTACTAACAAGAATGTCTGCTCTTCCTCCAAAACATGTCCCATATTCATCCCCTTGTCACCATCTCTACTGCTACTGCACTAGTCCCAGCTCCTCCTATGTCTCACTGTGGACCTTTTCACTTGTGTCCCGGGTGCCAGCCTTGCCCTCTAAAACCTATGTTCAGCTAAGCAGCCAGAGGGAACTTATAAACATTGGCATTACACCCCTACAGGAAATCCCCTTAGAAGAAATCCATTTAAAATAAAGCCCAAACTGTTTGCCAGATCACACGAGCCCTACATTCTGAAGCCCTGCTCACCTCTCTGACCTTATTCTATACCACATCAGACTCATTCAAGCCTTAGAGCCTTTGCTTTACCCTGGCAAGGAAGGTTCTGCTCCCAGACCTTTACCCTACTGGCTCCTGGACATTTTACAAACAGCTTACATGTAGCTCCCCCAAAGAGGTCTTCCTGTCCACCCCATCTAAAGCAGTGCCTCCAGGAGCTCATCCTTGAGTACACCCTTGTCCCATGTATGATGCCTCATGTCACACTGCACCATTTGAATTAGCTTTTCTGGTTCACTAGTTTGTTATCATAATCCGCTCTGTCCTGTTGACCACTCTATCCCCAGTCTGGACTGTACCAGCCAAATCACAGGCATTTAATAAATCCTGGTTGAATGAATGCATGAACAAAGGGACAAACAGATAAGCAAAGGAAAACTTGAGCTATCTGATTTCAAGCCTAAAGCTCTTCCCACCACAGAATGATAATGTTTTACAGTAACAATTGCAAATGTTAGCCCACTGTCCTTTGTATAAGAGCCTTACCCTTTCCCAGAATTGTCCCACATATGAGTCTAGGTCATGTAACCTGGCTTCTGCCCACCTTCCCAGGCTCAAACTTGACTTTCAGTGCGTCCTGGGCCCTACAGCCACCAACTGTCACCATCCAGTGCTATTACAATATATTGGCTGTATTTCGTAGGCTATAGATTTTAGTCCCATGATTCGGTCATTCCATCACTGGAAGCCTGTATCTTACAAAAATTTAACTTCTCTGCTTCAGTTTCCTTATCTGGAAAAATGGAAATTTCATCTGACTCCTAGGTGTATTGGGACCAAATGGGTTAGAACATACATAGTGCTTAACACAGACCTTGGAATGCACTTAGTGCTCAGTAAACAGCTCTTCTCATTCTTACAATTCATTATGCAAACCAGGATAATTTCCTCTGGCCTGCCCCTCTGTCCGCCGCAGACTCTCAGATTCGGTACTCACAGGGTTAGAATGCAGCACGGTGAAGAACTCTGGGCTGATGAGGAACTTCACAGGGGGAGACTGTAACAGCAACGTGAGCCTGGATCTAGAGGTAGAGTGGGGCAGGACATTCTCCCGCCGGAAATCTGGATGGGGCAGACCACAAAGGCTTTCAGGGAAACCTTTCTATGTAGTGGAAACATATCTATTCACTTCCATCTATGTTTTAAAAGAGCCAAAGAATAGCTACATCATTTACTATTATTTTCATCCTCCAAACACTCTTTGCTTCCATTTAAATTCACAGATAAGACCTGACTGGAATGGAATGGAGTACTTCTAGCCACTATTAACATGTTAATGCATGCATAGATGTTTTAAGTGATCAGATTCAATCATTTTCCTCTATCTTACACATCTAGAGATTAGTTATTTATATTCTATCTGGTTTTGTGATTCTTCTCTTAGCACTAGTAAAAAGTCGAGGATGAGAAGAGGTCTCTGGTGAATTCTCTTATTGGCACTGGATTACCAGATCTTACTGAAGATATAAAGTTCACTAAAAGAAAAACCTCATCTGTTGGAGATCCTTATTATTTGTTTTCTACGTTTGTGAGATTACAAACCAAACCAACCACATGCTCTCACCTGCACCGGCTTGGTGAAAGTCAGCCTCCTCCGCTGCCCCATCGATAGCATTGGTATTTTCCTCAGGCCTCTCGTTCGTCATGGTTCTGCGGATACTCTGGTACCTAAAATCAGTAGCCTAGCATTACATCACAGCAGCCTCCAAAATTACGGACCCAACCATTCCTCTACGGCCCAGAAATTTCAGCTATCTTCTCAGCCTCAGCCAAAATTTCTTCCCCAAACTTTATACCTTTATCCACTCCCTGACCTTCTGGGCCATCTGTTGTTTAAGTAAATTACAATGCATTGAATTCCTTCTGTTTGTGGTTTGTGGAACACTTTCCTAACAAAGTAATAAAACTGGGGGGAAAAAAAAAACTGTGGCACTCAATCAAAGAAAATTAAATTCTTACATTGTGAAAGAAAAGAACTTTTTATTTCGTAGCCATTAATTTTCACAAAAGAATGACATTTAAAAAGCTTAGTTGATAATAAAGATGTATGATGAATAGAGATTCTAGGTATTTAGAAAGATATTTGGCTTCATATTTTATACACACACACACACACACACTCACTCTGTTTTTACTAAAAATCAATGCCTTGGGTTGGCTAAAAGGGTCGTCATTACTTATTTCCTCTCCAGTTTCCAAACAAGTGGTGTATGCCTGTGGTTCTTATTTTTTCAACCAAGAGAAGTTCAGTGAAGTCTATAAATCAAAAGAGGTACCAGCTACATGTTCATGACAGGTCACCCACCGACGAGAGAGACAACCATGTTTTCTTCTGCCACCCACATGAGCATAAGGCCAACCACGCGACAGCCAGAGCTGAAATGTCCATCCTCACCTCCGGTTCAGCTGCTCCATCTGCTGTATGGAGTTGGACCTCTGCAGCACCTGGGGGGCCGGGGGCGCCGTCGGCCGCTGCCACGTGGTGGTTCGGTTGACGTGATCCACGTAGAAGATCCGGCCGTGGCTGTCGATGCGCGCCTCCCAGTCTACACCATAGGAATGCACGGAGAGTGGTTAGAGGAGGAGCAGAGGCCGTGTATGTGGTTCATGAACTCCAGCACGGGTTTTCCCTGATGTGCTAGAAACTGGGGCTAATAACACACGTCTCACAGCATCACCAGGCACCTCCCTCAGTCTACTTCAGGATCTGCTGTGATCAGTTAAAAAACATACCCCGTGTGTGGAATACCCCCATTTTAAAGGATCTCTCAGTGTAGAGAATCCTTCCAGACCTGTCCACAATGCCCATCTTCATGTGTGAGCGCCAATGTTTCAAAAATACAGGTTGTTGGTATCAGAAGACTTTGAAATTGATGTCAATGACTGTTTTCACCAAAAACTGATTTTCCTCTCTCTTTTCTTCCAGCATGAATGAAAGTAGAGCTGGAAGCTTCCAAGTGCATATTTACATACAATTCTGGTAAATGTAGTCTTCAGAAGAAAATAATGCTAGCCCAGTCATCAAATAGTGTCATAATCTACAAACTTCCATTTGCACTTTCCCAAAGATGAATACATTTTCAGAACAAGAGTGATTACTTGCCTCCAACCTCAAATAAATACAACATTTTAAAGTATTATTTAATTTTGTGTTTAAGCAATCTCCTTGATTAAGTCTGTTCACCTTTGTAAACAAATACATAAGTGCATGTTCAGTAGAAACAGAAAGCAGAATGATCTCTAGACTCAGACAGACCTCCTCTGAGACCCTCTAAAGGACCATTCTCCTATCAAAATACACAAGGCATGAGCTGATCTTTGCAAAAGGCAAAATTTTGAAAATGACTGTAGTTGGGAAGTACAATTTATATACAATATACAAAAACTGGTTCAGCCAGTTACATGTCCAAGTCTGGATTTCAGCTCAGGTCATGATCTCAGTGTTGTGGGATTGAGCCCCACATCGGGCTCCACGCTGGGTGTGGAGCGTGCTTTGTGGAGCCTGCTTGGGATTCTTTCTCTCCCTTTCCCTCTGCCCCTTCCCACCCCCACTCACTCACTCACTTTCTCCCTCTCTCTCTCAAATAAATAAATCTTTAAAAAATAAAACAGAAATCTACTCCTTAACCAGCTAAGTGTTTATACATTTCTATTTCTGTGTAAAATGTTTTTTGAAATTAATAAGCACTTTTCTCCTTAGCAGCTCAGTTGTTTCAAAACTCCCCATGTCATCACATGGCTAATCAAGAGACACTATGGGTCAGTGTAACCCTGCAGACTAGGAGGAAGGCGTGTTGGCTGCTGACCACCTATGGCATTTACTCTGGCGGTGAACAGAGCAGGTATTCTAATGCAGTTCTCAGGGTTGGAAGGCTCTGAATGGTAGAGCCTAGCCAGCAGCAGCTGATCACTGAGGGCTGCCTCAGTGGAGGGCTGGGGGTGGAAAGATCTGTTTTTGTTGATCCCAGCACATGGTAATTTATAACAAATGGCAAGAGAAAGAAAAATTGGGCTGAGAAAAAGCATGACACATACAAAAAAGCAAATCAGTGCCACTCATGCTCCAAGGTAACACAGACTCACAACGAACCAGCCTGCCAAATCTGAATTCTTTGGACACAGTCGCAATCCCATCAATGAGCCGCTTCCAAAAGACCTCTTGATCAGCCTGCCATAAGCTGACAAATAGGAACTCCATTAGAGCATTTTCAGGAACGATTTTCCAAAAATCCTTTGATCTATTCCATTGTTTTGCTCTGCTCTTTGCATACTTTCCCATCTCAAAGATTTTGGAACCAATTACTCCATCTCATTAAAGCCAGGATAACTCAAGCACATAGTATATGCAACTCAAATGCACAAGAAAACAAAGGGCCATTTCTTTCCCCAAAAGTGTCTACAGTAGCTTTTAATTTAAAAAATGTAGAATTGGTCAATTAGGGATAAAAACAGAATAGAAACCAACTAAAAAAAGTAGAAAGAGAGGGGCTGCCAAGCTCCCAAGATAAGTTTATAACTCAAATTTGGCTCTAAGTTTTCTGGCAGTTAAAGCAGAAAAGAAAACACTATTGTGGCATACTTTCCATTTTCTGACAAAAGAAAGTAAAAAAATTATCTTCAAAGATAGAACTTTTTCCTTGAACAAACTACAAAGGAATTTACCCCACAGAATATGGTCTCTATAAAGGCCATATGGGTAACAAAATGGGTGAGGAGGGAGAGTAGGGAATCTCCACATATATTTACCACTATATGTTACACATAGCATGAACTGAAAGAACAAGTAATTTCAATAACATAAAATCGTAACAAAGAATGATTCTTGTGGTCACTTCCCACAAACTCCAGGAATAACCTTAATGTGTTTCAACAAAGACATCGCTGTGTGCGATGAGAATAAGAAAATGAGGTCCGAAAATCTGCTTTCAAAGAACGTGGAACATTGGATGCCCATTAAGACTAGCCCTATCAGATGTCCTACCTGTACACTGAGGTTACTTAAGATCCCATAAAGAGAAATGCTGTCTTGCTGATTTCAAGTGGACGCTTAGCATTAGGTTGGAAAGGCTGTTCTGTTGTTGGCTCTTACCCAAGTGTACCCTTCCATCCAAAGACAGTAGAGGTGTCTGTAGGAAGATCAGCTCTCTAATTTATCTACCAAAGTTTCCTTGCAGGGTGGAGAGAGGTGGGTATGGTTTCTTACACATTTTTATACAGGGCCTAGTTTATTCTTGGTACAAGTAAGCATATGAGAACTCACTGCCCAGCATCAGAGTTCTTTCAGAAACCATGATAAAATCAGACAGGCAGAATTAGAAGACTAGGAACTTGGCATTGACTTCCTTGTCTTGCCATATTGTAAAATGGGGTGTATAATCAGGGCACAATGCGTCTGAGAACAATGTATTGGGATGTGTGCACCACAGCGGGAAGCAGAAGGCCTGGGGCTTCCAGCCATGGCTTTGTCACACCTTTGTTCCATGACCTTCAACAAATCACTACATCCCTGAGCCACAGTTTCTTTACCTGAAAAATCAGAGGGCAGAATGATACCTAGCTAAGGTCCCTTTCGGTTCTAAAATTGTAAGAATCTTCAAAATGACACCCATTTTTCTACATTAGGTTTAGTAAGAACCTATCAACATCTCATGTCTGGGCCTGCATTTGCCAACTAAACTCTAATTAATTTAGCTGTATAGAGCCAGGGGCCTTGCGGTCCTGAGGACCTGCCAAGCCAGTGTCAGCCACTGCAGCCCCAGTATTACCTCTTGAGCCTACTGGTCTTGCACATAAGATTTTATTTGCATAAAGAGCTTTATGGCAATAACAAGGTTTGAGAACTGTTACCTACAGAAATGCTTCTCAAAGTGTGGGACTCTGGCAGTAGGTATCAGAATCATTTTGAGGATCAATAAAAATGCAGATTCCCAGGACATACCTTGGATGGGCAAGGTCAGACTAGCTGAAGCTAGGACTCGGTCGTCTACATTTTTTACAACCGTTCTAAGTGACTCCTAGACACACTAAAATCTGAGGAACGCTGACATAAATTTATAAGAACTTAAAGCAGTTAAGTTACTAGACAAACCCATGGTGTTAATGCTAGATTTCTAAGAGGTCATGACATAGAGGCTCACAAGAAACAAAACTTTATCCAAAAGACTCTAACTGAGATCCAGGAGCTGCTGGACTGGGAGACACCCTGAGACTCAAACAGAACAGCCCCCTTTCAACAGCTGGGCAACAGGGGACATGAGAGTTGGAAAGTGTGTAAAAGTACACCGAGGCCACGGTCACAGCATTAATCCCTAGGCAGGGTCCCAGAGGGAGGCGGAGCAAGGAAGGTCTTAACTTCCAACTTTTAGAATCAGCATATGTGGGAAGGGAGCAGGGGTCGTCCCTGGGATCCCTCTTCATCTCATCAGGCTTCTTTCCCAGTCCTTTCACACTAGACCTTGGTCTCCGCTGGACTGTCCAACTGGTGATGACATGAGGCCGTGAACACATGCGGGAGCGTGCTGAGACTGGGAAGAAGATCGGTGACAGACAGAAAGGAGGACAATTCTGGGGAAGCATGAACCATGTGAACCAAGGGGATGAGAGGACCTGAGTGGGACCTGAATGAGTTATAAGTGGGTTTAGAAATACGAGGAAACTGAACATTGGGAAGTAAATGTATAAACCAGTATAAGAAATTATATAAACCATGGTGTTTTTACCACAGGGTGAGATGATAAAGTTATAATGAACTGAAGGTATTCTAAGGAAAAAATTAAGCTTTTGTGGTAGATGACAGACAGCTGTGTTTGAAAGATTAGTTTTTCCTTATTTCAACACTCAAGGAGGTATATACCATTTGTACAAAGTACAAAAGTAAGTTAACTTATCTGTGATTTTGGAAGTCAGCTCAGTAGGTCCATTTCCCCTATAGGAGGCAGGTTAGTGACTGAAAGGGACCCAAAGAGACTTCCGGGCCCCAGTGACGGGGCACTGACACACACCTATGTTCAGTCTTGGAGGATTTAGCAGGCGGAATGTGATCTTTTCTGTCTGTATATATTTAAAAAAAAAAAAGATTTAAAAATCTCAAATAGCTGTCTATGGTGGACCGTAAATCCATTTTTAAAGAAAGTAGCTTTTAGATTAGAATTATCAATTCAGCTCTTAAAACTCACTTTTAAGCTCTAGAAAATAAGAGCCCCTAGCCCTAAACATAGTAGAAAGTTAGAGTAATTATACCTTTCAGATTCACAGCCTTATTTTAAACTTTCATTTCAAAGGATGCTTTAATAATGAAAGTGCAGCACAACCACAAAAAAATGATAAACATTTCTCCTGTGTTTCTCCAGACCTGCCCATTTGAACTTACCACCTAAGTAGTGCGCTTGTCCTAACACCGTGGCAAGAACCCTGGGATCCTACCAGGGTCCACTAATCTAGATGGTTCATTTAGAGTCTAATCCCATTCCTAACTCCTACCCTTCTGGGGGAAAAACACTCAACAGCTCCTTTTTGTCCCCAGTGCAGCAAGGGATTAAGTCACAATTATACCATAGCCAGTAAGAAAAATAAAATGAAAGTTTTTCAGAAGGGGCTGAGCTTATCTTCACGCTAAAATGACCAAGATCTGTCATACTGATGACATTCTAGTGGGCTTCATCGGCCCTGACCTGCCTCCAGCAGCCAGGGCCATCCATCACCTCAGAAGAAGATTAGGAGGGCACCTATTGCACGGAGGACTGGGTGTGGTGCATTAACAATGAATCTGGGAACACCAAGAAAATAAAATAAAATTAAAAAAAAAAAAAAAAAAAGATCAGCAAATTCTGAAGGCGCTCAGTGCGGATTCAGATTTAAGCCATTTCCAGGAAAGGCTCTCCACACTGCCGTGCTGCCCTTAAGACCTGGAGTTGTACAGAGTCGTACCGTATGGATCACGAGAACCTCTCTCAGCCAGGGGCTGGCGTTACACAGCTCACAAGGTCTTATCACAGGGCTCGTGGCCTGAAGCAAGAGTAAGATTCTAAAAACAATCGGTAGAACATCGCTACAGCTTTGTCATCTCTAGACCAAGTCCAAGATCAGGTCCCAGTTCCCGAGATAGGAGGAATCAGACTAGACAAAGAAGCAAACAAACATGGAAAACTGCTTTACATAAAAAGAGATCAAACAGGAGTCCAGAGACTACATTGTAACACTGATGCACAGATCACCCCATGATTAGCTGTGATGGGGAAAAGGTACAGCAAGGGACACCGCTGATCCCCTTCATCGTGTCTGTGAATCTTCAGAGAGAAGCCTAAGTTTGCTGTGGTTTCCTCCCTGTATGTTGGTACACAAGGTTCTTAAAGTGAAATAAGCTCAAGTAACACAATAATAACTAGGAAAAGAAAAGCAAGAATTAAGAATGGGGGGGAGGGCATCAAAGCCCAAGGTGCAATGTTTCAGCAGCCTGCCCTGCCAAGGGTTGTGGACAGTGACCCACACAAGGAGGAAAATGTGCTTCTGAGTCTGATACAAAGGCTTAAGAGAGCAAACCTGTCTGGGCAATGCTCACATTGTCGCCACAACCACTTTTCTTAGACTTCAGGGCCCCTGGGGAAGAGTCCTGCTGAGTAATCTTAATCCAGCAGAATGAGAAGAAAGTTGAATGCTTTTTAAGGCTTCCTAGGTCTGACCTCAAAACACTATGATGGAAGAAAGCTTCAGTGAAGCCCCCAAAACCTCTTATTTAAGGTGATGCTTGTATCTAGCAGGTGACACACCATCACATATGCCACTACTCTGCTGCTAAGTAACTTTCAAAATTTACATTCATCTACCCGCACCAGAGTCCCTTCCCTTCTAATCTCAGATCAGAATACCTGATAGAGGACAAGGAAGTTGTTTAAGACTCTGTCTCAACTAGTGAAGTAGAGATCGTAAACAAGTTACTTAATTTATCTGGGCTTCAGTTTCTCCATCAATGAAATTAAAGAATCATTTTAGCCAATTTCTACCCACTTGACCTACTTCATAAAAGTGTAACAAAGAACAAAAAATAAAGTAGGTAAACATGCTCTGTAAACTATGAAGCACTAGGCACATTTGAGTGTCATAATTCACAGTGTTAAAAGCACAACTCTTAGCCCGGTCATTTAAGGGGCAGACTAATCTGTACAATCCAACCAGGCGCCCCATGGCCGAGCCTCCTCGGAGACCCTGCATGAAGGCAGAAGGCACAAGACAGTGTGGAATGTGGAATGCCACAGCTCCAAGTAGGAGGCATGGCCTGAGGTGGTTGCAGAGCTGTCCAGTTAGGAAAGGAAGGCAGAGAACTGGTTAGGTTGGGGACAGACAACTAGCAGAGCAGCCACGTGATTAAATAAGGTGTTAAAAGGATGAGACAGACCTGAGAACAGGAGGGGCCAAAACAGTGTGAGGACAGAGCCGAACAGTAATCAGGCTCAGGCCATAATCTGTAACCTATTCTTGATCATAGAAAAACCCAAATTTGTACGTTGCATAAAAGGGACTAAGAATTTTTCTCTTCTTGGGGCACCCGAGGGGTTCAGTCAGTCTAAGCGGTCAGCTTTTGACTTCCACTCAGGTCATGATCTCAGGATCCTGGGAGTGAGCCCTGTGTGGAGCCCTGCATGGGGGTTCCACACTCCCTGGGGAGTCTACTTGAGGATTATTTCTTTCTCTCCCTCTCCCTCAATCCCTCCTCCATGCTCTCTCTCTCTCTCTCTCTGTCTGATAAATTATCTTTTTTTTTTTTTAAGGATTTTATTTATTTATTTGACAGACAGAGATCACAAGTAAGCTGAGAGGCAGGCAGAGAGAGAGAGGAGGAAGCAGGCTCCCCACTGAGCAGGGAGCCCAATGCGGGGCTTGATCCCAGGACCCTGGGATCATGACCTGAGCTGAAGGCAGAGGCCTCAACCCACTGAGCTACCCAGGCGCCCCTGTCAGATAAATAATCTCAAAAAACTACTTTTTTAAGAAAGAATTTTCTCCTCTTCAGTCACTCATTAAATTGGATACACTATTAAATTGCTTTTTTGCTCTTAGATATATCAACTTATTAAAATAAACCAACTGTTTTTTTAAATCTTAAAATAAATTCTATATAATGCAAATATCAATGTTTAAACAAATGCACTGAAATATCACAAATAGCAGCCATAGTTTCAGTAGAAAAGTACCTGCCTTTATCAAATGCAATCTGGAACCAAAATCATTGTTCAATAAAATTCGGAGCAACTAGATGTGGCCAGAAGATGCCGTTTACCCATACTCTGATGTGATGCAACGCCTCAGAAACTTGAATTACTACTAATCCACAGACACATACAAACAAAGGTCTTCCAGAATCCTCTCTTCATGTTTCCAATTCATTTTTTTCCTATTATATCCAACTACCTCCCAGGGGTATTTTTCTTTTCCATCTCTAATCTTTTCTCCTGGGGTAAACAATAAGGAATTCTTTTTATTCCTCCACCTGCTTCAGATGACACACTGGTTAATTAATATCTTGGTCTATTTTTAAAAGTTGCTTAAAATATGTACTTCCTATAAATAACCACCCTCAATTATCAAACTACATAAGCAAAGGGAGGAGCTCTTCACAACAGAATTTCCAAAGGATCAAGCCAATATTTTGGCCAATTGTACACAGTACCATTCAGCTTTTTTGTTAACACTCACCAAAACTAAGCACTCAGCATTTCAGCCCTATAAATGCATATTCCTGCACTCCTGCCTTTATGTCCCACCATTTTTGTTTAGATTTTTTTTTTTATTTGAGAGAGAGAGCCTGTCAGCGGGAAGGGCAGAGGGAGAAGCAGACCCCCACTGAGCAGGGAGCCCAATGGGAGGCTTACATGAGCACAGGGTGGGGGTGGGGAACAACAGAGGGAGAGGGAGAAACAGATACCCCCCCCTGAAGTAGGAAGGTGGTCTCGGGCTGGATCCAGGACCCTTGAATCATGATCTGAGCTGAAAGCAGACGCTTAACGTACTGAGCCACCCAGGTGCTCTTATGTCCCAACATTTTTAAAATACAGGGGCATCAGCATCTTGCTAGGATCCCCTATAGGATGGGAGAGCTGAGAGACTGAATAAGAAGGAAAAGCAATAATGCAGAAAGATATATTTTCCAATGTGTTCCCCTACAAGCAGAATTTACTGAGCTTTGTTACTATTCATCAAAATACTTGCTCTTAAAGAGCAATACTGCTTTAAGGGATCCTAGAGAGTTAAACAGAGCTTAGATGATGTCCAGATTATTACTGGCCATGGGTATCGCTCAGACCTGTGGATAGAGGTTGTACAACTGTTTTCCCAGAATCCCTCATCCTCAACCATCCCCCTTTAAGTGTCACATGTTTCTTAAAAGAAAGAAATGACATATCTTTCAAAAGCCCAGATAATTGTCATGCTCCACATAAATGGTAGACCAATGCCTGAAATTATTCACACTTCTCTGCATATCCCCAAGGAGAAAACCAGAACATTGCACTTAATGACGTAAAATGCTATAAGTGAACAGAAAGAAGTAAATCCCATAGAGTGAGGATTTTCTTAGAGATCGTACCAGTTTGTCTCCTGACTGAACATTCATGCTGCTGTCAGGCATAATTTTTAAAATTTTCTATTATGAACTCAACTGACCCAAATATCTGGTTCGGTTTCCCCAATTACAGCACCGACTCTATTACAGTGTGTGCTGCCCCCCAACCCCCAACCCCGCTGCCCCCACCCCCCAATAGGACAGTGCCAGAGTCTTCAGCTCCCAACTTCCCCACCAGCTGCTGCTCTGTCAAGGGGCAGCCCTGAGAGCCCGTCCTCTCGGGCAATGGGCATCCGCCCTCCGGTCCTGTGGAAAGGATCTGCCTGTCTCCCTGGCGCCCTCGGGGCGTGAACCTGCGCGCTAACAGGGGCTTACTTGGCGGGAGAGCCTCGTCCACCCTCTGGTAGCGGCTAACGTCCTGGCGCACGGAAGGCAGCGATCTCAATGGCTGGTGGCCGTTGGCTTGAGAACCTAGGATTAAAGAGAAAAGGGGGCTTGGGTCGCGTTTTCCCCTTCAGTGTCAAAACAGTCTCTGAAACACCAAGCCAAACCCAAACCCAAACAACCACCACAGCTAACATACATCCCGGACCTAGTCTGTCTGTCTGCGCCTCTCTGTCTCTCTCTGTCTCTCTCTCTCGGCCCAGAAACAGAAGAAAAGAGCCGGAGATGAGCGCTCAGGAGAAGAGGGTCCTGCAGAGGAATGTCCCTCTGCACCCACCGCCCCCCGTTCCCCTCCTGGCTGGTCCTGGTCACGCCCCAGGCCTTCAGGGGCCCATCATGGCCACAAGACGATGAAGGAAACAGAAAGAAGAAGAAAAGGAAAACAGTTGGAGGGAAGAAGAAAGGGACACCTCAGGTAAAAATAAAAAAATAAAAATAAAAATAAAAAAAGCTGCAGAATAAGGAAACTCATTCCCGTTTTTGCGTCTGGGCTCTTCGGGCGCAGGAATTATCCTGAGAGTTTCTGAGGCAGCGAAGGAAACGTTGCCCGGCCGTGTTCACTGAGACAAAATGCAAACTGTGGGTGTGAATCCGCTTCCCCGACGCTCGGACAGCGCGTTCTTCGGTGTCAGGAGGCAGCACCCAACTTGGTGGCACTTTCCGTGCCGCGGAGTCGGACACGTCTTGGCGCTCGCAGAGCGCGGACTCGGCCCTCCCGGGCCGGTGACCTACGCGGGTCCGAAGCCGCTACCCGCCCCCGACGGCGACCCCGCCCGCCCGTCTGCGTTTCTATTGAGAAACCCGGGCGCCCGCGCAGACCCGCGGTGGAGACGCGGACACCCCTGACAGGCCTCTCACTCCAACAGTGGGAGATCCGTCCGGACGACCAAGCTACCCGCGCGGCCCACGGGGCAGAATTCGGACTCGAGAACCGCAGCACGAGTCACACGAGGGACAACCCGAGACTCCCCTCGCGCGGGCGGCCTGAGCCCGAGCCCCGCCGGCTCCTACCTCCGGCCGCGCCCTCCTCCTGGGCCGCCGCCCCCTCGCACGCCCCGCGGGCCTCCCCGGCGTCGCCGTCTTCTTGGGGCCGGTTCTCGGGGGCGACCGCTCCCTCCAGGCTCCCCCGCCGCCGCCACACCTCCCCGGCCTCCTCCTGCCGCGGCGCAGGGCCCGAGGCCGCCGAGGCCGCCGAGTCCTCCGCCGGCGCCTCCTCGTCCGCCCCGGGCGCCGCCACCCCCGGTGAAGGGCTGGGCGCCCGCAGGGGCGCGGGGGACCCTCCGGCGGCGCTGCCCGCGGGCTCGGCGGCGCCGGCTCCGTCGTCCTCGTCCTGAGAGGAGAAGGCGGGCGTCCCGGGGAAGCGCGCGCTCTCCAGCGAGGAGCAGCGCGTGTCCACCGACGACAGCTGCGTCGCGACGCTCTCGTTGCAGGAGCTGTCGGCGCCCTCCAGGTCGCTCTCGCCCTCCGGCCTGGTGCTGGCCTCGCTCACGCTCTCCGTCCTGGCCGGGTCACTGGGCTCCGTCTCCGACGACACCTGCGACGGCTCCGAGCCCTGGTCCAGGGACTCGGCCTCGCTGACGGCGCGGCGGCTTCCCCCCGACGCGTCCGAGGCCGCCGTGTCCGCCCCGCTCGCCGCCTGGTCCGCCTCCTGCGAGTCGCACAGCTCGCCGCTGCCCTGCTCGCCGCCCGGTCGGGCCTCCGCGCCGTTCTCGCTCTCCTCCGGGGCCGGGCCTGCGGGCAGCGAGGCCTCCGCCGGCTCCGGAGGTTGTTCCGGCTTCTCCTCCAAGGACGCGGCATCGTTCGTGGACGCTTCCTCTGCCTCCGCCGGGGTGTCCTCCGGCTTCGTCTGCGACGTCAGGCTCGCGTCGTCCGTTCTCGACGTGGCGCCAAACATGATCAAGCCTCCTTCCTCCTCCAAGGAAGACGGGTAGCCCGGGTCTTGCTGGAACTCGTGGTCCTCCTCGTCGGAGTCGATGTGAAGCATGGCGTTGAGTCTCGTGTCGGTGGGAAAACTACTCCGCAGCTTGGGCGAGGCGCCCATGGACCTCTCCGAGCAGGAGGCCGGGCCCGGCCTGGAATGGCTGCTGTGTTCAATCGCATCTAAGTAATCATTGAGTGAATCCTGGCGTCCTCGGGGGGGTGAGGTCCGCGAGGACGTGGAGGTTAACTCCTCTGTGTCTATTTCCAGAGTGGAGCTAGTCCTGAGAGAATGCTTGGGCGTCCCGTCAGCAGCGCTGTCCTCAGAAACTGGCCCATTGGAACACACGGGGCTGTCGTGATGGCCCCCCAACATGTCCTCCTCATCAGAAGGGCTTCCGAGGTCTCCATTCACAGTGTTGACCCCAAGGATTGTGCCAACAGCTTCTGGAGAAGCATCTGAAGGAGAAAACAGCATGTATTCAAACAAAGCGGTCATGACCAAAAAAAACTTCTAATGTTCAGAACCTTTGCCCCCCCCCCACCAGTTCAACAAAGTCGGTCATCCCGGCAAGCCTTCTTCACTGTTTCGCTGCCTGGCAAAGATGAGCAACTCACTACTGAACTAGTATCTTTTGGTCAGTGTGACTGATGAAGTGTCTGCGTTCACTACTCCTAGAAATTCTAGAATTCAGTTTCCCAATGCAGGAGTAAACCTAAGAGAGATTTTTTGAGAAACAAGCTTGCCCATCTGCTTGGGAAACTTCAGGAGGTAATCGTGGATTAGCTATTTTAGTTTCGCAACAGGACACAAATTCAAATTCTGTTCCAACGTCAATGGACAATGGATTCAGACTGAACGAGTTTTTCCCACAGCGATGTAGTCATGCAGCTCTCTCACCTTCGTGCGCAGAAGACGTGACCTCCACCTTGAACTGGAGGTACCCGCTCACATGGTCGGCTGGGAGCCGGCGGCCAAGGTTGTAGCTGAGCATCTGATCACTGTAAGAGGAGAAATGGTTCTTTCCTTACTACACCGCTGTCAGCCTTCCCCTCCTCCAGCAGGCCACCTGCAAATCTCACGCACTTCTCTTAACACTTTCCGACTCACCAGAAAATACAACGCTCCAAAGCCTGTTATAATCCAACGTAATATGATGCATTCCCACAAAGGAATACTTATAAACCCCAGGATGCAACAAAATCTTGTTATAAGCTGAAAATGCAACACAGTATCACATGACTTTCTTAAACAGGGACTGATCTGCTCTCTCACTGCTAACAGCAACCAGGAAAAGATCATTCTGAAGTCATCAAGGAGCTGGGAAAGGTTTTGGTATTTTTTGACTGAGGTATAAAAGTGTAGAGGGCCTGGTTGCTCAGCATTTAGCAGAATAGGAAACTGGTCCTACAAGGACACGACAGGTAAGGACTATCACACAAGGACATGGGGACATTTCGCTAGTGTACTTGAGGCATAGGAGCTGGAAGTTGGAAGACGGCAGGATGGGAAGTGTCTGTCCCTGACTACCATGGCCCCCTATTCCGGCCTCAATCTGTTTATTTAATCAAAGTCAAATGCAATTACATCATGACCTTGTATGAAGCAACCTTCATTCTCAATCTGATTTTTTCTTCATACAAGAAAATAACCAAAGGAGAGTATGAAATCACACACAGTGCTCTCACACTGCCCTCTACTGGCTACTTCAGAAGGAAAACAACGCCTTTGCCTTCTATTTGCACAACTGTGCCGCTTAGAGCCACTAGTCCGCTGTGCATTATTAGCGCATGTCACTGTTTTGTTTGTCCGTCTCTACCTTCTCAGGATAATTCCACACAGACGTCACCCCTTTAAAAGAACACGTGTGACTGCAAAATCCCGGTTCAGCTCTTGGGGCTCCTTCTGCCTTCTTAGCAAGAATGTCTTAAAACTGTAAGATTATTTTCTTCTTTCTTTTTCTTTTCTTCCCTAGAAACATTGTGACAGTTTTTATCTCGATGTTTTTAAAATGCTTTCGTTTCCCAGCGTGAGGGCTTCACATGGGCCACGCACACTCTGCTAAGGGCTTTGCCTGCACGTCTCTCAGTCACCCTGGGAGGCACGCGGCGGCTCTGTTTTCTGGAGTGTCGAGGACACTGAGGCGTGGGGAGGGTGGGTGACTCGTCTGAGGCCAGACACAAGTACTGCGGGAGATTAGAACACAGATTCATCTGACCACGAATCCCCCGCTCTGCACTCACATACCACTGTCCCGCTTTATGTCTTCTCAGCGGTTCTAGGCCGCTTTCAGCAGCACGCATTTTAATGACGTGATTTACTCATGGCTCATCTAAATGTAACTGCTATTCTGATCATGCCTTTCCTACCTCAGCCGGTATTTTCCAAAAATCTTTTCTGCAAAGGGGTATACAGGCATTTCTTACCATTAGTATAGTTATACTACTTTTACATTAAAGTGTTCAAGTAACATTGTATAATGGCTATAATCTGCATCATACCAGGACTGTCTTTTTCTTTCTCTTACCACGGTCTTCCCAGAATTTAGACAGCGCCTAACCCACAGAGGGGCCTGATCTCTGCCCGCTAAGGCATGAACCTAGCCGCAAATTACATGGGCCTGTCCTCAACATTGTGGTTCCTCACCCATCCTTTTGGACATTAAGTCCTGGAATAATAAAACCTCTTTCTCTGTTAAAAACAAACTGATCCTCATCTTCTCCTCAGCCAGTAACAGCAGCGTGTTGGTGTTGATAACGGACGATTTATAAAAGTGAGGGATTTGAGCTAGGAAATAAATGTTTCATAGGAATTGTAAGAAAAGAGCTGCCTCCATCTGTCTTGCTCACCGTCGTATCCCCAATACCGAACACCGTGTTTAACATTTAGTAGACACGGTATATGTATACACACATATTTGTTTAACAAATTAATTAACAAATGAGACTCTTTGCTTGGAAAGAAGAATTCTAACAGGTGTTAGTGCTGCTTATTAGCCAAACTGGCCAGATACTCAATTCAACTATTCATCGTACAAATACAGGAAATCCTCCTATTCAGAGAGCTGAGCTAAGGGTTTCATCCCTTGTTAAGGGCCTGTCAGAGGAGTCACCTGTCCTCTTTCCTTCTTTATTTATCTTTATCTGTTTTTATTTTTTTTTTAAATATTTCTCTTTTGTTTATTTTTTGGGTTTTTTCTTTTTTGTTTTTTGCTTTTTTTTTCATCTTTGTTCTTAGCCAGTCTCATCTGACACATCCTGCTTCTTGCGGTGATGTATGATTGCGAACAATATATTATATATTATTATGATACACAATCATGAAGAATAAGTGCCAAATTCTCTCACCGCCTGAGGCATCTCTCTCTAATGTAACCAGAGGGATGGACAAAGCAGAGGAAAGTGATGTGTATTTTGGACAAACGTGGGCCACTCGCTGAAAAATGTCACATTCAAACAAATACTCTCAAAATAGGTAATTAGCAAGAAGTTCTAGCTCATCCTACAAAACCACACTCTGTAAAACCTCAACTACTTCTGAGGGCCCTAATCTGCCAAACATGTAAGGAATGGAAGCCCAGCACTTCTCAAGATGAATCAGTTACTTGGTGGAAAGCAAAATTCAGATCAGGAATATATATTTAGGGGTTAGTAGTGGATATACTAATATGTAGTATCCTCCTTATCTAATAAAGCAAATCCCCAAGTACCTGTATCAGACAATGTTTCTAACACGCCTATGCAGAAACATTTCATAATTCCAGTATTTTACAAATTCATGCTGGACTTCCTTCTAATACACATCAATTCAGGACTGGTAGTTCTCGAAGTGTCCAGTTGTTTAAAAGACTAAATGAAAAGCCCACAAGTCAACAACAGCTTCATTGCCTTGATCATTCTTACTGGCGTACGTAACTTCACACTTTTACCATGTGTCATATATATTCTGTAAACTATATGAAGATAATTATATAAATTAATATACTGTATTTATTGTATTTACCATAGTTAGCTTACTTTTTAAAATCTTCCACTTTCTATAAACCCTTAAAATAACTTTTAAAAAACTTCCTAATGTATATGATCTCTACCAGAAGCAAAAATTGTGATTTCCTAACCTTTATCAGATAAACCAGGCTATTAGAATTTCAGCATACTGTTCCTACTTCACATGTGCTGGCTCCATCACAAATTCCGTCATCTGATGGCCAGAGACTTAAAACCCATTACAATCTCTTAGTTTCAGATTTTGAAGGGGCCTTTAAGTTCAGCTGGTCTAAACACTGTATTTTTCAGATGAAGAATGCCCAAGTTAATTACGACTTGCCAAAATAGAACAGTTCACTAGTTGCAGAGTGGATATGAATGAGCAACCTTCCTTAGTTAGCTGGAATAATGACACATGGCTGCCCGTCTGTGAAGTGTCACAGGAAGCCAGGATTCTAGAGCAGGCTGATCTGCCCTCAAATATCCCAGCGGCACCTCCTGCCAGCTAACCGCAGATTCCTCATCTCGGAAGTTGGTATAATCATTCTACTGACCTCAACCCGGAGCTGTTGAGGTTACATGGGCTAATGAGAATAATGAACTTAACCCCTGACATAGATTAAGCTCTAGGCATCATTTTTGTTTCTCTACTTTTATTTATTACTCTTGCTACCACTGCTGTTACTACTTGTGATGTCACTGAGACTAGGACCACCACTAGCATTTGTTTATGTTTTCTTATGGTGAAGAAGGTACAAAACAAGATGGCGGCACCACCACCATCACCACCACCACCACTGTCACTGCTACCACCACTATTACTATTACTACTGCCATATGTTCATAATGTTCTCCCACAATGAAAAAGATACCAAAACAGTACGCTCAGTGCTACCTCAGAGCAGTGGCGTTACTGAGTTTGCTGGAAATGACCACATAAAAATACATACACCATTTACGATAAGGGATGTTGTGATTTCTTAACTAGTTTATTCACAACTTACAAAAAGCTCACAGAAAGAAAAAAGACATCAAGTCACATTTTAAATTCTCTGAGTGAGTAAACTTTAGTTGTTTGAATGAATGTATAGGTCTAGGAATTCTACAATAATACCTCGTACCAGTTAAGGTCTTATTTTAAATGGCCCTAAAACAAAGTGGTGTTTGTTTCTCAGGAATAGTGAGTTGTCTGGATGGGATTAATTAGCATAACGGAGCTGTGAACCTGACACTAGAGAGAGAGACTTTCACTGAAAGATTTCAATATACTCAAAAATAGTTGAGTATTATGACTTTTGATGCTGAAGTGCTAATGATAGGCCCATCTCAGAAAAGACAGATACCAAATAATAATAATAATAATTATTATTATAATGTATATAATGAAAACAAAGTGCTTTGGTCCTAAACAGTTTAATGAGTATAAAAACACTTCATTTTTTAAAAGAATTATCTGACCACTTCTTCTCAGTAAGAAAAGTCCTAGGACTACAAAATTTCATTTCAGTTGCTTTTGTGCAAACTAATCTCAACAAGATCCCTACAAAGGGGGGCTGATTACCCAATGGCTTGCCGCTCCAGCAGTCTCTGGACTGGAATGGTTAGTTTCCCCAGGAAACGCTTGATGATGGGACGGCTCTTGGCAAATTTGTCCTTAATTTCAATTTCTAAGACATCAGTAAGAAGTGCAAAAAAGGAATATTTCTGAAAACAAAAACAGGTAACATGTTGATTCAGAAGAAAGACAAATAGGAAATTATATCATTTCATTATTATAGAAAATGTTCTCTCTTAAATCCTATTGACTTAGAGTCCACCTTGCTGGAAATATCTGCAGCCAATGTCCATCCTCTATTCACTTAGAATTGTTAGCTTTCACCGTGATTACAAGGCTTCAGTTAAGGATCTGCAGGACAAAAGAAGCCCCTTCAATCACACAGTTCTTCCGGGTTCAACAGTTTTAGGAGACGCTATCAAATATTAAATTGTGCACAATGCAGTTTTAGTACTTACTACATTTAATGTACCTCAATTCTTTGAAATTTAATATCCTGTTACAGGATGCTTTTGAATTACTGCTGTGTTTGATTACCAGCAATTTTAATTCCTCATCCCATGCGAGTCAGAAGTTGTACAGCATAGATTAAAATACTCTTTCACTTAATGGCTAAAGTAGGAACATCTACAGAATACTGTGGTTTCTCTGGTAAATATGAGAATGAAACAATGTCTAAAAATGTTAATTTAAAAGGCACATGGGACAGAAAAATAAAAACATGAAGTTAACATAAGCTTTGTTGTTTTGCTTAGGAATGCCACTGGAGAAAATCAGATTGGCTATTAATAAGAATATAAAATAAATATAAAAAGCTTTATTCATTTACAAAGATTTTCGCCTATATTCCCTTCATGTTATCTTTACGAGTAACATTTTCAAGAACGAGGATCTCAGGATAAGTTAGTGATGGGGCCAGAATCTAACCTGAACAATATTACCTCTTCCCTAACATTATCCACTCAACCACAGTGATGTGAATGGCGCTGGCCAGTTTTATACTTAGGCACCACTAAGTTTATTTAGTCATAACAATTAAAGTTCTGCCAAGAGCCATGGAGTCTAGGAATCTGCTGAAAAGAAAAAACATTTGCTGAGAATAAGAGTGCTGAGTTTAAGCACTACCTCTGTCTCTGAGAAGCTATTACATAAATGCTTCAATCTTCAGTTCCTTAATTATCAAAATGGAGAGATGAGGAACTCATTCCTTATGCCGCCTTCTTAGGCATACACTGATAACATAATTAAGAACTTTGTAAATATAAAATGTTAGCAAAAGAAACTTATTGCTAGGATCATTAACATATCCACTATGTTCCTTCTAGAGCTCATAGTGAGATGCACGTTATGTCTTCTAGGCTACTAAATGTGTTAAATTAAGTGCTGAGCCTTTAAGAGTCATTCACTATTTGGAGTAGTTTTTTAAACCAGGTGTAAGAATATATGCAATATGTCATCCACTTAAATAACCACATTAACTTCTCAGGAGAAACATCTTGCTCTGCTGACAAGTCACAAATAGCCATACCTATTTTTTTCCAATTGGTTTTAGATCCCCTGAATTACCTCCCGCCCCAGTGAAATATTTCTACAAACCTGTTAGGTCATATTGTTGTCATTAAACATTTAGGGAATGATCTGATTCATTGTATAACTCCTACACCCAGTGAAGGTTTACCCAGAAACATTCTAACACTAGTAGGTTAAACATGTCTTGGATCTCTGAGAAATGGCGGGAGAGCTCACGCTTTGTTCACTAGATGAGAAACAATGTCTGTACATTCCTTGACTTTCCTGAGTTCGAATGAGAAAACCCCTCGTTTGATTTAAATGATGCGTTGCATGAAGATGACAGGTAACATAATGTAGCTGTGAGGAACTCGACAGTGTCTGTCATCAACGCATCAAGTCTGCCTTCACTCAGTATGACGAGTCCTTCAATGCCTTATTAATTAACCAAATTCTAGACATCCAAAAAACCTTTGCCAAAGCCTACAGGGAGAGAAATCCCCTTAATTTGTACTGAATATACACTAGAACAAAACATAAAAGATTGGGAGGGCTTTTAAAGTTTTTAATTTTAATTCCAGTTAGTTAACATATAGTGTTATATCAGTTTCGGGTACAAAAACATAAAAATTTTAAATAAAAACAGGATTGGTGTTACTGACTTTTCCTTCTGCCTCAGACTCTCACATGGCGCTGCAAGGCATGGTTACTGACCCTGCCCTTATTTAAAATTTTAATATTTGTTCATTATGAATTTTTTTGCATTGATTTTGATTTTTGTAAAAAAAATATTTCATTAAAATATTAATTTTGATGACTGAGCCTTTTGGCTCCCCTTAAGTCATGTTCCTGAGGTAAGGACTTCACGTGCTTTGCCCTACACCTGGCCTTGGCCACAAGGGACTATCTCTTTCCCTTCAGAGCCTCTTTCCAACAGAACCCCGAGACCCCTCAGTCATCCTGCTGTGCTCATAAACAGTTCAATGATATGCAGAACAAAGAAAAACTTGGCCAACTTCTGGTCAAGTAGAAGAGCCTTGAGGATCATCTTACCTCTCGGTGCCAAATCGGATTAGTGGTGTTACTGATGATAGTAGACCTTCTCTCCTGTCCGTGGTGGGCACAGGTGGGGAAACTGCTCTTCTTCCCTGGCTGAATGGACATCTTAAGATAAGGGTCGGGATTGAAGAACATCCCTTTCTTTAGCCCAACTGCTCTAAGATCTAAAAAGGAAGAGAGGAGGGAGGGTGAGAAAGAGAGAGGGGGGTAAACAACAGCAAAGCAGCAACAAAGTTACTTACACTATGAGTGCTTAGATAAGTGAGGACAAGTGGATTATGATGAATTCTGGCAGAGGGGGGTCTCCTGACAGGCAACAAAAGTGAAGCCAAACATTTATCATCACCTTACCCACCTGAATAGACTTTTCCTAGATACCATTTTGATTCTAACATGCATCGTCATGTGGTCTGGCAACCAGCATTTCAAACAGTGTCTTGAAAGAAATTCTTAGGCAACAGTTTATTTTTTCAAAAAGAATGCTCCTATGTTCTTTCATGAAAGAAAAGTTAAATCTTCTACTTACATACATGAAATTATAGACCTATGTTTAATTTGGGGTAAAACTCGAGATTACACGTTCAGTTGTCCCACATTTAAAATGTCATATATACTCCACAAATGTAATAAATATTGGGGGGAAAGGAGGCCAGAAATATTTCTTAAAAATGTGAATGCCACCTGCTGTATTAAGTAATTATGGGGTTATTGGGACCCTACATACCTGATGAATGTCCCAGACTCGTCTTAGATTCACCAGCTGTCATTTCACACTAGCTGAGCGGCCAAAATGTCTGGCTAAAGTCTGGTACATGGAGAGACTGATACTTTTAAAAGGAGTCAGGCCAAGGGATGCAAACATGTCAGGCCATAAACCAGATCCACCGGGTTCTCAACACCTTTCTGAGAATATCCGTTTGGGTAAGGCTGGCCCAAGAGCTACGTGATCTTCAAAGTTCCTGCAGTCATAGATGGTTTCTAAGTAAACTGATGCGATTGTGATCGGTCCAGGCATCTCTCTGACCCCTGGTCCTGAGAGAAATTCTGCAGATGTTGCTGAAGCTTCAAAGACCTTTGGATTACCCAGATCGGTCATTTGTGGTGACCCCAAATTATAAGAGGACCCCTGAGTCACCCTACTCAAGCTCATTCTTTTTTATTTTTAATGTTTTCTCCACGATGGGCCCAACATGGGGCCTGAACACACGACCCTGAGATCAAGACCTGAGCTGAGATCAGGAGTCAGAGGCCCCACCAACGGAGCCACTGAGGTGCCTCTCAAGCCCATTCTTGAAACACAGTCTTTCTTAGTAGGACAAAACTGGCCTGGGGTTGCCCACAGAACCGTAGTCTCAGGGAGTGCTGCCTGGAGGAGGCTCACCCATGGCCGACGAGAACCTGTGGCCTAGCGTGTTGTCCAACAACAGCTAACTGGCAGCTGAGGAAGCCATTTTAATAGTCGGCAAAGGTGGAAAAATTCAACCAAGAATCCCTCCTGTTAAGGACATTGCATGAAAACTGTAAGATATTTGATCTGAAAGCCAATGGCAGATGGGAAGGATGAGTAAGGAGCGAGACGGGCATTCAGGGAAACCCCTGAAGCTCATTAGCCCTCCAGCCCCAGCCCCGGCACTGCACAAGCTGTGGAGTCATTACTAACACAGCCTCTGCCTCTGATGATCCACTTAATAATGCTACATGTTTGCACTTGGCTTTAGTTTGCATAAAATAGCTGTAAGAGAAAAATACAGTTTGCATATTTATTTTCTTACCTTTCTTGATTATCGCCTCAGACTCAAAGACAGAAGAATAATATTCTTTAGCTATTAAATCGACCCCTAAAGAAGGGATTTCTTTGCAGTCAGTGAGGAGTAACATGTACAGAAATGGCTGCTACAAAGCCTGACAGGACTGAATTATTCATGCAAAGCATTCCTTTGAACAAAAAAGCATCCCTTCGGGAGATGAAGCCACCAGGATGAAAGCTGTCACTATTAAATAGCCCTCACACCAAATATGGCCATAAGGAACACTGTACAAATGAATCTTCCTTAATAAATACAAGAAACTATCAATTATTTGTAGTCTGATTACTCCACTCCCTTATCGATCTCATCTCTGCTCGTGCTTCTCCCTTTTGTCTTTCACATATTTTATTGCTCAAAATGCCCACATAACCTCACAGACCAAAAAAGAACTCAAAGTTACAGAGGTATAACATGTTAACTATCCTAGTTTAAAGTCTCATTTGGAGAAGAGGATGAAGAAATTCACCTAAGCGCAGTTTTTGTTGAAGATGTAGAATTCAATTATCTGTGTGCCCACTTGCCTAATCAAGAGTAGAACACCTATAGGTAGCCATTCTACAGAGCTTAATCAATATTAATAAATATTACCATTCACTGTCAACATGCTACAATGGGGTTAATTTTTCAGAATTACCATTACAGAATTGATTTCATCTATAATTTTTGGCCATTTCTGTACCATCTGCAAATACCTGACAATACATTAGGAAATACAACAGTTACAAAGTAGCCAGCCACCATGTGCATTGAGGTGGAAAGGTGGAGGAAATTATAGTTAAAGAAGCAGCATTTGGGGGTGCCCCAAAGCTTACTTCTTACATTTTAGGAAAATGTCCTGGGATTTTCAGCTTCTAAATGGTCATGCTTGTATGGGGAGTTAATTAGCATCCGCTCGAGTCAAAATCAGTATGTGTATATCATATTTAGGATGACACTGATCACTGGAAAGTGGAGGGCAGTGCTTCTAAACTAAGAAAACCATGGGATGGTCGAACTTGAAATTTTCTGAGCCATGGAGGTTGGTTACTTGTTCCCTACCTATAAATGAAGGATTTCTGTACCTGTGGCCGTTCAGGACTGTGAAGGTCTAAAGCGTAGTCAAATAAGAGTTTTCAGGAGACACGCAGATAACGGGGGGTGAAGGAGGCGTACCACCAGCCATGGTACTTCTAAGCGCCCTTCTCAAAAACTAAATACGTTTTAAACACTGAGGGGTCCAACCAAAACATATATATTGGCCAAATTTGAACCGTAAGCCACCAGTTTACGACTTCTGGCATTCACCAGAGAATCAAAGCAAAAAAGGCTTTCATAGTAAGCAACCTCCCATGGGGGAGAAGGAACATGCCAGAACAGAAATGGACACTCTGAAGGCCAAGGCCAGCAATGAACTAATGTGCACACTTTCGTCATACGTGGTAATTATGCATCATGGAAATGTCTGTTTTCAAGATCAGATCAGCTTTCTCTCACTCTTGAGAATTGTCGATTTTCATTCACAACACTTTTTGCAGCCAAGAAAAGTGAATCTAATTTAAATTTCAGAAGCACTGCTCCCATGGAACAGTGAAAACAAAACATCTTACAGCAACAGACATGTTGGTCTGCGTTTTGTGTGTATCGTAGCACCGTTGTCTGTTTTAAAAGTCCATTTCAAATACTGATTTTCTTAGCACATTCTTGACTTTTAAGTGCCAATAATTTTTTTAAATCAGTAGCTTTCAAATTTTTTTGACCGTAACCTACATATGAAACCTATTTTACTCTGAGTTCCAGGATATATATGCATAGATGTATGTCCTTTATGTGTGTGCAAGTTTTCAGTTTGTATATACTGATGTTCTATGAAAAAATATTCCCCTTTAGTGTAAAACTCTGATTTCTTTTCCTGCATTCTTTTTTTTAAACTGGTGGGTTCAAATAAGTTAAACTTAAAAAACACAAATGAGTTCCAACTTACAATCTGAAAAGCAGTGTTTTTTTTTTTCATAAACATACAAGCAATTACAGTATTTCACTAACCTGAAAATAAACAAAAAAATTGTCTTATCAGCTTTCCAACTTTTATGTGTATTTCTCCACAGAAACAGGAGCATCCCTTGGCTTATTTTTCTTAGTCTCCAACTTTCTCCTTTCTCTAGATGAGCTAACCACACCTTGTTTTCAATAATCAAAGTTCTACTGTGGGTAGGCACATATTACACTACAGTGTTCTTTTAAAGTAACGATACACAGTTATATAGTCTTTTTATCTCTAGAAAACCTGGTGGAAGAAATAATCTCTGAGCCTATATTAATAATCTAATGGTAAGAAATATATTTGAATTTCCAGCATATTACCAAAAAATATAAACAATATAAATAACATAATATAAATAATATAAATAACTAATTCATATATCATATACGAGAATCTATAGACCAAAATGGCCGCTCGCGCCTTTGAAACTACACGCATCCAAACCGGACATCATGTTTAAAGACGTCCTTACCTGATAAGGTAAAGCTAACTAGCTTCCGAGAATGCTGATTTCCAGAAGCTCCTCCTTCCATGCCTTCTGCCCCCATCTGCAGAGGAAAAGCACGTATTAGAAGTTTCACAGGTGTAGTGTGGTACTCAACTTTCTTAAGAAGCCACGTGCATTTGCAAATATGATGATTTTTTGTGTTAAAGATGCATTGTAGCATATGCCTTTTTATATGCTATAAATCTTGGAATCGAGACACAAATGCATATTCTCAGAGATGAGAGCATCATACCTCAATTTAGTCTTTACAACAAATGAAAGCAACGCAAACTTCTAAATTCCCTGGGACATGCATCAACCTACTTAATGTCCTTTTATTTCTTTGATAAGAATATAGTTGAGATATAATGAGTACACTTATATTGCTATTAGCATATTAAAATAGTCCTTCAAGTTAAAAACTAAACACTAAATTCATTTAGATTAGGAAAACTTAGAATAAACTACACAGGTGACTTACAGCAAGGTCATCCACAAACACGCAAAATTATCCTCTCTTGCCAAATACTTCTGGGTGACCACGTGAATGTCCCATTGCCCTCGCAAACTCCTATTTCCTTGTGCTGCAGGTACAGGGCACGTGGTATAATAACTTAGCAATGACAAGAGTTTGCAATGCTGTTGTACTGGTTATTGCATTGTAAAAAGTTTTCCTAAAGGCTTTCAAGTAAATTACATCTCACTTGAAATCAGTCATTTATGGAACACAAAGCAGATCCAGGCTTCCTCTCAATTGATGTGCAATTAGTGCTCAATTTATAGTTAGTATACTAGAAAAACAGAGTGTACTATTTCTCTAAAAAAGATGCCCACAATACTTTAAGATACAGAAGTGAAGGCAGAATATATCTTGCATAGTCAGGAAATAGAAACTACATTTTTCTTCTAAATTTCAGAGTAAACCATTGAATCTAATCTTTGCAGCACTCCCTTACTCCTTTGAAAATCACATACCACCAAGGCAAGCTGGTACAGCCAGTGGAAAACAGCATGTGGGCTTCTCAAAAAGTTAAAAACAGAATTATCATATGATCCAGTAATTACAGTACTGAGTACTTACCCAGAGAAATTGAAAACACTAATTTGAAAAGATATCTGCACCCCAACGTTTACTGCAGCATATTTACAATAGCCATGATACGGAAGCAGCCCATGTCCACAGATAGATGAATGGATAAAGAAGATGTGGTACATATGCACCGTGGAACATTACTCAGCCATAAAAAAAATGAAATCTTGCCATGTGCGACAACAGGCATGGAGCTAGAGAGTAGAATGCTAAATGAAATAAGCTACTCAGAGAAAAACAAATACTGCATGATTTTACTCATCTATGGAATTTAAGAAACAAAACAAATGAACAAACAACAACAACAAAAAAGATAAACAAAAAAACCAGACTCTTAAATACAGAGAACAAATTGGTAGTTACCAGGCAGAGGTGGGTGGGGGCATGGGAGGAATGGGTGATGGAGATTCAAGAGCACACTTATCACCATGAGCACTGAGCAATGCACAAAATTGTTGATCATTATATTGTACACCTGAAACTAATAATAACACTGTCTGTTAATTATACTTAATTTTAAAAAATCATATACCGCTAAGAGATAAAACTTTACGAATCTAAGCAAAGTTGAGCAATTAAAAAAAAATTCCATTCAAATTGTGAAATACAAATTTCTACTTCCTTCTCTACTTCCTGTCCCTTCTTCAGTACTATTTTGTATGGCACCTGCCTGATTCCTAATGTTTCAAATGTCATCAGCAATATGCTAGGGTGCCATCCTGGCTTCCTCATTTCATCTCATCCATAAAAGCAACTACTTGATAATTCTGGGTTGGCTCTCCACCAGCATGCACGGTTTATTATATTGTGGCGTTCCCCTCTGACTCATTATCCCCAGCTTACCGGAACAGAGACAGCAGCAAACTGGCCGTAACGGTCTCCCCGAGGTTTCACCCCACACCCCCCCGGGCTACAGAGCGATGAACAGTGTGAGGGAGCACAGGACACGACTGCGACAGACACTCGGCCACCTGCTTCTCCAAGTCCTGGGTCCAGTCAGACACCTGGTAAACCGTAGCTTCCCCTCAAACGGACCACACTGCCCAGTGAGATCTGTGCCCTCCACAACACGATGTCTCTTCCTGCTAAGCCATACTGATGCTAAGTGAGTTAAATGAGATGGAAAAGGTTCATGGTCTGTCTTCGCTTAAGCCTATTTAAAATGTTATAAGCTATTACAGAAACACAAGAAAATGCCTTTGAATGCTCATTTTGAAAATAGGCCACTGTCTGAGAAAGGCTGACGTGGAACAATTCTCCCAGAATTTACAGATTGTGTCCTTTACTACAACTGTGGCAAATGCTCATCTCAAATAATACTCAACAAATTCAATGTTATCATTCATGACAAAGCCAGGAAAGGCCAAACACTGTCGCTAGATATAGGGACATCAGGGATAAAAGCACTCGATGTTTAGAGAGCAGTTTTTAAATAAACTCACTCCATAGATTCCTTCCAGGAAAACCCAGAAGCAACACCGACAATCAAGTGTTGGAACAATATGTGGTAGTGAGGGATGCCAGCCTTTATCTGTCCCCGAAGCCAGAGGATTTCCTGTTCTAAGAGCCTGAGACACATATCACTGTGTACTCTGATGAATGACAATGACGTCAAAGTGCAAATGACAGAAGAGACACAATTCTTTTCAATCCCTGATTCACTGCAGGAGGATATACGAGAGAGGAGGCTGTGAGATGAGGACGGCAGCTCGCTTCCTCCCCTACAGAGCTGCTCAGTTACTTCTCCCAGGACCTTTCTTTGCATATGGTCACGGAATAATTACACTGAAGGGCTTCGTCAATGTCAACGCTGTCAACCAGTCACACTAACTAGACGCAAGTCATATAACGGGGTGGTCACCATGCCAGAATAGAAACACAGCATCACGAGGTGTCCATGGGGCACAGCCTTCTGGTTTTGGATACAGACCCAATTGTCTCAGCTCGGTCAGAAATCTATTGACCACCGATTTCATTAGTCATCCTTCGAACCAAAATATTTGGTTCTGACGGCCGGAGCTGTATCTGGGAAGCTTTTAAGGTTCTATAAAACCCGTCTGAAGCAAATTAATTATTCCAAACTATCCACAGGCTTTGAGAGAATAATCTCAATGCAAAATCAATGGAACGAGATCAATGTTCACCAACCTGTAAGTCCTGCTATCTTCGATGATACCTGATCACTGAATTTGCTCAAGTCTAAGAAAATCTGAATCCAGAAAACCATGTTTGGAAGCTACTATCTAATTTCATACAAAGTTAATTTTTCAAAGATTTTATTATTAAAAAAAAAAACCTCACTTTTCCAGTTTTATAGTTTTTTAGAAGATTAATTAAAGCACATACCAGTGCTTAGTATGTAACATGGCAGATTTTGTAATCGATAATTGTTATTCTCCTCGTGACTTTCAAAATCTTGTTTAGTAAATGTGGATTAGTCTTTTAAATCCTAAACGATGTTTATTACGTGGGAACTCCAATGTAATTCAAATGTGAGAAGAATATTTAAATGCTGGAGATTTTACACATACGATTCCTATTCTCTTTAATGCTCTTCCCTCCCCCTCTCCACGTAAGTAACTCCTGTTCATCCTTCAGATTGTCCTGCAAACACACCTTCTTCAAGGAAGCCCTTGAACAAGAGAAATCCTACCAGTATATGCTGTCATAGTCCCATTTTACTCCTCCTCATAGTGATTATCACTCAAAGAAACGTAATTTAATTTAACTGCTGTCTCTTGTCCCCACCAGATGTAAGAGAAAGGACTGGGTTTTGGCTTATTCTTCCATCCCTGGGGGTGGGTGCAATGTCTGGTACTTAGCAGGTACCCAGTGAATATCTGTTTGAATGAATAACTGAAAAGGAAAGACTTCATGATACCGCATCGTGGGTACGGACAATTTCAAAATGCCACCTGCAGAGATGACTTTCTGAATTTCAGGGAGTCAACATGGCCACTTGTCTATTTCCAAAAATGCATGGGTCTATAAACACATACATACACACAATACACACGCGCACGCACACACGCACACCCTTCATTATGAAGATTCTATATTGTGGGAGTCAATGTTTTTCTCTTATACTTTCACGGCCTGATTTTTATTAATGTCTCATAGAAGCTACAATGCTTTAACATATCTTAGACTCAGAGAATCTCCCCAAACCACCTGAACCCAACCATCCCTGTGCAATGAAGTACATCTTACAAAGTTGTTAGATTCCAAAGTTAGTCAATGGAGTGAAAAAATGACAAAACTGTAAAAAGCAATCCTTTGGAAAGTACCATGCTGGAAATGGACATTCTCTCCTTCAAAAGGCCAACACAACCAGCTCCCCCAAAACTAAATTTGGTATCTCTTCACTTGAAGACCTGGTGAAGAGACTGACTTCCACTGAGTGGTCATGTCATACCAAAAGTGTCTGCTATGCACTAGAGCCCAACTCAGCATGAAGGGATCTGGTGCTCAGACCTCCTGAGGGAACAGCACACACACGATCCCCATCTTATACTCTTTGGCATGAAAGCTTGTTAAGTTGACTGGCAGGTAGAATCACACATGATTTAAACTGTTATTTCTCCCTTTTACTCGCTGAGCTCACATATATTAAACTCACTTAAGATGCAATGCCACCATCTCCTCCCAACCAGTCACCTAGATGAAATTTAGACTAAGTGTGATGAGCTACTCACTTGTTTGCTTCCTGAATGGCTTCTCTGAGGAGCTGACTATTTACAGAGTTGTCACAAATCCAATCAGATTTTTCCACTGATTTGTGTTATGGATCGAGGTAAGCCAGCCTGTACGTTCTTCCCTCTCCTTAAGCGGGTGCCCACGCTGCTGTGCATTTCCTTTTTCATTGTTCCCCATAACTCTGCCTGAGCTGCGCAGGCAAAAATAGAAAGCGGGCCCCGGGGACCTCCTGAGGAAGCTGACAATGAGGGGCACTCACCATCACAGCCGGGTTCTTCACGGTAATGCAGGGGGTCGTGGCACGAAGGGCTCCACTAATGCCGTGGTAGTATTTAAAACAGATTTTTATCTCCGCTGCAAATCAATTAGGAAAAAAAAAAACAAAAAACAATAATTTAAACATTGAGACAAGTCACTCAGGAATTGACTGAAGAAATCCGCCACATCACCTCTCAGAAAATGCTGCTCGCAACTCTTGCAGTGATCCCTCCTTTTCCAATCAGAGAGACAAAGGATACCAATTCCTATCTGGCGTTTTCTAAAAACATCCCAAACAGACGAAAAATAACACACAAAAACAACACACAAAACAGGTATAGCATAGCGCTGAGAATTGAACTAGCCACCTCTGACCCAGGTAGTCCGCTGCGCCCCAGTCCCCGTGCTTGTCTCTGCTCACGTTGTTACTTAATCCTCACTTCAACCTTGGGAGGTGGGGATGCCTGTCCCCGTTTTACAGAAGAAGTGCTGAGGCTTCCAAAGGTCAAGCAAACAGGAAACATTAGAGTCAGGACTCAAATCCAATCTGTCCCATTCCAAAGCCTTTGCTCCCAACCTCTACGATAGAGACAGACTGCCCCCTTCAATGGAAATAGCAAAAAAGCAGTCTAACAGAGTGAAGAAGGCGTAGACTCTGAAGTGTGAGGGCATCTGTATTTTAATTTTCCAAGTGGCTTCAATGCAGCCACTGGGCGGGGATCAAATTCAGGAACCACTGCCATATAGATAGATGGATTGGAATAGATAGACAGACAGATGATAGATATGGATATATATGTGGAATACGTCTCTCTCCCCACAGTGGTGCATGTGTCTGTGTGTACGCACGTGTGTGCATGTATATATAGTCTGAGCTTGCTAAAACAGCAATGCAAATGCCAATTATTGGTTTAAGAAAGTAATGACAATTTCAAAGACCATGAAGCCAAAATGCATCAAAGATAGAACCCACAGCCACCAGAATTTCTGTGTGTACAGAGCATCTAAGTCACGGCAGTATCACTGCAAGGTGCCCTCTTCCCAAGGTGTAGAGTAACACCGGCAACGCTGCTGACGGCAGGACACAGGGAAGAGTCCCGGTCTGCAGGAGTGGAGCTCCCCTCTCAGCTGAGCTGCCTGGGTTACTAAAGTGGGACCAACTAGATGTACTTCCCCAAGGGAGCTCAGAGTACACTGACTCTCCTCCCAGTGCTGAATGGCCTCCTGCAGAGTATTTGGTTTGACTATTTTAAGAGAAAGATTGAATGATTAAAGAAAAACCCTCTTTTAGAAATTTATGCAGGATTTAAAATACTATATACAAGAATACAATATCATATTATATTTTCCTATCAATGACAAAATACTAAAGCTCAAAAAATTCACTCTATCATGGGGCAGAGTAGTGGGTGTTTCCATCATGTATGATGCTCGCAGTGCGGTGGCTCACAAGGTACTCGGCATCATCAAGCAGCAGATCTTTCCCAGGTACCCATCACAACACATGCCCAGGGAATCAGAGAGGGGTTCTGGTCTAGCAGGTGTTTCATAGTGTAGCTGTCGGGATGATGATTACAGGCAGGACACAATTTAAGAGACAAGAACTAAAAATAAAGGGCCGAGAGGCGGCAGAGTGTAGAGACCACGGAGAGGATGAGTGAGGATGCAGTGGAGTTAGAAAGACCTCATGGAACAAACTGGTCTGGACTCAAACTTACAGAGGAGAAAAATGGAGCCGAGCGAGTGAGGAGGGGCGAAAGGGAGAGGGGAAGGACTGTGCCGGGTTTGAGGAACAGCGAGACGACGCAGGTCCAGCTTTACTATGACCTCACTGGCCTGGGAACATCTCTGCAAAGGACCTTCCCAAACACGAACACAAGCTTTTAGTTATTACTGAAATGGTAACGGCTGCACAGATCACAGCGGACCTTCCTCTTCCTCCCCCACTTGCTTTCTTCCAGGACCAACAGCGTGTCTGCCATAAGAACAAAGCCAAGCGCCAAGCACATGCCGCCACAGAACCAGCTCAGTGACGAGCCGCGGACTGAACTCTGCGGGCAGAGCTCATTAGCGTCACACTCGGAACGCTGGCCACCAGCCGTCCGCGAATCGGCCCGCAGCAGCGCCGCATAGATCAAGTCAATGGTAAGTGAGCGAGCAGCTCATTTTCCCATAAAGGGAAGTGCATTTTATAAGACATCGTCCCCTAACTCCCTCTCATTAGGATGCTCTCTCCTCTTCTATAAGGTGTTAAGAGGCAGCTATGTAACAGACTATGGGACCAAAAAAAAAAAAAAGTCTTATTCACAGCTTTGCTAGTGAACCCATTCTGGGTACCATTTATTCTTTGCTATAACAAAAGTCTCTAGTTATTTGCGCCTGGACTGAAAGGCCCCAGCTCCGGCTCCACAAGCAGAACACCAGTCCCGCCCCTTAAAAATACAGCAATGCTCTGTGCTGAGGGGACACTCCTCGGCAAATATTAGTTAGTGCTTTAGGAGGTCACTCAAGATTTTACAAAATGGTTTGACTAACCAGTGTCCCTTGAAGTGAGACAGAGGAAAGAGAGAGCCGCATTCTGATCGATGTGCTTGAACATTTTAGTTGTCCAAAGAGGTAACCTAGAAGATGACTCAGGATGGGTAGAAAAGGGGAGCTGGGATTCATGCTTCTACTTAAGCTAAAAATTGTAACCACTAACTGCAGAGGAAAACAAAAAGGTACTTCCGAGAAAGGGATCCAGCACAGGGAAAAGTGAGCAGGTGAATGATGACGGGGCACCAGAGAAGGGAGGAGAGCCCCACCCGTGGGGCCGGCCAGCCCCAGGCACGGGCCGGGCAGATGCAGGACTGATGGGCAACGAATGACCCCATCCCCCCGAGAACAGGTGCTCCACAACCCGATCCGGCAGCCGAAGTCTCCTCGTATTGGCCTCAGATTATGGAAATAGGTATATGTGTGCCTGTGTGTGTATGTGCATGCACATACTCCTTCAGACTAGAAAAAGCAAGAGTATTTTCTCTCCCCAAAATCCGCTTATTAAAAACATGTTGCCTCACAGCAGACTTATCCACAGAGACCTGGCAGGCCAGAAAGAGTTGGCATGATATATTCAGAGTACTAAACGAGAAAAACATGCAGCCAAGAATACTATATCCAGCTAGGCTATCATTGAAAATAGAAGGAGAGATAAAAAGCTTCCAGGACAAACAAAAACTGAAAGAATTTGCAAACACCAAACCAGCTCTACAGGAAATATTGAAAGGGGTCCTCTAAGCAAAGACAGAGCCTAAAAGTAGTAGATCAGAAAGGAACAGAGACAATATACAGTAACAGTCACCTTACAGGCAATACAATGGCACTAAATTCATATCTCTCAATAGTTACCCTGAATGTTAATGGGCTAAATGCCCCAATCAAAAGACACAGGGTATCAGAATGGATAAAAAAACAAAACCCATCTATATGTTGCCTACAAGAAACTCATTTTAGACCCGAAGACACCTCCAGATTTAAAGTGAGGGGGTGGAAAACCATTTACCATGCTAATGGACATCAGAAGAAAGCAAGGGTGGCAATCCTTATATCAGATCAATTAGATTTTAAGCCAAAGACTATAATAAGAGATGAGGAAGGACACTATATCATACTCAAAGGATCTGTCCAACAAGAAGATCTAACAATTTTAAATATCTATGCCCCTAACGTGGGAGCAGCCAACTATATAAACCAATTAATAACAAAATCAAAGAAACACATCAACAATAATACAATAATAGTAGGGGACTTTAGCACTCCCCTCACTGAAATGGACAGATCGTTCAAGCAAAAGATCAACAAGGAAATAAAGGCCTTAAATGACACAATGGACCAGACGGACATCACAGATATATTCAGAACATTTCATCCCAAAGCAACAGAATACACATTCTTCTCTAGTGCACATGGAACATTCTCCAGAATAGATCACATCCTGGGTCCTAAATCAGGTCTCAACCGGTATCAAAAGATTGGGATAATTCCCTGCATATTTTCAGACCACAATGCTCTGAAGCTAGAACTCAATCACAAGAAGAAATTTGGAAAGAAGCAAAATACATGGAGACTAAACATCATCCTTCTAAAGAATGAATGGGTCAACCAGGAAATTAAAGAAGAATTGAAAAAATTCATGGAAACAAATGATAATGAAAGCACAACAGTTCGGAATCTGTGGGATACAACAAAGGCAGTCCTGAGAGGAAAATATATAGCGGTACAAGCCTTTCTCTAGAAACAAGAAAGGTCTCAGGTACACAACCTAACCCTATACCTAAAGGAGCTGGAGAAAGAACAAGAAAGAAACTCTAAACCCAGCAGGAGAAGAGAAATCATAAAGATCAGAGCAGAAATCAATGAAATAGAAACCAAAAAAACAATAAAACAAATCAACGAAACTAGGAGCTGGTTCTTTGAAAGAATTAATAAGATTGATAAACCCCTGGCCAGACTTATCAAAAAGAAAAGAGAAAGGACCCAAATAAATAAAATCATGAATGAAAGAGGAGAGATCACAACTAACACCAAAGAAATACAGACAATTATAAGAACATACTATGAGCAACTCTACGCCAACAAATTTGACAATCTGGAAGAAATGGATGCATTCCTAGAGACATATAAACTACCACAACTGAACCAGGAAGAAATAGAAAGCCTGAACAAACCCATAACCAGTAAGGAGATTGAGACAGTCATCAAAAATCTCCAAATAAACAAAAGCCCAGGGCCAGATGGCTTCCCAGGGAAATTCTACCAAACATTTAAAGAAGAACTAATTCCTATTCTCCTGAAATTGTTCCAAAAAATAGAAATGGAAGGAAAACTTCCAAACTCATTTTATGAGGCCAGCATCACCTTGATCCCAAAACCAGACAAGGATCCCATCAAAAAAGAGAACTACAGACCAATATCCCTGATGAACACAGATGCGAAAATTCTCACCAAAATACTAGCCAATAGGATTCAACAGTACATTAAAAGGATTATTCACCACGACCAAGTGGGATTTATTCCAGGGCTGTAAGGTTGGTTCAACATCCGCAAATCAATCAATGTAATACAACACATTAATAAAAGAAAGAATAAGAACCATATGATACTCTCAATAGATGCTGAGAAAGCATTTGACAAAGTACAGAATCCCTTCCTGATCAAAACTCTTCAAAGTGTAGGGATAGAGGGCACATACCTCAATATTATCAAAGCCATCTATGAAAAACCCACCGCAAATATCATTCTCAATGGAGAGAAACTGAAAGCTTTTCCGCTAAGGTCAGGAACACGGCAGGGATGTCCCTTATCACCACTGCTATTCAACATAGTACTAGAAGTCCTAGCCTCAGCAATCAGACAACAAAAGGAAATTAAAGGCATCCAAATCGGCAAAGAAGAAGTCAAACTATCACTCTTCGTAGATGATATGATAGTATATGTGGAAAACCCAAAAGACTCCACTCCAAAACTGCTAGAACTTGTACAGGAATTCAGTAAAGTGTCAGGATATAAAATCAATGCACAGAAATCAGTTGCATTTCTCTACACCAACAACAGGACAGAAGAAAGAGAAAGTAAGGAGTCAATCCCATTTTCAATTGCACCCAAAACTATAAGATACCTAGGAATAAACCTAACCAAAGAGGCTAAGAATCTATACACAGAAAACTATAAAGTACTCATGAAAGAAATTGAGGACGACACAAAGAAATGGGAAAATGTTCCATGCTCCTGGATTGAAGAATAAATATTGTGAAAATGTCTATGCTACCTAAAGCAATCTACACATTTAATGCAATTCCTATCAAAGTACCACCCATTTTTTTCAAAGAAATGGAACAAGTAATCCTAAAATTTATATGGAACCAGAAAAGACCTCGAATAGCCAAAGGAATATTGAAAAAGAAAGCCAAAGTTGGTGGCATCACAATTCCGGACTTCAAGCTCTATTACAAAGCTGTCATCATCAAGACAGCATGGTACTGGCACAAAAACAGACACCTAGATCAATGGAACAGAATAGAGAGCCCAGAAATAGACCCTCAACTCTATGGTCAACTAATCTTCGACAAAGCAGGAAAGAATGTGCAATGGAAAAAAGACAGCCTCTTCAATAAATGGTGTTGGGAAAATTGGACAGCCACATGCAGAAACATGAAATTGGATAATTTCCTTACACCACACATGAAAATAGACTCAAAATGGATGAAGGACCTCAATGTGAGAAAGGAATCCATCAAAATCCTTGAGGAGAACACAGGCAGCAACCTCTTTGACCTCAGCCGCAGCAACGTCTTCCTAGGAACATCGCCAAAGGCATGGGAAGCAAGGGCAAAAATGAACTATTGGGATTTTATCAAGATCAAAAGCTTTTGCATAGCAAAGGAAACAGTTAACCAAACCAAAAGACAACTGACAGAATGGAAGAAGATATTTGCAAACGACATATCAGATAAAGGGCTAGTGTCCAAAATCTATAAAGAACTTAGCAAACTCGACACCCAAAGAACAAATAATCTAATCAAGAAATGGGCAGAAGACATGAACAGACATTTCTGCAAAGAAGACATCAGATGGCCAACAGACACATGAAAAAGTGCTCCATATCACTCGGCATCAGGGAAATACAAATCAAAACCACAATGAGTTACCACCTCACATCAGTCAGAATGGCTAAAATTAACAAGTCAGGAAACGACAGATGCTGGCGAGGATGCGGAGAAAGGGGAACCCTCCTACACTGTTGGTGGGAATGCAAGCTGGTGCAACCACTCTGGAAAACAGCATGGAGGTTCCTCAAAATGTTGAAAATAGAACTACCCTATGATCCAGCAATTGCACTACTGGGTATTTACCCTAAAGATACAAACGTAGTGATCCGAAGGGGCACGTGCACCCGAATGTTTATAGCAGCAATGTCTACAATAGCCAAACTATGGAAAGAACCTAGATGTCCATCAACAGATGAATGGATAAAGAAAATGTGGTATATATACATAATGGAATACTATGCAGCCATCAAAAGAAATGAAATCTTGCCATTTGCGACGATGTGGATGGAACTAGAGGGTATCATGCTTAGCGAAATAAGTCAATCGGAGAAAGACAACTATCATATGATCTCCCTGATATGAGGGAGAGGAGATGCAACATGGGGGGTTAAGGGGGTAGGAGAAGAGTAAATGAAACAAGATGGGATTGGGAGGGAGACAAACCATAAGTGACTCTTAATCTCACAAAACAAACTGAGGGTTGATGGGGGGAGGGGGGTTGGGGGAGGGGGGTGGGGTTATGGACATTGGGGAGGGTATGTGCTGTGGTGAGTGCTGTGAAGTGTGTAAACCTGGCGATTCACAGACCTGTACCCGTGAGGATAAAAATATATGTTTATAAAAAATAAAATTAAAAAAAAAAAAAAAACATGTTGCCTCAGAGGGCAGCAGGCCAGGAGAAGGTTGAGGCCTCCCACATTAACCCATGAGGACTATCATTGGTTGGGCCCACTCTAGCCTCGGAAGGAAGGAAGAAAGGACCACCCAAATGGCATCTTCCTCTCACGTCCCTCCTGAAGCCAGTCATGAATTATGGAAGTATTATTTTCGTGCCTTTCGGGAATCTTCAGGATACTTTCATTTATAGAGTTCCTACAATAGAGATTTGGCAGCCCCTATTTAAAAGCTGACAAGACATAAAAGCCCCTTTATTTTTCAATGTTTAACTTACTAATTTCCACAAACAGAAACGAAGACATCTCCCAGAACACCAGCACATCGCTCCATCCCCTCAGAGACGGGAGGAGGATCCTGACACATTACCTCAGGCTTGTTTTGTGCGGAGGAGAGGTCAGGGAGGTGGAAGGAATGTCAAATAGTGTTTAGGAATATAACCATGCTCCTAAGTAAAGGGGTTTCTATAACTGTGTGATAATGATATTGCATTTTAAAAGCAATCATCTTGTTTCTGGGTTTGTATCTGAGTAAGACATCTCCAGATAGATCAAGTGAGACTGGTAAAATGGTTGTCTTCAGGGAGGGACACTGAGGACCGGGGCATGAAATTGAGGAGATACTCACTTTCACCTTTTGTATCTTTTAAACACTACCTATACGCTTTTCGTACACTACCTATTCAAAAATAATTTTTTAAAAGCAATCTCGACTCAGCTACATTAACTCTGGGCTTCAGTATAAAACTCCATTTCAAGCCCTCTCTGAAAAGTTTCCACAGGCCATGCCCTGTAAGGAATGGTTTTGTTTCAAAGACTAGGAATTCACACATCACTTAAATAGCTACAAGATTCACTTAGGCAGTCACTAATAGTTTGTCCCTATTTCCCAAGTTTCTAGAAGTCGAATATTTTGAACCATAAGATGGATGAGATGGAAATGTCCTTCCCTCAAGAATTTTTATTTAAAAAGAAGAATCCTGAGGGGTACCTGGGTGGTTCAGTCGGTTAAGTGTCTGCCTTCAGCTCATGACCCTAGGGTCCTGGGATGGAGCCCCACATCAGGCTCCCTGCTCAGTGGGAAGCCTGCTTCTCCCTCTCCCTCTGTTGCTCACCCCATTTGCGCTCTCTCACTCTCTCTCAAATAAATAAATAAATAAATAAATAAGATCTTAAAAAAAGAATAATCTTTAAAAAAATCAAGCTAACTGCAATTTATTCTAAAATATGATTTTAACTATTGCCCTAAATGCTTTTATTATAGTCTTCATATCATGATTCCTATTCATAGGATCTTTTATTCAGAGTCCACAAACTGGAAAAAGTAAACACATTCTAATCCTCATGGTTTTGAGGAAGTCTGCCCACATTTCCAGTGACAGGTGAACTTACCATTTATATGTTATTGCAAGTTGTCTTCTTTTAACAAGGGCCAACGGGGCCTGAGCGGCCAAGCCCTCCTCTGCTAAAGCTCAGATACACAATCATGAAAATCAAAGACAGACAATATCAGTGTGGATGTAGCAGAAACCTAATAGGATTAGAGGATGAACAGAATCCCAAACCTAAAGTATGAGAGTGGAAAATAAAAAGCACCAAATCTCCATCCAAGGGACCAAAGGTCATTCTGATGTTGGTGGGGAGGGGCTTTGGAATGGATATGTTTAAAGCAAAGACTCTGACGGTACAAATAAGAGGCCCAGGCCACCTGCCTCCCCCACCCCCAACCTAAAGCCACCCATAAAGGTTCTGTTTTGGCAAGGCACTGCATCCTGGAAAGTATACTAATTAATCAGAGTGCCAATCAGAGACGAGGCTCTTACGGACACAAGCCACTTACATCTCTGATGGTCAGTTTCCTCCTCGAGCCTACTTCCCAGGACTGAGGTAAGATACATGAAAACACTGGATCATATGTTATCAATTTCCTGATATTATCCTCAATGATCACAAAGAAGTTTAGCACACAGCAGTGAGGTTTACTATTTCCAAATTCATTCATCGATCTGGGATTTGGTGAGTTCCTAGAAGAGCCATGTGACACAAGGTTGGTACTTAATACCTTGTGATGTCTGGGGAGAGACAGATGGACAGATGAATGGAAGGAATGAAGGAACGACAAAAGCAGGTCTGGATGAATGAATAAATGAATGACCATAGTCTGTGTAAGATATCGACTAACAGGGACAGCCGAGCATGACGAGACAACTTAGAAACCTCTTAGATTTCCAAACTCAAGATGCATCCTGCAAAGATGACCCATTCAGTTTCAGCAAACTACGCTCATCTGAGGACTCTTTGACAGTCTTATGACAAGTAGGTGCAGAGGAAGCTGATCCTCCCGTCCAGTGCCTGGGAAGGTCATCTGCCCCAAATTAAACCCGTCTTTGTCCTTCAAATTCATTTAAGTAGGCCCTGTAATAATAGAAGTCTGGGCTGCCTGCCTCCTCTGGGGCTTTATCTAGCCAAACTAAAGCCATCTTTACATTCAGAAATAGCTTAGACAGCGCTCAAATCAAGGTTTGCCCATGAACTTAGGTCAATGTTCACAGAATTTTATTTTGCCTGAACTTCTGATGAGCTAAAGATAAATTTTCTTTCTGAAGATGAGAGCAAAAGTTTTTAAATGTTCTAAGTTTTCAAGATCAGAGACTGAAAATATAGAAGCTCTCTAACTGCCCCCCCCAATTCTTTATAAGTTCCATGCCATCAGCTCCCAAGGTTTAAGCAAAACTTCATTATGCTGGGAAGTCCCCTTAGGTCTGCTGTAGCCAGATATGGGGTAAAAAAGTGATGTGTAAAAGACACAGACTATACTATGAAGAATACACCTGAGCTTTTACATTGAAAGGATAGGGATGTGTGTTGGAGGGCCCTCATTTTGAGTAATGAAGATAAATTTTACTCTGAAGCCAAATCTTTCCATAATTCTCACTCACTGTTTTGGATTTCAATGAACAGGACTTTTCTCAGTCCTTAAAAAAAAAAAAAAAAATTACCGCATATTTCCAGTTTCACATTCATGATACACAGTATCTCCAATTTTGTGGTGCAGAATTAAGGTGGAATTGAGAGGAGAAAATAACAACAACAACAAAACCCTACCCTTCATTCCCAATTCCTAACTTCAATGTCAAAGTTATTTCTATTAAATACTAGAGCAAGCTATAAAGAAAAACATTCATCCAGACAGAGATATTAGCATACCCTGATCAGCCAGGACATTACAAATCTCTAAAGCTTTTGGGAGGAGAAATAAAATCAACCACGGCAAGCGGGATCCTCTGCAAATAGGGTTTCTCGCACATCGTGTTCCAACAGAGCCGTAAGTGATACTGACTTCTTCCCAGGTTGTTGGCCTGAGCCCCACAGCATGAACTGGCACAGTCCATCCACAGGTGATCCTTCCTAGCAGACTGGCGTTTTGGAGAGAACAAGAAGGCTGCTGTACCTTTTCCCCTGAAGTTCAGTTGGCAAAATTTCTCAGCTACATCAGTCTCTTAAATCTTAAACCCTGGGATCCTTTCAAAGGAGGAATTGCCTTGAATGAAAATAACCTATTCCATGTTCTCCCACATTCTTTTATCACTTTTTTTTCTCATTAGTGGATGGCAATGCCAGCACTGGGTCAAATATTGGAAGGTAAAGAAAAGTAGAAATGAGCCAGAAAAACAAATGGCCCATAATCTGACCTCCTAGGAAACAACCCATGTTCACATTTTGGCAAATCTCCTTCCGGATTTTTTCCTATGGGTCATGATATTAGTTAGACTTGTGTTGTATCTACCTGCTTTTTTGTCCCCTCGCTAGCTGATACATCATGAGCATTCTCCCTTAAAAACTGCAGTCCCCTTAAGGTTTCAAGAGAGACTAGCCAGCTACTGAACTACGAAAAAAAAAGACAGTCCTTTGGGGAGAGAAGCATGATTAGAGAAAGTTAGGAAATGCTGACCTACCACTAAGGATGTGGAAGAAATTATCTGATGTCTTTAATGGCAATTCAAAGTGACAGACGTTCGTCTTTGAAAATAACTTATTATATTCCAGAAATTTATATACTTCAATAAAAATACACTTATAGCAGGTTCCCATTTAATCAAATCTTACTTTGTATTTTAAGGTTTAATATGTACCATCCTTCAGTAATAACATCTACGTACACACTCTCCTATATTAAATCTCTTAATTCTTACACAAACTAAACAACTCAGGAGAATTTTATAGCCCATTTTTCTACATTAATGAAGAATTCTCCAAATGTGAAAGTTCATTTCGACCATCCAGTAAATCACATATTCATTCACACTTCTATCTGTTCCACAAAAACGTATGTACTATGTTCTCAATAGTATTAGTGGCAAATATAAGTACTCCCCTTCACCCTAAATAAGAGGGAAGAAGATATTTCTGTGAACCATATATTATGTGGAAGCATTTATCTTTATCAAAAAAATACATCATCAAGTCAACTGGGTTATGGCTGAGTTATCTGCAGCGAATTTCTGGTTCTTAAAAATGACCTCGACTCTCCCACCTCCTTGTAAAGACCAGGACCCAAACACAGTAGTTATTGCTGCTGGGGGAAATGAGAGCCAAGTATTCTATAGGCCAATAAGAATTCTTAAATTAACTGAAATCTTGAGTTATTCTTTTTGCTTTTTGAAATTAATACAATAGGGGCGCCTGGGTGGCTCAGCGGGTTAAGCCGCTGCCTTCGGCTCAGGTCATGATTTCAGAGTCCTGGGATCGAGCCCCGCATCGGGCTCTCTGCTCAGCAGGGAGCCTGCTTCCTCCTCTCTCTCTGCCTGCCTCTCTGCCTGCTTGTGATCTCTCTGTCAAATAAATAAATAAAATCTTAAAAAAAAAAGAAATTAATACAATAAATATTAATTACAAATGTAGATACAGGGTATATAAAATATGTAAAGTATTAAAATAAATAATAGAATAAATATATGCTTTATATACTACACATTCACAAGGTACATGTAATGTGCACATGTATACACACACACACACATATTTACACATGCTTTTTAAAAATATGTGAACATCCTCTAACGAGCATTTTCTAAAACAATATATTTCCCAGTTTGAAGACACAGGGCATAAATATGTAAATTGGAGCCAAAAACTTTCATAATAAATTCAGAAAAGACCCCCTAGGTTTCCATGTATTTATGGAATGTTCCGTAACAAACTTATATTTCTCGTTTAGTACTTACGTTCCATGAAATAGGGCCCAGGCTCAATTCTCCACACAATTTGCCCTTTTTGGGTTCCGGTCACACCCCTGTTTTTAGAATCCCAGAAGTTGGCTGGAGAATTCTCATCTGGAAAAACCAAACAAACACTTTTCAGTTTAATTACAACCTATGTATCCTTCCTTAGTTCCAAGACTAATGCAAGTTCTAAAATAAAGGAAAGAAGAGATAAAGGGGGAAGTATTAACAGGCACTATGATGAGGAATCAGCTCCCAGCCGACCGCCGCCCTGCATTTCTGCACTTGCGTTGATACGGGAGAACCGTGGAGCGGGTGGAAGGAGGCTGACATTTCTGGGCTTGGCCGGGTCAATGAACGTCCCCAAAAGACGAAACTGGAAAGAACAAAGGGTATAACCACTGCAGGGTCAGCAGTGAGCTGACAGATAAGAAAGGAGTTGGGTGCGCTCCCATCTACAAAATCCTAGAAAAAAAGAAAGGAAGAGCAAAGCTGGGAGACCCTAATAGAACTCCAAACAGAATTTTAAAAGGGGGGGGACCTTAAGCTGTGAAAATGAGTGAAGACACAGTACAGGTTTGCCATGAACAGTGTTCAGGAGGCACCAACCAAGTCATCATGTCTGCTAGGATAATCTTTCACAGAAGGCCAAAGGCGTAAACCTTGAACAATACAAAAAAAGAAGAAAGGGTTTAGGCATTTGTTTGGACGGACGACAGTGACCTGAAGAGCAGGACTGTAACAGCACTTCCCAAGTGTTCTGACCTCCCAGCACACAGAAAACAGTAATATTTGTAGGGCGCATTGACAAACGAAAGAGACGCTAGTAACTTAAAACAGAAGGCAGGGATGTTCTGGGGGCTCCAGGCTTTTCCCCACAACCCCAAGGGCTGAAGGTCATATTCTATCATTTGCCCGCATCACACTAGTTTGAAGCTCTGTCCCAGGGCCTAGAATAGAAAGTATAACCAAAAAGACCATTCAGAGTTTGATAGGTACATGGAAATGTGTACAGTGATGCTTGTTCTTAAAGTCATACGTACTTCACCTGTCTCCCCAAATCCCTTTCGCAGGAGGGGAGGTGAAGGACACGCTTTCTCTGAGAGCTGGGACCAGCTAGACATGGAGTCAGAGGGACACTGGAAAACAGGAAAGACGGAGAACAAGTCCCAAGCTCAAGGGAATCGTCCTGAGAAGAAAAACCTCCCCCCGCCCTTTGTTTTTTCATGCTTCTGGAGCACGAAAGAAATGTTAAGTGGACCAGAGCGAGGGGTCAGATGGCCCAGCCCTGAGAGATTTCTGTCTGGGGTTGTGCTGGGAGCCCACTACTTTCATCACAGGGATAAGCCAAGACACTCTGAGAGCAATGGTCCTCCCTGCCTTTTGCACTGAGCACACTGTCGTCAAAAATTGTTTTTGTGAAAGATCAAGAAGGGGCCACTGTTCTTTCTAGGAATGGGAAAGCATGACACACTCTTCCCGTCCCCTCCCCCCCAAACAAGCAACACGAGGCCAATCATCCATTCCTTCTCCAAACAGCAAAGCAATGCCAATATTTAAAAGGCGGTCACCCAAAACTGGTTGTGATAGATGTCGTGGGGCTCCTCGGGGCAGATCCCGACCACTGCCCTCCACTGAGCTTCCTCCTTGTCAAATGAACCCCAGTTTTACCCAAGGCAACAATGTTCCCAGTTAAAGACACTCACCTCTCCAGAATGCCTTGCAGCTGAGGGTGGCACGTGGCACAGCTCTGGCCAGCGCCATGGCAACGCAAGTCTACTGGGTGGGACTTCCAGGAAAGCTATTATTTTCCTGAGTTACAAAGGGCAGCCTCAATAACCCTTTATGCTCTTCCCTCCCCCTGTTCTGAGAGCCTCATGCTAAGGACGGCAGAGCAAGAAGCTAGAAGTAACCACGACAAGTCCTTCAGCCCTGCACCACGTGCCTTCAGGCTTCTTGCTACCGAGCAACAGTACATTGCTATCTGGTTAAGCCCCTGTAGGTGGGTTACTCTACCTGCACCTTCACACAATTCCTAACAGATACACCCACCACCCTAAAAACCCATCAATGATGCAGACTCATCGTGCCTGACTTGACCCAGAATCCCCACAACGGCATCACTGCTTTGGTCTAGACCGCAAAGATGCTGGCTACCCATCTAAAAGAGAGTTTACTGGAAGGAGCTGCTTGGGTGGAGAGAGAGGCTCTCCTGTTTTTGCAAATAAATATACTTTTTTCAGCTATTGGTCATTTGGAAGGCACAAAAAGCTGGGCCCTGCAAGGAACAGACTACAGGCATAGGGACTAGAAGGTGTCCAGCCAACCAAAATGCTTTTTTATTTTTTAAAAAAACGTGGCTATGCACACAGCAAATTTTCTGAAAATATTATTGTGGAAGTTTCCTCTTGAGGCCTCAGGAAAGAGGAGGCAGCATTACATCTTGTTTTAAGGAGCAAGCACCAGGATCCCAGTGATACAAAGCCGTGGTAGTGAAACCGCCCTTGCTAATGTGACCTCACTGCAGGAGGTTGGCACTTTCGGGGTTATTGACCTTTTCTCCCAACGCCATCGGCTAAGCCAAACGAAGGACACGCTTCTGACAGAAGTGAGCCTGAGGCTCCGCACTCCCCTTATATGCTTTCTGGAAAAGAACTTTGACAGAGAACTAGAGTGGCATCTCTTGTCCCAAGAAGGGCCACTAAGAAACTCTTTCCTTGCCAGCCACATCCACTTCAAGGTAGAAATTCTGCCCCATGTGAAGTAGGAATTAAGGGGGGGCAGGGATGGGTGCTTGCCTCGAAGAGCCTGTTCCAAGAAACGGATCAGACTTGTGCATTCAAGGTGCCCACCGGCTCTTGTGGGCTGGGACAACCGTGTATCTTTGACTTTAATTCCCCGCGCTGGTTTATAGGTCATGTAGACAACTCCATTTGGTTAAATTCATGATATTTAAAGAAGAAAAAAAAAGACGAGTTGAAGCAAAATGTTGAAAATGTACTGTGGGTATTGAGGCTCAGCTGGAATTCCAACGCCCCATAAAGGTGGGAAATGGGTCAGAATTGGGATGAGCAAGCCCACAGAGGAAGTGTGGTGGGTCTGTTCTGATTAAAAATGCCACAGCAGGAGACGCACCCTGTCAATCTCCATGGGGAAGATCTTATTCTGCACCAAGCATGGTGTCTGTCACACAGCAGATACCCAAGCTCATTAATAGTCTGGTTATTCTAGGCTGAAATTTTTCTCTGATGAGATGATGTTTCTGATCATTCGTTATCTCCGACAGAGACAAGGCCCTCTGCCAACGAGTGGCACTGACACTTCATTGAAAATATCAAGTCCGTATAAATAAGCCAGCTTAGGAGCACAGAGCACAAATGATTTCGATAGGATTATCACGGCCTCCTCGGCCACTATAGCTCCTAAATGCCGCAAACTGGCACAACTCTGGCCAGCCTTGGTCACACCACATAAAGAACAGCGTGTATGACTCACTCCCTTCCTTTGTTTTAAGACTAATTTTAATTGGTCCCTCAGAGTAAAATTTTCTTCTTTAAGTAGGTTAACACCTTTGTTCAGGTTGCAGTCAATTCTAGTCTAGACCCAGAACACCTTTCCTGTGACAGCATTCCTACGCTGAGATCTATTTTTCATGGATATCTGAGAACAGAATGTTTTTTTCCCAGATTGCATGAGTTGTTTTGCTTTCCCCTCATCTAACATGCATATTAGGTGATTCAGTCTTTTTGAAATGCCCCAATTCCAAAGAAGAAAAAGAACGGAGTATAAAATGGCATACCAACAAAAGGAACAAAAGGGTACTAAACCCCCCACAACTATAATGTACGCATAATTATAAATCTATTTCTTCCTGAACTGAATGAACGTTGTGATAGATCAAAGAAATCTTGTTGGCTTTTTTTTCTTTTTTAAACCAATCATCAATTGTTGCATTTGTACCTGGCTACTTCCTTTTCCCATTTCTCTTAACAACTATTCAAATCTGCCCCACTGTCCTCACATCCCGTAGCTAATTTCCATGCTCTGATGTGGAGCGGGTACTATTCAAAACATGTAGAACATTAGGTCTCATCTCTCTAATATCTTTTCTGTATCCAAACCTGCTGCTTCTCTTCTTGCCCAGGGTTCTACCCCGTTATGGAGGAGGCTTTGACCCAATCCCCTCTACCAATTACCTTTTCTCACCTTAATTTTGAGTTTCTTCCTTTCAACCTAAAAACATGTCTGCTTCTATAAGGCATACTCAACTGGTTTTGTTTTTGCTCTTTGAACATTCCCTTCTCCACTCCCTTTTCCATTCTCATTCTTATTTCTCCTCCTGCTAGGATTAAAGTATCTGTTTTCCAATTGAAAAAGTCTTATTTGGGGGGGGCACCTAGGTGGCTCAGTGGGCTAAGCGTCTGCCTTGGGCTCAGGTTATGATCTCAGGGCCCTGGGATCGAGTTCCGCATAGCACTGGGCTCCTGGCTTAGCGGGGAGCCTGCTTCTTTCCCTCTCCCTCTGCGGCTCCCCCTGCGAGTGGTCTCTCTCATTCTTTGTGTCAAATAAATAAATAAAATCTTAAAAAAAAATAGTCTTATTTTCTAAGAGCACATATTCTAGATACTTGGGTAACTTTCAAGTTGGAATATAATTACAAGAAAGAAACACTGAAGATGTTTAATTCATGTACCTAAATACCTTTTCTAAATCTAATTTTGTTTGGTATGGTTTATATAAAGCTTGTCCACTCATATGTCTTTTTTGTTCTCTTACAAGTCTGGTTGGCAGTACATTTTCTCTAAATAGAAAAGCAAAGTACACACACAAAAAAGCCCTAAAAATCCTTTCGATATAATTGTATACCTGTTTATGAATATTATGGGAATGTGATAAAAGAAACCTTGAAAATCTTCCCTCCTGCCTATTTTAGCAGCCCATGATACTTTTGCAGAGTGATTTCATTTAGTGTTTTTTCTAACTACTCTTTAGAGCTATTTGCATTTATTCTGTTACGAATACCGGAATTAATTGTTAAGTCTGTTTCTCCAAGGGAGAAACAAATAAAGTGTTTAGACCCAGAAAACAAAGGCGTAGAGATAGAAGATGACATCACACACAAATCTCTTAACTATAGAATAGTTATTGGCTCAGATAATTTTCGCAGAACTAATTAATTAGGTCAGAAACAGAACCCCTTTCCTTAACTAAAATCACATTATCTTTAGGAGGAACACGGTGGGGACTTAAAAAAAAAAAATCTCTACATAAGCAAATTTACCAACATGTCGGGCACACTCAGTAGGAAACAAATCATCGCTGGCCACTCTTCCCTTTAGCTAACTGTTCCCCCTGTCATGACTGCCCACCTCCATTGCTCACGATGGACATCCCGAAGCTCTTTAAAACGCAGATTCCCGGGCTGCTCTTCCAGACAGTTTGGTCCAATAGGTTTGAGTGAGGACGCAGGCGTCTGGATTTCAGCTAACACCCCATGCGGCGGATTCCAATAGAGATACTACTACAAAGGCCACACGTGGAAAACCTGTTATGCGGTTATTTGCAGGAATAGTGAGCAATCACAGCAATGCTTTGGGCCCTGTTCATTGCTAACAATTGTCCTTCTCATTTGTTAGCTTGTTCATTCATTCACCGAAAAGCACTCGCTGACTGCCTACTGCAGAAGAGAAGGACACTCACTTCCTGCCATCAGGAGTTCCCAGTGTGGGGGCTGGGGGGGGCGACTGGAACAGAGGCACAATGCAACGCCAAGAGCGCGTGACCAGGCCGTGCAAACTTTCTGCAGTGTGAAAGAGGGACAGAGCGGGACAATCAGCACTCCCGGCGACTGTGTGTAGTTCATAGGGCTTGGGATCTATCAGGTTTGATGTATCCTGGGAGGCACACGGAGATATCCTTTGGGAGCTCGACACCCATAAGCCAGTCATTAAGGTGTCTCGGACACTCCTTTGCTTCATGTTCTGCAGACATACTGCGTTACCAAGGGGGCTCATTTTTTAGTTCTACGAATGGTCATCGGAAGCAATAAACAAGTGGCCATATTTAGAGCTGAATTCAGCTGTAAAAGTTAGTGTTGTTGCCTGGGCCCCAGGATGTTATCTTTTTCATCTTTGGAAAACTACGATTAATTATATTAACATACAACATGACTGTAAAGAGTAATTAAAATAATGAATTCTCTCCTCAAATGCCACAGAAAGCTAAAATAATGTAAGCAAAAAGACTTATTCTTTTTTTATTAAGATTTTATTTATTTATTTGACAGACAGAGATCACAAGGAGGCGGAGAGGCAGGCAGAGAGAGAGGGGGAAGCAGGCGCCCCACTGAGCAGAGAGCCCGATGTGGGGCTCGATCCCAGGACCCTGGAATCATGACCTGAGCCGAAGAAAGAGACCCAACCCACTGAGCCACCCAGGTGCCCCAGAAAGGCTTATTCTTTAAAAATCTTCTTTCCCCATAATATTTTACATGCAGAGATCACTATGAAAATTACCTTTAAAAGATTGTTCTTCCTGTACATGATTTCTGGATTCCAGAAAATGTCCTCTGAACAGGCTTTTAAGATAATAAGAAAATATACAGGAGACGTGACCAGACATCTCAAACATATCCAAACATAATTTGGATTTGAAAATGTTTCTATGTCCCTGTTAATATTTCCAAAATCTCCATAGAGTGGTAGAGATAAAATAGGAACAAATATGTATGTATGTATATTTGAGATATATACATACAAATATAATAATATATATGTAATATATATATTATATATATTTTTTGAATATATATATATGTATATATTCAAAGCCTTCACTCTGTTATCAATCAACCAAGGGGAGTTAAGAAAAGATGAGAAAGTTTTCAAGAAAGATGCCATGTGACAGATTGTGCCAGAGAGATGAAAAATGATGCTGGCAAATTTTCTTTTGCTTTAAAGTAATTCCTCCTCACATTTTCTCACAAATGGCATAAACATTAAAGTTGTTTCAAATTACCTTTTGGATACAAATCAAATGTAACTATGTCCTGAGATTGGATCAGAGAGGGGCCTGGTGCATTCTGGCTGTACTAGAAAATTAGATGCCCTGGGATTTGGGATTTGGAGAGCACTGTACTAAACTACAATTTGAATCAAAAGTATCTTTGTATTCCCACCAACAGTGTAAGAGGGTTCCCCTTTCTCCACATCCCCTCCAACACATGTTGTTTCCTGTCTTGCTAATTTTGGCCATTCTAACTGGTGTAAGGTGGTACACTGTTGGTGGGAATGCAAGTTGGTGCAGCCTCTTTGGAGAACAGTGTGGAGATTCCTCAAGAAATTAAAAACAGAGCTTCCCTATCACCCTGCAATTGCACTACTGGGTATTTACCCCAAAGATACAGATGTAGTGAAAAGAAGGACCATCTATACCCCAATGTTTATAGTAGCAATGGCCACGGTCGCCAGACTGTGGAAAGAACCAAGATGCCCTTCAACGGACGAATGGATAAGGAAGATGTGGTCCATATACACTATGGAGTATGATGCCTCCATCAGAAAGGATGAATACCCAACTTTTGTAGCAACATGGACGGGACTGGAAGAGATTATGCTGAGTGAAGTAAGTCAAGCAGAGAGAGTCAATTATCATATGGTGTCACTTATTGGTGGAGCATAACAAGTAGCATGGAGGACATGGGGAGATGGAGAGGAGAAGGGAGTTGAGGGAAATTGGAAGGGGAGGTGAACCATGAGAGACTATAGACTCTGAAAAACAATCTGAGGGGTTTGAAGGGGCGGGGGGTGGGAGGTTGGGGGAACCAGGTGGTGGGTATTGGAGAGGGCACGGATTGCATGGAGCACTGGGTGTGGTGCAAAAACAATGAATACTGTTACATTGAAAAAAAAAAGTATCTTTGTAAACCTAGACAAAGAGCACAACTTCACAGGGACTGTGTGACTGTTTTTAATAATTTTCTAAAAGTTTTTGCAAATTTTCTACAAGTATGTGCCAGGCAGGTTATGGAAGCCTGCTACAATGGGACAGAGAAACTCTGACAATGACTTTGGGATCTGAACTACATTGCAAGGGGAGAGTGATTCTTCACCAGGGATTGGGCCACACAGAATACCAATCTTATGAAGTACTGTGAGAACTCATTATCAGCCTTCCTCATGAATTTGCAAAGGTGACATTAGTTTTAATCTAGTCTCCCTAGATGCCCAATTCCTGACACCGATGCTCCCTCTTGTTCCTAGAGATTATGATCCTGATTCCACAACCACCAGCTGAGATGTACCTACTAATGACTATGGCTTGGTTCTAACTTGAAGAGCTATTTTCCTATAAATACCAGAAAGAAGTGCTGATTATAATGTGCCAGAGATGGGAGAAAAAGGCACATCACAGGACAAAAAAGCAACAGAGGTGGAGAAGAGCTGATGGCTAGGCGGCCGGGTCTGGCCCTGGGGTACGTGTGCTGGGGAAGGCACATGCCGCTGCCCTCGCATGGTGGAGTGGGCACACACGTGCTGATTCAAGGCCATGCACCCCCCAGTTTGAAAGAGATGTCTCATGGTTATCTCCTCTGTGGCAGGCCATCGACCAGAGGTGGTGGAGCCCAACCTGGAGAACGGGAAATCTTTCATTAGATCCACACTGGGTGACTCAGAGCCATGTCCTAAGCACCCCCTGCCCCGAGGGGGCCTCCTGAGCATTCACACCTGCAGCCATACATACACCCAGCAGAGGCAGGGTGGGCCACTAAGCAAATTCCTATATAAAATACTTGATCCCAAGCTACTTGATTAAACACTCATTTTGACAAGGGAGGAAACCACCAACAGATCGGTGAGATGCAATACTTGAACTCATGTTGGCCAATACCTCCTGAGAGTTTCAGTCACTGCCCAGAATACCAGATAGTAAAGAGCAGCTCAGAAATGGCGTCAAGGTCAGGCACTGCTCTATTTCTCTGTCCCTATGGATTCGTTGACACCCGTAACAATCTTCTGAGGGAGGCACTACTATCAGATTCTCAACGATGGGGAGAAGGCACAGAGAAGTTGGGAAATCTGTCCAAGATCCTGAAACTGGCCTGTGCAGAGTGAGCCCAGACGCCGCGCTTCTAGAGGCTCTCGCACACCTTCCATCTAGAACGCTGTGGAGAGTCTGGGTTCCATGCTGGGGATGAGGAAATGTCACTGGGAGACTTAAAGCACGTAAGTAACATGATCCACATTTAAAAAAAAAATCCCTCCGGCTGCCATGTGCAGAGTGGACTGTCGAAGGGCAAGAGAGGACAGCCCACAACGTGTCGCGCCCAGGCCCAGCACCAAGCGCCGGAACCATAACCTAAACGTGACTCTCTCCTCCCATCTCCATCTTTCCTGCATGCACAGAGCTGTGGCAGCTATAAATAGCAGCCTTGGTGCAAAAGGCTGTGAGTCCATTCCAGACTCTCCAGTCCAGCGACACTGCGAGATGACTCATCCACCTCTAAGCTCTCTCCAAGTCCAGCCACCAGCCTGAATTTCACTCTCTAAGCCCACCATGCTCTTCCTGTCCCTCTCTTTATCCAAACAACTCCCGAAAGTCCAACTTTCCCACACCCAAACTTCATCAGTCAAAATAGAAAGCTCAGATTCTTCGTCACTTAGTAAAACCCTTAATAAATAAATAAATAATAAAAATAATAAAATATTAATAAATAATAATAATAAATAATAATAATAAAATATAATAAAATAATAAATAAATAAAACCCTTAACGCAATGTATTAAATATATCCCTGGCATTCAACCAACATGGGCTTCCTATTCACCAACAGAAGTATGCTTTATGTTTTAGGTACAAATCATTTATTACAGGTACCAAGAGAGTCATACACCGCTTGATAATGATGTTGCCAGGCAGCCGCTATGAGGTGATGGTAAGATCCCAGAACTTTGAGAAACAGCAGACCTGGGTTTAAGTCCATCTCTCTCATTTACTGGACCCATAACCTTGGGCAAGTCTTAAAACTGCATAGACTCCATTTTTTTAATCTATGATTAAAATTATAACAGCACTTAGCTCTGAAAGCTGTAAGGAGTACTAGGTACAATATTTGAACGTGGCACATACCAGGAGCTACATATGTGAGGTTTAAAAAATTTTTAATCCATTTCTTCCTTCTTTCATAGAAAGTTACATTTTTCTTTTCATACTCAAAAGCACAGTTCCTCAACCTCATTTCCTTAGTTTTTACTTTTTAAATTTCTTTTAAGGAAATTCATTTTATCCTAATTTCTCATAAACATGTATCAATTAAAACAAAAGCATGCTAACTCATATGTTTTTGGAGACTGCTTTCTTCCTTAATCTGGACGCCAAACGAGCAGAAGAGCAGTCCATACGTACAAAGACAGGACATGACGCTATTTCACACGGAACACGGTCTCTCGCACAGAGTAGATCAATCTGCGCAGTTCTTGAGTGGAAGGTCACTCAAAGACTAAAATTCTGTCAATGACCGTTAAGCTCAGCCTAATAAAGAATGAGCAGAGAGCCCCTCGTGCGCCTACACAATGAAACTTGTACTGGGAATACCGTGTTTAACTAGGAAATCTCTGTTGCGGCACTATGTATGTGTGTTAAAAGTTGCCAGGAATGGAATCCTGCTACAATGGGATCCGGTTTAAAGTTCAGCATAAAAGCATCCTTCAGTCGGGGGTAAATCACACCTTTGATCTTAGTGAGCTCTTACAGTAAGCATCAGGAACTGTAACAGCTAACTTGATTGAAAGAGGGAGGTTACGCTCATCGAAGTGAACCAAATACTTATTGGAGCTAATCCAAACTCAATCTGAAAATATTAGTTGGAAGTATGGGAGAGCAACCTTTCTGGACATTCATTGCTACTAATACTAAAGAATAATTCTGCAGATGTGCCTACTTTATCCACACTGGCTTGATCAGAAGATGAACCACTTTCCCAGAGATTAGCATGCTCACCTGAATCCTTACTAAACCAATAACTTACTTTTCATTAAACTAAGTAAGCATTTATCTATGTTTCCAAATGAGGGCACTACTGGGTCTGTCCAGTACATTATAGCAATGATAGCGTCCTTAGCTCTTGGGCACTAAATGCCAGCTGTGTGCTATATGACAGACAGACAGTAACAACCCACCCACCTTGAGAACCACTGATTGGCATTTTGTAGCCAAAAAGTAATTTTTTTCATTGCAAAAGGATTAGAATAGAACTGAAATTTTGCCCTGGATTCATCCTGTCTTTTGAACAATTAGAGAAGATTTCAAAGGTCTGCAGAAAGCTGGGTCAGTTTACTACAACTGCCACAAGAAAACCTTAACAAAAACATAATTTTATTCTAAAATTAAAGTTTTGTTGAAAGAGTGTCGTTAAATCAAGTTTCTAAGATGCGAGGGTCTTGCAAATACTTGTCCATATACACATTACATTACAAATAAATCGGCTATAACATTCATGACAGAAGAGCTTTAAAATCTGACAAAAAACCAAAACGTTATTATCCAGAGCCAGAGTACCTGTCATAAAATCTATTTAGATTCAAATGACATTTTGAGAAATATTACTGTAGGTGGGACCTGTACGTAACATCATAGTAAAGTACTTTATTTGAAACCAGGGGGCTCTAGAAATTGAGCAAAGGGACTACATATTTATTTGTAAAAGTTTAAAATCTTTTAAAGATTTTTATTTATTTATTTATTTATTTGACAGAAAGAGGGAGAGAGAGCAGAGCAAACAAGAGAGAACATGGCGGGGATGGGGAGGAGCAGAGCAAGAGGGAGAAGCCGACTCCTCAATGCCTCGGGGCTTGATCCCAGGAGCCTGAGATCATGACCTGACCCCAACGCAGAAGCTTAACTGACTGAGCCACCCAAGTGCCCCTTTTTGTAAAAGTTTTAAATGTTTTAATTCCAGCACTGATGACATGGAGTTGTCAAATGATTAAATGGGATAAGCACACCACATTGGTGGTAATAATGGTCCTGACCAAGCTGGAGGGGACCACATTTAAGAATGTTTCAAAGAGAAAGGTAGAGAGAACTCTAAATCCCACACAGTTGGACTCAGAAATCCGGTGAGGGGAGAACTCATTTCATAGAACTTTCTAGTATCTTACCTTATATAATCCCAAGGAATTTCTCTCTGCCTTTGCCAGGACTGAATCCATCATCATTTCAAACCAGATTTAGGAAGCAGCAAGAAACGTGTTCCATTCTCCTTAAAATCATGTCCCCGGCCTGCCCACTTGATGATTTCATTCATAGAAGCGACCAGAACTGAAGTCAGGTGGGTCTGGAGTCCTAACGTGGCTTGGAGAGCTCTGCGGGTCTACCTCACTGATATTCCTGCTTCTCTTCCTCTTTCCCAAGTTCTAGAAATGAAATCCTAAGCGGGATACGAGTTTCCTAGGAGACTCCTGTCCAGCTAAATAAACACTGAGAGCCACTCCTACTTTTCCTCAAGACTGTCAGACATCCTAAATGAAAAAAACACAACCTATCAGTGTCCCTTAGGCTGAGGCAGTCGTGGCCACACCCTGAAAAGGGTACAGGATGCAATCGCCCCATCCTCCCCTCGGCTTCCTTCCTGTGCTTTTTTCCCATTGGGAAAATTCCAAAGAATGAGTTATATGTACACGTACACACACACACACACACACACTCTCATATGGAGTGAGCTGATGTCAACAAACTGTTATCACAGAGAAGGGAATTTTCTGTCTGACTTGCTAAGAATAGAGTGGTCATCATCTGGAAATGCTAATGTACTATTATGATTAATCGGATGGAGCATTCATGTAGTTACCCAAAGAGGCTTACAGCATTCTAACTAACCCAAAATGAAATCTGTGGACTTGTGATTTCAAACTGTGAAAATCGACTAAAACTTTCTGAAACATTATCTAGCTTTAATGAAAATCCAAACTGTGGTTATCAACCCTGAAGTTATTCTCAGATGTTTTAAAGATTTTATTTATTTGTGTGTGAGAGAGAGCAAGAATAAGTGGGGGGAGCAGTAGGCAGAGGGAGAAGCAGGCTCCCCCGCTGAGCAAGGAACCCGATGTTTTCACTCAGGGATCATGACCTGAGCCACGGGCAGACACCCAACCAATTGAGCCACCCAGATGTCCCTCAGATGTCATTTTTTAAAAGGTTTTATATATTTATTTGCAGAGATCACAAGCAGGCAGAGAGAGAGGCAGAAGCAGGCTCCCCTCTGAGCAGAGAGCCTGACGCGGGGCTCGATCCCAGGACCCCGGGATCACAACCCGAGCTGAAGGCAGAGGCCCACCCCACTGAGCCACCCAGACACCCCCTTCTGATGCCATTTTTAACGCAAAAATGGATGAAAAACCTCAATCTAGTTAGCTATGCTCTTGTCTCATCCCAGGAAGAGGGTATAGCAGAAGAGGCTCCAGATGAGATGCGTTGTTCTTTAATGGGAAAGAGGCCCGTGACACCAATCCACCCAGGGCACTCGTCACAATCATGAGGTGTTAGTCGAAAGGGTGAATGCAGTCAAAGGCTGCAAGACCATATCCTTCCAGCAAACGTCCGGGAAAGCGGGATAAAATATCCTCATCAGTCACAAGTTTTGCTGTGCAGTGAGACAGAGTGGGTTCAAACTCTGTGCCACATTTAGTGGATACAATCTTCTCTCTGCCGTGTCTTTAATCCAGACATAGTTTGCCAGAAAGCCCCAACGGGCCAGGGAGCTTGGGGCTGATTCTACAATAGACTACGAGGACACTGCAAGCCTGGCAGTCCAGAGTCACCACTGGGGCTCTTCCGACACGTCAACGCTGCCCAAGCTTGGGACACGCCACTGCGGATTCTTGGGTGCACGCAAGCAAACAGTAAGAACAAGTGCAGACTGCCCACCGGGTACCAGGGACACGTCACACACAGTTTTGAAACAGCCTCATGAACAGCCCTGTGCTCCGAGGCTGAGGTCAATAGTGTTATCAGGCCCGTGTTACAGATCAGGTAACCGAGGCCCACGGGGAGGAAGTGGTAACGAACGGCCGGGATTTAACAAACGGGGTCCTACCTGAAGGCACCCAAGCCTGAGCTCTTTTACAACACACTGCCTTTCTCAGATAACACTCCAGAAAATGCCAGTAACCTCACGAACTCGGCTCGGTCACCGAAAGGAGGTGAGGATAAAGACGTCTAGAAAGGATGAATTCATTTCCTTTTATTGGCATCCAAGGTGGCTAGAGCCTATGAACGACGGACTTCTCAACAAGGTCAGCGTCTCTGCTCTCCGCCCCAGCCGGGAGTGTACAAGCTTAAATGTTTGCTTATTTCCTAGTATGGGCCGACAAATTCTCCATGGGGCTGAGGAGAAGCTTGTTGCTGCTTCCACCAGTCCGGATCCCCAAGCCAGGTTTCTTTACCTTCCAAATATTGTACCATTTGCCAGATAGGCCACTGCAACTGAACTGGTCCATCCATGTGTCACCGGTGTTCACGTGTGTCAAACAGGCTGTTGTCCTATGTAAAGGAAACCTGTGTCCCCACAGCACAAGCCATTGTCAGAAGGGAACTAGATTTCCAAGTTGATCTAGACACTCATAAAGCAGATCAAGCGAAGTTAGATGATGTTACAGCTTAGACTTAAGGCCACCATATATGTGTACCTTTTCGCAGAGATGGTCTTTCTTCAACACAGGGAATTCGGCCAGTACCTCTTCAACCACAGCAGACTACTGCATTGAGAAGGTAGAGCCGAAAGAGCATCGTGTCAGACCTCGAGATTTACATATGCTACTCCTCTCTTCAGACCACTTCCCTGTGAAGAAAGACCTCAAAAATCAACAACAACAAATGAAATGGGAAGCACATCAGCACCAAATTTGCGTTCATATGACATCTTAGCATTTTCGCGCGCTATGACAGCATGTGGTGCCAGGCATTGGGAGGCAGTTCTGAACAAGACAAATGCAGCCCCTGCTTTTTCTGGCAGAACTTCTATTTGAGAGAGAGGGAGAAATACTAAATAACAAATACAAAATGAATTCTTTGGTTACTATTATGAAAAAGGAAAAAGGAAAGGAAAAAGAGAAGGTCTTAAGAGAATGGGTGAATTGCTGACAGGACCCAGGCCAGAGAATAAGAGAAATCACCCTCAAGGAATTAATGTGGGAACTAAGCTCTGAAGGTTGGGGAAGGAGAGGAGGGAAGAGAAGAGAGAGAACATTCCAGATAGAAGAACTGTACAGAGGCCCTGGGGTGGGAAGCAGAGTGGCACTTTCAAGGACTAAAGGAAGACCACTGTGACTAGAGCAGAGGGTTAAGGGAGAGATGAGGCCAGTGAAGGAGGAAAGACTAGAAATTTTAAGCATCAGTGTAGAGTGAGAGAAAGGGAAACTTAAGAATAAGGGAATGGAAATTGTCCCTTTATCTCTTCTCCATAAGATCTCCTTCTGAGGGGCGCCTGGGTGGCTCAGTGGGTTAAAGCCTCTGCCTTCTGCTCAGGTCATGATCCCAGGGTGCTGGGACTGAGCCCCGCATCGGGCTCTCTGCTCAGCAGGGAGTCTGCTTCCCGCTCTCTCGCTCTCTCTCTCTCTCTGTCTGCCTCTCTGCCTAGTTGTGATCTCTGTCTGTCAAATAAATAAATAAAATCTTAAAAAAAAAAAAGATCTCCTTCTGAAAGCCAATGGGGCTCACAGTGGTCAACATTCAAAGTTACTGATTCAGCGAGGATGCTTGTGGGTATAACTATGCTTTGTGGATGCTGAACGGATGAACCACAGAACATCAGAGACACGGCTCAAGTACAGTAGCTTACTCCCCAAGCTCACAGGATGAATAAGGCATGGGAATAAGATGCAGAGCGCAGGGAATACAGCCAGTGATACCGTGACAGTACTGTATGCTGACGGCTGGTAGCTACAGTTTGAGCAGAGCACAATGCAGAGAAGCTGAATCACTATGGGGCACATCTAAAACTAATATAACATTGTGTATCAACTTAAATAAAAAATTTTAATTAAGATACTTAAATAAAAAAATTAAAATTAAAAAAAAAAAAGAATAACCCCCCCCACACACACACCCAGCAGAAAAGAGTAAAGCAAAGCACAGAGACACGATTCTTAGATAACGATGCTAATTGGCAATGGAAAAAATCAGCAGCCCGTCTTCCATCCATCTTTATGCTGAAGCGAAAAACACAAAAACAGAATCAAGGTCAGCACATCAGGAAGGAACGACCTTTTTCCTGAAAAGCCCATTATGAATTTCCTTTGTGTTTATGCATTTTGCATGCCTCGAGTCTGACATCACTCGTATGCATTATTTAAGTCCTGCACCGAGGGTCTGTCTGCCTGCTGCAACTTTTACTGGAGGCTTTTTCTTCTGACACTGTGTTCATTCAACAGCAGATGAATGCTTGTCACCTCGTCACTTTGTTTTCCAATCCCCCAAATCTTCCAATGGAAATACGCATTAGTCTGGGTATAAATCAGAGAACGTTTTGAAACTCTGTTCAAATATGCGACAAGTGCTAAAAGATCCCTTGGACCTCAAATAAAAGTCGCTGATATGCACATGAAACACATGGTCTTTTTAATTTTAGCTTAGACACTGGTATGCAATCAAATTAAATACAAATAATAAAGGCTATTATCTGTTACCTATTGTGAACTTACCACATGCCAGGCACTAGGAGCGTGTATACACACTCCCTCACTCAGTCCTCAGAGCAACTTTCTGATCTAGTCACGACAATCCCCATTTCATAAACTAAGAAAACTGAGGGACAGCGAGGCCGAACACCTTGCTCACACACAGCTGAATCCCGGAGCAAAAAACTAGCTGAATTTCAGTTCAAGGGTCTGCATGACATCAAAGCTCATCCACACATGGCCCACTATTATACAACGCCCCCCCAGAATAACTACCTACCTGCTCTCAAGTGACAAGAACTACACTTGACATTTTAGAATCATTAACTGATAGAATTCTCACAGCAATTCTGAGAGGTGCTATTCTCCCTAAGATAGAGGAAGTGAGCTCCGGGAGGTCAGGTGACTTGACCCAAGGCGCACAATCTCAAGGCCAAAGGTGCAGAGGAAGATCTTCCAGAAGCCGGCTCAGTGTCACAGCAACAACGTTTCTGAAGAATCCCGAGTTCAGTAAGAGTAAATATGGGCATACTTTCTCAGGGTTTTGTACTTCTATCTGGGAAATTATCGTTATGCTTTGGAAGATAGTCATGTCCCCAAAAGACCGATATTCTCATCTTAGGTGGATAAGAAAATTCCTTTACTGATGTCCACTCAAGCCAAACTATCAGAATCGTGATTCACTGCTTTCATAAACAAGAATAAATTACCCTCATTTTTCTAACAGACCGATACACACAAGCAGATGTAATGTGCCAAACACATGAAAGGCATACAGAAATAAGAATAAATGTGGTTTTTTCCTTTCATTCATTTCCAAAACAGAGTTAAAGGACCAGCTATCACAGCATCTCCTTTATTTGACTGACCTGCATCTGGCAGTCTGAAGGATGTATTTCTCCTTATGGGTGAATTTTGTATAAATATCTAAGAATACTATATTTTTACTCACTGATGAATTTTGTGTTATCCTGTGTCAATGTATTGTTAACAAAAATTAAGGCGGCTTATGTATAATCCCACCTCACTCACTGAATTCATAACAACTGTTTAATTGCATGGCTAATGGGTTCTGCAGCTATGTTATTTATGATTCCAAATAAAATTATATTGTAAAGCAGGGTGAATTTAAGAAGAGATTTTAGAGGGCGCCTGGGTGGCTCAGTTGGTTGAGCGACTGCCTTTGGCTCAGGTCACGATCCCGGAGTCCGGGATCAAGTCCCACATCGGGCTCCCAGCTCCATGGGGAGTCTGCCTCTCCCTCTGATCTTCTCCACTCTCATGCTCTCTCTCACTCTTTCTCTCAAATAAATAAAGAAAATCTTTAAAAAAAATAGATTTTAGTCATGTAACACCCTGAAAATAAAATGAAGCCAATAAAACATATAAAATTATTTTATTTGCCATCGTGTGTTGTTTCTGTCTGTAAAATGAGAACACTGCCTTTTTCCAATTATGCTATGCATATGACGAAGATAGCAATGAACTCCATAACGTATCCTGAAGATTCTCTGCTAAAAGAGGGTAAGTAGAGACTCCACTATATCCACACAGGGAGCATTTTCAGGATTTATCCTTTACCACCGTAGCACATGATGTAGACCCAAATAATCACATCGATTCCCAAACCCTAAAAGAACAGTTCTCCAATTCTATTGTATAATGGAATCATTTGAGGACTTATATTTAAAATTTAGACTCCATAGAGCAAACAGCAGAAATTCTGATTCAGTAGTTATAGGATGGGTCTTAGAAGGCTGCCCAGCTAATTCTGATATAGCTGGTACTAGAACTCCACATTGCCAACAGGCTCAAAATCTAATTGGACCATACATTAACATACGTGTATATGTGAATGTCACATTTGATTTTGCAAATGTGCTTTATTAGATGTTAAGAAATAGACATGCATCTTCGTACCTTTACAGAGTCCCCTACCCTAACAATTCTCATGATGTTTATGATCAGTCCATTTTAAATCTTTTTTTTTTTTTTTAAGATTTTATTTATTTATTTGACAGAGAGAGTGAGCACAGGCAGATAGAGTGGCAGGCAGAGGCAGAGGGAGAAGCAGGCTCCCCGCTGAGCAAGGAGCCCGATGTGGGACTCGATCCCAGGAGGCTGGGATCATGACCTGAGCCGAAGGCAGCTGCTTAACCAACTGAGCCACCCAGGCGTCCCGATCAGTCCATTTTAGAAGAAGGAAAAAAGTGAGTATAATAGAAAGACAAGCCAGTGCAGAAAAAAATGAAGAGAGAAATGGATGCTAACATGAGAAAAAAAGGTTTTGTTTATACATAAATCTAGAACAGTAATCCTCAAAATACAGGCCATGGACCAGCACTGGGCCATGAAATTACTGTTTATGATCTGAGATGAGGACAGAAATTGAACATGAGCCTTTAGAAATTTTCACAGTAATTTGCCAGAGTACTTTTAAGTCTGTCCAAGAATAATAATGATGATGATGATGATGATGAAAATGTGGATTTACATTTTGTAGATCTTGTATTATTATACCACGCTTGCTGCGTCCAGGGAGCCCAGAGTTGGCTACAAAGTGGCTTTACCATCTCAAAGGACAGCAGATAGAAAGGATTTCTTGAATGAATGTCTACAAGAACATCCTTAACCTCTCATACGAGCTCACTCTGAATCTGTCAGCAAGACACGAGTCTACGCGCTTTCGGGAATCTATCAGTTTTTCTTCCTGGCTTAGACTAAGACGACAGTAAAATTTCCTAAAAAACTACCTTAGATGCATAGAACAGCCCATTTCATTTATAAATGTACGTCTCAAATTTCAGACTCTTGAATTTTAACAGTTGCGGACTCAGTGAAGAACTTCATCATCATAGCGATACCCCATCTGTGAGTCTTTGCCCCCAAGAATCCATTGTTGCAGACTGCTCTCAAAAAGTAGGTCTTTTCATTGCTTTGGTCATCTTAGTATTAGGTCCTTATTAGCTATTTAATGACTTTCATGATATTTGGCAATGACTCCAGTAAAGTATCAATACATTACACTTTTATGTACACGGGACACGGACCTCACTTTGCAGTTTTCCTGTCTACTGGTAAACTGATTAATAATTCTCTCCTTTACTGAGACTTGCACTGGAGACGGTAATAATGCTCAATTCTAGACAGAGTCTCACAATTCCAGCTCAAGTCCGTACACTCCTTGGTGGTCCCTACAGTTGCTACTTCTGCCATGTGTGTGTTGCCAAGAATAACCTTTTCTCCTCCAAGTTAAATACTGTGTTTATAAAAGGTGTGGGGCAGAGACTTTGGCAGTACATGTCTGTACACACAACAGACAAAGCCACAATAATAGCAATGGCACTCCCGCTTGCCAAGATCTCCAGCCAGAAGAATGAACAAGGAGGATCTTTTTTTTCCCTACATAATTGTGTCCCCGTTTTCAAGAGAATAAAGTCAACCTTTAAGTACGTAAGTTCGTTCTGTAATGTTTAAAAGTTATAAGTCATACACTAAACTTATTCATTATGTTTTCTCAACATGTTTTAATAGAATCTAAGACATTTTCTCATCTAGTCGGTTACTTACAGGACTAAGAACTGTCTAACAGCTTGTAAGTACAGTATAGGATAGCCCTGGTTCTGCAGCCCAAATGGATATCTCTTAGCTGTGTGACCTTGCTAAATGAATACCCTTCCTAAACTTCAGTCCTTCAATAAAATGGGGACAATAACAATGCGTGACCAGCACAATTCTGAGAGGAGTGGAAAGATACGTACAGGGAGTAGACAGTGCCTGGCAAAGAGTATTTACTCACTGTCCATAAGTTCTCAGATATTACTGCTATTATTCTCAACAGAGAAGACTCTAGATCATTGAAATACTTGGGAGAATTTTTTAGAATTTTATTTTTACTACAAATGCTGACACTCAGTAGGGACTTCCACCAGGAAGACAGCTGGTTAGATGAACTGACCGCAGCATCTCCCTAACCTGCGTTATTTGGCATGATTAAACTGGGCACAAATTCAATTCTTTGACGAAAATTCAAATAACATCTTTTGAGAAAAAAGAATTACGTTAATGCCTTTTATTGTACTACATACATTTGTCTCAGCGATCGCTTTGGGAAAAGTTAAGTGAAGCAGATAAAAGTAAAATCACAAGACATCTCTGTAAAAGAAGATGGCATTCATCCAAAATGCCTTTCCTGGAACAAACTGTAACAACCTGTTTCACTTCCGCCCTTCCCTACCAAGCTATATTTAAAGATCTGTAAGCATTTCCATCACAGATTGCTGTCATCAGGAATTGTAATTTTACCTTCTAATCTGTTTTAGAGTATATAAATAAATATCTCAACCAAATTCTAAAAAAGCTATTGTTTTTTAAATTTAAAAACTCCCTTCAGTAAAGGATGATAATACAAGGGGAGGGGGGAGAAGAAACACCAGAAAAGTAGGATCATTTTACACATGAAAAAAAAAAATAATCTGCCATGGCTTAATAAGCAAAATAAGACACCTGTTCCAGAAATGTGTACCACCTAAGATTATATAAAGCCAGTGATCATTGTGTCATGTATGATTTGTAATAATTAGAAATTACCTTATCTAAAAATAAATGTATAGGTACATTGTAGCACAGCCAGTCATATTAGAGAATATTATGTTGCTATCACAGAAGTTTCCAAATAATTTTTAATGACATGGACAATGTTCATGATATAATAAGTGAAAAAGTACCCTGCAGAACTATATGCACAATATGAGTTTAATTGGGTTTAAAAATACATATAATATTTCCCCAACACAAAGCTTCCTTTTTCTCCATGTCCTTGTCAATACTTGTTTCTGGTCTTTTTGATTTTAGCCATTCTGACAGCTGTATGGTGATCTCTCTTTGTGGTTTTGATTTTCATTTCCCTTACGATGAGTTATGTTGAGCATCTTTTCATGTGTTTGTTGGCCGTCTGTATGTCTTCTTTGAAAAAAAATGTCTATTCAGATCTTCCGCCCACTTTTTAATCAAACTGTTTGGTTTTATGGTGTTGAGTTGAATGAAGTTCTTTATATATTTTGGGTATTAGTCCCAAATGGATATATCATCTGCAAATATCTTTTCCCATTCAGGAGGTTGCCTTTTTGTTTTATTGGTGGTTTCCTTCATTGTGCAAAAACTTTACAGTTTGATGTCGTCCCAAGTTTATTTTTGCTTTTGTTTCCCTTGCCTTAAGAGACATAATCTAGAAAAATGTTGCTATAACCAATGTCAAAGAAATTACTGCCTGTGCTCTCTTCTAAGATTTTTATGGTTTTAGATCTCAGATTTAGGTCTGTAGCCCATTTTGAGTGTATTTTTATGTATGATGTGAGCAAATGGTCCAGTTTCATTCTTTTGCATGTAACTGTCTAATATTCCCAACATCATTTATTGAAGAGACTGACTTTTCCTCCATTGTATATTCTTGCCTTTTTTGTCACAAATTAATTGACCATATAAGCATGGGCTTATTTCTGGACACTCTATTCTTTTTTTTTTTTTTTAAAGATTTTATTTATTTATTTGACAGACAGAGATCACAAGTAGGCAGAGAGGCAGGCAGAGAGAGGAGGAAGCAGGCTCCCTGCAGAGCAGAGTCTGGACTCTCTATTCTGTCCCACTGATCTGTGTGTCTGTTTTTATGCCAGTACCATAATGTTTTGATTACTATAGTTTTATAATATATCTTGAAATCTGGGATTGAGATACCCCCAGCTTTGTTTTTGTTTCTCAAGATTGCTTTGGTTATTTGGGTTTTTTTGTGATTCCATATAAATTTTAGGATTATTTGTTCCAGTTCTGTAAAAAATGCTGTTGGTATTTTGATAGGGATTGCACTGAAGCAATAGATAGCGTGGGGTGGTATGGAAATTTTAACAGCTTTTGTGGAACACAGTATGGAGGTTCCTCAAAAAATTAAAAACAGAAATCTCATATGAGCCAATAATTCCACTAATGGATATCTATCCAAAGAAAATGAAGACACTAATTTAAAAAGACATATGCACCCCTATGTTTATTGTAACATTATTTACAATAGCTAAGATGTGGAAGCAATCTAAGTGTCCCTGACAGATGAATGAGTAAGGAAGATGAGGTGTACACACACACACACACACACACACACACACACACACACGCACACACATTACACAGCCATGAAAACGATGAGATCTTGCCATTTGTCACAACATGGATTGACCGAGGGTATTATTCTAAGTCAAATAAGTCAGACTGAGAAAGATGAATACATATGATTTTACTCATGTGTGGAATCTAAAAAACAAAACAAATGAATAGACAAACACAAAAAAGCAGAATCAGACCTATAAACACAGAGAACAAATTAATGGTTATTAGAGGGTAGGGGATGAGTTGCTGGGCAAAATGAGTGAAGACATACACACAGGGTTCCAATTAGGGAATGAATAAGTCATGGGAATAAAAAGCGCAGGACAGGGAATAAAGTCAATGAGCCTGTAACAGCGCTGTACGGTGATAGATGGTAGCTACGCTTGCTCTGAGCATAGCCTGACATCTAGAGAAGTTGAATGACTGTGATGTATACCTGAGACCAATGTAATATTGTGTGTCAACTCTACTCAAAATTTTTTTTCAAAACACACATATTATTTATGAAAATAAAGTTGTAAAAGGAACATACTAAAATGTTTATAGTAATTACTGCTTGGCAGAAGACCTAAGTGTTTCTTACATTGTTCCATATTTTCCAATTTGTCTCTAATGAACTTGTCCTACTTTAATAACAAGAAGAAAGAGGCTTCAACCTGGTTTTAGTGTGACAGGAAATACAGAAACAGAAACAGTAATACAGGAAAAAATTAAGTTTGGCATCTTTCTCTTATCTTTCTATATATTCTGTGTTCTCCTTTCCAATCTATAACTAATAATAAACTATTCCGACATTGGAAAATACTGTTTGTATTAAAGTACATGTTCAAAAGTTTTTATTTGTCAAATGGAGCTGCCAAAAAGAGTGACCTTGTAGCTAACCACATATTATCAATAACCCATTTCTCAAGATGCTAAAAATCACAAGGATCATTCATCATAAGGACACCTCTAGGGGACAAAACACAGACTCAGGATACATCTGATAAAGGAACAGTAAGAAAAAAAATTGAAGCAAAAGGTGCCACATGAAAAGTAGTTTGAATCTGAGTTTAAAATAATATTTAAAACTTCAAGTACTCAGTAGTCATCAACCCAAAGAGACCTGTTCTAAAATCTGAGGGCTTTGAAGGGGCGGGGGGGTAGGAGGTTGGGGGAGCCAGGTGGTGGGTATTAAGGAGGGCACGTATTGCATGGAGCACTGGGTGTGGTACAAAAACAATGAATTCTGTTACGCTGAAAAGAAATTTAAAAAAATTTTAAAAATTAAAAAAAAATAAAATAATTTATGATATCAAAAAATTAAACATATATAAAGTTAGTATGTCAATTTTATCTCAATTTTTAAAAAGAGAAAAAAAACCCTTTCTGTGTCTTTCTATATCAGCTACTATGCAAAGTACTTTCTCATATGCTCTTTTAAAAACCCTGTCCTCTTACTTCAATGTTAAAAAATTTGGTCAAGGGGTGCCTGGGTGGTTCAGTTGGTTAAGTCTCCAATTAGATTTCCTCTTGGGTTCTGATCTCAGGGTCATGGGATCGAGCCCCACATGGGTCTCCCCACTGGGTTAGGAGTCTGTCTGGAATTCTCTCTCCCTCTCCCTTTGTCCCCGCACCAACCACCCCACTCTCATATGCTCTGTCTCTGTAAATAAATAAGTACATAAATAAAATCTTAAAAAAAGACTGGTCCACTGGAAATACTGTCATATATAATTCCCAATATCAGTCTATATTCTTTGAGGATAATAACCATATCTTACTAATCTTCATACTACTAATAATCATCCAATTTTGAGGAATCTCAATACATGTTTTTGATTAAATAAATAAGAACTGACTCTCTTAATTTTTATTTCCACAAACTTTGCCTTAAATATCATAAGAGTGATGCACTTCATAACTTACTGTTATCCAAATTTATATATTCAGGAGCGACTGCTAAAACAAAAATTTGAAGACATACTATGAGTAGAAACGACCCAAAGCCACATCTAAGCAACATTGTTATACTAAGGAGTAAAAAAAGAAGAATTTGATAGCAAAACATAAATTAAAATAACTTTTCATTCCTTAGGGAAAAAAAACAGAAAAGAGTCACAGACTTTATAAAACAGACTGCTCTGACGATGTTCACATTTCATTAGCAGGCCAAAGAAGTTGTAACAACACTAATCTCTAAATCAAAAAGAAACCAAAGTAGTTGAAGCTATGTTCTAGTTAGTGCCAAGGAAAAGTGGCTTAGACTTTGAGTGATAAATCAATGAGTAAATTCTAAAAATCCTGGAGAGTGACAAAAAGAGTTTTAAATGTAAGCTAAAAGGCAAATTATATTATGGTTCCTTTTAATTCTTTATCTGCTTAAGGTTTTCTACTATGAAGACTTATAGTCTTAATATAAAGTACCAAAATTTACCTGGGTCCAGACTGCTTTCTGAAATGGCTATTCTGAAATGGACTCAGAATAATTAATGTAGGAATGAAGCAAAGCTTCCATTTTACAAAATGATCATGCAATAACAAATATTATATCTGAAAGGGCTTAGAATAAGCTTTTCTCCCCATTTCTTGCCAGCAGATTAAATCAATACTGCTAAATCAAAAGAAGAAAATGTGGGTCAACTAAACCACTGAATTACAAAGGAAGGAAGGAAGGAAGGAATGAAGGAAGGAAGGAAGGTAGGAAGGAAGGAAGGAAGGGAAAAGGAAAGAAAACCAAGAAGAAGCTTTTCTCTCTTTTGGGGGGACAAGTTTATTCTGATGCATACTCACACAGCATTTTTACAATATTTGAAAACCAGGTTCCATTGCTAATACTGTATTCAGATTACTTTTTCACTCATTACTCTGAGAGTAGCAAAGTCACAAAAGCCTCCTTTTGGGTCGTTATTGGGTTGTGAGGCAACGGGACTGTCATAGGTATAGATATCCATTCAGAGCCACAGCTTAGGAGTTAGATTGCTGAGTTTATATGTGGACCCTGCTATGTCATCTTTTTGTCAACTTGGCCAAGTCATTTACACTGCCATTGTACAGGGCCAAATTAGTATACATACAAAATGATATAGTATGCCACACACACACACACACACACACACACACACTTGCTTTTATTTATGAAAAAAAATAAACATGGGGATGATAACGAAGAAGCCACCACAAAGGGTTATCTGCAGAAAATGAGGATTCAGTGTGGAGGTATCACGGATAAAATATGAAACTGTTCTTAAAATACCTTCTTCTGTAGTTTTTCCATTGGCCTAAATGGTACAGTTTGAGTATTTAAAAAACCATGAAACTCATTAAAACAAATACAAAATTTTTTAAACATGTATTTCATAATATTAAAATATACAGAGCCTCTCGTCAAAAAGAAAAATCTGATGATGAGTGATGCTGAGCATCTTTCCATGTGTCTGTTAGTCACCTGTATGTCTTCTTTGGAAAAACACCTATTCATGCATTCTGCCCATTTTTAAGTAGATTATTCTCTTTTTTTTTGAAAATACAAATCAAAACTACAATGAGGTATCACCTCACACCTGTCAGAATTGCAAAATCTACAACACAAGAAACAATGGGTACTGGTGAGGATGTGGAGAAAGGGGAACACCCCTGCACTGTTGGTGGGAATGCAAACTGGTGCAGCCACTGTGGAAAGCAGTATGGAGGTTCCTCAAAAAGCTAAAAATGGAACTACCCTATGACCCAGCGATTGCACTGCTAGGTATTTACTCAAAGAATACAAAACATGAATTAAAACATGCACCCAATGTTTATAGCAGCCTTATCTACAATAGCCAAATTATGGAAACAGCTCAAATGTCCATCAACTGATGAGTGGATAAAGAAAATGTAGTATATATGTGCAATGGAATATTACTCAGTCATTAAAAATGAGATCTTCCATTTGAAACATGGATGGAGCTAGAGAGGATTATGCTAAGTGAAATAAGTCAGTCAGAGAAAGACAAATACCATAAGATTTCATTCATATGTGGAATTTAAGAAACAAAACAAATGAACATCAGGGGGTAAAAAGAGAGAGGGGCAAACCAAGAAAGGGACTCAACCATAGAGAACAAATAGATGGTTATCAGAGGGGAGGCTCAGGGGTTGTGTTAAATAGATGATGGGGCTTAAGGAGTGCACTTGTGATGAGCACCAGGTGTTGTATGGAATTGTTGAATCACTAAATTGTACACCTGAAACTAGTATTATACTGTAATTTAACTAATTGTAATTTAAATAAAAACTTAATGAAAAAAGAAAAACCCACAGCTAACATCATACTTAATGGTTAAAGACTAGGAATTTTCTCCCTAAGACCAGGAATGAGACAGGGATGCCTGCTTTTGACTCTTCTATAACATTTTCAGGAAATTCTAGTCAGATCAATTAGACAAGAAAGGGAAATAAAAGTTATTCAAATTTAAAAAGAAGTAAAATGGTCTGTATTTATAGCTGACACAATCTTATATAGAAAATCCTAAAGAGGGGCGCCTGAGTGGCTCAGTTGGTTGACTGTCAGACTCTTGAGTAGGCTCAGGTCATGATCTCAGGGCTGTGGAATTGAGCCCCACCTCCAGCTCTGTGCTCAGTGGAAAGTCCGCTTCTCTCCCTCTCCTTCTGCCTCTCCTCCCAATCAGGTGCTCTCTAAAGTTAATAAATAAATCTTAAAAAAAAAAAAAAAAAGAAAAAAGAAAAGAAAAGAAAATCCTAAAGAATCCAGCAAAAACTATTAGAACTAATAAATGAATTCATGAGAGTTGCAGGAGTAAGATCAAGACTCAAAAATCAGTTGTATTTCTATACACCAGCAATAAGTATCCAAAAGGGGAATTAAGAAAGCAATTCCACTTATAATAACATCCTTAAAAGAATAAAATATCTAGGAATAAGTTTAACCAAATAAAAACACTTGTACACAGGAATCTACTAAATATTGTTTAAAGAAATTTAAGGTGACCTAAATAAATGGAAAGACATCTTGTATTCATGAACTGAAGATTTAAGATTTTTAAGATATCAATACTATCCAAAGCAATCTACAGATTTCAATGCAATCAGTATCAAAATTCTAATGCCTCTCCCCCCCCACTTTTTTTTTGCAGAAATGGAAAATCTGATTTTCAAGTTCACATGAAACTGTAAAGGAACCCAAATAACCAAAACAATCTTTAAAAAAAAAAAAAAAAAGGTGGGAAGGTACACATTTCCTGATTGAAAAACTTACTACAAAACTACAGTAATCAAAACAGTGTGGGTACTTATACCAGGATAGATGTACAGAACAAATGAATAGAATCAGAAGTACAGAAATAAACCCATACATCTATGGTCAACTGATTTTCAATAATGGTGCCAAGACCATTCAATAGGGAAAGAATAGTCTCTTTATCAAATGTTTCTGGGATAACTAGATTTCCACATGGAAGAGAATGAAGTCAGACCCCTACCTCACACCATATACAAAAAGTTAACTTAAAAACAGATCAGTGACCTAAATGTAAGAATAAATACTATGAAACTCTCAGAAGAAAACATAAAGGTAAATGTTCATGAACTCGAATTCAATGAGGGAATCTCAATTACAGCAATAAAAGCACATGCAACAGAAGAAAAAAACAGCTAAGTTGAACTTGATCAAAATGAAAAACTTTTGCATTTCAAAGCACCATCAAGAAAGTGGAAAAAAAAAAAAAAAGAAAGAAAGAAAGTGAAAAGGCAGGGCACCTGGGTGGCTCAGTTGGTTAAGCGTCTGCCTTCAGATCGGGTCATGATCCCAGAGTCCTGGGCTCGAGCTCTGCATGGGGCTCCCCACTCAGCGGGAAGCCTGCTTCTCCCTCTCCCACTCCCCTGCTTGTGTTCCCTCTCTCACTGTGTGTGTCTCTCTCTCTGTCAAATAAATAAATAAAATCTTTAAAAAAGAAAAAGTGAAAAGGCAACCTACAGAATAGGAGAAAATACCTGCAAATCATGAATCTGTTAAGAGTCTAATATCCAGAATATATAAGGAATTCTTACAATGAAATCTTGTAACTAAAAAAGGACCAAAAATCCAATTTTAAAAAGGGCAAAGGACTTGAATAGACACTTCTCCAGAGAAGACCTACAACTCATCAACAAACAGGTGAAAAGGTGCTCAACATCATTAGTCACTATGAAAATGCAAATCAAAATCACAAGGAGATATCACCTCACACCCATTAGAAAGGCTCTAAGAATAAGTGCCGGCAAGGATGTGGAGAAATCAAAACCTTTACACATTACGGGTAGGAATGCAAAATGGTGCACCAGCTGTGGAAAAGTCTGGAGGTTCCTCAAAAAGCCAAACACATTGGAAATGTCATATGATTTAGCATTTTTACTCAGAGGTATATATAACCTAAGAATTGAAAGTAGTTATTTAAACAAATACCTGTACACGAATGTTCATAGTAGCACTACTCAGAAGCCACGTGCGACATGGCTGAAATAACCCGGTGTGACTTGTTGCAATAACCCAACTGGCTATCAATGGATGGAAGAATAAACAAAATGTGATATATACACACAATGAATACTGTTTTATTCAGTCATAAAAGCAACAAAGTACTGCTACATGCTACAACATGGATGAACCCCAAACATACTAGGCAACTGAAAGAAGCCACATGCAGAAGGTCATATATTGTATGAACCCATTTCTATAAAATATGTAGAATAGGTAAGTCCTTAGAGACAGAAAAGTGAACTGGTGATTGTCAGGGCCTGGGGATAAGAGGATGGGGAATTGACCATGTAATGGATATGGAATTTCCTTGAAGAGTGGTGAGAAGGTTTTGGACCATTTTTCATTTAAAAGAATTTTTGATCCATGTGACTTTATCATTTAAACTAAAAAAGATTTTTGTTACATGGTTATTCAAATGTGGCAAAAGACTTACAGTTATTTTCACACAACTATTTTTTATTTAAATTCAAGTTAGTTAACATACAGTGCAATACTGTTTTCAGGAGCAGAATTCAGTGATTCCTCACTTACATATAACACCCAGTGCTCATCCCAACAAGTGCCTCCTTGATATCCATCACCCAGTTAGCCCATTCCCCTGCCCACCTCCCCTCCAGCAACCCTCAGTTTTTAACATAACTATTTTTAAACAAAATTAGAAACTAGAGACATTTTCAAATTTTGCAAAAGACTGTATAGTCAAGACAAAGTTTATGAACCTCAAAAAGAAGGTAGTGAGAGTCTGTACAAGTTGACCAAGGATTGTGTTCTCCATCTGATAGCAATAGCAGCCCTACTTTGCCTGAATTATTGATAACGTCACCTGCCTTTAAAAAAAATATCTGCAGCAACTGATTCAAATGGAAATTGCACTTCCATCTTGCTTCACTGTGAAGGTTTTAAACCCGGGTAGCTGAGATGATCAGGCCGTACTATAAAAAATGCATTGGTTTCAATATTGGTAAAAACTGTATTGGAGATGGTACGAGGACTATGAGTCATTTTTATTTTATTCTTTCTATTCCCTGTATTTTCTATGTTTTTCACTGACCTTAAATTTCATACTTAGGGACAAAACTGTATTTTATAAGACAAACGACTATCGTGAGAATACAGAGAATGAACTCCAGCAGGAGAACACTGCAGGGAAACATCAGACAGGAGTGTGCTCTGAAGTTGGGGAACAGATGACAAGTAGCTGATAAAAGTAGAGGCAGTGAAGATAGAAATGGATGTTGAAAAGATGAATGAAGAGATGGAGAGATGAACTGACCAGGCCATTTGGGTGGAAGTGATGAAGAAAATTTGAAGAAAACTTTAAGAATAAGTCTCAAGTCTCCAACTCACCTCTTCTTTTCTCTAATGTTGCTGATGGATAATCACCACCAGCAACATTAGAGAAAAGAAGAGGTGAGTTGGTTACAGGATGGAGGGTGTGGTCAAGTTTGGTTTGTGTTATAATGAGTCTGAGGAGTGGAGAGCCCATCCAGGTGGAGATGTCAAGTCAACACTAGAAATACGGTGATGGCACTCAGAAATGATTAATATTGGAGATTTAACCCTATGGGTGTTAGCTGAAGGCAGGGGGATGGATGGCTGAGAATGTGCTAAGAGCAAAATTAGAAGAAAATGACCTAGGATAAAAATCTAGAGAATACCAGTATTTAAAGTGGAAGAAAAGAAAGCAGAGGACAAAGTAGAAATAAATGTATGCAGGTAAAATAAAAAATATACATTTTCAAGGTAAAATAAAAAAATATACATTTTCAAGAAGAAAACTGTGAGTTCAACAGCAACAAATTCTGAAAGATTAGAGGACAAAGCCTAAAATGTCCATCACATTTAGCAATAATGAAGTCCCTAATGACCTTAGTGAGGGCAGTGACAGTCCAATATTGAAGCTGAAATCTAGACAGAGGTAGGTTGATGTATAAAATGGAAGGTGAACATTTCAACCAATAAAACTAAATCATTCAGTGGTGATCTTTCACACTGTATGTATACCATTCATTCAAATTTTTTTTCTAGGTTTTAGGTTTATTTTTTGTTTTTTGGGGTTTTTTTTAGTAATCCCTACACCCAACATGGGGCTTGAACTCACAACCCCATGATCAAGAGATGCACGCTCCTCCGACAGAGTCAGCCAGTGCCCCTCACTGCAAATCTTTAATAAGTGAACATTGAAACTATATTCTCTTTTGCTTCATAGCAAAAAAGTAAAGCAATTTAGTACAATGGTTAAATATATTTCCTGTATTCAGATCCTCTTCTGTCACCTGCTTACTGTGTGACTTTGTGCAAGCAACTCTGCGCTCTACATTCTTTCCTCATCTTTAAGATGGGGATGGAAATCACACAACAGCAACAGGTTGTTGAGGACCAACTGAGGCAGTGTGTACACAGCAACTGGCTTAGTGTCTGCTTCACTCTAGAGTCAGACGTTCTATCCCCTAATTCTGTCCAAAACCAAAAAGAAACGAAATCTAGATCTCCCAAACTGAAGGAATGCTTGTTACACTTACTCATTCACTTGACAGTGAACACGGACTGAGCCCCTTCTGTGGGCCAAATGCATGCTAGATACTGGAGACACAAAAATGATACAGGTTTGGTCCCAACTTTCACAGGCTAGAGGAGACAATGGCTACATTAAAAAAAAAGAAAAGAAGGGACACCTGGGTGGCTCAGTTGGTTAAGCGGCTGCCTTCGGCTCAGGTCATGATCCCAGCGTCCTGGGATCGAGTCCCACATCGGGCTCCTTGCTCGGCAGGGAGCCTGCTTCTCCCTCTGCCTCTGCCTGCCTCTCTGTCTGCCTGTGCTCACTCACTCTCTCTCCCTCTGTCCCTGACAAATAAATAAATAAAATCTTTAAAAAAAAAAGAAAGAAAGAAAAGAAAATCACATGGTGGCAGGAAGATCACAGAATGTGAAGCTACTTATTAGGATCATGGGAAAGGAAACAAAAGAACACAAACTTATGAGTATTTACATAATGAAATGATGAAAACGACATTTATAATTCCCCTCCCTAGCACTTTTCACAGTCTTTCATTATAATGTCCTGAGTAAGATTTAAAAAAAAAAAAAAATAGGGGTTCCTGAGTGGCTCATTTGGTTGGGCATCCAACTCTTGATTCCAGCTCAGGTCAGGATCAGAGGGTCCTGGGACTGAACCCTCCGTCTGGCTCTGCACTCAGCACGGAATCAGCCTGAGGATTTCCCTCCCTACTAAAATAAAAAATAAATCTTTAAATAAATAAGTAAATAGCTGTCCAATTTTCCCAGCACCATTTATTGAAGAGACTGTCTTTTTTCCACTGTATATTTTTTCCTCCTTTGTCAAATATTATTTGACCATAGAGTCGAATGTCCATATCTGGGCTCTCTGCTCTGTTCCACTGGTCTATGTGTCTGTTTTTGTGCCAGTACCAAGCTGTCTTGGTGATCACAGCTTTGTAGTAAAGCTCGAAATCAGGCAACATGATGCCCCCAGTTTGGTTTTTCTTTTTCAACATTTTCTTTTTCAACCCAATTCTGGGTCTCTTCTGATTCCATACAAATTTTAGGATTGTTTGTTCCAGCTCTTTGAAAAATGTCAGTGGAATTTTGATCGGGACGGAATTGAAATATAGATTTCTCTAGGCAGAATAAACATTTTAACAATGTTTGTTCTTCTGATCCATGAGCATGGAATGCTCTTCCATCTTTTTGTGTCTTCTTCAATTTCTTTCATGAGTGTTCTGTAGTTCTTCAAGTACAGATCCTTTACCTCTTTGGTTAGGTTTATTCCCAGGTATCTTATGGTTCTTGGTGCTATAATAAATGGAATCGATTCTCTAATTTCCCTTTCTGTATTTTCATTGTTAGTGTTTAAGAAAGCCACTGATTTCTATACATTGATTTTGTATCCTGCCACATTAGTGAATTGCTGTATAGAAGAATGAAACTCGACCATTCTCTTACACCATACACAAAGGTAAACTTGAAATGGATAAAAGATCTCAATGTGAGGCAGGAATCTACCAAAATCCTGGAGGAGAACATAGGCAGTAACCTCTTCGACACTGGCCACAGCAACTTCTTTCAAGACGTGTCTCCAAAGGCAAAGGAAACAAAAGCGAAAATGAACTTATGGGACTTCATCAAGATCAAAAGCTTCTGCACAGCAAAGGAAACAGTCAACAAAACTAAGAGGCAACCCATGAAATGGGAGAAGATATTCACAAATGACACTACAGACAAAGGGTTGATATCCAAGATCTATAAAGAACTCCTCAAACTCAACACACACAAAACAGATAATCATGTCAAAAAATGGGCAGAAGATATGAACAGACATTTCTCCAAAGAAGACATACAAATGGCTATCAGACACATGAAAAAATGTTCATCATCACTAGCCATCAGGGAGATTCAAATCAAAACCACATTGAGATACCACCTGACACCAGTCAGAATGGCTAAAATCAGCAAGACAGTAAACAACAAGTGCTGGAGAGGATGTGGACAAAGGGAAAGCCTCTTACACTGTTGGTGGGAATGCAAGTTGGTGCAGCCACTTTGGAAAACAGTGTGGAGATTCCTTAAGAAATTAAAAATAGAGCTTCCCTACGACCCTGTAATTGCAGTACTGAGTACCTACCCCAAAGATAGAGATGTAGTGAAAAGAAGGGCCATCCGTACCCAAATGTTCATAGCAGCAATGGCCACAGTCACAAAACTGTGGAAAGAACCAAGATGCCCTTCAACAGACAAATGGATAAAGAAGATGTGGTCCATATACACTATGGAGTATTATGCCTCCATCAGAAAGGATGAATACCCAACTTTTGTATCAACATGGATGGGACTGGAAGACATTATGCTGAGTGAAATAAGTCAACTATCATATGGTTTCACTTTCTTGTGGAGCATAAGGAATAACACAGAGGACATTGGGAGATGGAGAAGAGAAGTGAGTTGGGGGAAATCGGAGGGGGAGACAAACCATGAGGGACTATGGACTCTGGGAGACAAACTGAGGGTTTTGGAGGGGAAGGGGATGAGGAGTTGGGTAAACCTGGTGGTGGGTATTAAGGAGGGCATGTATTGCATGGAGCACTGGGTGTGGTGCCTAAACAATGAATTTTGGAACACTGAAAAAAAATAAAATAATAATGAATAAATAAATAAATAAATAAATAACAACAACAAAACCAAAACTAAATTGCCAGTTGATTAATTATTGAATGTTTTATAAAATATTAATCACTTATTCTAAACACCTATGTTTAATCTATTTTATTCTTCTCTGCATTTCTCAATAACTTCATGACATTAACAATAAATCTCCTTTTGATGGTTTCTGTACCCCATATGCAATAAATCACAATGTAATCTCATACAGATATAAAAGCTGCTCTGCCTTACAAACAACAGCTCATTTACTTAATCAGAATATAAAAGCTAGAGTTACTTAATGGAAAGTATTCAATAGACCAATGAAAATGGGAATATTAAAGCATCTTTTAATATGATCTCAGTAGAGAGAAATTAGTGTTTCATCCTGTAAAATGACTTCCTGAGATCCTGTCCTTAATCATCCCTCTCCATTAATTGCCCTATAATCTGATGCAATAACTGGCTATAAAATTAGCATTCTGCTCACCTGGGGAGGACTCTAAAGACCTAAGTTTCAGGTCTTAGAAGATCATTTTCATGATCTGGAACTAGTTCTTTAACTTCTCGGCAACTTCAGTGAAGGACTGAGAATACCTGTCAGCCCAGTCAAGGTTGTTGAAGCAAACATACAAGGAAATTTTCACTCCCGTGCTCTTCGAACAGTCAACTTCGAACTACTGCCAAGTGCCTGATTGGCACTTGGAGTATTTGACTCACCTGGAGTATAACTACAGTAGATGAGTTTTGTTTTCTTCATTACTTACTCCAAAGTAGTCCAAAGGAAACTAGCCATATTGGAAGTTTATAAGTATCTACTGAAGATGCTTCATTTAATGAAAAAGGCCTCATTTAATGTAATAAAATGTCAGGACAGCACAGAGCTAGGTATTCTGAATGTCCTCCTACTAATATACACAAATGTGCCACCTCCACTCCCGTCCTCCAAACTGTTTGGAAACAAGAAACCTAGGCTATAAATTCATGAAGAATTGAACTCAGAAGAAAGTAAGATGACAACTCTATTCAACCGTGATTTACTAAGTGCCTGCTTTGTACCAGGAATAATTCTAAGCCCTTGGGATAGAATAGTGAACAAGACAAATAAAAAAACTCCTCTCCTTCTCGAGGTTACATTCTAGCAGAAGATGGAAGAGGGAGATATACAACAAATAATACACACAATACGTAAATTACAGAGTGTAATGGAAAGTGATAAGTGTTTGGGGGGAAATGGCAGATCAGGTAAAGGGTCTCAGGAATAGGAAAGCAAAAGAGGCTTCATTCAGAAGGCGACACAGCAGTGAGGAACTGAGTCAAGTCTGGGGAGTCAGCCTATGCGTTCCAGGCACAGAGAACCAATGGGCAAAGACCCCAGTGCAGATGCTAGAAAATGCTTGAGGAGCAGCAAGACGGTAGAGGAGAACATTTGAAGATGCAAAAGGAACAGAGAAACTAAGAGCAAAATAAAGAAAGAGACCCCTGTCTGAATCAGCTTTTCCTGGCAGCCACCGCACACAGCACTCGCTGGGGTCAGCTGAGAAGCTGGGCACCCCAGCACCACAAGTTAGGAAAGGGTAAAAGTCTCCCTGACCTTCTGTGTTCTGAGTCTCTTTTCAAGCAGGGCCAAGACCATCTCCTTCCTAGACAGTGTTTTGTGAATCTGACTACTGAATGGAGTCTTTCCATAAAGGGGAAAAAAATTCTGGCACAGTCCCTAATGTAAATAAGTCATTTTTATCATAATATTATACACACATAAATAACTAAATGCCAATAGTACTGAACAAATAGAACAAAACATGCATTCATTATAAACAAAACTGAAAAATAAATAAAATCCTAATTAACGATGCCCATTGACTGCAACTGATAGCAGTATTTTGCTGGAGATAGAAGATTTTACAACACTGACTACTAACAGCAAAGGTTATCTTGAGTTAATTAAGAAAATAATGCATGGGGGAAATTGGAAGGGGAGGTGAACCATGAGAGACTATGGACTCTGAAAAACAATCTGAGGGTTTTGAAGGGGCAGGGGGTGGGAGGTTGGGGGAGCCAGGTGGTGGGTATTAGAGAGAGCACGGATTGCATGGAGCACTGGGTGTGGTACAAAAACAATGAATACTGTTATGCTGAAAATAAATTAGAAAAAAAAAAAAAACATTTCCCCAGGAAAAAAAAAAAAGAAAAGAATGCATGATGCTAGACGATAACTCAGTTCTGCTCATTTTTCACCATCAACACTACTGTGAAATCCTTGGTCTTGGCCCTTTCTAGGCACAAGAACATTACTTCCATATTAAACCCACCTTTTGCCTTTTCTCATAGGCTCTGACAACGAAAGGAGGATGACCCAGTGACATTGCAGGCAACAGTCTAGGCACAAATGCTGTATACCGCTGATGCTAATGAGTCGGAACACGTTTGAATTCTTTAGGGGGGTTATCCCTGGAACAAAAATACAAAAAACTTCTTGCAAAAAGAACACCCCTGAGAAAATGCTGGCACGTTCCCAGGGATCCAGATCTCTGGCTGCATCTCAGTAGTTAATATGCAGAGGAGAGACCACTGAGGTGTGTGTGGAGTATGGTGTGTGTAAGAGGAAAATGTGCCAAATTAGAGCATCTGTTTTCCTTGCTGTCACTTTGGGAATATCATTCAGCAACTTCCTGTTTCACTAAAGCAGCAGTAGATAATTGTTTATCAAATTCAAAGCCCTCATTTGCCTCAATTAAATTAAATCAAGCTTGTGAGCACTGAATTATTAGGAAACATTCTTTTTTTTTTTTAACATTTTATTTATTTATTTGAGAGAGAGAGAGACAGTGAGAGAGAGCATGAGCGAGGAGAAGGTCAGAGGGAGAAGCAGACTCCCCGTGGAGCTGGGAGCCCGATGCGGGGCTCGATCCCAGGACTCCAGGATCATGACCTGAGCTGAAGGCAGCCGCTCAACCAACTGAGCCACCCAGGCGCCCCAGGAAACATTCTTTAAAATACAACATGAGGGGCACCTGGGTGGCACAACTCCGTTGAGTGTCCAACTCTTGGTTTCACTCAGGTCATCATATCATGACCATGAGATCAAGCCTGCCTCTATGCTCAGTGTGGAGTCTGCTTGAGATTCTCTTCCTCCCTCCTTTCCCCTCGAGCTCTCTCTCTCTTTCTCTCTAAAATAAATAAAACTTTGGGCGCCTTGGCTCAGTCAGTTAAGTGTCTGTCTGTGGCTCAGGTCACGATCTCACAGTCCTGGCACTGAGCCCCATGTGGGCTCCCTGCTCAGTCGGGAGCCTGCTTCTCCCTCTTCCTTTGTCCCTCCCACCATTCTTGCTCTTTCTCTCCCTCCCTCATAAGTAAGTAAATAGAATCTTTAAAAATAGAATAAAGCAAATCTTGAACACTACATCAAAAACTAACAATGTATTTATATGTTGCCTATTTCCAACGATCTGCCTAAATGAGCTTTGTACAGCTCTGATTGATTTCAGCTCAGGTCATGATCTCAGGGTACAGCTAATTGAACCTAATAAAAAAATAAATAATAAATTAAATAAATAAAAATAAAAATACATAAATAAAAATAAAATACTATTTTGTTATTCTCATTGTGCAGAAACATTATTTCCTAAAGACTGATTTTTTGCTTTTGCTTTTTCATGACTTTCATTAGGTATATGGATTTAACACTCTATATAGGATGTATTATCTGTCATGTATTGTTCAGAGTGGTTTATAATTTTTAGTTAATTTAATCCTATCATCAATTCTCTGACTTAGATGCTATTATTATTCCCATATTGCGGAGGGTGAAATTGAGTTAAACAGAGCCTATGTGATACGCCCACAGCCACACGGCCGATTAGGAGCAGAGCCCAGATCCAATCCAAACATCTGGATTCAGAGTACATAAGTTCAACTACCACACTACGTTACCTCACATTCACTCATGGGCCTTCAACAAATACCTATTTTCTTTATTCTTAATATATTTATAGCAACCAATCACATGTATGACTTTCAGTATATGAGACTGGAAATCTAGAAAAGTGAAATAGGTGAATTCTGCTGGGTACCAAAAGCAAACTGTCGTGGCAGTTTTGCAGATGTAAAAGTGTTAGCATTATTGGATGTGTTTGTCAGATACAAGAATCACCGTCTGCAGAGTGTTTTCTGATTCCTACACAGTTAGCGTCTGTCGGCACGGAAGATCAGCACCGGGAACACGGCTGCTGGCCCAGTGACGAGCCCCCTGTGAAACGCTGAACAGAAGTGCAAACCTCTCTAGGGGAGAACCGTGACAGGCAAAGGAAGGCAACAGTTCCTAGCATGTGAAGCATGGATCAGAACACATAAATTGTGACTTAAGTGTCATCTGTTATGAATTAGTCACTCTATGGACCATTCAGGACACATTTTTCACTCACGTCTGGTTTCTGTCCCCAGACGCAAGGTGACACACAGACCTCACACCATTAACGGAAGAATATTCCACACACGACAGTAACTGCCGTATTGCAGAACTGTCTGTTGCAGGCAAACAGATGTGCGATCATGAAACCTTACAGAGAGAGATTTCCTTAGAGGGGTAGAACGTTCTAAAGTGCATGTGGAGAAACCTTCGTGCGTTGAGAAGTTACCAGGAAAGAGGGCTCCAGGTCAAGTAAGAGTAGAATGTGGGGGACACTACCCACTCCCTCTTAGAGGCTCGCAACATGCATTCCCAAATACAAAAGCTCCCCAAAGCCTTTGACTTCTATGGTGTCATAAATAGATTCAACTGATTAAACCGTTTATCACGTAACACGTAAAAAGAGCCAGAGAATGTAGCTCGAGGGACTGTGACTCAGTGCAATCCCCACTATTCTGGATCCGCCTGCCAGCTCTGTGAGAGGTTTGATCCTGTCAGGCTCCCAGAGGTGGTCAGAATCAGAAAGGCAGACTTTGCTGAGGAGGACAGGGAACTCTGAAGGGGGCTTAATCCTGTATCCTCTGGCTTTCTAGGAAAACTACTCAGAAAGCCGAACTATCACTATAGTTTGCTTAGTAGCCAGAAAATTGGAAGTAGTGGAACAACTTCAGATGCCAAAAGGTTTCTGGCTAATACCACCCGATACGTGTGCCTCTGGCCCTTGGGACCACACAGACCTCACCCTTAGGCAAGCACACTTTCCCCCTGAACAGTGACTGGACAGACACTATCAAGGACTACACCGTTCACTTACAGCTTCTATGGCTACCCAAGACCCCTTCTGATGTTTCATCACATTTTATTTCAAAACAGGTCTGTTACAGCCAGGGCCTGGAATAATAACAGTGAACATTTCTTTAATACTCCCCCAGTAACAAGTACTGTATGAAGTTGCTCATCATTAGCTCTTATAATTTTCCCTACAGCACCGTGAGGCCAACCCTATTATGATGCCCATGTTACTCATGAGGACCTGAGGCTCAGAGAAGGCAAGCAGCTTACCCAAAATCACAGAGAAAAAGCGGCCAAGTCAAAATTCGACTCCAGGGCACCAGTTTTCAGAATCTATACCCTTTACCAGCTGTTTTCATGACTTGAAGACCTGAGAACTTTGCAAGTTTTTGTAAGGCTGTGTGGCGGGATCAATATATCACCTTTACAGCTTCAGTCTCAGAGGGGGGGTTTTGTTATATTCTTGCCAGCAGTCCTGTGCTCCCCCAGATTCTCACCCATCATCACTGCACAGCACCCACTTGCTCACCTCTCAAACTAAACCACAAAAGTTGCTGCATGGAATCCTAAGCACATTAGAAAGGACCCTGGCTAAATTACTACCCTTTTCTGTGCCTTGATCTCCTCAGCTGTAAAATGGGAATTGAGGGCACCAAATAAAGGACTTAACATGACATTTGTCATATTAGCAATACTTTAAAAAATGAAATGATAATAATATATACATAATATATACATTTAGGGGCACCTGAGTGGCTCAGTGGGTTCAGCCTCTGCCTTCGGCTCAGGTCATGATCTCAGGGTCCTGGAACGGAGCCCCACATTGGGCTCTCTGCTCAGTGGGGAGCCTGCTTCCCGCTCTCTCTCTCTCTGCCTGCCTCTCTGCCTACCTGTGATCTCTCTCTCTGTCAAATAAAATTAAAAAAAAAAAAAAAGAAAGAAAGAAATTGCACCTGTACTAATTTAGAACATGGCAGGGAAAGTATTGTGAATGCACTTTTGTCTGCCTGGGGAAAATAATGACAACCACAATTTTCTTTTTTTTTTTAAAGATTTATTTATTTGAGAGAGAGCAAGTGAGCAGTGGGGGGAGGGGCAGAGTGAGAGAGAGAATCTCAGGCAGACTCCAAGCTGAGTGTGGAGCCTGATGCAGGGCTCGATCTCACAACCCAGAGATCACGACCTGAGCCAAAATCAAGAGTTGGATGTTCAACCGACTCTCAATTAGGCATCCCTTGTTTTTTTTATTAATATAAGACTTTCATACTTGGGGCACTGGGGTGGCTCAGTCAGTTACGAGTCTGCCTTTGGCTCAGGCCATGATCCCGGGGTCCCAGGATTGAGCCGCACATCAGGCCCCCTGACCTGTGGGGAACCTTGCCCTCCCTCTCCCTCTGCTGCTCCCCCTGCTTGTGCTCTCTCGCTATCAAATAAATAAATAAAATCTTTTAGAAAAAAGATTTTCATACTTAATGCCTACAGAGACCAATGCATTCACCATTCTAGAAACAAACACACATTTCTATAAAACCTGTTACCACAAGAAACAAGATACTACACAGAGAACTGGATTAAGACTTCAATCATACCAAATAAGACAGATGTTATATTTGTGATGAATGAGCTAAGTACTTAAATAAAAGGATTTTCTGATTTGAACTTTGCATGCTGTCTAGGATTCTACATTGTATATTCTTCTATGTGTTGGCAGTGGTGCTGGAGATCGTCTGTTTGCCCTACCTCCGTCCACCCACTGTACCCTTCTCTACTTTGTACCCTTCTCTACTCTGCTCTCTGCCCTGAGAAACCCAATAGTAAGGACGGTTTCACTGAGCTCCTTTGTCTTCAAGATTGCACTTGGGTTTAGTCAGCAGAGAGCACCAACAAGAGATGGAAGGGAGGGAGAAGAGAAAGGCTGGGATATTACACTCCCAGTCCTAAATATACAGGTCTCCTGGAGGTTACAGAGCTCTTACCAGGTAGCCCCCTCCACCTGGCTCTCTGTTATCCAGGTTCTAGTAACGTCCCCTCTTCTTGCATCTTCAGGCCTAGGAGTGGTAATGATACCCCATTCCACTGTGATTTCCCTAAACTCCACTCATACCCTTGTACCCAGTCCTTGTATTGAAGGCTCCTCAAACGACCTAAAATGAGACAGTCGTCTGCATGTTGCATGGATCCTGACTGAGACAGTTCTCAATCAGGAACTTCCATGTGCCATTTTTGTACTGAATTGATATTCAGTTCTCATGAATGTCTAATTTAGATTGTATGATCTCACATTTGGAACCCCGGTTTATCAAGTATAATCCCATACTGTTCCTACTTCTCAAGGTTTAGTTCTTCTATTCTTTCTCTTCAAGCTGCACTTCACTCTCTGGAACCAGATTAAGGAGGTATCATATATTCTAGTCCCAGATATTATATTGGCTTCCTAGGACTGTCATAACAAAGTCTCATAAACTGAGTGGCTTAGAACAGAAACTTACTGAGTTCTAGAAGAGTTCTAGAAGCCAGAAGTCTGAAATCAAGTTGCTACCTAGGTCATGTTCCCCTGAAGGTTCTAGGGAAGAACCCTTCCTTGCTTCTTCCTAGCTTCCGGTAGTTGCTGGCAATCCTTGGCATTCCTTGGTTTATAGCTACCTCAAGCCAATCTCTGCCTCTGTCTCCCACTGGACTTCTTATATCTACTTGACCTCTCCTCCTTTTTTAAGGATACTAGTCATTATACTTAGGACCCGTCTTAACCCAGTATGACCTTATCTTTATCAATTATATGGGCAAAGATCCAATTTTCAGATAAGATCACAGTCCGAGGTTCCAGATAGACATGAATTTGGAGAGGGCGCTATTCAAATCACTACAGATATGCTATGTGAATTTGTACAAATCATTTTCCTTTTCAGATTCAGGTTTTTATCCATAAAATACATTGTGCTAAAATTGGTAACAGAAAAGAATAAAACTGAATAATATTGTTCTTCATCTCCCACCGTGTCGAACACTGCTAACTGATTACACAACTATTCCTAGAATAAAGCCTCGATCTCACTAAACCTAGTGCTCTCTGTAGCTTCTACTATTCAACCCAGATGGGCACATAAGATGAAACCTGCTTTCTGTGTCAGGGCTGCATGATCTCTCAGGGTCATTCCTTCTAATCATGTGATTTTAAGTTTTATACTCAATAATTAAAGTGCTACATACAGAAGCTTAAGGAAACGTGTTATATAAAAGAAATTTCTTCTTTTAATAGTACACGTCCAAGTCAAGGACTTAGGAGAAAAGACTTGTTTGTTGGTGTTTAGTCAGCAATGTAACACAACATTGTTCCATCTTCTAACACATCAAAATAATGATTTATAAACCTCAGACGAAGGAGAAGTTAATGGAAAAGCATGAACCATTCCCTTAACAAAATACAAAATACAAAGCGGTGCCTGGATGGCCTAGTCAGTTAAGTGTCTGCCTTTGGCTCAGATCATGATCCCGGGGTCCTGGGATCGAGTCCTGCATCAGGCTCCTTGTTCAGTGGGGAGCCTGCCTCTCTGTCTGCCACTCCCCCTGCTGGTACTCACTCTTGCTCTCTCTCTCTCAAATAAAAAATAAATACATAAATAAACTAAATTAAATTTTAAAAAGCCCAGTGCCACCACTATGTTTCAGAAATATTGCTGCAACACCTGAAGGAAATACAAAAGCAAAAGAAATCAACACTAAAACAACAGAAATCACTGAAACAGTAAATAAATAGAGAAAAGGAAGGCACGAAAATATCACTCTTCACATTCAAAACTTACATATTCCTATAAAATGATCCCAGAAAAAATATTCCAGATAAAAGTGAAAATAAAGTATAATTTGTGTTCTATTTCTCTCATTATTATTATTAGATAAATTAATTAGATAAAGGGAAACTTCATTCTGCTGTATCTTGACTTTGAGAATAATACTTCCTCCATTTCTTTTTTTTTTTAAAGATTTTATTTATTTATTTGACAGAGAGAGAGAGAGATCACAAGCAGACAGAGAGAGAGGGGGAAGCAGGCTCCCCGCTGAGCAGAGAACCCGATGTGGGGCTCGATCCCAGGACCCTGAGATGACAACCTGAGCTGAAGGCAGAGGCTTAACCCTCTGAGCCACCCAGGCGCCACACTTCCTCCATTTCTTTTCCTGAATTTGGGACTTGTATTATAATTTTATTAAGTCAATAATCACTACCCCACTAGTCCATGACAGAGTTCAGACTCTCTAGAAGTGGAGACAGGAGCCAGGTGGACAGATGATCCATCCAGTATCCTGGTTCAGAAAGGTCAATTAATTCACCCCAAATCATCTAGTTAGTAGAGAGCTACAGCTAAGCTCAAGTTCATAGGATTCCAAAGCCCAATATACCACAGTGCCTCTCTGAGATAAAGAAGAAATGGATTTGCAAATATTTTTTAAAGCTTTATTTACTTACTTGAAAGAGAGAGAGAGAGAGAGCACGAGCAGGGTGAGGGGGAAGGAAAGGAAGAGAGACTCTCAAGCAGACTCCCTGCTGAGTGTGGAGCCCAACCAGGTCCCCGTTCCAAGACCCTGACATCACAACCGGAGCTGAAATCGAGAGTGAGATGCTCAACTGACCTAGTCCCCCAGGTGCTCCTGGATTTGCAAATGTTATTTTTAAAAATGTTTGCCACTCAACGAAAAAAGAACAGCCTTTGAATAAATGGTACTAGGAAAACTGGATATCCACATGGGAAAAAACGAAGTTGGAATTTTACCTTACACCATATAATATAAAAAATTAACTCAAAATGGATCAAAGACATAAACATAAGAGCTAACACTATAAAACTCTTAAAAGAAAACACAGGGAGAAATCTCATGATGTTGGACTGGGCAGTGAGCTCTTCTTGCATATGGCACCAGAAGCGTGCAACAAAACCACAGTACGTAAGGTGGATTTCATTGAAGTTTAAAACTTTGACACGATCAACAGAGTAAAAAGGCAACCCAGAGAATGGGAGAAAATATTTGCAAGTCAGATATCTGTTATGAGACTGATATCCAAAATATATGAAGAACCCCTACAATCAACAGCAATAGTAACAACAACAAAAACTTGGTTAAAAAATGGGCAAAAGGCTTGCACAGACATTTCTCTAACGAAGACGTATGGGTGGACAATAAGCACATGGAAAGTCGCTCAGCCTCACTGGCCATTACAGAAATACAAACCAAAACCGCAATATGATACCACTTCATACCCACTAAGATGTTTATTATCAAAACAAAACAATATAACACAGAAATTAGAACTCTACACATTGGTGGTAGAAATGAACACTGGGGACTGTGGATCTGTGGCAAACATGATGGCAATTTTTCAAAAAATTAAACATCGAATAACCACACGTCCCAGAAATCCCACTTCTGGGTATGTACCCAAAAGAACTGCAAAAGGACCCGAAAATGTATTTGTACAGCTATGCTTACAGCAGCATGATTCACAGAAGCAACCAATGTCCCTCAATGAATGATTAGATTAACAAGTGTGGTACATGCATACAGTGGAATATTACTCAGTCTTCAAAAGGAAGGAAATTCTGGCACATGCTACAACATGGATTAATCCAGAAGACATTATTCTAGGTGCACAAAAAAGACAAATTTTGTATGATTCCACTTAGATAATATACCTAGAGAAGTCAAATTCATAGAGGCAGAAAGAAGAAGGGCAGTTTCCAGGGATCAGGGTTGGGGAATGGAGAAAAATGCTTGCATGTCTAAATGCAATAAAAAATTATACAAAGAAAAGCAACAGCATAAAAGTAAGCTTATAATTCGAACAGTAAGAACACTTTTTAGGTAAACACATATGGTTAAGTCCTAAATCTGTTTACAAAGTAATGAAAGAAAATATACACACGGCCAAAAACACATGGCAAATTATTACACAGATAAGAGTTCAGAAATGTCATTTTTAAAGATTCACTGTATATCTTGTAAAGGAGATAGAAATAAACACGTAAAAGCAGTTGTTCTTATACATTTCTGGTTGCAACCTATGACTGTTTCAATCCTCTAAAGAGTAATTTTTAAATGTTCAGCATAAGCTATAAAAGCACCCTTATCGTTTCTCCTTTTGGAGAAACATGCCCCAAATCTCTACACATAGAGATTTGCCTACAGGCATTTCTTTAGGTGTGACCAAGCTGAAATGGTTACAGAAATCAAGGAGGAAACAAGAATGAGTAAAAGTGACCTGGTCAAGACTGAGACAATGTCCTCACCAGTCCCAGCAAACTGTTGTTCTGCAAATGTATTAGAGGCCAAAGTCTGCATATATACTTCAATTCAAAAAACAAAAAACAAGACTGTCTTTGTGAAAACTTCCACATATAGAAGAATGAAAATGGTTTAGTTTGGTGTGACAGAGGAGAGATACTGTCCCTGCTTTCTGCCCTTGAAGAATAAATGAAGGCATCCATAAGGTAGGGCTTAATATGACTAAGGCACCAGAGAAATCTCACTTCTGAGAGTGGGCCTTCCACTCACTTCCAGAGGAGCTCACTGACGTTCACTTCCTGGGGCCACTGTGGACCTACCCCATTCATACCATCTTGATGGCCTCCCTCTACACACACATACATAAATGACTTCCGGTCGGTCTCTACAGATCCGCATTTGTCAAATCTTACATTCTTTTGAGAGATAGGGAGCCAGCAGAGGATGAGGACATAAGTAAATTTGGGTTTTGTTGTTTTTTTTCTTTTTATTATTTTTTAAAAAGATGCTAATGCATAGCAGGTTTGCTAGCCCTCTACACAACTTCACAGGTAATAGTGACAGAACAGTCCTTCATCTCCTACCACATGCCACTTGTAAATACTCAAGACACTTTTCCCATTTTCTATTAAGATGCTCAATCACCACAATCTGCTTTCCCTTGGAAAGAGCTGAATTCTTTAGGTTATGGGTCTCCACTGACCTATTTAGCTACCATTTCCTTCATAGATGTGAAGACGTTGCTTTTCCAGTGAGGTCTCCTTTACTACAACTCAACAGAATTTCCCAATACCACTGCTTCACCTGCCTCACCCTTCTCATGTGCATCCAAAGATGTTTGAGGCAGGGCCCACTAGAGACCCAACAAGCTGAATAATAAGAAGGACCAGTTTCCACAACGCTCTAACAACCCTGTATAAAGCATGCCCTTCCTGAAACACATCAACAGGAAGCAGAGTTTTTCTTAAGAAGGGGCAGGAGGTTTTAGGAAGCAAAGGGGAGGGAGGAAGACCCAGAAGGGGGAAAAAGTGGAGGTGTAGGGGCCGGGGATGGAGAGAAAGATAAAATGGCTTGGGAAGTCAGTATCTGTCTATGGGGTGAATGAGAGAGAACATACTGGCCTGGAAAGAATTTTGGTTGGATAAGAAGGACTCAAAATTTGAAGGAAAAGGCTAACAGTCAAGTTAAAAATTTTGAAAACAAACAATATGGCCAAGTTAGTGGGAGAAAATATTTTGATTATGCATGCATAGAAACAGAGATACCTGGCAAAATGTGACAGCTTAAATAAACATGGTAACAACTTCAACCAGGAGGTGATGTTCTATAATTACTAGGTCTTTGTGAAAGCAAGAGATATTGCTATAGGTTTTAATAAATTTGGTGTTTCTGTCTGAAGTGCTATGTAAAAGACTTAGCAGTTCAGGCAGAAAACGCTTGGATACAGAAAGGGAAAAGAAGAAATCCCCCTAAATGACTCACTTCCCAACCAATCAAATCCCACTCGTTCTTCAAACTCTAATCAAGTGTCTTATGAACCTCTGTGAAACCAGCTCTAGTGTTCAGTCCAAAGCGGACTCTCTCTCTCTCAAACATATCATTTACTATCCACCACTCATTCTTCACCTAATCCTATGCCACTGGATATAGCTATGGAGCTTCTGATTTCTTGTATCCCCATATCTTGTCCCTCCAGCGAGAATAAAAGGTTCATGGTATTCTACAGATTCAGGTGTTTCATTAGAAGTAAATCTTAAAGGTGTGCCTGGGTGGCTCAGTGGGTTAAGCCTCTGCCTTCAGCTCAGGTCAAGATCCCAGGGTCCTGGGATAAAGCCCCACATTGGGCTCTCTGCTCAGCGGGGAGCCTGCTTCCACCTCTCTCTCTCTGCCTGCCTCTCTGTCTACTTGTGATCTCTGTTTGTCAAATAAATAAATAAGATCTTAAAAAAAAAAAGAACTAAATCTTAAAAACAGAGAGAAATAAAATTTAAAAACGGAGAGAGAAGTATGGCTTCCAAACCTACACATGTTTAGCATCCAATGTTACTACATGATTTTGTTACAATCTGGGGTGACATATTGGCCAAAAAATTCATTCTTTTTGTCTGTTTTGTAGTATGTATGTATGTATGTATGTATTTATATTTTTTAGTTTAAATTCAGTTAATTAACACATAGTATATTATTTGTTTCAGAGGTAGAGGGCAGTGATTCATCAGTCTTATTATATCACGTGCCCTCCTTAATGTCCATCACCCAGTTACCCCATCTCCCCACCCGCACCCCTCCAGCAACCCTTAGTTTGCTTCCTATGGTTAAGAGTCTCTTATGGTTTGTCTCCCTCTCTGATTCCATAAAAAAATCCATTCTTAATCTCAAAATGATCCCTACATATGGGCCCTGACAGTTCCAGAGTTCCTCTCAAGGCACTGGTTCTCAAGATGAATATGCAGACTCCAGAATGCACTGGTAGTCCAGGGACTCTCTCCACCCAGTCCCATGCTCCCAAATATGGAGCATAATTTTTGGAGGTTACTTTGAAGATGTAATTTAATTAGTGGTTTTTTTATTAGTGATTTTTAAAAAGTAATTCTATGTGAAAACACATTTATGTTATAAAGAGGTAAAATAAAACTTCAAAAAATTCAATCCTAGTAGCAACTACTTTGGGCTAAATTTTCAGAGACTAATACTACTTATTATTTATTTATTTATTTATTTGGCAGAGAGAGAGAAAGACAGCGAGAGGGGAACACAAGCAGGGGGAGTAGGAGAGCGAGATCAATTTTCCCTCCAAGCAGGGAGCCTGATGCGGAACTCGATCCCAGGACCCTGAGAGCATGACCTGAGCCGAAGGCACATGTATAATGACTGAGCCAGTCAGGCGCCCCAATTAATGCTATTTATTTACCACTAGCAACAGCAGAAATACTCTGGTACAAAATTGAGGGAAGCACAATTTTAAGTTTCCACAAAACTGAGAATAAAGTGCCAACTACAAGAACAGCAACTCATGATCAAGCTCTTCCTCCAAGTCAAATATGAATATTTACATTTCTTTTTTGACATACGGCAAAACTGCAACTTTACATAACTTACCCAGGTTCAAGTCACTAGCAGGTGACAAGGGGGGATTCAAACCCAGGCCTATCGCACAACAATACTGTTGTTCTAACCAGACAGTCTCCTGAGGGGGACTGACAGATGCTTGGAGTTGAAGGCCTGAGTTTTCAAGAGAATAATTCAAATTATCAGCAAATACTAACATATCTTTAAATGAACAGTTCAATAACCCTTTACTGCCATGTCTACTGAGACATTTTCTAGATAAGAAAAGAGTAATATTAGATGCTGACAACTTTTCAAGATAAGAAAGAGTCCTCTGGATTTAAATAAATTCCTACAGTAGGTCCTAACATAGTGGGTACTCAGTACTGTATTATATATAATTGAATTATAAGAATAATTAATAATTGGAACCACCCCAAGAGTAAAAAATATACCAGAATCTGGAAACATGGAGAATTTGTCTTAAAAGAAATTAACTGGCTCCCTCCCTCAGGCCAGGTTTTCAGGAGCTTTTTCGTGAATCTAAGAATAAAATCTCCAATCTTCAACAATTTTTCTAATCATAGTGAATAGTGTTTGGTGCTTTGTATCCTACACTGTGGAATTCTTGAGGCCTTTCCAAAAGGGATAGCCTAATTATAGCTGCCAACATCGCAGAGAAAGTGCATCACTTCTGTTACATACAGCAGCAAGGAAATGGGACAGACAGAGGAAGGATTTTCATGTTGGGGGAAGGAGCGTAAGGTATATGACTAATGCCTGCATACCTCTGGAAAAGATATAGCATTTTCTCTTGAATGAAAAGATAAGCTTGTGTATTGTATTAAAATCAAGCCCTTTGACTGAAACAGGATAGCCTAGAAATAGTTCAGAAGCACGGGATACTTGAAACTGAAAATGTGCTTTCAAAGAGGTTATATTTATAAACCAAATATGCACAGGAAATTTTGTTATTCTACTTCTATTCCATAGCCTAAAGATCGGTATTGTCCTAGCACAAAGACCTCCTTGGACTGAAGCCCAGGCACAAGTTGTTTACTTAAAAATCATGAAAACCTGACGAAAGACCATCTTTTACAAGATAGCACCTTCCTGTGAAGATGCCCTTCACTCAACTCTTGTCCAAGACCAAATAGTGACTCTTTTGCCGTCTCTCTGACCACTAAGCTGCATTCCTTTTTTTTTTTTTAAAGATCTCATTTATTTATCTGACAGACAGAGATCACAAGCAGGAAGAGAGGCGGGCAGAGAGAGGAAGCAGGCTCCCTGCTGAGCAGAGAGCCCAATGCGGGGGGGGG